>NC_090378.1:350783-955783 GCF_036365525.1 Heterodontus francisci | reverse complement strand
GCAAGGGGAGAGCCAACTGTGCAACAGCCCCAATAAACAAATTTTTCTGCAGCACCTGTGGAAGAGCCTGTCACTCTAGAATTGGCCTTTATAGCCACTCCAGGTGCTGCTTCACAAACCACTGACCATCTCCAGGCACGTATCCATTGTCTCTCAAGATAAGGAGGCCCAAAAGAAAAGAAAGAACTAATTAATCTAAGGGTAAGTCATGGCAGGAGAGCTCAGCCCCGTGATCTGCTCCTCCTGCGCTATGTGGGAAATCAGGGACGCTTCCAGTGTCTCTGACGACCATGTGTGCAGGAAGTGTATCCAGCTGCAGTTACTGGCTACCCGCATTACGGAGCTGGAGCTGCAGGTGGATTCACTGTGGAGCATCCGTGATGCTGAGGTCGTCGTTTAGTGAGGTAGTCACACCACAGGCAATGACTGCACAGGCAGAAAAGGGATGGGTGACCACCAGGCGGAGTAGTAGGCACAGGCGGGTAGTGCAGGAGTCCCCTGTGACCAACCCTCTCAAACAGATATACCGCTTTGGATACTGTTGGGGGGGATGACCTCCCAGGGGAAAGCAGCAACAGCCAAGTTCATGGCACCACGGAGGGCTCTGCTACACAGGAGGGGGGAAAGACTGGGAGAGCCATAGTGATAGGAGATTCAATTGTCAAGGGAACAGACAGGTGTTTCTGTGGCCGCAAACGAGACTCCAGGATGGTATGTTGCCTCCCTGGTACTAGGGTCAAGGATGTCTCTGAGCGGCTGCAGGACATTCTGAAGGGGGAGGGTGAACAGCCAGTGGTTCTGGTACATGTCGGTACCAACGACATCGGTAGAAAAAGGGATGAGGTCCTGCAAGATAAATTTAAGGAGTGAGGAGCTAAATTAAAAAGCAAGACCTCAAAGGTAATAATCTCAGGATTACTTCCTGTGCCACGTGTTAGTGAGTATAAGAACAGGAGAATAGACCAGATGAATGCGTGGCTGGAGAAATGGTGCAGGAGTGAGGGATTTAGATTTCTGGGACATAGGGACTGGTTCTGGGGAGGGTGGGACCTGTACAAGAGGGACGGGGTGCACCCAGGCAGGACTGGAACCGATGTCCTCGCAGGGACGTTTGCTAGTGCTGTTGGGGAGGATTTAAACTAGAATGGCAGGGGGATGGGAACCTAAGCGGGGAGACAGAGGAGGAGGAAACAAGGGTAGAAACAAAAGACAGGAATCAAAAAGGCAAAAATGGAAGGCATAGAAATCAAGGGCAAGAAACAAATAGGGCCATAGTGCGAAATAATGCTAAGATGACTAAGAATGTTAAAAAGACAAGCCTAAAGGCATTGAGTCTCAATGCGCGGAGTATTCGCAATAAGGCAGGCGAATTAGCCGCACAAATAGATGTAAATGGATACGATATAGTTATGATACAGAGACATGGCTGCAGGGTGACCAAGGATGGGAACTGAACATCCAAGGGTATTCAATATTTAGGAAGGACAGGCAAAAAGGGAAAGGAGGTGGAGTAGGTTTGTTAGTAAAAGAAGAAATCAGTGCAATAGTGAGGAAGGATATTAGCTCAGAGAATCCTGATGTGGAATCTGTATGGGTGGAGCTAAGAAGGGGGTTGTATATAGACCCCAAACAGCAATGGTGATGTAAAGGATGGCATTAAACAGGAAATTAGAGATGTATGCAATAAGGGTGCAACTGTAATTATGGGTGATTTTAGTCTACATATAGATTGGGCAAACCAAATTAGCAATAATACTGTAGAAGAGGAATTCCTGGAGTGCATGCGTGATGGTTTTTTGGACCAATACGTTGAGTAACCAACTAGAGAACAGGCCATCTTAGACTGGGTATTGTGTAATGAGAAAGGATTAGTTAACAATCTTGCTGTGTGGGGTCCCTTGGGGGAGAGTGACCATAACATGATAGAATTCTTCATTAAGATGGAGAGTGAGACAGTTGATTCCGAGACTAGGGTCCTGAATCTAAATAAAGGAAACTATGAAGGTATGAGGTGCGAGTTGGCTATGATAGATTGGGGAATGTTACTTAAAATGTTGACAGTGGATAGGCAATGGCTAGCATTTAAAAGGTGCATGGATGAATTACAACAATTGTTCATTCTTGTCTGGCGCAAAAATAAAACAGGAAGGGAGGCTCAACCGTGGCTTACAAAAGAAATTAGGGATATTATTATATCCATGGAGGAGAAATATAAAATGGCCAGAACAAGCAGCAAACCTGAGGATTGGGAGCAGTTTAGAATTCAGCAAAGGAGGACAAAGGGATTGATTAAGAAGAGGAAACTAGAGTATGAGAGTAAGCTTGCGGGGAAAGTAGAAACTGACTGTAAAAGCTTTTATAGATATGTGAAGAGAAAAAGATTAGTGAAGACAAATGTATGTCCCTTACAGTCAGAAATGGGGGAATTTATAATGGGGAACAAAGAAATGACAGACCAATTAAATGCATACTTTGGTTCTGTCTTCACAAAGGACACAAATATCATACCAGAAATGTTGGGGAATATCGGGTCGAGTGAGAAGGAGGAACTGTATAAAATCAGCATTAGTAGGGAAATGGTGTTAGGGAAATTGATGGGAATGAAGGCTGATAAATTCCCAGGGCCTGATAATCTACATCCCAGAGTACTTAAGGAAGTGGCTGTAGAAATAGTAGATGCATTGCTGGTCATTTTTCAAAATTCTATAGACTCTGGAACAGTTCCAACTGATTGGAGGGTAGCTAATGTAACCCCACTATTTAAAAACGTAGGTAGAGAGATAACAGGGAATTATAGACCGGTTAGCCTGACATCAGTAGTGGGGAAAATGCTAGAGTCTATTATAAAAGATGTAATAGCAGAGCACTTGGAAAACAGAGACAGGATCGGACAAAGTCAACATGGATTTACAAAAGGGAAATCATGCTTGACAAATCTATTGGAATTTTCTGAGGATGTAACTGGTAGAATAGATAAGGGCGAACCAGTGGAGGTGGTGTATTTGGACTTTCAGAAAGCTTTCGATAAGGTCCCACATAAGAGATTAGTGTGCAAAATTAAAGCACATGGGATTGAGGGTAAGGTACTGACATGGATAGAGAACTGGTTGGCAGACAGGAAACAAAGAGTAGGAATAAACGAGTCTTTTTCCGAGTGGCAGGCAGTGACTAGTGGGGTACTGCAGGGATCAGTGCTCAGACCTCAGCTATTCACAATATATATTAATGATATAGATGGGGGAATTAAATGTAATATATCCAAGTTTGCAGATGACACAAAGCTGGGTGGGAGTGTGAGCTGTGAGGAGGATGCAGAGAAGCTCCAGTGTGATTTGGTCAGGTTGAGTGAGTGGGCAAATAGAGTCGTACAGCATAGAAACAGGCCGTTTGGCCCACCATGTCCATGCCGACCATAATGCCTATCTATACTAATCCCACCTGCCTGCATTAATTCCATATCCCTCTATGCCTTGCTCATTCAAGTACCTGTCCAGATGCCTCTTAAATGTTGCTACTGTTCCTGCCTCCACCACCTCCGCAGGCAGCTCATTCCAGATACCCATTATTCTTTGTGTGAAAAATTTACCCCTTTGATCCCCTTTAAACCTCCTCCATCTCACCTTAAATCTATGCCCTCTAGTTTTAGTCACCCCTACCATGGGAAACAGACTCTGGCTATCTACTCTATCTATGCCTCTCATAATTTTATATACCTCTATCATGTCCCCTCTCAGCCTCCTTCGCTCCAGGGAAAACAGACCCAGCCTATCCAATCTCTCTTTATAACTCAAGCCCTCCAAACCAGGCAACATCCTTGTGAATCTTTTCTGCACCCTCTCTAGCTTAATCACATCTTTCCTGTAGTGCGGCGACCAGAACTGCACACAGTACTCCAAATGCAGCCTAACCAACGTTATGTACAACTGTAACATGACGTCCCAACTCTTGTACTCAATGCCTCAGCCGATGAAGGCAAGCATGCCATACGCCTTCTTCACCACCCTGTCTACCTGTGTTGCCACTTTCAGGGAACTACGTACTTGCACCCCAAGGTCTCTCTGCTCAACAACATTCCCCTGGGCCCTGCCATTCACTGTATATGTCCTGCCCTGGTTTAACTTCCCAAAATGCATCACTTCACACTTGTCTGCGTTAAATTCCATTTGCCAATCCCTTGCCCACTTTCCCATTTGATCTATGTCCTGTTGTAACCTTAGACAACCTTCTTCACTGTCCACTATACCACCAATTTTGGTGTCATCTGCAAGCTTACTAATCATGCCCCCTACATTCACATCCAAGTCATTAATATATATGACAATCAACAGAGGGCCCAGCATCGACCCCTGCAGCACACCACTGGTCACCGGCCTCCAATCTGAAAAACAACCCTCCACTACCCCCCTCTGCCTCCTATCACCAAGCCAGTTGACCTCTCCGCTAGGGGAAACAGGTCCTTCCTGTCTACTCTATTTAGGCCCCTCATAATTTTGACACCTCAATTCAGTCACCCCTCAGTCTCCTCTGTTCTAAGGAAAACAACCCTAGCCGATCCAATCTTTCCCCATAGCTGCAACTTTCAAGACCTGGCAACATTCTTGTAAATCTCCTCTGGACTCTCTCCACAGCAATTACATTCTTTCTGTAATGTGGTGACCAGAACTGTACACAATACTCCAACTGTGGCCTAACCAGCATTTTATACAGTTCCAGCATTACATTCCTGCTTTTGTATTCTGTACCTCGGCCAATAAAGGAAAGCATTCTATATGCCTTATTCACCACTTTATCTACTTGTCCTGCCACCTTCAGGGACCTGTGGACGTGCACTCCAAGGTCTCTCACTTCTTCTACCCCTTTCAATATCCTCCAGTTTATTGTGTATTCCCTCGCTTTGTTTGCCCTCCCCAAATGCATTACCTCACACTTCTGTGGATTGAATTCCATTTGCACTTTTCTGCCCACTCAACCAAACCATTGATATCATTCTGGAGTCTACAGCTATCCTTTTCACTTTCAATTACACGACCAATTTTTGTGTCATCTGCAAATGTCCCAGTCATGCCTCCCACATTGAAGTCCATATCATTAATATATACCACAAACAGCAAGGGACCCAACATTGAGCCCTGTGGAACGCCACTGGAAACAGCTTTCCGTTCACAAAAACATCCAACGAGTACTACCCTTTGTTTCCTGTCACTGAGCCAATTTTGGATCCAACCTGCCACATTTCCCTGTATCCCATGAGCTTTTATTTTTATGACCAGTCTGCCATGCGGGACCTTGTCAAATGCCTTACTAAAATCCATGTAGACCACATCCACTGCACTACCCTCATCAATCCTTTTTGTTGCTTCCTCAAAAAATTCAATCAAGTTAGTAAGACATGTCCTTCCCTTAACAAATGCATGCTGACTATCCCTGGTTAATCAGTGCCTTTCTAAGTGACTTTACCCTATCTCTCAGAATAGATTCTAACAATTTACCCATCATCAAGGTCAGACTGACTGGTCTATAATTATTTGCCCTATCCCTCTCACCCTTTTTAAACAATGGTACAATGTTCGCAGATCTCCAATCTTCTGGTACCTCACCTATATCTAGTGAGGTTTTGAAAATGATCCTCAGAGCATCCACTATTTCCTCCCTGACTTCCTTTATCAACCTGGGATGCAATCCATCCTACCTTGGTGATTTATCCACTTTCGAGGATGTCAGATCCTCCAGTATTTCCTCTCTCATTATGCTTTTGGTACCTAATATTTTACACTCCTCCTCTTTAACTACAATGTCTACAGCATCCCTCTCCTTTGTGAAGACAGAGACAAAGTCCTCATTAAGAACCCTGTCCATATCTTCTGCATCTACGCATAAGTTACCTTGTACATCTCTGATCGGCCCTTCACTTTCCTTAGTTATCCTCTTACTCTTAATGTACAAAATAAAACATCTTTGAGTTTTCCTTGAAATTACCTGCCAATATATTTTCATGTTCTCTCTTTGCTTTCCTAATTTTCTTTTTTACTTCACCCCTGCACTTTCTATACTTCTCTAGGCTTTCTAAAGTATTAATTTTTTTTGTGACTGTCATAAGGGTAAGAGTTCAAGTCTCAGTAGACACTGGATGTGGATTACAGTGTAGGAGGTGGTATGAGACAATGGCTTGTCCTCCATTTTGATGACTGCCAATGTCCCAATCATTTAAAATTGTTCTACGTTTTATAACTTTTCAGTTTGTTTCTGTATTTTCATGGCTACACTCCTTGTGCGTGTGATCGTATTTATTAATGATTTCGAGAGCTGTATATCCAAATTTGCGGATGACATAATGATAGACAGCATTGTAGATGGAAGAATAAATTACAAAGAGATATTAATAAATTAAGTGAATGGGTAAAATGGTGGCAAATGGATTTCAATGTAGGCAAATATGAGGTCATCCATTTTCTAAATGATGAAAAGCTGGAAACAGTGGAAATGCAAAGAGACTTGGAGGGGTTCAGGTTCAAAATCATTAAGATTTCATGGACATGTACCGAAAACAATCAAAAAGAAATAAATGACAGCCCGCATGTGTGGGAGACAATCTTCCATGCTGCCGCTATCTAGCGCACGGTGACTCATTATAATACGCTGGCCGAGCCCCCGCATCAGGTGGTGGGGGACAAGCTCTGTGACACCGGCAATGGTGTCAGATGCCCCTGCGCCAGCACTGGCACCATTTTTGAAGGGCTACCAGACCTGCTGGGAGTGAAAGGTTATTGGGGGTAGGTGGAAATGTGGAGTAATCAGCTTAACCATAAACTTATTGAATGACGCAGCTGGCTCGAGGGGTCGAGTGGCCTACTCCTGCTCCTAATTCGTATGTTTGTATGCTGAAAAATTTGCATATTTAAACTCGTACCCCACCCTGTACACTGCAAATAAAATGTTCATCCTCCCCACCCACAAAATACTTAGTTTGCATAGTTGCCCTCTTCCCCCCACCAAAACACTTAAACTGTTGAGTTGACCTCTCCCCCCACCCCAACTGCACAAAGTACAGAGTTCATCCCTTTTCCCCCACCCCTCCCTGCCCCACCACACTAGAAATGCAGGTTTGGCCTTCCCCTCCCCCGACTACACTAAAAATCCAAAGTTCCCCCCTTCCCCAACTCGATGGCGCCAACTTTCCTTGGACAGGAAAGTGAAGGCGTGTGAGTGCTGGCCGCCGTTTGGAAGATTGCGGACAGCCAGTAAGATTGCACTGAAAAGGATGTAAATGTATGCATTTCCTTCATTTAAGCATTTAAAGTTGGATCCCATTGCCTAACGACAGGGGACCCGTCACCGAGCCTTGCTGCCACTGGGACGATCAGGCCCGGCAATCCTGTTGTCGAGCTCCGTGGTGGGCCGCTGCCCACTCGATCTTCCGGCCTCCCCACACCACCCCCATCCCACTCCGCCATGGAGCCCGCTATCAGGCAGAGAACAAAATCTAACCCTAAGGGTGGTAGCAGTTTGCAACTCACTTCCACAAATGACAATCAATGCTGGGTCAATTATTAATTTTAAATCTGAGATTGATAGATTTTTGTTAACCAAAGGTATTGAGGGAGGTGGGTTTATGAAGTTAGGTCACAAATCAGCCATGATCACACTGAATGGCAGAACAGGCTCGAGGGGCTGAATGGCCTCCTCCTGTTCCTGTGCAACAGGCTCGAGGGGCTGAATGGCCTCCTCCTGTTCTTGTGTTCCTTTGGGAGTCCTTCATCACTTCAATAACTTTCCCTTTTGCAAGATTTCCACCTGCGATCCCCTTTAATTGAAGATCTGTAAAACTGATATAAAGGTTTAACAATATCTCTGTCAACAATATATTCCTGGCTTGCTGAAGGCTTTCGAGTCAATTACCTTCATTTGTGTCACTGGTGCAGATCAATTCTAAGTTATTCTCTGCCTTCCTCCACATGGATAGGTTGTTAACCTCAATAGATCCAAACCACTAAGTTTTCGATAAGTTTATATCAACTTCCGGTAACTACTCATCCAGTTTAATTCAATTCACTCCATGTGATATCAAGAAATGACTGAAGGCACTGGATACTGCAAAGGCTATGGGCCCTGACAATATTCCGGCAATAGTACTGAAGACCTGTGCTCCAGAAATTGCCGCACCCCTAGCCAAGCTGTTCCAGTACAGCTACAACACTGGCATCTACCCTGGAATGTGGAACATTGCCTAGGTATGTCCTGTACACAAAAAGCAGGACAAGTCCAACCCGGCCAATTACCGCCCCATCAGTCTACTCTCAATCATCAGTAAAGTGATGGAAGGTGTCATCAACAGTGCCATCAAGCGGCACTTGCTTAGTAATAACCTGCACAGTTTGGGTTCCGCCAGGGCCACTCAGCTCCTGACCTCATTACAGCCTTGGTTTAAACATGGACAAAAGAGCTGAACTCAAGAGGTGAGGTGAGAGTGACTGCCCCTGACATCAAGGCAGCATTTGACCGAGTTTGGCATCAAGGAGACCTAGCAAAACTGGAGTCAATGGGAATAAGAGAAAAACTCTCCATTGGTTGGAGTCATATCTAGCGCAAAGGAAGATGGTTGTGGTTGTTGGAGGTCAATCATCTGAGCTCCAGGACATCACTGCAGGGGTTCCTCAGGGTAGTGTCCTAGGACCAACCATCTTCAGCTGCTTCATCAATGACCTTCCTTCAATCATAAGGTCAGAAGTGGGGATGCTCGCTGATTATTGCACAATGTTCAGCACCATTCGTGACTCCTCAGATACTGAAGCAGTCCATGTAGAAATGCAGCAAGACCTGGACAATATCCAGGCTTGGGCTGATAAGTGGCAAGTAACATTCACGTCACACAGGTACCAGGCAATGAACATCTCCAACAAGAGAGAATCTAACCATCTCCCCTTGACATTCAACGGAATTACCATTGCTAAATCCCCCACTGTCAACATATTGGGGGTTACCATTGACCAGAAACTGAACTGGAGTAGCCACATAAATACCATGGCTACAAGAGCAGGTCAGAGGCTGGGAATTCTGTAGCGAGTAACTCAAAGGCTGTCCATCATCTACAAGGCACAAGTCAGGAGTGTGATGGAATACTCTCCACTTGCCTGGCTGAGCGCAGCTCCAACACCATCCAGTATAAAACAGCCCGCCTGATCAGCACCCCATCCACCACCTTCAACATTCACTCCCTGCACCACCGATGCACAGTGGCAGCAGTGTGTACCATCTACAAGATGCACTGCAGCAACTCACCAAGGCTCCTTAGACAGCACCTTCCAAACCATAGAACCACAGGAAAATTACGGCATAGAAGGTGGCCATTCAGCCCAAGGTGTCTGCGCCGGCCGAAAAATCTATCCGCCCAATTAAATCTCATCTTTCAACACCTGGTCCATAGCCTTTCAAGTTACAGAACGTCAGTTGCAGGTCCAGGTACCTTTTAAAAAAGTTGAGGGTTTCTGGATCCACCATCATTCCTGGCAGTGATTTCCAGACACCCACCACCCTCTGGGTGAAAAAGTTTTTCCTTATGTCCCCTCTAATCCTTCTGCCAATCACCTTAAATCTGTGCCCCCTGGTAATTGACCTCTCTGCGAGGGGAAACAGGTCCTTCCTGTCTACTCTATCTAGGCCCCTCATAATTTTGTCACCCCTCAGCCTCCTCTGTTCTAAGGAAAACAACCCTAGTCTATTCGATCTTTCCTCATAGCTGCAACTTTCAAGCCCTGGCAACATTCTTGTAAATCTCCTCTGTACTCTCTCCACAGCAATTACGTCCTTCCTGTAATGCGGTGACCGGAATTGGGCGGCACAGTGGCGCAGCGGTTAGCACCGCAGCCTCACAGCTCCAGGGACCCAGGTTCGATTCTGGGTATTCCCTGTGCAGAGTTTGCAAGTTCTCCGTGGGTTTTCGCCGGGTGCTTTGGTTTCCTCCCTCATCCAAAGACTTGCAGGTGATAGGTAAATTGCCCCTAGTATAGGTAGGTGATAGGAAATATGGGATTACTGTAGGGTTAGTATAAATGGGTGGTTGTTGGTCAGCACAGACTTGGTGGGCCGAAGGGCCTGTTTCAGTGCTGTATCTCTAAATAAAAAATAAAAAATAGAACTGTATACAATACTCCAGCTGTGGCCTAACCAGCGTTTTATACAGTTCCAGCATTACATCCCTGCTTTTGTATTCTATACCTCAGCCAATAAAGGAAAGCATTCCATATGCCTTCTTCACTCTATCTACCTGTCCTGCCACCTTCATGGACCTGTGGACACTCCAAGGTCTCTCACTTCCTCTACACCTCTCAATTTCCTCCCGTTTATTGTGTATTTCCTTGCTTTGTTTGCCCTCCCCAAATGCATTACCTCACACTTCTCTGGATTGAATTCCATTTGCCACTTTTCTGCCCACTCAACCAAACTATTGATATCATTCTGGAGCCTACAGCTATCCTCTTCACTATCAACTACACGGCCAATTTTTGTGTCATCTGCAAATGTCCCAATCATGCCTCCCACATTTAACTCCAAATCATTAATATATACCACAAACAGCAAGTGACCCAACACTGAACCCTGTGGAATGCTGTTAGGAATGGAGTTCCAGGATTCTGACCCAGCAATGGTGATATCAGTCTAAGTCAGGATGGTGTGTGACTTGGAGGGGAAACTTGCAGGTGGAGATCTTCTCATGCATTAACTGCCCTTGTCCTACTAGATGGTAAAGCTTACAGGTTTGGAAGGTGCTGTCTAAGGAGACATGCTGCAGTGCATCTTGTATATGGTACACACAGCTGCCACTGGGCATGAATGTTGAAATTGGTGGATGGGGTGCCAATCCAGCAGTCTACTTTGTCCTGGATGGTGTCGAGCTTTTTGAGTGTTGTTGGAGCTGCACCCATCCAGGCAAGTGGAGAGTATTCCATTGCACTCCTGACTTGTGCCTTGTAGATGGTGGACAGGCTTTGGGAAGTCAGGAGGTGAGTTACTCACTGCAGAATTCCCAGCATCTGACCTACTCTTGTAGCCACAGTATTTATGTGACTGGTGCAGTTCAGTTTCTGGTCAATGGTAACCCCCAGGTTGTCTTTTTAGACTTTGTAGTAGTTTAATACAACTGAGTGGCTTGCTAGGCCATTTCAGAGTCAACCATATTACTGTAGGTCTGGAATCACATGTTGGCCAGACCAGGTAAGGACAGCAGATTTCCTTCACTAAAGGGCATTAGTGAACTAGATGGGTTTTTACAACAATTGACAATGGTTTCATCATCTGCTACGGTGAGATCTGAACTCATGTCCCAGAGCATTATTCTAAGCTGCTGGTTATTTGTTCCACTATGCCACCACCTCTAGAAAGCTGACCATCGCCTCTTTCTCTGTCCATTCCCGTTAGTTTACAAAGAAACATTTTACACACTCAGGCTCAAAGGAAAATTGCAGTCAGCTCGATGGAATCACTCAGACCTGGTGCAAGTAATGTAGGACGCGATTGGCTCTGGATAATATTGCTGCCTAATCAAGAGAGATGGTTAAATTCGGGGACTGGGAGACCCTTTGGCACTGAGGTAGGGCTGGGGACGTGGGTGGAGGATAAATAATCTGTGTGTGTTAAAACCACCCTCATAATAACTGTTACATCGGGTTTTAAAGCACAGAAGGAGTCCATTTGGCCCACCGTGCCTGTGCTAGCTCTTTGAATGTGCTGTCCAATTAGTCCCACTCCCCCTGCTCTTTCCCCATAGTCCTGCAAATTTTCCCCCTTCAAATATTTATACAAATTCTTTGGCCTAAATCACAGGCTCCAGGAGCACAAATACATAATCTGAAACTGACTCCTTTAAGGAGTTCAGGAACCCCATTGAACATTTATAGGGACTTTGTAAAATCTGCCCTCGAGTTCCTCATCAGAGAGAGAGGGAGAGAGGGGAGATAGAGAGAGAGAGATGGAGGGAGAGAGAGAGAGAGCGAGGGGGAGAGAGCGAGGGAAGGAGAGAAGAGAGAGAGAGGGAGAGATCTAAACATCTTCCTCTTTCATTACAAACAGCACCAGAGATTGTTTATAGTTGATGGGATCACTCCAAGTATCAAGAAACCAGGAGATGGAATGGGTGGTGAAGGCCTGCTGCATTCACACAGTGTCAGGGTCGAGCCATTTATACTGACAGAACATGATGCATTGACTCAACACATTGAGAAAGATGATGTAAAACACCAGCCCATTAACAAATATTAATAATTCAGCTGCACTGTGTACAGGGAGCTTGAAAGTCGCCAACAAAAACTCAAACTAAATCCAAACAACAGAAAAAGAACTTAAAACCTCCTGTCCCCACTGTCTTTTCACAATTTCAGCTAGAAACTGGGTCTCTGTCACTGCTACAAGGTTACAGCCACCTGGACAGAATCACGCCTTAGATAAATTGCTTAAAGTTTTGACTATTGCATTCAGATTAATTACAATAATTCGTGAGCTGTTTAACAGTCCCAAAAGAACAATACATTTACAATTCTGATTGCTGTGCCTTCACTAGTCAGGTCAGCTCTATTAATTAATCATTGTGTCAGACACATAACACATTGCCTAATATTTGTTAACTTGCCAACTTGTTAAATTGCTGCATTGTGTTTATCACCTACCTTCAAACAACTAGAACATTGGGATGAAATCTGTAAAGTTTAGGTAATCTGCTGTAAGACTTTTAAACAGGACATCTCACTTCCCTCTAAGGTCCTGACCCCGTATTAAATATCAATGACACAAAACAAAAACTGGATGCAGTTTCCACTTCATAAGGAAAACCTTTATTCACCCACGAAGCAATAGTATATATTTACAATAATATAAAAACAAAATACTGCGGATGCTGGAAATCTGAAATAAAAACAAGAAATGCTGGAACCACTCAGCAGGTCTGGCAGCATCTGTGAAAAGAGAAGCAGAGTTAACGTTTCGGGTCAGTGACCCTTCATCGGATGAAGGATCACTGACCCGAAACGTTAACTCTGCTTCTCTTTCCACAGTATATATTTACAACACCAGTTGCTTGGTTAGACCCACGTACAGGAGCTCGTTCTGGGCCACATGGCTTCCCATGACTGACCAAGTCACACTTCCCTGGCTGCAGCAACAATATCCTTGTGATTTTCTGATCCTGGTCCATCAACATATAAGATAATGTCTCGAATAGGGTCATCCGATTGGGTCGCAGTGCCTTGTTAATCCCACCCTGCCTATGCAAGACCACCTGCATGTCCTGCATGTCATATCCTGCTCTTAGCAGGGGAACTGGGGGCTTAGGTGCTTGCCAGCAATGGATGTGATACCTGCACCTTGATAAGGTAGGAAGAAAGCCATTCACACATATTCCAAGAGGACATTGTCCATGAGAGTTGTTATAGACAGAGTCTCCGATGTTGTAATATTCTGGGACGACCAACTTAGTGGCATGTCCCGACTGGTCTGCTGTGTGTGTGGGGGTTCTTGTTCAGTTAAACTATCTTTATTTTTAAAATGGCCAATATGAGCCCCAGCGATGATGTCTTTGGTCAGAATTCTTCTCCATTCATCACAATGTCCTCCACACTCCATGTGCTTACCACCCAGTGAGCTACAAACACAGCTCCACAACAAAACAGGTTACATTTTACAAACAACAGAAATACAAGAGATATCCAAATGCATCACTCAGTCACAGGTCAGTGGTCAGCACTCAGTCTGTTCTGAGTCTGCAGCTTAACGGTTAGTGTCACACTCCACAGCACTGACCTCACACACCGGACTGACAATCACAGTGCAGTACTGAGAGAGTGCTGCACTGTCAGAGGGTCAATATTGAGGGAGTGCTGCACTGTCAGAGGGTCAGTACTGTGGGGGTGCTGCACTATCAGAGGGTCAGTCCTGAGGGAGTGCTGCCCTGTTGGTGGGTCTGTACTAAGGGAGTGCTGCACTGTCAGAGGGTCAGTTCTGAGGGAGTTCTGCACTGTCAGAGGGTCAGTCCTGAGGGAGTGCTGCCCTGTTGGTGGGTCTGTACTGTGGGAGTGCTGCACTGTCAGAGGGTCACTACTGAGGGAGTGCTGCACTGTCATAGGGTCAGTCCTGAGGGAGTGCTGCCCTGTTGGTGGGTCTGTACTGTGGGAGTGCTGCACTGTCAGAGGGTCACTACTGAGGGAGTGCTGCACTGTCAGAGGATCAGTCCTGAGGGAGTGCCGGCCTGTTGGTGGGTCTGTACCGAGGGAGTGCTACACTGTCAGAGGGTCACTACTGAGGGAGTGCTGCCCTGTTGGTGGGTCTGTACCGAGGGAGTGCTACACTGTCAGAGGGTCACTACTGAGGGAGTGCTGCACTGTCAGAGGGTCTGTCCTGCGGGAGTTGCTGCCCTGTTGGTGGGTCTGTACTGTGGGAGTGCTGCACTGTCAGAGGGTCAGTCCTGAGGGAGTGCTGCCCTGTTGGTGGGTCTGTACTGAGGGAGTGCTACACTGTCAGAGGGTCACTACTGAGGGAGTGCTGCACTGTTGGTGGGTCTGTACTGAGGGAGTGCTGCCCTGTTGGTGGGTCTGTACTGTGGGAGTGCTGCACTGTCAGAGGGTCAGTCCTGAGGGAGTGCTGCCCTGTTGGTGGGTCTGTACTGAGGGAGTGCTACACTGTCAGAGGGTCACTACTGAGGGAGTGCTGCACTGTTGGTGGGTCTGTACTGAGGGAGTGCTGCCCTGTTGGTGGGTCTGTACTGAGGGAGTGCTGCCCTGTTGGTGGGTCTGTACTGAGGGAGTGCTGCACTGTCAGAGGGTCACTACTGAGGGAGTGCTGTAATGTGTGACGTGCCGTCATTTGAACGAGACAGTAAATCGAGGTCATGTCTGCCCTCTCAGACAGACACGAACAATCCCATGTCACTATTGGAAGAGGAAACCGAAGTTCTCACTGGTATCCAGCAGCCAATATTTATCCTTCAACTAACATTGTTAAAACAGTTTATCCCATCATTATCACCTCGTTTTTTTGTGGGATCTTGCTGTGCACTGATTGGCTGAAAATTTCAAAATTACATCAGTGACTACACTTCAAAAGTATTTCATAGGCTGTGAATGGAGATGGGGATCAGGCCGGAAAGTCAAGTTGAGTTTCCAGTGTCCCTGGTGACCATGTGTGCAGGAAGTGGATCCATCTGCAGCTACTGACTACCCGCATTACAGAGCTGGAGCTGCGGGTGGATTCACTGTGGAGCATCCGCGATGCTGAGGACGTCATGGATAGCATGTTTAGTGAGGTGGTCACATCGCAGGCAAATGCTGCAAAGGCAGAAAGGGAATGGGTGACCACCAGGCAGAGTAGATGAAGGCAGGTAGTGCAGGAGTCTCCTGTGGTCATCCCCCTCTCTAACAGATATACCGCTTTGGATATTGTTGGGGGAGATGGCTCAGGGGAAAGCAGCAAGAACCAAGTTCATGGCACCATGGATAGCTCTGCTGCACAGGAGGGGAGGAAGAAGAGTGGCAGGGCTGTAGCGATAGGGGATTCAATCATAAGGGGAACTGACAGGTGTTTCTGCAGCTGCAAAAGAGACTCCAGGATGGTATGTTGCCTCCCTGGTGCTAGGTCAAGGATGTCTCTGAGCGGCTGCAGGGCATTCTGAGGGGGATGGGCGAGCAGCCAGTTGTCGTGGTACATATCGGTACCAATGATTAGATTAGATTAGAGATACAGCACTGAAACAGGCCCTTCGGCCCACCGAGTCTGTGCCGAACATCAACCACCCATTTATACTAATCCTACACTAATCCCATATTCCCAACAAACATCCCCACCTGTCCCTATATTTCCCTACCACCTACCTGACATAGGTAAAAAAAGGGATGAGGTTCGACAAGCTGAATAAAGGGAGTTAGGACGAAAATTTAAAAATAGGACCTCAAAGGTAGTAATCTCAGGATTACTATCAGTGCCACGTGCTAGCGAGAGCAGAAATAGTAGGATATATCAGATGAATATGTCGCTGGAGAAATGGTGTAGGGGGAGGGATTCAGATTCCTGGACATTGGGACCAGTTCTGGGGAAGGTGGGACCAGTACAAGCTGGATGGGTTGCATCTGGGCAGGACCGGGACCAATTTCCTCGGCGGGGGGGTGGGGGGGTGGGGGGAGGGTGTTTTCTAGTGCTGTCAGGGAGGGTTTAAACTGGAATGGCAGGGGGATGGGAATCAGAGGTGAGCTGGCAAGATGGATACAGAACTGGCTCAGTCACAGAAGACAGAGGTTAACAGTGGATGGGTGTTTTTCTGAATGGAGGGATGTGACTAGTGGTGTTCTGCAGGGATCAGTGCTGGGACCTTTGCTTTTTGTAGTATCTATAAATGATTTGGAGGAAAATGTAGCTGGTCTGATTAGTAAGTTTGCGGACGACACGAAGGTTGGTGGAGTTGCGGATAATGATGAGGATTGTCAGAGGATACAGCTGCAAAGGCTGGTGCCATCGATATAGATCGATTGGAGACTTGGGCGGAGAAATGGCAGATGGAGTTTAATCCGGACAAATGTGAGGTAATGCATTTTGGAAGATCTAATACAGGTGGGAAGTATACAGTAAATGGCAGAACCCTTAGGAGTATTGACAGGCAGAGAGATCTGGGCGTACAGGTCCACAGGTCACTGAAAGTGGCAACGCAGGTGGATAAGGTAGTCAAGAAGGCATACGGCATGCTTGCCTTCATCGGTCGGGGCATAGAGTATAAAAATTGGCAAGTCATGCTGCAGCTGTACAGAACCTTAGGTAGGCCACACTTAGAATATTGCGTGCAATTCTGGTCGCCACACTACCAGAAGGACACGGAGGCTTTGGAGAGGGTACAGAGGAGGTTTACCAGGATGTTGCCTGGTCTGGAGGGCATTAGCTATGAGGAGAGGTTGGATAAACTCGGATTGTTTTCACTGGAACGACGGAGGTGGAGGGGCAACATGATAGAGGTTTACAAAGTTATGAGCGGCATGGACAGAGTGGATAGTCAGAAGCTTTTTCCCAGGGTGGAAGAGTCAGTTACTAGGGGACATAGGTTTAAGG
This sequence comes from Heterodontus francisci, assembly GCF_036365525.1. Classification (NCBI taxonomy): domain Eukaryota; kingdom Metazoa; phylum Chordata; class Chondrichthyes; order Heterodontiformes; family Heterodontidae; genus Heterodontus; species Heterodontus francisci. Next base: position 938,713 of record NC_090378.1, on the reverse strand, counting down.
TGAGAGGGGCAAAGTTTAGAGGGGATGTGCGAGGCAAGTTCTTTACACAGAGGGTGGTGAGTGCCTGGAACCTGTTGCCGGGGGAGGTGGTGGAAGCAGGTACGATAATGACGTTTAAGAGGCATCTTGACAAATACATGAATAGGATGGGAATAGAGGGATACGGGCCCCGGAAGTGCAGAAGGTGTTAGTTTAGGCAGGCATCAAGATCGGCGCAGGCTTGGAGGGCCGAATGGCCTGTTCCTGTGCTGTACTGTTCTTTGTTCTTTGTTCTAGGCAGGGAGACAGAGGAGGGGGAAACAAGGATAGAAATGAAAGACAGAAAGGTAAGAAGCAAAAGTGGAAGGAAAAGAAAACAAGAGCGAGAAACAAATGGGGCCATTGTGCAAAATAAAGCTAAGATGACTAACAATGTTAAAAAGACATGTCTAAAGGCGTTGTGTCTTAATGCACAGAGCATTCGCAATAAGGTAGATGAACAGCACAAATAGATATAAATGGTTATGATATAGTTGCGATTCCGGAGACATGGCTGCAGGGTGACCAAGGATGGGAACTGAACATCCAAGGGTAATCAATATTGAGGAAGGACAGGCAAAAAGGGAAAGGAGGAGGGGTAGCATTGTTAATAAAGGAGGAAATCATTGCAATATTGAGGAAGGATATTGGCTCGGAAAATCATGATGTGGAATCTGTATGGGTAGAGCTAAGAAACACCAAGGGGCAGAAAATGTTGGTGGGGGTTGTCTATAGGCCCCCAAACAGTAGTGGAGGTGTAAGGGATGGTATTAAACAGGAAATTAGAGATGTATGCCATAAGGGTACAACTGTAATCAGGGATGATTTTAATCTACATATAGATTGGTCAAACCAAATTAGCAATCGGGGGGCAATGAGAAAGGATTAATTAACAATCTTGTTGTGCGGGGTCCCTTGGGGAGGATCAACCATCACATGATGGAGAGTGAAGTAGTTGAATCCGAAACTAGGATCCTGAATCTTAATAAAGGAAACTACGAAGGTATGAGGCGCGAGTTGCCGATAGTAGATTGGGGAACTTTATTAAAAGGGTTGATGGTGGATAGGCAATGGATAATATTTAAAGAACGTGTGCATGAAATACAACAATTATTCATTCCTGTCTGGCACAAAAATAAAACCGGAAAGGTGACTCAGCCGTGGCTTACAAAAGAAATTAGGGATAGTATTAGATCCAAAGAGGAAGCATATAAAATTGCCAGAAAAAGCAGCAAGTCTGAGGATTGGGAGCAGTTTAGAATTCAGCAAAGGAGGACAAAGAGGTTGATTAAGCAGGGGGAAATAGAGTATGAGAGTAAACTTGCAGGGAACATAAAAACTGACTGTAAAAGCTTCTATAAATATGTGAAGAGAAAAAGATTAGTGAAGACAAATGTAGGTCCCTTACAGTCAGAAATGGGGGAAATTATAATGGGGAACAAAGAAATAGCAGAACAATTAAACACATACTTTGGTTCTGTCTTCACAAAGAAGGCCACAAATAACCTCCCAGAAATGTTAGGGAACTAAGGGTCGAATGAGAGGGAGGAACTGAAGGAAATCAGTATTAGTAAAAAAATAGTGCTAGGGAAATTAATGGGGTTAAAGGCTGACAAATCCCCAGGGCCTGATAATCTACATCCCAGAGGACTAAAGGAAGTTGCCCTGGAAATAGTGGATGCATTGGTGATCATCTTCCAAAATTCTATAGACTCAGGAGCAGTTCCTACAGATTGGAGGGAGGCAAATGTAACCCCACTATTTAAAAAAAGGAGGGAGAGAAAAAACAGGGAATTACAGACCAGTTAGCCTTACATCAGTGGTAGGGAAAATGCTAGAGTCTATTATAAAGGATGTGATAGCAGAACATCTGGAAAGCATAAACGGGATTGGACAAAGTCAGCATGGGTTTACGAAAGGAAAATCATGCTTAACAAATCGACTGGAGTTTTTTGAGGATGTAACTAGTGGAATAGACAAGGGAGGAGCAGTGGATGTGGTGTATTTGGATTTTCAGAAGGCTTTTGATAAGGTCCCACATAAGGGGTTAGTGTGAATATTAAAGCACATGAGATTGGGGGTAATATACTGGCATGGATTGAGAATTAGTTGACAGACAGGAAACAGAGAGAAGGAATAAACGGGTCTTTTTCCGGGTGGCAGGCAGTGACTAGTGGGTTACTGCAGGGATCAGTGCTTGGGCCCCAGCTGTTCACAATATATATTAATGACTTGGGTGAGGGGACTAAATCTAACATTTCCAAGTTTGCAGACAACACAAAGCTAGGGGGAATGTGAGCTGTGAGGAGGATGCAAAGAGGCTCCAATGTGATTTGGACAAGTTTGGTGAGTGGGCAAATGCATGGCAGATGCAGTATAACGTGGATAAATGTGAGGTTATCCACTTTGGGTGTAGAAACAGAAAGGCAGATTATTATCTGAATGATGATAGATTGGGAAAGGGAGAGGTGCAACGAGATCTGGGTGTCCTTGTACACCAGTCGCTGAAAGCAAGCATTCAGGTGCAGCAAGCAGTTAGGAAGGCGATTGGTATGTTGGCCTTCATTGCAAGAGGATTTGAGTACAGGAGCAAGGATGTCTTACTGCAGTTATACAGGGCCTTGGCGAGACCACATCTGGAGTATTGTGTGCAGTTTTGGTCTCCTTATCTGAGGAAGGATGTTCTTGCCTTGGAGGGAGTGCAAAGAAGATTTACTCGGCTGATTCCTGGGATGGCAGGATTGACATATGAGGAGAGATTGGGTCGACTAGGCCTATATTCACTAGAGTTTAGAAGAATGAAAGGGGATTTCATAGAAACCTATAAAATTCTAACAGGACTAGACAGGCTAGATGCAGGGAGGATGCTCCCGATGGCTGGGGAGTCCATAACCAGGGGTCACATTCTCAGGATACGGGGTATGCCATTTAGAACCGAGATGAGGAGAAATTTCTTCACTCAGAGGGTGTTGAATCTGTGGAATTCTCTACCGCAGAAGACAGTGGAGGCCAAGTCATTAAATATATTCAAGAAGGAGAGAGATATATTTCTTAATGCCAAAGGGATCAAGGGATATGGGGAGGAGGCGGGAACAGGGAACTGAATTAGACGATCAGCCATGATATATTTTGAATGGCGGAGCAGGCCCGAAGGGCTGAATGGCCTACTCCTGCTCCTATTTTCTATGTTTCTAGGTTGATGGACATTAGAGCAGGTTAGAAGGGCCTTATGATCCACTCCTGCTCCAATTCATTATGTTCTTACATTAACTCTTTCTGTCTTTGTTTCTTTCTTCCCCTCTCGATAGTGAATGTGTGTGTGTGGGGGGGGGGGGGGGGGAGTGTGTCTGTGTGGGGGGGGGGTGGGAGAGTGTGTGTGTGGGGGGAGTGTGTGTGAACAAAGAACAAAGAACAAAGATAATTACAGCACAGGAACAGGCCCTTCGGCCCTCCAAGCCTGCGCCGATCCAGATCCTCTCTCTAAACATGTCGCCTATTTTCTAAGCTTCTGTATCTCTTTTCTTCCTGCCCATTCATGTATCTGTCTAGATACATCTTAAAAGACTCCATCGTGCCCGCATCTACCACCTCCGCTGGCAATGCGTTCCAGGTGCCCACCACCCTCTGCGTAAAGAACTTTCCACGCATATCCCCCCTAAACTTTTCCCCTTGTGTGAGTGTGAATGACTTCAGAACATAGGAAATAGAAACAGGAGTAGACCATTCAGCCCATCGAGCCTGCTCCGCCATTCAACTGGATCATGGCTGATCTTCCACCTGAACTCAGTTTTCCCGCACTCTCCCCGTATCCCTTGATATCTTTAATATCTGGAAATCTATCTATTTCTGTCTTGAACTTACTCAATGATTGAGCTTCCACAGCCCTCTGGGGTAGAGAATTCCGAAGATTCACCACCCTCTGAGTGACGTAATTCCTCCACATCTCAGTCTGAAATGGCCCATACCACATTCTGAGACTGTTTCCCCTGGGTCTAAACCTCCCCCCACAACCCTCCCAGCCAGGGGAAACATCCTTCCTACATCGACCCTGTCCAACCTTGTATGAATTTTGTAGATTTCAATGAGATCACCTTTCATTCTTTGAAACTCTAGTGAATACAGGCCCAGTTTCTGCAATCTCTCCTCATAAAACAATCCCACCATCCCGGGGATTAGTCTGGTGAACCTCCATCGCACTCCCTCTATTACAAGTATATCCTTCCTTAGATAAGGAGACCAAAACTGTACACAGTACTCCAGGTGCAGTCTCACCAAGGCTCTATACAATTGCAGCAAGACATCTTTACTCCTGTGCTCAAATCCCCTTGCAATGAAGGCCAAAATACCGTTTGCCTTCCTAATTGCTTGCTACACCTGCATACTAGCTTTTCGTGACACATGAACAAGGACACCCAGGTCCTTTTGGACAGCAACACTTCCCAACCTCTCACCATTTAAGAAATAAATCAAAATACTGCAGATGCTGGAAATCTGAAATAAAAATAAGAAATGCTGGAAATACTCAGCAGGTCTGGCAGCATCGGTGGAGAGAGACCCGCTCAGTCTGAAAGCATGACCCCGAGCTTCCAGTTGCTTGCCATTTCAACAGTCCGCCACGACTGCCACACCCCCTCCTGCACCCCCCACCCTCCCACTCTTTTGCCAACATTTGTGTCTTTGGCCTGCTCCAGTTTTCCGGTGAACATCAACGCAAGCTCGAGGAGCAGCACCTGATCTTTCGATAAGGCTCTCTCCAGCCTTGCAAACTGAACATTGAGTTCAGTAACTTCACAGCATGACTTGCCCCTTTTAAAAATTTAACCATGTGCCTGTTTTTTATGTAGACAGAGCTGCTCATTATTCTGCTATTAACACTCTCTCTGGGCCAATGCTTTGTCTTTCACCACAAGCATTAACACATTCCTTGCCTTTTGTCCTGGGACAGCTCTGTTATTTATTCTCTCTTGCCCTCTGCCCCAAACACCTTCCCTTTTGTTCTCTCCCCACCACCCCCCACCATCACTTGAACAAAGAACAAAGAACAGTACAGCTCAGGAACAGGCCATTCGGCCCTAGAAGCCTGTACCGATCTTGATGCCTGCCTAAACTAAAACCTTCTGCACTTCCGTATCCCTCTATTCCCATCCTATTCATGTATTTGTCAAGATGCCTCTTAAACGTCGCTATCGTACCTGCTTCCACCACCTCCCCCGGCAACAAGTTCCAGGCACTCACCACCCTCTGTGTAAAGAACTTGCCTCGCACATCCCCTCTAAACTTTGCCCCTCGCACCTTAAACCTATGTCCCCTAGTAACTGACTCTTCCACCCTGGGAAAAAGCTTCTGACTATCCACTCTGTCCATGCCACTCATAACTTTGTAAACCTCTATCATGTCGCCCCTCCACCTCCGTCGTTCCAGTGAAAACAATCCGAGTTTATCCAACCTCTCCTCATAGTTAATGCCCTCCAGACCAGGCAACATCCTGGTCAACCTCCTTTGTACCCTCTCCAAAGCCTCCACATACTTCTGGTAGTGTGGCGACCAGAATTGCATGCAATATTCTAAGTGTGGCCTAACTAAGGTTCGTACAGCTGCAGCATGACTTGCCAATTTTTATACTCTATGCCCCGACCGATGAAGGCAAGCATGCCGTGTGCCTTCTTGACTACCTTATCCACCTGCGTTGCCACTTTCAGTGACCTGTGGACCCGTACGCCCAGATATCTCTGCCTGTCAATACTCCTAAAGGTTCTGCCATTTACTGTATACTTCCCACCTGTATTAGACCTTCCAAAATGCATTACCTCACATTTGTCCGGATTAAACTCCATCTGCCATTTCTCCGCCCAAGTCTCCAACCAATCGATATCCTGCTGTATCCTCTGACAATCCTCATCACTATCTGCAACTCCACCAACCTTTGTGTCGTCTGCAAACTTACTAATCAGACCAGCTACATTTTCCTCCAAATCATTTATATATAATACAAACAGCAAAGGTCCCAGCACTGATCCCTGCGGAACACCACTAGTCACATCCTTCCATTCAGAAAAGCACCCGTCCACTGCTACTCTCTGTCTTCTGTGACCGAGCCAGTTCTGTATCCATCTTGCCAGCTCACCTCTGATCCCGTGTGACTTCACCTTTTGTACCAGTGTGCCATGCGGGACCTTGTCAAAGGCTTTACTAAAGTCCATATAGATAACATCCACTGCCCTTCCTTCATCAATCATCAGTCACTTCCTCAAAAAACTCAATCAAGTTAGTGAGACACAACCTCCCCTTCACAAAACCATGCTGCCTCTCACTAATAAGTTCATTTGTTTCCAAATGGGAGTAAATCCTGTCCCAAACAATCCTCTCTAATAATTTCCCTACCACTGACGTAAGGCTCACCGGCCTATAATTTCCTGGATTATCCTTGCTACCCTTCTTAAACAAAGGAACAACATTGGCTATTCTCCAGTCCTCTGGGACCTCACCTGTAGCCAATGAGGATGCAAAGATTTCTGTCAAAGCCCCAGCAATTTCTTCCCTTGCCTCCTTCAGTGTTCTAGGGTAGATCCCATCAGGCCCTGGGGACTTATCTACCTTAATGCTTTGCAAGACACCCAACACCTCCTCCTTTTTGATAATGAGATGACTGAGACTATCTACACTCCCTTCCCTAGGCTCATCATCCACCAAGTCCTTCTCTTTGGTGAATACTGATGCAAAGTACTCATTTAGTACCTCGCCCATTTCCTCTGGCTCCACACATAGATTCCCTCCTCTGTCCTTGAGTGGGCCAACCCTTTCCCTGGTTACCCTCTTGCTCTTTATATACGTACAAAAAGCCTTGGGATTCTCCTTAATCCTGTTTGCCAATGACTTTTCATGACCCTTTTTAGCCCTCCTGACTCCTTGCTTAAGTTCCTTCCTACTGTCTTTATATTCCTCAAGGGCTTCGGCTGTTGCCAGCCTTCTAGCCCTTACGAATGCTTCCTTTTTCTTTTTGACTAGGCTCACAATATCCCTCGTTATCCAAGGTTCCCGAAACTTGCCCAACTTATCCTTCTTCCTCACAGGAACATGCCGGTCCTGGATTCTAATCAATTGACATTTGAAAGACTCCCACATGTCAGATGTTGATTTACCCTCAAACAGCCGCCCCCAATCGAAATTCTTCAGTTCCTGCCTAATATTGTTATAATTAGCCTTCCCCCAATTTAGCACCTTCACCCGAGGACTACTCTTATCCTTATCCACAAGTACCTTAAAACTTACGGAATTATGGTCACTGCTCCCGAAATGCGCCCCCACTGAAACTTCGACCACCTGGCCGGGCTCATTCCCCAATACCAGGTCCAGTACGGCCCCATCCCTAGTTGGACTATCTACATATTGTTTCAAGAAGCCCTCCCGGATGCTCCTCACAAATTCTGCCCCATCCAAGCTCCTAGCACTAAGTGAGTCCCAGTGAATATAGGGGAAGTTAAAATCACCCACCACTACAACCCTGTTACCTTTACATCTTTCCAAAATTAGTCTAAATATCTGCTCCTCTACCTCCCGCTGGCTGTTGGGAGGCGTGTAGTAAACCCCCAACATTGTGACTGCACCCTTCCTATTCCTGAGCTCCACCCATATTGCCTCGCTGCATGATCCCTCCGAGGTGTCCTCCCGCAGTTCAGCTGTGATATTCTCCTTAACCCGTAATGCAACTCCCCCACCCCTTTTACATCCCCCTCTATCCCGCCTGAAGCTTCGAAATCCCAGAACATTTAGCTGCCAATCCTGTCCTTCCCTCAACAAAGTCTCTGTAATAGCAACAACATCATATTTCCAAGTACTAATCCAAGCTCTAAGTTCATCTGCCTTACCTGTTATAATTCTCGCATTGAAACAAATGCACTTCAGACCACCAGTCCCGCTGTGCTCAGCAACCTCTCCCTGCCTGCTCTTCCTCTTAGTCTTACTGGCCTTATTTACTAGTTCCTCCTCATTTATTTCACTTGCTGTCCTACTGCTGTGGTTCCCACCCCCCTGCCACATTAGTTTCCCTCCCGAGTGACGCTAGCAAACCTTGCAGCCAGGATATTTGTGCCCCTCTAGTTTAGATGCAACCCCTCCTTCTTGTACAGGTCCCACCTGTTCCTGGAAGAGATCCCAATGGTCCAGATATCTGAAACACTCCCTTCTACACCAGCTGCTCAGCCACGTGTTTAGTTGCACTATCTTCCTATTTCTAGCCTCACTGGCACGTGGCACAGGGAGTAATCCAGAGATTACAACCCTAGAGGTCCTGTCTTTTAACTTTCTACCTAACTCCCTAAACTACCCCTGCAGGACCTCATCACTCTTACTGCCTATGTCGTTGGTACCGATGTGTACCACAACCTCTGGCTGTTCACCCTCCCCCTTCAGAATGCCCCCTGTCTGTTCAGAGACATCCTTGACCCTGGCACCAGGGAGGCAACATACCTTCCTGGAATCTCTTTCACGTCCACAGAAGCGCCCATCTGTGCCCCTGACTATAGAGTCCCCTATAACTATTGCTGTTCTGCGCTTTGTCCCTCCCTGCTGAACAACAGTGCCAGCCATGGTGCCACTGCTCTGGCTGCTGCTGTTTTCCCCTGATAGGCCATCCCCCCCAACAGTATCCAAAACGGTATACTTGTTAGAGAGGGGGATAGCCCCAGGGGATTCCTGCACTGACTGCCTGCCCCTTCTAGCGGTCACCCATCTATCTGCCTGCACCTTGGTTGTAACCACTTCTCTAAAACTCCTGTCTATGACGCTCTCTGCCACCTGCATGCTCCTAAGTGCATCCAGTTGTTGCTCCAACTGATCCATGCGGTCAGTGAGGAGCTGCAACTGGGTACACTTCCTGCAGATGTAGTCGCCCGGAACGCTGGAAGCGTCACGGACTTCCCACATCTCACAGGTGAAGCACTTCACCCCTCTAACTGACATTTCCAGCACTAATTAATAAATAAATTTAAAATGAATAAATACTTAGTAAATCCTTACTAAATTAAGTTACAATTAACTATATGGTCCCTAGTGCTAGATTTCTACTATAAATATTAAATGCTAACTAAATACAGTAATCTCCTCCCTCCAGTTTAGTTACTCCTTTACTTATTAATTAATTAGTTAGTTAGGGTTTTAATCAATTTTTATCAATGTTTTATTTTCAAATTCAGTACAGATTCCCTACCAGCCAATCAGGTCACAGCTTTCTTGTTACGTCACTTTTTCAGTTTTTTTTACCAGAGGTAACTTACTGCTCCGGAACTCCGCCCTCCGAGTCTTCTCCCTGGATGCTTATAACCTAAATCTTTTCTAACCTTTGCCAGTTCTGATGAAAGGTCACAAATCTGAAATGTTAACTCAGTTTCTCTCTCCACAGATGCTGCCAGACCTGCTGAGAATTTCCAGCACGTTTTGCTTTTATTTAAGAAATATTCTGTCTTTCTGTTTTTTCTGCCAAAGTGGATCCCTTCACACTTACATTATATTCTATCTGCCAAGTTCTTGCCCCATCACTTCGCCTGTCTGAATCCCCGTGAAGCCTCTTTGCATCCTCCTCATAATGCACATTCCCACCTAGTTTTGGGTCATCAGCAAACTTGGAAATATTAAATTTGGTTCCCTACATCCAAATCATTGATATAGATTGTGAATTTGAGTTGATGATCCATCTCGGCCTCCTCCTGAAGTCCCCAGCATCACAGATGCCAGACTTCAGCCAATTCGATTCACTCCGCGTGATATCAAGAAACGACTGAAGGCATTGGATACTGCAAAAGCTATGGGCCCTGACAATATTCCGGCAATAGTACTGAAGACCTGTGCTCCAGAACATGCCGCGCCCCTAGCCAAGCTGTTCCAGTACAGCTACAACACTGGCATCTACCCAGCAATGTGGAAAATTGCCCAGGGATGTCCTGTACACAAAAAGCAGGACAAGTCCAACCCGGCCAATTACCGCCCCATCAGTCTACTCTCAATCATCAGTAAAGTGATGGAAGGTGTCATCAACAGTGCCACCAAGCAGCACTTGCTTCGCAATAACCTGCACAGTTTGGGTTCCACCAGGGCCACTCAGCTCCTGACCTCATTACAGCCTTGGTTCAAACATGGACAAAAGAGCTGAACTCAAGAGGTGAGGTGAGATTGACTGCCCTTGACATCAAGGCAGCATTTGACTGAGTTTGGTATCAAGGAGACCTAGCAAAACTGAGGTCAATGGGAATAAGAGGAAAACTCTCCATTGGTTGGAGTCATACCTAGCACAAAGGAAGATGGTTATGGTTTTTGGAGGTCAATCATCTCAGTCCCAGGACATCACTGCAGGAGTTCCTCAGGGTAGTGTCCTAGGCCCAACCATCTTCAGCTGCTTCATCAATGACCATTCAATCATAAGGTGAGAAGTGGGGATATTCGCTGAAGATTGCACAGTGTTCAGCACCATTTGTGACTCCTCAGATACTGAAGCAGTCCGTGTAGAAATGCAGCAAGACCTGGACAATATCCAGGGCTGATAAGTGGCAAGTGACATTCGCGCCACACAAGTGCCAGGCAATGACCATCTCCAACAAGAGTGAATCTAACCATCTCCCCTTGACATTCAACGGCATTACCATCGCTGAATCCCCCACTATCAACATCCTAGGCGCTACCATTGACTAGTAACTGAACTGGAGTAGCCATATAAATACCGTGGCTACAAGAGCAGGTCAGAGGCGAGGAATCCTGAGGCGAGTAACTCACCTCCTGACTCCCCAAAGCCTGTCCACCATCTACAAGGCACAAGTCAGGAGTATGATGGAATACTCTCCACTTGCCTGGATGGGTGCAGCTCCGACAACACTCAGGAAGCTCGACACCATCCAGGACAAAGCAGCCCACTTGATTGGCACCCCATCTACAAACATTCACTCCCTCCACCACCGACGCACAGTGGCAGCAGTGTGTACCATCTACAAGATGCACTGCAACAATGCACCAAGGCTCCTTAGACAGCACCTTCCAAACCCGCGACCTCTACCAACTAGAAGGACAAGGGCGGCAAATACATGGGAACACCACCACCTGCAAGTTCCCCTCCAAGTCACACACCATCCTGACTTGGAACTATATCGCCGTTCCTTCACTGTCGCTGGGTCAAAATCCTGGAACTCCCTTCCTAACAGCACTGTGGGTGTACCTACCCCACATGGACTGCAGCGGTTCAAGAAGGCAGCTCACCACCACCTTCTCAAGGGCAATTAGGGATGGGCAATAAATGCTGGCCTGGCCAGTGATGCCCACATCCCATGAATGAATAAAAAAAAAATAGTTGGGGCCCAAGCACTGATCCTTGCGGTACCCCACTAGTCACAAACTACCAACCTGAGAATGATTCATTTATTCCTACTCTCTGTTTTCTGTCCGTTAAGCAATTCGCAATCCATGTCAGTATATTACCCCTTATCCCAAGTGTTCTAATGTTGTTTACTAAACTCTTGTGTGGAACCTTATCAAAAGCCTCCGAAAATCCAAATACACCACATCCACCGGTTCCCCCTTATCTATTCTGCTAGTTTCTTCCTCAAAAAACTCCAACAGATTTGTCAAAAATGATTTCTCTTTCATGTTGACTCTACCCAATCCTACCATTATTTTCTAAGTGTCCAGTTATCACATCCTTTATAATAGATTCCAGCACCCTCGCATCTATCTGGTTCACTAATGTCCTTTAGGGGATGAAATCTGTTGTCCTTACCTGGTCTGGCCTACATGTGACTCCAGACCTACAGCAATGTGTTTGACTCTTAACTGCCCTCTGAAATGGCCTAGCAAGCCACTCAGTTGTATCAAACCACTATGACGTCTAAGAAAAGGAATGAAACTGAACGGACCACCCGGTATCGGCCTAGGCACTGGCCTTCACTGTCGCTGGATCAAAATCCTGGAACTCCCTTCCTAACAGCACTGTGGGTATGCCTACCTCACATGGACTGCAGCGGTTCAAGAAGGCAGCTCACCACCACCTTCTCAAGGGCAATTAGGGATGGGCAATAAATGCTGGCCTAGCCAGCGACGCCCACATCCCATGAACGAATATTTAAAAAAATTCCCAACTACTGATGTCAGGCTAACAGGTCTGTAGTTCCCTATTTTATTTCACCCTCCTTTCTTACAGAGTGGGGTTAAACTTGCTGCCTTCCAATCTTCAGGAACCACTCCAGAGACAATAGAATTTTGGAAGATGATCACTATCTCTCCAGCCACCACTTTCCACACTCTGAAATGTAGAACATCAGCTACAGGGGATTTATCTACTTTAAGTCCCATTAATTTCTACTATTTTTTACTATATTAATTTCTTTCCATTCCTCATTCTAGCTAGGCTTTTAGTTCTCTAGCTTTTATAATGTTTCTCACAAGTTTACTTTCATATTCTATTTTCTCTTCCTTTATCCGGTAATTGTTATATCCTTCTCTTGTTAGAATCTATGGAGTCTATTCTCCCCACTGTAGTGTCAGTAGTTTAGGTGTTAAACAGCCTGTGATTTAAAGCCATGTTCAGTTTTCACTGTCCACTTGTGTCTGGAGAGGACTTTTGGTGCACATTGGGAGACTTGCTGGGACATTGGTCAAGGCTTTACCTACACTCTATCAACATTATTTCAGAAATTCTCTGAGGACTTTACCTAAAGAGAGTGAGTACTGTACTATTGTGCCTATTGGAGACTAGCTAGGAGTGATCAGGAGAAAGGGAAGGTTTGATCAAGAGCTGATTAACACCTTGGTCTGGAGGAGGAATGGGAGAAGAATGAGATGAAGCCAGGTAGAGCAGCACCAGCTGCTGGAGGAGGGAAAGAGGAGGGCAAGGAGGGCGAGGAGGACAAGGAGGTCGAGGAGGACAAGGAGGTCGAGGAGGACGAGGAGGGCGAGGAGGATGAGGAGGGCGAGGAGGGTTCCATATTCAAGGTGATTTGTTGCCCTCTTCACTAGCTAGCAATCATGAGAGAGCAGCTGTTACTCCCAGCAACTGTGCCAGGGATTCAGGCTCGGGAGGCACAAGTAGAGGAGGTGGAAGAGGGAGAGGAGGAGGAAAAGTAGGAAAAGGGAAGAAGAGGAGGAGGATGAGGAAGAGGAGGATTGGCCAGTGATCTTTCAGGCATTTGGTTTGTCACATCCAGCAGTCCTGCGAGGTTCTCATTTGCCACCCCTACAACAGAACTAGTGTGATCTTGTCCCCTCCACCTCAGAAGGTGGTACGTGTGGAGTCCCTTCCACCAAGTGTGACTCCTGCCTGCTATCGCCTTATGTGTCCCACCTTGTGGATCTGTGTTCTCCTCTCGCCTCTAAATTCTGTCGGGTGATGGTCTTTGAGCTGGAGTCTGTGATGGTGGTAGTGACTGACACTGCACCTTCTTCCTCACTCCTCCTCCCCCCAGTGGCTCCTCCTCCAGTTACTCTTCCTCCGATGGCAGGGGAGGCGAGTTGGTTTCACTTCCATTTCCTCCGCAGCTGTTGTGGGGTTGGGGTGGTGGTGGTGAATGAGGTGACTCTTTCACCTGGGAGCCTGCAATGATAAATCTGGAAGGTTTAGCGTGAGTTGTCACTATAGATGGGTACGCGTGATGTGACTATATCGAGCTTGTGAGTGAGGATAGGTTTGAGGGTTAGAGATCAGGAATAGTTGTAGATATGTCAGGAAGCTGGAATGGCCAAATACCTCTCGTGATCTTCCCCCTGCTCTGCGTGTGACCACGGTATCTCCTACTCCCCTCCCTATCACCAGCAGCAGTGCCTCCTCAAGGGGAAGGGGACTGATCTGACACAGTTGTACTTGCCCTTCCCTAGCCTGGTCCTGCAGCTGCCTGTTGTGCCAGAAGAGAAAGCATGGTATGGTGAATATGTGAAGAGAAAGCATGGTATAGAGGGTGCAGAGGAGGTTTACCAGGATGTTGCCTGGTATGGAGGGCGCTAGCTATGAAGAGAGCTTGAGCAGATTAGGATTATTTTCATTAGAAAGACGGAGGTTGAGGGGGGACCTGATTGAGGTGTACAAAATCATGAGGGGTATAGACAGGGTGGATAGCAAGAAGCTTTTTCCCAGAGTGGGGGATTCAATTACTAGGGGACACGAGTTCAAAGTGAAAGGGGAAAAGTTTAGGGGGGACATGCGTGGAAAGTTCTTTACGCAGAGGGTGGTGGGTGCCTGGAACGCGCTGCCAGCGGAGGTGGTAGACGCGGGCACGATAGCGTCTTTTAAGATGTATCTAGACAGATACATGAATGGGCAGGAAGTAAAGAGATACAGACCCTTAGAAAATAGGCGACATGTTTAGATAGAGGATCTGGATCGGCGCAGGCTTGGAGGGCCGAAGGGCCTGTTCCTGTGCTGTAATTTTCTTTGTTCTTTGTTCTTTGAATGAGTGTATTGGAAGGTGTGTGTGTGTGTGTGTGTGCACTGCCCTATGTAGTGGAAGAGCTGTGAGATGTGAGCAGAGTCTGTGAAGGATGTAATAGTATGGGGTGTGTGGATGTCAGTGTACAATGAGATGGTTATAGAATCATTGAGACATAACGGCACAGAAGGAGGCCATTCTGCACAGCCAGTCCATGCTGGTTCTCTGAACAGCAATCCAGTCAGTCCCACTCTATCGCTCTATCCCTGTTGCCCTGCAAGTTTATTTCCCTCAAGTGTCCATCCAATTTCCTTTTGAAATCATTCATTGTCACCGCTTCCAAAACCCTCGTGGGCAGCGAGTTCAAGGTCATTACCATTCGCTGTGTAAAAAAGTTATTCTTCACATTCCCCCCTGCATCTCTTGCCCAAAACTATAAATCTGTGTCCCCTAGTCCTTGTATGATCAGTTAATGGGAACAGTTTTTTTTTTGTCGATCATATCTAAACCTGTCATAATCTTGTACACCTCTATCAAATCTCCCCTCAATCTCCTTTGCTCCAAGGAGAACAACCCCACCTTCTCCAATCTAACCTTGCAACTAAAATCCCTCATCCCTGGAAACATTCCAGTAAATCTCCTCTGCACCCTCTCAAGGACCCTCACATCCTTCCTGAAGTGTGGTGACCAGAACTGGATGTAACACTCCAGTTGGGGCCTAACCAGAGCTTTATCAAGGTTCCGCATAACTTCCCTGCTTCTGTACTCAATACCTCTATTTATGAAGCCCAAGATCCCATATGCTTTACTAACCACTCTCTCAATATGTCCTGTCACCATCAAAGATCGATTCACATGAAGCCCCCAGGTCCCTCTGTTCCTGCACACTCTTTAGAATTGTGCCATTTAGTCGATATTGCCTCTCCCTATCCCTTCTGCCAAAATGCATTAAATCACACTTCTCTGTATTAAATTCCATCTGCCACTTGTCTGCCCATTCTGCTAGCCTATCAATGTCCTGTTGCAGTCAATTGGTATCATCCTCACTGTTTGCCACACCTCCAAGTTCCAAGTTTGGTAACATTGGCAGATTTTGAAATTTTACTCTGTATTGCAAGATCCAAGTCATCCAAAAAAGCAGTGACCCAGCACTGACACTCGGGGAACACCACTGTCTATCATCCTCCAGTCTGAAAAACAATCATTTACCACAACTTGCTGTTTTCTGTCCTTAAGCCAATTTTTTATCCAAGCTGAACCTGATCCTCCTATTCCATGAGGCTTAATTTTGTATTCCAGCCTTTTATGTGGTACCTTGTCAAAAACTTTCTTAAAATCCATATAGATAACATCCACCACTTCCCCTTCATCAACCTTCTCTGTTACTTCATCAAAAAATTCAATTAGGTTAGTCAAGCATGATTTGCCTTTTACAAATCCATGTTGGCTCCTTAATTAACTCAAACCTCTCCAAATGTCTGTTGATTCTTTCCCTGATTATTGTTTCTAAAACCTTACCCACTACTGATGTTAAACTAAAATAAAAACAAGGAATGCTGGAAATACTCAGCAGGTCTGGCAGCGTCTGTGGAGAGAGAAGCAGAGTTAACATTTCAGGTCAGTGACCCTTCTTCAGAACTGACAAATATTAGAAATATGAAAGCTTATAAGCAAGTAAAGTTGGGGTGGGGCAAGAGATAACAAAGGAGAAGGTGTAGATCGGACAAGGTCACAGAATAACTGACCAGAAGGTCATGGAGCAAAGGCAAACAATATGTTAATGGTGTGTTGACAACATTAGTACAGATAGGGTGTTAACGGACTGAAAACTGAACAATCACAAGCACAAACATGAAAAAAACAGTGGGTAAGCAAATTGAACAAACTAAGATGAAATAGAATAAACACAAAAAAATATTTTAAAAAAGGAAAAAAGAAAAAAAAACTCAAAATAAAAGTAAAATGGGGAGCCCGTCATGCTCAAATTATTGAACTCAGTGTTCAGTCCGGCAGGCTGTAGTGTGCCTAATCGGTAAATGAGATGCTGTTCCTCGAGCTTGCGTTGATGTTCACTGGAACACTGCAGCAATCCCAGGACAGCGATGTGAGCATGAGAGCAGGGGGGAGTGTTGAAATGGCAAGCAACGGGAAGCTCAGGGTCCTGCTTGCGGACTGAGCGGAGGTGTTCCGCAAAGCGGTCACCCAGTCTGTGTTTGGTCTCCCCAATGTAGAGGAGACCACATTGTGAGCAGCGAATACAATATACTACATTGAAAGAAGTTCAAGTAAATCACTGCTTCACCTGAAAGGAGTGTTTGGGGCTTGGGATAGTGAGGAGAGAGGAGGTAAATGGGCAGATATTATACCTCCTGCGATTGCAGGGGAAGGTGCCGTGGGAAGGGGATGAGGTGGTGGGGGTAATGGAGGAGTAGACCAGGGTGTCACAGAAGGAATGATCCCTTCGGAATGCTGACAGGGGAAGGGAGTGGAAGAAGCGTTTGGCAGTGGCATCACACTGGAGGTGGCGAAAATAGCGGAGGATGATCCTTTGGATATGGAGGCTGATGGGGTGGAAAATGAGGACAAGGGGAACCCTGTCACAGTTCTGGGAGGCAGGGGAAGGGGTGAGGGTAGAGGTGCGGGAAATGGGCCGGACACGGTTGAGAGCCCTGTCAACAACAATGGGGGGAAATCCCCGGTTAAGGAAAAAGGAAGACCTATCAGAAGCACCGTCATGGAAGGTAGCATCATCAGAGCAGATGCGTCGGAGATGGAGAAACTGGGAGAATGGAATGGAGTCCTTACAGGAGGCAGGGTGTGAAGAGGTGTAGTCGAGGTAGCTGTGGGAGTCAGTGGGCTTATAATGGATATTGGTAGACAACCTATCCCCAGAGATGGAGACAGAGAAGTCGAGGAAGGGAAGGGAAGTGTCAGAGATGGACCATGTAAAGGTGCGAGAAGGGTGGAAATTAGAAGCAAAGTTGATAAAGTTTTCCAGTTCTGGGTGGGAGCAGGAAACGGCACCGATACAGTCATCAATGTACCGGAAAAAGAGCTGGGGGAAGGGGCCTGAGTAGGACCGGAACAAGGAATGTTCGGCATATGTGGGCGGCACAGTGGCGCAGTGGTTAGCACCGCAGCCTCACAGCTCCAGTGACCCGGGTTCAATTCTGGGGTACTGCCTGAGCGGAGTTTGCAAGTTCTCCCTGTGTCTGTGTGGGTTTTCGCCTGGTGCTCCGGTTTCCTCCCACAGCCAAAGACTTGCAGGTTGATAGGTAAATTGGCCATTATAAATTGCCCCTAGTGTAGGTAGGTGGTAGGAGAAATGGTGGGGATGTGGTAGAGAATATGGGATTAATGTAGGATTAGTATAAATGGGTGGTTGTTGGTCGGCACAGACTCGGTGGGCTGAAGGGCCTGTTTCAGTGCTGTATCTCTAAATAAAAAAAAAAATATCCCACAAAAAGATAGGCATAATTAGGACCCATGCGGGTACCCATAGCAACACCTTTTACTTGAAGGAAGTGAGTGGAGTTGAAGGAGAAGTTGTTCACTATGAGAACAAGTTCAGCCAGGTGGAGGAGGGTGGTGGTGGATGGGGACTGGTTGGGCCTCTGTTCAAGGAAGAAGTGGTGAGCCCTCAAACCATCCTGGTGGGGGATGGAGGTGTAGAGTCAAGATAGGAAGAAATAAGTTCAGTGGGGCAGGAGCAGGCTGACACAATGGGTCTGCCGGGACAGTCCTGTTTGTGGATTTTGGGAAGGAGGTAGAAGCGGGCTGTCAGGGGTTGCGGGACTTTGAGGTTGGAAGCTGTAGAGGGAAGATCTCCAGAGGAGATGAGGTCAGTGATGATGTTCGGTGGTGGGGTCATGGTCCAGAGGGAGGTAGGAAGAAGTGTCTGAGAGTTGGCACTGAGCCTCTGCAAGGTAGAGGTTGGTACGCCAGACAACAACAGCACCGCCCTTGTCTGCAGGTTTGATCACAATGTCGGGGTTAGACCTGAGAGAACGGAGTGCGGCAAGTTCAGAGGGTGGCAGGTTACAGTGAGTGAGAGGGGCAGAGAAATTGAGATGACCAATGTCTCGCCGACAGTTTGCAATGACAAGATCAAGAGCAGGTAAGAGGCCAGGGGGAGGGGTCCAGGTAGAGGGAGAATGCTGGAGGCAGGTGAATGGGTCTGCTGGTCGGGGGGGAGGACTCCTGGTCAAAGAAGTGAGCCCAGAGGCGGAGGCAATGGAAGAAGAGCTCAACTTCATGCCGAGTGCGAAATTCATTGAGGTGGGGGCGTAAGGGGATAAAACTGAGACCTTTGCTGAGTACAGAACGTTCAGCGTCAGAGAGGGGGAGGTCAGAGGGTATAGTGAATACACGGCAAGGGGTCAGATCAGAAGGGGTGGGGTCAGAGGGAAGTGAAGGGGAAGCAGGATCTGGAGGGGCATGAGTCCCCATCAGCTGCTGGAGCTTGTGTTCCTTGACACCTGAAAGGAAGAAAATAAGTTTTTGTTGATGCGTCGGATAAGATGAAGGATGAAATGAAACTGCGGAGTAGAACAGCTTTGAGACAAGGTGAGACGGTGCTGCTGGAGAGAGAGGTCCAGTGTGTGCATGTGGCGGCGCATAGCACTGAGTGTGGATCTCAGGATGCGGTGAGAACAGCAGTCCGAGAAACGTTGTATTTCTCGGAGATACCTGTAGTCCTGGGTGGATTGAAAACATGATGGGTGAAACTGCAGTTGGAATCCACGTGGAATAAGTCGGAGCCGGAGACAGTCACTGAGGAAAGAGATGTGGCTGTGAAAATGAGTTTTGGTAGATACCTTATCAAACACCAAGAGGGAAATAGAAAGCAATGAAGGTGAACAAGGTAAAAGGGACAAACGGAAATCCCGTCGGAGAGAAGAGCAGAACTTCTTCAAGGTAGGCATTCCTGGAAGAGAAGTGGCAGTTTCTTGTTTTTATTTCAGATTTCCAGCATCCGCAGTATTTTGCTTTTATTATATTGATGTTAAACTAACTGGCCTGTAGTTACTAGGACTATCCTTACACCCTTTCATGAATAAGGGTGTCACATTTGCCATGCTCCAATCTTCTGGCACCTCCCCATGGTATATGCACTGCATTGAGGTTGTTGCTGGTCATGCAGCTCTTGTGAAGTATGTTTATGAAGTGGGATCTTATCTTGACCACTTGGGTCAGATTGTTCAATTTTTCACGGCACTGCAGCCATGTCCTGGAATAGTGCTGCTGGCTGTCACCTCTATTGCCACATCCACCACATTAGATGTCTCTGTCACCGCCTTCCCACTTTGGGTCATGCTTTTGTGCCTCAAAACCTGTTTAAATCATAGTAATCAGCAATTAGCTGCAACATTGCATGCTAAAACCAGACTTTCAGACAGGCATGTCTCCTTATCCGCTTCGTGCCTGGTTTTCCCTTTCACCAAAATAACTCCTCATAAAATCTTACAGCACAGAAAGTGGTCATGTGGTCATGATGCCTGTTCCAGCTCTTTGAATTAGTCCCACTCACCCAGATCCTTTTCATGTATTTATCCAATTCCCTTTTAAAAGTTATTATTGAATCTGCTTCCACCGCCCTTTCAGGCAGCGCATTCCAGATCACAACAACTCACTGTGTAAAAGAAACTCTCCTCATCTCCCCCTCTGATTCTTTGTTTTAACCTTAAATCCATGTCCTCTGGTTAGTGAGCCGCTGTCACTGGAAACGATGTCTCCTTGTTTACTCTATCACAACCAGTAAGACTAAGAGGAAGAGCAGGCAGGGAGATGTTGCTGAGCACAGCGGGACTGGTGGTCTGAAGTGCATTTGTTTCAATGCGAGAAGTATAACAGGTAAGGCAGATGAATTTAGAGCTTGGATTAGTTCTTGGAACTATGATGTTGTTGCTATTACAGAGATTTTGTTGAGGGAAGTCCAGGATTGGCAGCTAAATGTTCTCGGATTTCGAAGCTTCGGGCGGGATAGAGTAGGATGTAAAAGGGGTGGGGGAGTTGCATTACTGGTTAAGGAGAATATCACAGCTGTACTGTGGGAGGACACCTCGGAGGGGTCATGTAGCAAGGCAATATGGGTGGAGCTCAGGAATAGGAAGGGTGCAGTCATGATGTTGGGGGTTTACTACAGGCCTCCCAACAGCCAGCTGGGATGTAGAGGAGCAGATATGTAGACAGATTTTGGAAAGATGTAAAAGCAACAGTGATTTTAAATTCCCCTATATTAACTGGGACTCACTTAGTGCTCGGGGCTTGGATGGGGCAGAATTTATAAGGAGCATCCGGGAGGGCTTCTTGAAACAATATGTGGATAGTCCAACTAGGGATGGGGCCGTACTGGACCTGGTATTGGGGAATGAGCCCGGCCAGGTGGTCGAAGTTTCAGTAGGGGCGCATTTCGGGAACAGAGACCATAATTCCATAAGTTTTAAGGTACTTGTGGATAAGGATAAGAGTAGTCCTCGGGTGAAGGTGCTAAATTGGGGAAAGGCTAATTATAACAATATTAGGCAGGAACTGAAGAATTTAGATTGGGGGCGGCTGTTTGAGGGTAAATCAACACCTGACATGTGGGAGTCTTTCAAATGTCAATTGATTAGAATCGAGGACCGGCATGTTCCAGTGAGGAAGAAGGATAAGTTTGGCAAGTTTCGGGAAGCTTGGAGAACAAGGGATATTGTGAGCCTAGTCAAAAAGGAAAAGGAAGCATTCGTAAGGGCTGGAAGGCTAGGAACAGATCAATCCCTTGAGGAATATAAAGACAGTAGGAAGGAACTTAAGCAAGGAGTCAGGAGGGCTAAAAGGGGTTATGAAAAGTCATTGGCAAACAGGATGAAGGAAAATCCCAAGGCTTTTTATACATATATAAAAAGAGCAAGAGGGTAACCAGGGAAAGGGTTGGCCCACTCAAGGACAGAGAAGGGAATCTATGTGTGGAGCCAGAGGAAATGGGTGAGGTACTAAAAGAGTACTTTGCATCGTATTCACCAAAGAGAAGGACTTGGTGGATGATGAGCCTAGGGAAGGGAGTGTAGATAGTCTCAGACATCTCATTATCAAAAAGGAGGAGGTGTTGGGTGTCTTGCAAAGCATTAAGGTAGATAAGTCCCCAGGGCCTGATGGGATCTACCCTAGAACACTGAAGGAGGCAAGGGAAGAAATTGCTGGGGCCTTGACAGAAATCTTTGCATCCTCATTGGCTACAGGTGAGGTCCCAGAGGACTGGAGAATAGCCAATGTTGTTCCTTTGTTTAAGAAGGATAGCAAGGATAATCCAGGAAATTATAGGCCGGTGAGCCTTATGTCAGTGGTAGGGAAATTATTAGAGAGGATTCTTCGGGACAGGATTTACTCCCATTTGGAAACAAATGAACTTATTAGTGAGAGGCAGCATGGTTTTGTGAAGGGGAGGTCGTGTCTCACTAATTTGATTGAGTTTTTTGAGGAAGTGACGAAGATGATTGATGAAGGAAGGGCAGTGGATGTTATCTATATGGACTTTAGTAAAGCCTTTGACAAGGTCCCTCATGGCACACTGGTACAAAAGGTGAAGTCACACGGGATCAGAGGTGAGCTGGCAAGATGGATACAGAACTGGCTCAGTCATAGAAGACAGAGGGTAGCAGTGGAAGGGTGCTTTTCTGAATGGAGGGATGTGACTAGTGGTGTTCCGCAGGGATTAGTGCTGGGACATTTACTGTTTGTAGTATACATAAATGATTTGGAGGAAAATGTAGCTGGACTGATCAGTAAGTTTGCGGACGACACAAAGGTTGGTGGAGTTGCGGACAGTGATGAGGATTGTCAGAGGATACAGCAGGATATAGATCGGTTGGAGACTTGGGCGGAGAAATGGCAGATGGAGTTTAATCCGGACAAATGTGAGGTAATGCATTTTGGAAGGTCTAATGCAGGTGGGAAGTATACAGTAAATGGCAGAACCCTTAGGAGTATTGACAGGCAGAGAGATCTGGGTGTACAGGTCCACAGGTCACTGAAAGTGGCAACGCAGGTGGATAAGGTAGTCAGGAAGGCATACGGCATGCTTGCCTTTATCGGTCGGGGCATAGAGTATAAAAATTGGCAAGTCATTTTGCAGCTGTACGAACCTTAGTTAGGCCACACTTAGAATATTGCATGCAATTCTGGTCGCCACACTACCAGAAGTATGTGGAGGCTTTGGAGAGGGTACAAAGGAGGTTGACCAGGATGTTGCCTGATCTGGAGGGCATTAGCTATGAGGAATGGTTGGATAAACTCGGATTGTTTTAACTGGAACGACGGAGGTGGAGGGGCGACATGATAGAGGTTTACAAAGTTATGAGTGGTATGGTCAGAGTGGATAGTCAGAAGCTTTTTCCCAGGGTGGAAGAGTCAGTTACTAGGGGACATAGGTTTAAGGTGAGAGGGGCAAAGTTTAGAGGGGATGTGCGAGGCAAGTTTTTTACACAGAGGGTGGTGAGTGCCTGGAACTTGCTGCCGGGGGAGGTGGTGGAAGCAGGTACCATAGAGACGTTTAAGAGACATCTTGACAAATACATGAATAGGATGGGAATAGAGGGATACGGTCCCCAGAAGTGCAGAATGTGTTAGTTTAGGCAGTTATCAAGATCGGCGCAGGCTTGGAGGGCCGAATGGCCTGTTCCTGTGCTGTACTGTTCTTTGTTCTTTGTTGTTTCATCTGTGTTTATTCTCTCTGCTGTATTCTTTTTCCAGTTCTAATCAAAGGCAGTGTCTGGAATGTTCTGTCTGTAAACACAGACTGATCTATTTTCTTTCAAGCTTTTTCCATGACCTGTCAGTGTGCGATGACTTTTTCTTTGCAGCTGCAGTAAAGTACAGCACTGACCCAAAGCCACAGAAACAAACGTCAGTCTGGATCTTGGTTCCCACGGTGACCATTTCAGAGCTCATTAAAAAGAAATGTTTCATTCAATCTACTCATTAGCCTGAAAGAGACAGCCCTGCCATTGAGATTAAAACATTTCGACTTGACAGTACTGTCTGTCCCTGTCCCATGTCGGAAAATTTCCTCAGTGTTGAAAATCAATACATTTTTTTAATACAGTTCGGTGGCAGCTGAAAACCGCAGAACTGCTTAATATAAAATTCTCAGCCTCCTGTTCAAAACCCTCCAGCCCCAACACCCCTCCCGATCTCTGTAACCTCCTCCAGCCCTTATAACCCTCCCTATCTCTGTAACTTCCTCCAGCCCCGACACCCCTCCTTATCTCTGTAACCTCCTCCAGCCCTTACACCCCTCGCTATCTCTGTAACCCTCTCCAGCTCGAACACCCCTCCCTATCTCTGTAACCTCCTCCAGCCCCTACACCCCTCCCCATCTCTGTAACCTTCTGCAGCCCTGACACCCCTTCCTATCTCTGTAACTTCCTCCAGCCACTACACCCCTCCCTATCTCTGTAACCTCCTCCAGCCCCTAAACCCCTCGCTATCTCTGTAATCTCCTCCAGCCCCTACACACCTTCCTCTCTCTGTAACCTCCTCCAGCCCCAAAACCCCTCCCTCTCTCTGTAACCTCCTCCAGCCCCAACACCCCTCCCTATCTCTGTAACCTCCTCCACCCCAACACCCCTCCCTATCTCTGTAACCTCCTCCAGCCACTACACCCCTCCCTCTCTCTGTAACCTCCTCCAGCCCCTACACCCCTCCCTATCTCTGTAACCTCCTCCACCCCAACACCCCTCCCTATCTCTGTAACCTCCTCCAGCCACTACACCCCTCCCTCTCTCTGTAACCTCCTCCAGCCCCTACACCCCTCCCTATCTCTGTAACCTCCTCCACCCCAACACCCCTCCCTATCTCTGTAACCTCCTCCGGCCCCTACACCCCTCCCGATCTCTGTAACCTCCTCCAGCCCCTACATCCCTCCCTATCTCTATAACCTCCTCCAGCCCCTACACCCCTCCCTATCTGTGTAACCTCCTCCTGCCCCTACACCCTTCCCTATCTCTGTAAACTCTGCCAGCCCATACACCCCTCCCTATCTCTGTAACCTCCTCCATCCCCTACACCCCTCCCTATCTCTGTAACCTCCTCCAGCCCCTACTCCCCTCCCTATATCTGTAAACTCCGCCAGCCCCTGCACCCCTCCCTATCTCTGTAACCTCCTCCAGCCCCTACTCCCCTCCCTATATCTGTAAACTCCGCCAGCCCCTGCACCCCTTCCTATCTCTGTAACCTCCTCCAGCCTCCAGAACCCTCTCTATCTCTGTAACCTCCTCCAGCCCCTGCACCCCTCCCTATCTCTGTAACCTCCTCCGGCCCCTACACCCCTCCCGATCTCTGTAACCTCCTCCAGCCCCTACATCCCTCCCTATCTCTGTAACCTCCTCCAGCCCCTACTCCGCTCCCTATCTCTATAAACTCCTCCAGCCCCTACACCCCTCCCTATCTCTGTAACCTCCTCCAGCCCCTGCACTCCTCCCTATCTCTGTAACCTCCTCCGGCCCCTACACCCCTCCCGATCTCTGTAACCTCCTCCAGCCCCTACATCCCTCCCTATCTCTATAACCTCCTCCAGCCCCTACACCCCTCCCTATCTCTGTAACGTCCTCCAGCCCCTACACCCCTCCCTATCTCTGCAAACTCCTCCAGCCCCTACACCCCTCCCTATCTCTGTAACCTCCTCCAGCCCTAACAGCCCTCCCTATCTCTGCAACCTCCTCCAGCCCCTACATCCCTCCCTATCTATAACCTCCACCAGACCCTACACCACTCCCTAACTCTGTAACCTCCTCCAGCCTCGACAATCCATCTGTGTAACCTCCTCCAGCCTCCAGAACCCTCCCTATCTCTGTAACCTCCTCCAGCCCCTGCACCCCTCCCTATCTCTGTAATCTCCTCCAACCCCTACACCCCTCCCTCTCTCTGTAACCTCCTCCAGCCCCTACACCCCTCCCTATCTGTGTAACCTCCTCCTGCCCCTACACCCTTCCCTATCTCTGTAACCTCCTCCAGCCCCTACACCCCTCCCTATCACTGTAATCTCCTCCAGCCGCTCCACTCCTCCCTATCTCTGTAACCTCCTCCAGCCCCTACAGCCCTCCCTATCTCTGTAACCTCCTCCAGCCTCTACAATCCATCTGTGTAACCTCCTCCAGCCTCCAGATCCCTCCCTATCTCTGTAACCTCCTCCAGCCCCAACACCCCTCCCTATCTCTGTAACCTCCTCCAGCCCCTACACCCCTCCCAATCTCTGTAACCTCCTCCAACCACTACACCCCTCCCTATCTGTAACCTCCTCCAGCCCCTACACCCTTCCCTATCTCTGTAACCTCCTCCTGCCCCTACATCCATCCCTATCTCTGTAACCTCCTCCAGCCCCTACACTCCTCCCTATCTCTGTAACCTCCTCCAACCCCTACACCCCTCCCTATCTCTGTAACCTCCTCCAGCCCCTACACCCCTCCCTATCTCTGTAACCTCCTCCAGCCCCTACACTCCTCCCTATCTGTGTAACCTCCTCCTGCCCCTCCACCCTTCCCTATCTCTGTAACCTCCTCCAGCCCCTACATACCTCCCTCTCTCTGTAACCTCCTCCACCCCGACACCACTCCCTATCTCTGTAACCTCTTCAAGCCCCTACACCCCTCCCTATCTCTGTAACGTCCTCCAGCCCCTACACCCCTCCCTATCTCTGCAAACTCCTCCAGCCCCTACACCCCTCCCTATCTCTGTAACCTCCACAAGCCCCTACACCCCTCCCGATCTCTGTAACCTCCTCCAGCCCCTACTCCGCTCCCTATCTCTGTAAACTCCTCCAGCCCCTTCACCCCTCCCCATCTCTGTAACCTCCTCCAGCCCCTGCACCCCTCCTTATCTCTGTAACCTCCTCCGGCCCCTACACCCCTCCCGATCTCTGTAACCTCCTCCAGCCCCAACAGCCCTCCCTATCTCTGCAACCTCCTCCAGCCCCTACATCCCTCCCTATCTCTATAACCTCCACCAGGCCCTACACCACTCCCTATCTCTGTAACCTCCTCCAGCCCCTACACCCCTCCCTATCTCTGTAACCTCCTCCAACCCCTACACCCCTCCCTCTCTCTTTAACCTCCTCCAGCCCCTACACCCCTCCCTATCTGTGTAACCTCCTCCTGCCCCTACACCCTTCCCTATCTCTGTAACCTCCTCCAGCCCCTACACCCCTCCCTCTCTCTTTAACCTCCTCCAGCCCCTACACCCCTCCCTATCTGTGTAACCTCCTCCTGCCCCTACACCCTTCCCTATCTCTGTAAACTCTGCCAGCCCATACACCCCTCCCTATCTCTGTAACCTCCTCCATCCCCTACACCCCTCCCTATCTCTGTAACCTCCTCCAGCCCCTACACCCCTCCCTATCTCTGTTACCTCTTCAAGCCCATACACCCCTCCCTATCTCTGTAACCTCCTTCAGCCCCTACTCCCCTCCCTATCTCTGTAAACTCCGCCAGCCCCTGCACCCCTCCCTATCTCTGTAACCTCCTCCAGCCTCCAGAACCCTCTCTATCTCTGTAACCTCCTCCAGCCCCAACACCCCTCGCTATCTCTGTAACCTCCTCCAGCCCCTACACCCCTCCCTATCTCTGCAAACTCCTCCAGCCCCTACACACCTCCCTATCTCTGTAACCTCCACAAGCCCCTACACCCCTCCCTATCTCTGTAACCTCCTCCAGCCCCTACACCCTCCCTATCTCTATAACCTCCACCAGGCCCTACACCACTCCCTATCTCTGTAACCTCCTCCAGCCTCCAGAACCTTCTCTATCTCTGTAACCTCCTCCAGCCCCAACACCCCTCCCTATCTCTGTCTCCTCCTCCAGCCCCTACACCCCTCCCTATCTCTGTAACGTCCTCCAGCCCCTACACCCCTCCCTATCTCTGTAACGTCCACAAGCCCCTACACCCCTCCCTATCTCTGTAACCTCCTCCAGCCCTAACAGCCCTCCCTATCTCTGCAACCTCCTCCAGCCCCTACATCCCTCCCTATCTCTGTAACCTCCACCAGGCCCTACACCACTCCCTAACTCTGTAACGTCCTCCAGCCCCTACACCCCTCCCTATCTCTGTAACCTCCACCAGGCCCTACACCACTCCCTAACTCTGTAACCTCCTCCAGCCCATACACCCCTCCCTATCTCTGTAACCTCCTCCAGCCTCTACAATCCATCTGTGTAACCTCCTCCAGCCTCCAGAACCCTCCCTATCTCTGTAACCTCCTCCAGCCCCTACACCCCTCCCTATCTCTGTAACCTCCTCCAACCCCTACACCCCTCCCTCTCTCTGTAACCTCCTCCAGCCCCTACACCCCTCCCTATCTGTGTAACCTCCTCCTGCCCCTACACCCTTCCCTATCTCTGTAACCTCCTCCAGCCCCTACACCCCTCCCTATCACTGTAATCTCCTCCAGCCGCTCCACTCCTCCCTATCTCTGTAACCTCCTCCAGCCCCTACAGCCCTCCCTATCTCTGTAACCTCCTCCATCCTCTACAATTCATCTGTGTAACCTCCTCCAGCCTCCAGATCCCTCCCTATCTCTGTAACCTCCTCCAGCCCCAACACCCCTCCCTCTCTCTGTAACCTCCTCCAGCCCCTACACCCCTCCCAATCTCTGTAACCTCCTCCAACCACTACACCCCTCCCTATCTGTAACCTCCTCCAGCCCCTGCACCCCTCCCAATCTCTGTAACCTCCTCCAGCCCCTACAGTCCTCCCTATCTGTGTACCCTCCTCCTGCCCCGACACCCTTCCCTATCTCTGTAACCTCCTCCCGCCCCTACATCCATCCCTATCTCTGTAACCTCCTCCAGCCCCTACACTCCTCCCTATCTCTGTAACCTCCTCCAACCCCTACACCCCTCCCTATCTCTGTAACCTCCTCCAGCCCCTACACCCCTCCCAATCTCTGTAACCTCCTCCAGCCCCTGCAGTCCTCCCTATCTGTGTACTCTCCTCCTGCCCCGACACCCATCCCTATCTCTGTCACCTCCTCCAGCCCCTACACTCCTCCCTATCTCTGTAACCTCTTCCAGCCACTACACCCCTCCCTATCTCTGTCACCTCCACCAGCCCCTGCAGCCCTCCCTTTCTCTGTATCCTACTCCCCCCCTTCAAGCCTTTGGGACCTCTCTAACCTTCTCCAATTCTCCCCTCTTGCCCATTGCCCTATTTTCATGCTTGGAGAGTCAGGTCTGGAATTTCTTCCACTGCAAGAAAGAAAATGGTGCCAAGCAGAGTTGCTCTTAAACGGCCAGTGCATGCAGTTGTCCAGCCAACAGAAGGAACTGATCTGGGTGTTCTACACAAGCACAAGGTGGGGTGGGGACGGGAGGCCAAGGACTGAAATTCCTGGGAGTCGTCCCATCTAACTTACCTCAAATTCTGCGCTTAACTATTTATACTTCTCCCGTGATTAAACGTCCATTTTATGAATTTGTGTAAACCACAACAGAGCCTTGCTCTTAGCACAGGTCCTTTATCTCGGGGGCTGGGTTGCAATGGGGAGATCATAAGATCATAAGATCATAAGAACTAGGAGCAGGAGTAGGCCGTCCGGCCCCTCGAGCCTGCTCCGCCATTCAATAAGATCATGGCTGATCTTTTTGTGGACTCAGATCCACTTACCCGCGCTCTCACCGTATCCCTTAATTCCTTTATTGTTCAAAAAGATATCTACCTTAGCTTTAAAGACGTTTACTGAAGAAGCGTCAACTACTTCACTGGGCAAGGAATTCCATAGATTAACAACCCTCTGGGTGAAGAAGTTCCTTCTTAATTCAGTCCTAAATCTGCTCCCTCTAATCTTGAGGCTATGCCCTCTTGTACTAGCTTCACCTGCCGGTGGAAACATCCTCTCTACTTGTATCTTATCTATTCCCTTCATGATTTTATATGTTTCTATAAGATCCCCCCTCATTCTTCTGAACTCCAATGAATATAATCCCAATCTACTCAGTCTCTCCTCATAAGCCAACCCCCTCAACTCCGGAATCAACCTAGTGAACCTCCTCTGCACCCTCTCCAGTGCCAGTACATCCTTTCTCAAGTAAGGAGACCAAAACTGCACACAGTACTCCAGGTGCGGCCTCACCAGTACCTTATCCAGCTGCAACATAACCTCTCTGCTTTTAAACTCAATCCCTTTAGCAATGAAGGACAAAATTCCATTTGCCTTCCTAATTACTTGCTGTACCTGCAGACCAACCTTCTGCGATTCATGCACAAGGACACCCAGGTCCCTCTGCATAGCAGCATGCTGCAACTTTTTACCATTCAAGTAATAATCCTTTTTCCTGTTACTCCTACCGAAATGAATGACTTCACATTTATTAACATTGTATTCCATCTGCCAGACCTTTGCCCACTCACTCAATGTATCTATGTTCCTCTGCAAAGTTTCACAGTCATCTGCACACTTTGCTCTGCCACTCATCTTAGTGTCATCTGCAAACTTTGACACCCTACACTTGGTCCCCAACTCCAAATCATCTATATAAATTGTAAATAATTGCGGTCCCAACACTGATCCCTGAGGCACACCACTCGTGACTGATTGCCAACCAGAATAGCACTCATTTATCCCCACTCTCTGCTTCCTGTTCGTCAACCAATCCTCTATCCATGCTAATACTTTACCCCTGACGCCATGCATCCTTATCTTATGCAGCAGCCTCTTGTGCGGCACCTTGTCGAAAGCCTTTTGGAAATCTAGGTACACCACATCCACTGGGTCCCCATTGTCCACCTTGCTCATAATGTCATCATAGAATTCCAAAAGATTTGTCAAGCATGACCTGCCCTTCATGAACCCATGCTGTGTCTGCCCAACGGGACAATTTCTATCGAGATGCCCTGCTTTTACTTCCTTGATAATAGACTCAAGCATCTTCCCCACTACAGAGGTTAAGCTAATCAGTCTATAATTCCCCATCTTTTGTCTACCTCCCTTTTTAAACAGTGGCGTCACATCTGCTGTTTTCCAATCTGCTGGGACTACCCCAGAGTCCAGCGAATTTTGGAAAATTACCGCCAGTGCACCTGCTATTTCTCCCGCCATCTCTTTTAGTACCCTGGGATGCATTCCATCAGGGCCAGGAGACTTATCAATCCTTAGCTCCATTAACTTGCCCAACACTACCTCTTCCGTAATAATGATTGTTTCCAGGTCCTCACCTACGTTCGTCTCTTTGTCAATTACTGGCATGTTATTAATGTCCTCCACTGTGAAGACCGATACAAAATACCTGTTCAATGCCTCGGCCATTTCATCATATCCCATAACTAAACTCCCCTTCTCATCCTCTAAAGGACCAACGTTTACTTTAGTCACTCTTTTTCATTTTATATATTTATAGAAACTTTTGCTATCTGTCTTTATATTCTGTGTTCGCTTTTTCTCATGTTCCATCTTACATTTCTTTATGGCTCTTTTTGTAGCTTTCTGTTGACCTTTAAAGTTTTCCCAATCTTCTAGTTTCATGCTGCTTTTGGCCACTTTGTATGCCTTCTCTTTCAATTTGATAGCCTCCCTTATTTCCTTAGACACCCATGGCAGAGTACCCCTTTTCTTCCAGTCCTTCCTTTTCACTGGAATATATTTTTGCTGAGCACTTTGAAAAATTGCTTTGAAAGTCCTCCACTGCTTGTCAACTGTCCCACCGTAAAATCTTTGTTTCCAGTCCACTTTAGCCAAGTCCTCCCTCATTCTATTGTAGTCCCCCTTGTTCAAGCGCAGGACCCTGGTATTGGATTTTATCTTCACACTCTCCATCTGTATTCTAAATTCAACCATAGTGGAAGTGAAGGAAGTGAAGCTTCAATTATACAGGGCCTAGGTCAGACCCCATCGGGCGTAACTGTGTTCAGTTCCAGGCACGTCACCTCAGGAAGAATGTATGGCCTTGGAAGGGGTGCAGAGCAGATTCAGCAGAATGATACCCAGAGCTAAAAGGGTTAAATTATAAAGATAGGTTGTATTCAGCTTTTATTCAAGCAGAATGGATAGCTTGCTGGATTCAAGATGGCAGAGAGTTTGTGTAAAAGGTAGCTCATCAGAATGGCAAAAGATGGCAATTGGAATCCTACAAAGATCATTGCTGGGCCCCCTGTTCACAATCTTTACTAATGATTTAGACTTTGGAAGCTATAAACACCATTTCTAAATTTGCTGATGACACCAAATTGGGGGATAGTCGGTACTGAGGAGGATTACAAAGAGACATGAATGAACATGCAGAATGAGCATAAAATTGTCAAATGAATTTCTACACAGGTAAGCATGAGGTATTACATTTTTAGGAAAACTAAGGAGGTCCTCGGAAGCCGCAGCAAGTGTGGAATATGATGTTGTGGTAATTACAGAGACCTAGCTCAAAAAAGGGCAGGACTGGATTCTAGATATTCCTGGATACAAGATACTCAGGCAAGTTAGGGAAGGAAAGAAAGGAGGAAGGGTGGCAGTATTGATTAAGGAGAACATTATAGTTCTGGAGAGAGAGAATCTCTTACGAAAATACGAACTAGGAGCAGGAGTAGGCTATTCGGCCCCTCAAAACTGTCTCACCATTATATAAGATCACGGCTCATCTGTTTGTGGACTCAACTCCACTTTCCTGCCTTTCCCCCGATACCCTTTGACTCCCTTGTTTGTCAAGAATCTGTCTACCTCTGCCTTAAAAACATTCAATGACCCTGCCTCCACTGCTCTCCGGGGAAGAGAGTTCCACAGACTCACAACCCTCTGAGAGAAAAGAATTTCTCCTCATCCCTGTCTTAAATGGGAGACTCCTTATTTTTAAACTGTGCTGCTAGTTTTAGTCTCTCCCACAATGGGAAACATCCTTTCAACATCCACCCTGTCAAGTCCCCTCAGGATCTTATACATTTCAATAAGATCACCTCTCATCCTTCTAAACTCCAATGAATACAGACCCAACCTGTCCAACCTTTCCTCATAAGATAAACTTCTCATCCCAGGACTCAGTCAAATGAGCCTTCTCTGAACTGCTTCCACTGCTATATCATAGAGGGGTAAAGGAAAGAATCTATTTGGTTAGAGCTAAGAAGCAATCGAGGTACCATTACATTGCTGAGTGTAGTCTATAGTCCA
Source organism: Heterodontus francisci (assembly GCF_036365525.1). Lineage (NCBI taxonomy): Eukaryota > Metazoa > Chordata > Chondrichthyes > Heterodontiformes > Heterodontidae > Heterodontus > Heterodontus francisci. The sequence goes on along the minus strand of NC_090378.1, from coordinate 906,184 downwards.
ACTAATGGGAAAGATATAGAGGAACAAATTTGCAATGAAATTACAAAGTCAATTTCATCGGGAGTTTCGGTGGAGCAGGGACTGCTGGGTAAGTAGAAACCTATATATTTGGGCTGTTTCTGAACCCGAGACACTATTCTTGTAGTGTCTCCCCCCCGCCCTCCTCCTCTTACCAAAAAAAAGGACTCGGTTGTGTGTAGGTAAGGTAAGGCTTTTTCTATTTCTCTTCTTGTTTTATCGTGTGATTGGTTAAAAACTTGGGAATTTAGAATAGTGGGAATGGAGGTTAAGGCAGTTGTATGTTCCTCCTGCAGAATGTGGGAGGTAAGGGTCGCCAGGGGTGTCCCTGCTGACTGCATCTGCGGGAAGTGCACCCAACTCCAGCTCCTCGAGAACCGCGTTAGGGAACTGGAGCTGGAGCTGGATGAACTTCGGATCATTCGGGAGGCGGAGGGGATTATTGAGAGGAGTTATCGGGAGGCAGTCACACCTCAGGTAAAAGAAGAAGGTAGATGAGTTACCGTCAGGGGAAGGAGAGGGAACCAGCAGGCAGTGCAGGGATCCCCTGTGGCCGTTTCCCTCAACAACAGGTATACCGTTTTGGATACTGTTGGGGGAGACGACTTACCAGGGGTAGGCAATGGGATACAGGTCTCTGGCGCAGAGTCTGTCCCTGTTGCTCAGAAGGGAAGGGGTAAGAGGAGCAGAGCATTAATCATTGGGGACTCCATAGTTAGGGGAACAGATAGGAGGTTTTGTGGGAACGAGAGAGACTCACGGTTGGTGTGTTGCCTCCCAGGTGCCAGGGTACGTGATGTCTCGGATCGTGTTTTTGGGATCCTCAAGGGGGAGGGGGAGCAACCCCAAGTCGTGGTCCACATAGGCACCAACGACATAGGTAGGAAGACAGATGGGGATTTAAGGCAGAAATTCAGGGAGCTAGGGTGGAAGCTTAGAGCGAGAACAAACAGAGTTGTTATCTCTGGGTTGTTGCCCGTGCCACGTGCTAGCGAAGTGAGGAATAAGGAGAGAGAGGAGTTGAACACGTGGCTGCAGGGATGGTGTAGGAGGGAGGGTTTTGGTTTCCTGGATAATTGGGGCTCTTTCTGGGGTAGGTGGGACCTCTACAAACAGGATGGTCTTCACCTGAACCAGAGGGGTACCAATATCCTGGGGGGGAGATTTGCTAGTGCTCTTCGGGGGGGTTTAAACTAATTCAGCAGGGGGATGGGAACCTAAATTGTAGTTCCAGTGTGCAGGATGTTGAGAGTAGTGAGGTCAGGGATAAGGTTATAAGGACACAAGAGGGCACTGGCAAGCTAAAGCTTGGTTTAAAATGTGTCTACTTCAACGCCAGGAGCATCCGGAATAAGGTGGGTGAGCTTGCAACATGGGTTGGTACCTGGGATCTCGATGTTGTGGCCATTTAAGAGACATGGGTAGAGCAGGGACAGGAATGGATGTTGCGGGTTCCGGGATTTAGATGTTTCAGTAAGAACAGAGAAGATGGTAAAAGAGGGGGGGGTGTGGCATTGTTAATCAAGGAAAGTATTACAGCGGCAGAAAGGACGTTTGAGGACTCGTCTACTGAGGTAGTCTGGGCCGAGGTTAGAAACAGGAGAGGAGAGGTCACCCTGTTGGGAGTTTTCTATAGACCTCCAAATAGTTCCAGAGATGTAGAGGAAAGGATAGCAAAGATGATTCTTGACAGGAGCGAGAGTAACAGGGTAGTGGTTATGGGGGACTTTAACTTTCCAAATATTGACTGGAAATACTATAGTTCGAGTACTTTAGATGGGTCAGTTTTTGTCCAGTGTGTGCAGGAGGGTTTTCTGACACAATATGTAGACAGGCCAACCAGGGGCGATGCCACATTGGATTTGGTACTGGGTAATGAACCCGGCCAGGTGTTAGATTTAGAAGTTGGTGAGCACTTTGGTGATAGTGATCACAATTCGGTTAGGTTTACCTTAGCGATGGGCAGGGACAGGCATATACAGCAGGGCAAGAATTATAGCTGGGGGAAAGGAAATTATGATGCGATTAGGCAAGATTTAGGATGCGTAGGATGGGGAAGGAAACTGCAGGGGATGGGCACAATCGAAATGTGGAGCTTATTCAAGGAGCAGCTACTGCGTGTCCTTGATAAGTATGTACCTGTCAGGCAGAGAGGAAGTTGTCGAGCGAGGGAGCCGTGGTTTACTAAAGTTGAAGAGCTTGTCAAGAGGAAGAAGAAGGCTTATGTTAGGATGAGACGTGAAGGCTCAGTTAGGGCGCTTGAGAGTTACAAGCTAGCCAGGAAGGATCTAAAGGGAGAGATAAGAAGAGCAAGGAGAGGACACGAGAAGTCATTGGCGGATAGGATCAAAGAAAACCCTAAGGCTTTCTATAGGTATATCAGGAATAAAAGAATGACTAGAGATAGGTTAGGGCCAATCAAGGATAGTAGTGGGAAGTTGTGTGTGGAATCGGAGGAGATAGGGGAAGTGTTAATTGAATATTTTTCATCAGTATTTACAGTGGAGAAAGAAAATGTTGTCGAGGAGAATACTGAGATACAGACTACTAGGCTAGATGGGATTAAGGTTCACAAGGAGGAGGTGTTAGCAATTTTGGAAAGTGTGAAAATAGATAAGTCCCCTGGGCCAGATGGGATTTATCCTAGGATTCTCTGGGAAGCCAGGGAGGAGATTGCAGAGCCTTTGTCCTTGATTTTTATGTCGTCATTGTCGACAGGAATAGTGCCGGAAGACTGGAGGATAGCAAATGTTGTCCCCTTGTTCAAGAAAGGGAGTAGAGACAGCCCTGGTAATTATAGACCTGTGAGCCTTACTTCGGTTGTGGGTAAAATGTTGGAAAAGGTTATAAGAGATAGGATTTATAATCATCTTGAAAAGAATAAGTTCATTAGAGATAGTCAGCACGGTTTTGTGAAGGGTAGGTCGTGCCTCACAAACCTTATTGAGTTTTTTGACAAGGTGACCAAACAGGTGGATGAGGGTAAAGCCGTGGATGTGGTCTATATGGATTTCAGTAAGGCGTTTGATAAAGTTCCCCACGGTAGGCTATTGCAGAAAATACAGAAGTATGGGATTGAAGGTGAATTAGTGCTTTGGATCAGAAATTGGCTAGCTGAAAGAAGACAGAGGGTGGTGGTTAATGGCAAATGTTCATCCTGGAGTATAGTTTCTAGTGGTGTACCGCAAGGATCTGTTTTGGGGCCACTGCTGTTTGTCATTTTTATAAATGACCTGGATGAGGGTGTAGAAGGGTGGGTTAGTAAATTTGCGGATGACACGAAGGTCGGTGGAGTTGTGGATAGTGCCGAAGGATGTTGTAGGTCACAGAGGGACATAGATAGGCTGCAGAGCTGGGCTGAGAGATGGCAAATGGAGTTTAATGCGGAAAAGTGTGAGGTGATTCACTTCGGAAGGAGTAACAGGATTGCAGAATACTGGGCTAATGGGAAGATTCTTGGGAGTGTAGATGAGCAGAGAGATCTTGGTGTCCAGGTACATAAATCCCTGAAAGTTGCCACCCAGGTTAATAGAGCTGTTAAGAAGGCATATGGTGTGTTAGCTTTTATTAGTAGGGGGATCGAGTTTAGGAGCCACGAGGTCATGCTGCAGCTGTACAGAACTCTGGTGCGGCCGTACCTGGAGTATTGCGTGCAGTTCTGGTCACCGCATTATAGGAAGGATGTGGAAGCTTTGGAAAAGGTGCAGAGGAGATTTACTAGGATGTTGCCTGGTATGCAGGAAAGGTCTTACGAGGAAAGGCTGAGGGACTTGAGGTTGTTTTCGTTAGAGAGAAGGAGGAGAAGAGGTGACTTAATAGAGACATATAAGATAATCAGAGGGTTAGATAGGGTGGATAGTGAGAGTCTTTTTCCTCGGATGGTGATGGCAAACACGAGGGGACATAGCTTTAAGTTGAGGGGTGATAGATATAGGACAGATGTTAGAGGTAGTTTCTTTACTCAGAGAGTAGTAGGGGCGTGGAACGCCCTGCCTGCAACAGTAGTAGACTCGCCAACTTTAAGGGCATTTAAGTGGTCATTGGATGGACATATGGATGAAAATGGAATAGTGTAGGTCAGATGGTTTCACAGGTCGGCGCAACATCGAGGGCCGAAGGGCCTGTACTGCGCTGTAATGTTCTATTCTATAGATGCAAGAATTATAGAGTTATAATGGGGGACTTTAATTATCCAAATATATACTGGGTAGTCATAGTTTTAGTTTTTAGTTTTAGAGATACAGCACTGAAACAGGCCCTTCGGCCCACCGAGTCTGTGCCGACCATCAACCACCCATTTATACTAATCCTACACTAATCCCATATTCCTACCACATCCCCACCTGTCCCTATATTTCCCTACCACCTACCTATACTAGGGGCAATTTATAATGGCCAATTTACCTATCAACCTGCAAGTCTTTGACATGTGGGAGGAAACCGGAGCACCCGGAGGAAACCCACGCAGACACAGGGAGAACTTGCAAACTCCACACAGGCAGTACCCAGAATTGAACCCAGGTTGCTGGAGCTGTGAGGCTGCAGTGCTAACCACTGCGCCACTGTGCCGCCCATTACATAGTGTAAAGGACAGAGAGGGGCAAGAGTTTCTAGAGTGTGTTCAGGAGAATTTTCTACATCAGTATGTTTCCAATCCAACAAGGAAGACAGCACTGCTGGATCTGGTTCTGGGGAATGAAGTTGGTCAAGTGGATCGAGTGTCAGTGAGGGAGCATTTAGGGGACAGTGATCACAGCATCATAAGGTTTAGGTTAGCTATGGAAAAGGACAAGGAGCAATCCAGTGTAAAAATAATTAACTAGAGGAGGGCCAATTTCAATGGGCTGAGAACAGATCTGTCCCAGGGAAATTGGAATCAAGGATTGGCAGACAGGACTGTAATGGAACAAAGGGCTGCCTTTAAATAGGAGATAGTTTGGGTACAGCTGAGGCACATTCCCATGAGGGGGAAATGTAGACAAACAAAGCCAGAGCTCCCTGGATCATGAAAGAGATAGAGAGTTGGATGAAGCAGAAAAAGGTGCTTGTGTCAGATGTACAACTGATAATGCAAGTGAGAACTTAGCTTAATATTGAATGTTTAGAGGGGAGGTGAAAAAGCAAATATGAGTAGCAAAGAGAGAGGAGATACTGGCAGCTGACAAAAACGAGAAACCAAAAGTCTCATATCGGCAAATAAAAAGTTGGTAAAAGGAGGAGTGCAGCCTATTAGGGACCAAGAAAGGGATTTGCACATGCAGACAGAGGGAATGACTGACAACAAAACAACAACAAGAACAACAACTTATATTTATGTAGTGCCTTTAATGTAATGCTTAGACTCCAGGCAGCTGAAGGCACGGCCGCTAATTGTGGAGCGAATAAATTCGGGACACTCAAGAGACAAGAATTATAATTTTTTTTATTCATTCAAAGGATGTGGGCGTCGCTGGCTAGGCCAGCATTTGTTTCCCATCCCCAATTGCCCTTGAGAAGGTGGTGGTGAGCTGCCTTCTTGAACCACAGCAGTCCATTTGGGGTAGTTATACTCACAGTGCTGTTAGGAAGGGAGTTCCAGGATTTTGACCCAGCGACAGTGAAGGAACGGCGATATAGTTCCAAGTCAGGATGGTGTGTGACTTGGACGGGAACTTGCAGGTGGTGGTGTTCCCATGCAACTGCTGCCCTTGTCCTTCTAGGTGGTAGAGGTCGTGGGTTTGGAAGGTGCTGTCTAAGGAGCCTTGGTGCATTGCTGCAGTGCATCTTGTAGATGGTACACACTGCTGCCACTGTGCGTCGGTGGTGGAGGGAGTGAATGTTTGTAGATGGGGTGCAAATCAAGCGGGCTGCTTTGTCCTGGATGGTGTCGAGCTTCTTGAGTGTTGTTGGAGCTGCACCCTTCCAGGCAAGTGGAGAGTATTCCATTGCACACCTGACTTGTGCCTTGTAGATGGTGGACAGGCTTTGGGGAGTCAGGAAGTGAGTTACTCGCCTCAGGATTCCTAGCCTCTGACCTGCTCTTGTAGCCACGGTATTTATATGGCTACTCCAGTTCAGTTTCAGGTCAATGGTAGCCCCTAGAATGTTGATAGTGGGGGATTCAGCGATGGTAAGTAATGCCGTTGAATGTCAAGGGGAGATGGTTAGATTCTCTCTTGTTGGAGATGGTCATTGCCTGGCACTTGTGTGGCGCGAATGTTACTTGCCACTTATCAGCCCAAGCCTGGATATTGTCCAGGTCTTGCTGCATTTCTACACGGACTGCTTCAGTATCTGAGGAGTCACGAATGGTGCTGAACACTGTGCAATCATCAGTGAACATCCCTACTTCTGACCTTATGATTGAAGGAAGGTCATTGATGAAGCAGCTGAAGATGGTTGGGCCTAGGACACTACCCTGAAGAACTCCTGCAGTGATGTCCTGGAGCTCAGTTGATTGACCTCCAACAACCACAGCCATCTTCCTTTGTGCTAGGTATGACTCCAACCAGTGAAGAGTTTTCCCCCTGATTCCCATTGACTTCAGTTTTGCTAGTGCTCCTTGATGCCACACTTGGTCAAATGCTGCCTTGATGTCAGGGGCAGTCACTCTCACCTCAACTCTTGAGTTCAGCTCTTTAGTCCAGGTTTGAACCAAGGCTGTAATGAGGTCAGGAGCTGAGAGGCCCTGGTGGAACCCAAACTGAGCATCACTGAGCAAGTTATTGCTAAGGAAGTGCTGCTTGATGGCACTGTTGATGACACCTTCCATCACTTTACTGATGATTGAGAGTAGACTGATGGGGCGGTACTTGGCCGGGTTGGACTTGTCCTGCTTTTTTTGTACAGGACATACCTGGGCAATTTTCCACATTGCAGGGTAGATCCCAGTGTTGTAGCTGTACTGGAACAGATTGGCTGGGGGTGCGGATTGGAGGAGTACAGAGATTTCAGAGGGTTGTGGGGCCGGAGGAGATTAGAGATAGAGAGGGGTGAGGCCATGGAGAGATTTGAAAACAAGAATGAGAATTTTAAGATCAAGGCATTGTTTGACTGGAAGCCAACATAGGCCTGAGAGCACAGGGAATGACCGGGGAACGAGACTTGGTGCGAGTTAAGACATGGGCAGCAAAGTTTTGGATGACATCAATTTTACAGAAGGTAAAATGTGGGAGACCAGCCAGGAGTGCGATGGAATAGTCAAGTCTCGAGATAAAAGCATGAATGAGGGTTCTAGCTGAGACAGGGAAAATTAGGGCAATGTTTCAGAGGTGAAAAAAGACAGTCTTCGTGATGACGTGAATATGAGGTCGGAAGCTCATCTCAGGCTGAGGTACTAAATGATCATTTTGCATCTGTCTTTACCAAGGAAGAAGATGCTGCCAAAGTCATAGTGACAGCTAAAAATTGATAAAGAGGTGGTATTAAAAAGGTTGGCTGTACTTAAAATTGATAAGTCACCAGGACCGGATCAGATGCATCCGAGGATACTGAGGGAAGTAAGGGTGGAAATTGTGGGGGCACTGGTCATAATCTTCCAATCCTCCTTCGATACAGGGGTGGTGACAGAGGACTGGAGAATTGCAAATTGTTACACCCTTGTTCAATAAAGGGTGTAAGGATCAACCCAGCAACTACAGGCCAGTCAGTTTAATATGGGTGGTGGGAAAACTTTTAGAAACAATAATCTGGGACAAAATTAACAGTCACTCGGACAAATGTGGATTAATTAAGGCAATCCAGCATTGATTTGTCAGGGGAAAACAGTGTTTAATTAACTTGGTTGAGTTTTTTGATTGATGAGAGGAATGCGTTTGGTGTGGTGTACATGGACTTCCAAAAGGCATTTGATAAAGTGTCACATAAAATGGTTGCCAACAAAGTTGAAGTTCATGGAATAAAAGGGACAGTAGCAGCATGGATATGAAGTTGGCTGAGTGACAAAAAACAGAGAATAGTAGTGAACAGTTGTTTTTCAGACTGGAGGACAGTATATAGTGGGGCTTCCCAGGTGTCAGCATTAGGGCCACTGCTTTTCTTGATATATATGAATGACCTACACTAGGGTGTACAGGACACAATTTCAAAATTAGCAGATGACACAAAACTTGGAAGTATTGTGAACTGTGAGGAGGATAGTGATAGAATTCAAGAGGACATAGACAGGCTGGTGGAATGGGCTGACACGTGGCAGATGAAATTTAATGCAGAGAAGTGTGACGTGATTCATTTTGGTAGGAAGAACAAGGAGAGACAATATAGAATAAAGGGTACAATTCTAAAGGGGGTGCAGGAGCAGAGGGACCTGGGTGTATATGTGCATAAATCATTGAAGGTGGCAGAACAGGTTGAGAAATTGGTTAAAAGGACAAGCGTGATTGTATTGTTATCCTTCCATTGATGAAAGATGATAGATACGCAGCAAACTATCCATTTAGGTGGGGTGTCTTCTCTTGGTGCTCCTTTGCTGATGGCTGTGAAGGGCAATACTTGAGAAGCAGGTTCTGCCACATGTGCCACACGTGAAGCTGCCAAGTGAGGCTGTGAGTTGTTGTTTTCAGCATTGGCACCTGTTGCCTAGCAGCTGTAGCCACTTGGATGTGGGGACCAAATGTAATATTTCCAAATTCACGGATGACGCAAAACTAGGCAGAAACGTGTGTTGTGAGGAAGATGCAAAGTAACTTCAAAGGGATATGGACAGACTTAGTCAGTGGGCAAGAACATGGCAGATGGAATATAATGTGGAAAAATATGAGGTCATCCACTTTGGTAGGAGGAATAGAAACATAGAAAAATAGGAGCAGGAGTAGGCTATTCGGCCCTTTGAGCTTGCTCCGCCATTCAATACGATCATGGCTGATCATCCAAACTCAGTACCCTGTTCCCACTTTCTCTCCATATCCCTTGATCCCTTTAGCCCTAAGAACTATATCTAACTCTTTCTTGAATATATTTAATGATTTGGCCTCAACTGCTTTCTGTGGTAGAGAATTCCACAGGTTCATCACACGCTGGGTGAAGAAATCTCTCCTCATTTCAGTCCTAAATGGTTTACCCCTTATCCTTGCACTGTGACCCCTGGTCCTGGACTCCCTCACCATCAGGAACATCCTTACTGCATCTAGATGTGCAGAGTATTTCTTAAATGGTAAGAGATTAGAAAGTGTAGATGTGCAAAGGGACCTGGGTGTCCTTGTCAATAAGTCACTGAACATGCAGGTGCAGCAAGCAATTAGGAAGGCTAATGGTATGTTAGCCTTTATCAGAAGAGGATTTGAGTACAGGAGTAGAGAAGTCTTGCTTCAATTGTATAGAACCTTGGTTAGACCGCACCTGGAGTACTGTGTGCAGTTTTGGTCCCCTTACCTTAGGAAGGATATTATTGCCATAGAGGGAGTGCAACGAAGGTTCACAGAATCACATAATTGTTATAGCACTGAAGAAGGCCATTCGGCCCATCGTGTCCTCACTGGCTCTCTGGAAGAGCAATTCCCTCAGTTCCATTCCCCTGCCTTCTCCACATAATCCTGCACTTCTTCCTTTTCATATAACTGTCCAGTTCCCTTTTGAATGCTTCATTTGAACCTGCCTCCACCACGTTCTCAAGCAGCACATTCCAGACCTTAACCACTCACTGCGTGAAGAAGTTTTTCCTCAGGTCACTTTTGCTTCTCTTATCAAATACTTTAAATCTGTGCCCTCTCGTTCTCGATTCTTTCATGAATGGGAACAGTTTCTCTCTATCTGCTCTGTCCAGACCCCTCATGATTTTGAATACCTCTATCAAATCTCCTCTCAGTCTTCTCTTCTCCAAGGAAAACAGTCCTAACTTCTCCAATCTATCTTCAGAACTGGAATTCCTCATCCCTGGAACCATTATCGTGAATCTTTTCTGTACTCTCTCCAATTCCCTCACGTCTTTCCTGAAGTGTGGCGCCCAGAACTGGACGCAATGCTCCAGCTGAGGCTGGAATAGTGTCTTATACAAGTTCAACATAACTTCCTTGCTCTTGTACTCTATGCCCCTATTAATAAAGCCCAGGATACTGTATACTTTATTAACCGCTCTCTCAACCTGTCCTGTCACCTTTAATGATTTATGCACATATACACCCAGCTCCCTCTGCTCCTGAACCCCCTTTAGAATTGTACCCTTTATTTTATATTGTCTCTCCATGTTCTTCCAACCAAAATGAATCACTTCACATTTCTCTGCATTGAACTTCATCTGCCACCTGTCTGCCCATTCCACCAACTTGTCTATGTCCTTTTGAAGTTCAACACTATCTTCCTCACAGTTCACAATGCTTCCAAGTTTTATATCATCTGCAAACTTTGAAATTGTGCCCCGTACACCAAGGTCTAGATCATTAATATATATCAGGAAAAGCAAGTGTCCCAACACTGATCCCTGAGGAACTCCACTACAAACCTTCCTTCAGCCCAAAAAACATCCATTAACCATTACTCTTTGTTTCCTGTTACTCAGCCAATTTAGAAACATAGAACATAGAAACATAGAAAATAGGAGCAGGGTAGGCCATTTGGCCCTTCGAGCCTGCTCCGCCATTCATTATGATCATGGCTGATCATCCAACTCAGTAGCCTGTTCCCGCTTTTGCCCCATACCCTTTGATCCCTTTAGATCCAAGAGCTATAGAAACATATCCATGTTGCTACCATCCCATTTATTCCATGAGCTATACGTTTTCTCATAAGTCTGTTGTGCGGCACTGTATCAAATGCCTTTTGAAAGTCCCTGTACACCACATCAACAGCATAGCCCTCATCAAGAATCTATGTTACCTCCTCAAAAAACTCCAGCAAGTTAATTAAACTTGAAATTATGAAATCTATGTTGACTTTCCTTAATTAACTCACATTTGTCCATGTCACTATTGATTTTGTCCCGAATTATTCTTTCTAGAAGTTTCCCCACTACCAAAGTTAAACTGACTGGCCTGTAGTTGCTGGGCTTATCTTTACACCCTTTTTTGAACAAGGGTGTAACATTTGCAATTCTCCAGTCCTCTGGCACCACCCCTGAGTCTAAGTAAGACTGAAAAATTATGGCCACTGCCTCTGCGATTTCCACCCTCACTTCCCTCAGTATCCTTGGATGCATTTCATCCGGTCCTGGTGTTTTATCCACTTTAAGTACAGACAGCCTATCCAATACTTCCTCTTTAGCAATTTTAAACCCCTCTAGTGTCTGACTTACCTCCGCTTTCACCATTGCCTGGGTTGCATCTTCTTCCTTTGTAAAGACAGATGCAAAGTATTCATGTAAAACCTCAGCTCTGCCCTCTGCCTCCATGTGTAAATCCCCTTTCTGGTCCCTAATCAGCCTCACTCCTCCTTTTACCACCCTTTTACTATTTATATGCCTATAGAAAACTTTGAATTTCTTTTTTTTAGAGATACAGCACTGAAACAGGCCCTTCGGCCCACCGAGTCTGTGCCGACCATCAGCCACACATTTTTTATACTAATCCTACACTAATCCCATATTCCTACCACATCCCCACCTGTCCCTATATTTCCCTACCACCTACCTATACTAGGGGCAATTTATAATGGCCAATTTACCTATCAACCTGCAAGTCTTTTGGCGTGTGGGAGGAAACCGGAGCACCCGGAGAAAACCCACGCAGACACAGGGAGAACTTGCAAACTCCACACAGGCAGTACCCAGAATTGAACTCGGGTCGCTGGAGCTGTGAGGCTGCGGTGCTAACCACTGCGCCACTGTGCCGCTGCCAGTCTCTTTTCATGCTCTCTCTTTGCTTCTTTCATTTGCTTTTCCATTTCTTCTCTGGACCGTCTATATTCAGCCTGGTTCTCAATAGTATTTTCTTCCTGACATCTGTCATAAGCACCCTTTTTCTTCTTTATCATAATCTCTATCTCTTTTGTCATCCAGGGAGCTCTGGATTTGTTTGCCCTACTTTTCCTCTTCGAGGGAACATACCTTGACTGTGCCTGAACTGTCTGTTCTTTGAAGGTAGCCCATTGTTCATCGACTGGTTTTCCTGCCAGCTTTTGACTCCAATTTATTCGCCCCAGCTCCATTCTTACCCAATTGGAGTTGGCCTTTCCCCCAGTTAATTATTCTTACCCTGGATTGCTTTTTGTCCCTTTCCATAGTCAGCCTAAACCTTATGATACAATGATCACTGTCCCCTAAACGCTCTCCTACAGATACTTGATCCACTTGGCACACCTCAGTCCCAAGAACCAGGTCGAGCAGTGCCTCCTTTCTCATTGGACTAGCAACATACTCTTGTGGAAAATTTTCCTGAACACACTCGAGGAACTCTTGCCTCTCACTGTCCTTTACACTACTATTATCCCAGTCTATGTTTGGATAATGAAAGTCCCCCATTATAACTACCCTATAATTTTTGCATATCTCTGTAATTTCCTTGCAAATTTGTTCCTCCACGTCCTTCCCACTAGCTGGTGGTCTATAGACAACACCGAGCAATGTAACTTGCCCTGCTCAAGGGCAAATAGTGATGGGCAATAAATGCTGGCTTAGCCAGCAACACCCACATTCCATGAAAGAATTTTAAAAAAACTGCACCTTTTTTATTTCTTAGCTCTAGCCAAATTGATTTTGTCCTTGACCCCTCTGGGACATCCTTTTTCTCCAGCACTGCAAAGCTCTCCTTAATCAATACTGCTACCCCTCCCCCTTTTTTCACTTTCTGTCTTTCCTGAACACCTTGTATCCAGGAATATTTAACACCCAGTCCTACCCTTCTTTGAGCCAGGTCTCTGTTATCACCACAACATCATATTTTCACATTGCAATCTGCTGCTGTACCTCACTAGTCTTATTAACCACACCCCGTGCATTCACATACATGCACACTAACCCTGATTCAGACTTTATTACTTTCTCCCTTACTCTCACCCCACCTAATTACGTACTATTCCCTCCTCTCGTGCTATCTATCTCCCCCAGTATTCTGTGCACCTTTGTATTCCTCTCTAATACTTGTTCCTGGTTCCCACACCCCAGGCAAGTTACCAGTTTTGCTTCCCTCCAATCTGAGCTCCCTCTCAGGTTCCCATCCCTCTGACAATTTAGTTTAAACCCTTCCCAACAGCACTAGCAAATCTCCCTGCGAGGATATTCATCCCAGTCCTGCTAAGATGCAACCCGTCCATTTTGTACAGGTCCCACCTGCCCCAGAACCGGTCCCAATGTCTCAGCAATCTGAAGCCCTCCTTCCTACACCAGTTCTCCAGCCACGCGTTCAATCGCTCAATTCTCCTATTCCTTTGCTCTCTTGCACGTGGGACTGGGAGTAATCCTGAGATTACTGCTTTTTAATCTCCTTCCTCGCTTCCTAAAATCTGCTTTCAGGACCTCATCCCCCTTCTTACCTATGTCATTGGTACCAATGTGGACCACGACCTCTGGCTGTTCACCCTCCCCCAGAAGGATGTCCTACAGCTGCTCCATGACATCCTTGACCCTGGCACCAGGGAGGCAACGTACCATCCTGGAGTCAGGTTTACTGCCGCAGAAACGCCTGTCTGATCCCCTAACTAATTAATCCCCTGTCACTACTGCTCTTCCACTCCTCTTCCTCCCCTCCTGTGCAGCTGAGCCACCTGTGGTGCCACAAACTTGGCTCTAGCTGCACTCCCCTGAGGAACCATCACCTTCATCAGTATCCAAAATGGAAAACCAATTAGCGAGTGCGATCATCTCAGGGGACTCCTGCACTAACTGCCTGGTTCTGTTGGACTGCCTGGTGGTCACCCATTCCCTATCTGCCTACATGCTCCTAACCTGCAGTGTGACCACCTCCCTGGACGTGCTATCCATGTAGTCGGCACAGGGCGGCACAGTGGCGCAGTGGTTAGCACCGCAGCCTCACAGCTCCAGCGACCCGGGTTCAATTCTGGGTACTGCCTGTGTGGAGTTTGCAAGTTCTCCCTGTGTCTGCATGGGTTTCCTCCGGGTGCTCCGGTTTCCTCCCACATGCCAAAGACTTGCAGGTTGATAGGTAAATTGGCCATTCGCAATTGCCCCTAGTATAGGTAGGTGGTAGGGAAATATAGGGACAGGTGGGGATGTGGTAGGAATATGGAATTAGTGTAGGATTAGTATAAATGGGTGGTTGATGGTCGGCACAGACTCGGTGGGCCGAAGGGCCTGTTTCAGTGCTGTATCTCTAAACTAGTCTTCAGCCTCATAGATGCACCACAGTGACTCTGGAACCCGGAGCTCAACCTTCTGCAGCTGGTGACACTACCTTCAGATGTGTTTGTCCAGGACACATGATGCGTCCATGACTTCCCACATACCGCAGACTGTACATTCCACTCAGCAGAGCTGCCCTGCCATACCTTAACTTTACAGACTATTTATTGTCAGTAGAATAGTTTACCAGTTACTCACCAAACAGCTCCTTCCACTGCACTGAAGCAAGAACCAATTACTGGAGGGTTAAAAAAGTAGAAAAGAAAGAAAAATGAAAAAATGGAGCACCTTTGCCCCGTTCACCAAACTCCAATCTCCACACTTAGCTTTTAATCTGCACCCCGTGAGTCTAATAGACCTTATCAATGATAATAAAGTTTTGCCAATGCTAATAAACCTTACCACTATTAGTAAACCTCACAAATACTGATAAACCCTAATAATACTTCATACAGCTTATGTATTAAGTGGTCCCAATTTGAACTAATATACTTCCTATTGTTCTCTCTCTCACTCTGTACTATAAATTCTAAAATCCCTTTTAGTTTATACTATTTAGTATATACTAATAAATCGAGCAAGACTTATTCTATATTTGATTTAAATTAAATTAAAAGCTTCCCTGTAAACTCACCCCGGCTGCTTTCTGTTTCCCTGTTTGCTTTGTTGTTTGTGACGTCAGTCTTAAGTCACTTTTTGATTTTTCCCCTGCTCCGCTCCCGCTGTACTCATTCTCTCTCTCTGCTCCCACTGTGCCCTCTCTCTCTCTCTCTCCCCACTCCCGCTATGCTCTCTCTCTTTCCCCAATCCCCCTGTGCTCTCTCTCTCTCTCTCTCTCCCCGCTCCCGCTGTGCTCTCTTTCGCTCTCTCCGCTCTCACTGTGCTCTCTCTCTCTCTGCTCCCACTGTGCCCTCTCTCTCTCTCTCTCCCCACTCCCGCTATGCTCTCTCTCTTTCCCCAATCCCCCTGTGCTCTCTCTCTCTCTCTCTCTCCCCGCTCCCGCTGTGCTCTCTTTCGCTCTCTCCGCTCTCACTGTGCTCTCTCTCTCTCTCCCCGCTCCCGCTATGCTCTTCTCTCCCCATTCCCCCGTCTCTCTCTCTCCCAGCTCCTGCCGTGCTCTCTCTCTCTCCCCATTCCCCCTGTGCTCTCTCTCTTTCTCTACACTCCCACTGTGCTCTCTCTCTCTCTCCCTCCCAGCTCCTGCTGTGCTCTCTCTCTCTCTCTCTCTACACTCCCACTGTGCTCTCTCTCTCTCTCCCCGCTCCCGCTATGCTCTTCTCTCCCCATTCCCCCGTCTCTCTCTCTCCCAGCTCCTGCCGTGCTCTCTCTCTCCCCCCATTCCCCCTGTGCTCTCTCTCTTTCTCTACACTCCCACTGTGCTCTCTCTCTCTCTCTCCCAGCTCCCGCTGCGCTCTCTCTCTCTCTCTCCTAAAGGCCTTCTCGGGTCTACAAATGAAACCCGACCTAAGTCTGACCTAACCCGAGTCCTTCCATTTTTTCCCGCGCCCGACCTGACCATCATTTAACTTACCTTCCATTTTTCACTTTGTTGCTGATCTGCACATTGTTAAAATAACTGTAACAAAATCACCTTTCTAGTCCAAAAGTTAAATTAACATTGGAGCCACTTACCAGAGGTTGTGATGGAGCGTGTCTGACCCGGCCTGACCCGGCCTGACCTGACCTGACCCGGCCTGACCTGACCTGACCTGTGCCCGAATGCCGGTCCCGGAAGTGCGACCCGACCCGACCTGAACACAACACATGCTGTCGGATCCTATCGGGTTTGGGTCAGGTGGCCGGCCTTTACGCTCTCCCCATTCCTGTCGTGCTCTCTCTCTCTCTTTCTCTGTCGCTCTGTCTCCGGCCTCCAACTCTGGGCTTTTGGTGCACTTTTTAAACCTCTGCTACCGCTGTGCTCCTCTCTCACTCTGTCTGTCTCCTGTCATCAGACTTGTTCCTGGGACGGTGGGACTGTCCTATGAAGAGAGATTGGGGAAACTGGGTCTGTATTCTCTAGAGTTTTGAAGAATGAGAGGTGATCTCATTGAAACCTACAAAATACTTAAAGGGATAGACAGGGTAGATGCAGGTAAAATGTTTCCCCTGGTTGGAGAGTCTAGAACCAGGGGACACAATTTCAAAATAAGGGGGAAGCCACTTAGGACAGAGACAAGGAGAACTTTCTTTACTCAGAGGGTTGTGAATCTTTGGAATTCTCTACCCCAGAGGGCTGTGGAAGCTCAGTCATTGAGTATGTTTAAAGCAGAGATTGACAGATTCCTAAATACAAATGATATAAAGGGATATGAGGATAGTGTGGGGAAAAGGCATTGAAGTGGATGATCAGCCACGATCATATTGAATGACGGGGCAGGCTCGAAGGGCTGAATGGCCTCCTTTTGCTCCTATGTTCCTATGGTCATCGTGGTAGTGCACACCAGTCCACAGGATGTGTCGCTATTTCCCTCTTTCACCAGCTAGTGACTCCCAGGTACGATGGTTGCCATTTTGGGCCTTCATGTCACACTTGCAAGTATCCTTGAAGTGGAGCTTTGGTGCCGTGCTGGTCATCTGGCCCCGGCTACCTCACCATATAGAAGGTCCTTGGGGGTGCAACCATCTTCCATCCTGTGGATGTGTCCGATCCACCGAAGTCGCCTCTGTTTGATTAGTGCCAACACACTTGGGAGCTCTGCCTTTGAGAGGACTGCTGCATTTGTGATGTTGTCCTGCCGGGATGTACCCATAATGCACCATAGACAGCGAAGATGGAAATTATTGAGCTTCTTTTCCTGGTAGCTGTAAGTCGCCCATGTTTCACAGCCATACAGCAAGGTGCTGAGAACACAGGCCTTATAAACCATCAGCTTGGTCCTAAGGGTTAGTTTTGTGTTATCCCATGCATTTTTCGCGAGTCGGCCAAAGGTGATAACTGTTTTCCAGTACGTGTATCGAGCTCTGCATCAAGGGGCAGATTTTCTATCACCGTGGACCCAAAGTAGCAGAATGTGCTAACCACTCCCAGTGCAGTGTTATTTAGTATGATCAGGGGCAGAGATGCAACACCTTGTCCCATGAGCATGATTTTCTTGACGTTTATAGTCAAGGAGAACAAGTTGCAGGCACGGGAGAGACAGTCCATGAAACTTTGTGGCTGAGTTTCCGTGTGAGTGAGTAGCACAGCATCATCAGTGTAGAGGATTCTCTGATCAGAACGTGATGTGTTTTGTCTTCGCTTTCAGCATTGATAGATTGCAGAGCTTGCCGTTTGACTGAGTGTGCAAGTAGACTCCTTCCATATCTGCAGAGAAGGTAATGGTCAAGGGCATGGAGAAGATGCCAAACAGAGTGGGGGCTGGGACACAACCCTGTTTCACTCCATTCTTCACTCCAAAACTGTTGGAATTGGAGCCATCAAACTGTACAGCACAGTGCATGTTGTCATGGAAGGAGTGGATGAGACTGAGGTGGTTCGGTGGACAGACAATTTCTGCTGCTTCATAGATGATTGAGCTTGGTGACTTCCAAGCTTCACCAATACCAGCATCGATGCTTCCCATTGAGGCTTTGGTGGGTAGCAAGCGTTCTAGTGACAGAGCGAAGTGCTGGGATTTGGGATCATTGCTTGTGCAGGGATGTTGATGCATGGCGGACGGTAGTGTTTGGAGTTGTGGAATTTTCAGGGGTGTACCTTCACCCTGCTACTGATAAGAGAGTGGTCGGTGTTGCATCATGGTAGGTGCGGTTATGAAGAACACTGGGCAGATCGCACCTCCTCGTGATGACTCGGTCTAGGTGATGCCATGATACCCTGTGGTGATGTCTGGCCTGGAAGAAGGTGTTGGTGATGCAGAGTTCATTCAGGGCACAAAGATCAAGAAGGTGTTGTCTGTTATCGTTGATCTTGCTCCACACCATGACGACCGAGGCACGTTGGCCATGAATCACTGTCTGCCCCAACACGTGCGCTGAACTCACCCAGGATAAATAGCCTCTTGCCATTTGGGATGTTCCTCAGAACATCATCCAGGGAGTTACAGAAATGCTCTTTATCTGAAATGCTGGTGTTCAGAGTTGGTGCGTAGACACATATGATGTTGACTCTGCCTCCATCGGATGATAACCGCAGGGAGATGAGGTGCTCCGAGATTGCTACTGGCGGCTCAATTGGCTGTCAGCCGACTGCTCACTGCGAAGCCTAGACCAGATTCACAGTGATCTTCAGCACTCTTTCCATTGCAGTAATTAGCCTCTCGAATAGAGCCTGTGTCGGCTAATCTGTTTTCTTGTAGAGCAGCAATACCGACACCAAGCTTGTGTAGCTCACAGTCAAAGAACAAAGAAGAACAAAGAAAATTACAGCACAGGAACAGGCCCTTCGGCCCTCCAAGCCTGCGCCGATCCAGATCCTCTATCTAAACATGTCGCCTATTTTCTAAGGGTCTGTATCTCTTTACTTCCTGCCCATTCATGTATCTGTCTAGATACATCTTAAAAGACGCTATCGTGCCCGCGTCTACCACCTCCGCTGGCAACGCGTTCCAGGCACCCACCACCCTCTGCGTAAAGAACTTTCCACGCATATCCCCCCTAAACTTTTCCCCTCTCACTTTGAACTCATGACCCCTAGTAATTGAATCCCCCACTCTGGGAAAGAGCTTCTTGCTATCCACCCTGTCTATACCTCTCATGATTTTGTACACCTCAATCAGGTCCCCCCTCAACCTCCGCCTTTCTAATGAAAATAATCCTAATCTACTCAACCTCTCTTCATAGCTAGCACCCTCCATACCAGGCAACATCCTGGTGAACCTCCTCTGCACCCTCTCCAAAGCATCTACATCCTTTTGGTAATGTGGCGACCAGAACTGCACGCAGTATTCCAAATGTGGCCGAACCAAAGTCTTATACAACTGTAACATGACCTGCCAACCCTTCTACTCAATACCCCGTCCGATGAAGGAAAGCATGCCGTATGCCTTCTTGACCACTCTATTGACCTGCGTTGCCACCTTCAGGGAACAATGGACCTGAACACCCAAATCTCTCTGTACATCAATTTTCCCCAGGACTTTTCCACTTACTGTATAGTTCACTCTTGAATTGGATCTTCCAAAATGCATCACCTCGCATTTGCCCGGATTGAATTCCATCTGCCATTTCTCTGCCCAACTCTCCAATCTATCTATATTCTGCTGTATTCTCTGACAGTCCCCTTCACTATCTGCTACTCCACCAATCTTAGTGTCGTCTGCAAACTTGCTAATCAGACCACCTATACTTTCCTCCAAATCATTTATGTATATCACAAACAACAGTGGTCCCAGCACGGATCCCTGTGGAACACCACTGGTCACACGTCTCCATTTTGAGAAACTCCCTTCCACTGCTACTCTCTGTCTCCTGTTGCCCAGCCAGTTCTTTATCCATCTAGCTAGTACACCTTGGACCCCATGCGCCTTCACTTTCTCCATCAGCCTACCATGGGGAACCTTATCAAACGCCTTACTGCAGTCCATGTATACGACATCTACAGCCCTTCCCTCATCAATCAACTTTGTCACTTCCTCAAAGAATTCTATTAAGTTGGTAAGACATGACCTTCCCTGCACAAAACCATGTTGCCTATCACTGATAAGCCCATTTTCTTCCAAATGGGAATAGATCCTATCCCTCAGTATCTTCTCCAGCAGCTTCCCTACCACTGACGTCAGGCTCACCGGTCTATAATTACCTGGATTATCCCTGCAACCCTTCTTAAACAAGGGGACAACATTAGCAATTCTCCAGTCCTCCGGGACCTCACCCGTGTTTAAGGATGTTGCAAAGATATCTGTTAAGGCCCCAACTATTTCCTCTCTCGCTTCCCTCAGTAACCTGGGATAGATCCCATCCGGACCTGGAGACTTGTCCATCTTAATGCCTTTTAGAATACCCAACACTTCCTCCCTCCTTATGCCGACTTGACCTTGAGTAATCAAACATCTGTCCCTAACCTCAACATCCGTCATGTCCCTCTCCTCGGTGAATACCGATGCAAAGTACTCGTTTAGAATCTCACCCATTTTCTCTGACTCCACACATAACTTTCCTCCTTTGTTCTTGAGTGTGCCAATCCTTTCTCTAGTTACCCTCTTGCTCCTTGTATATGAATAAAAGGCTTTGGGATTTTCCTTAACCCTGTTTGCTGAAGATATTTCATGACCCCTTTTAGCCCTCTTAATTCCTCATTTCAGATTGCGCCTACACTCCCAATATTCTTTCAAAGCTTCGTCTTTCATCAGCCGCCTGGACCTTATGTATGCTTCCTTTTTCCTCTTAGCTAGTCTCACAATTTCACCTGTCATCCATGGTTCCCTAATCTTACCATTTCTATCCCTCATTTTCACAGGAACATGTCTCTCCTGCACGCTAATCAACCTCTCTTTAAAAGCCTCCCACATATCACATGTGGATTTACCTTCAAACAGCTGCTCCCAATCTACATTCCCCAGCTCCTGCCGAATTTTGGTATAGTTGGCCTTCCCCCAATTTAGCACTCTTCCTTTAGGACCACTCTCGTCTTTGTCCATGAGTATTCTAAAACTTACGGAATTGTGATCACTATTCCCAAAGTAGTCCCCTACTGAAACGTCAACCACCTGGCCGGGCTCATTCCCCAACACCAGGTCCAGTATGGCCCCTTCCCGAGTTGGACGATTTACATACTGCTCTAGAAATCCCTCCTGGATGCTCCTTACAAATTCTGCTCCATCTAGACCTCTAACACTAAGTGAATCCCAGTCAATGTTGGGAAAATTTAAATCTCCTTGGTGTCCAGGTACATAAATCCCTGAAAGTTGCCACCCAGGTTAATAGGGCTGTTAAGAAGGCATATGGTGTGTTAGCTTTTATTAGTAGGGGGATCGAGTTTCGGAGCCACGAGGTCATGCTGCAGCTGTACAAAACTCTGGTGAGACCGCACCTGGAGTATTGCGTGCAGTTCTGGTCACCGCATTATAGGAAGGATGTGGAAGCTTTGGAAAGGGTGTAGAGGACATTTACTAGGATGTTGCCTGGTATGGAGGGAAGGTCTTACGAGGAAAGGCTGAGGGACTTGAGGTTGTTTTCATTAGAGAGAAGGAGGAGGAGTGGTGACTTAATAGAGACATATAAGATAATCAGAGGGTTGGACAGGGTGGATAGTGAGAGTCTATTTCCTCGGATGGTGATGGCAAAAACGAGGGGACATAGCTTTAAGTTGAGGGGTGATAGATATAGGACAGATGTCAGAGGTAGTTTCTTTACTCAGAGAGTAGTAGGGGCGTGGAACGCCCTGCCTGCAACAGTAGTAGACTCGCCAACTTTAAGGGCATTTAAGTGGTCATTGGATAGACCTATGGATGAAAATGGAATAGTGTAGGTCAGATGGTTTCACAGGTCGGCGCAACATCGAGGGCCGAAGGGCCTGTACTGCGCTGTAATGTTCTATGTTCTATGTTCTATTTATTTATTTTATATCAATTAACTAATTAGTGATAGAAATGTCAGTTAGAGGGGTGAAGTGCTTCACCTGTGAGATGTGGGAAGTCCGTGACGCTTCCAGCGTTCCGGGCGACTACATCTGCAGGAAGTGTACCCAGTTGCAGCTCCTCACTGACCGCATGGATCGGTTGGAGCAGCAACTGGATGCACTTAGGAGCATGCAGGTGGCAGAAAGTGTCATAGACAGGAGTTTTAGAGAAGTGGTTACAACCAAGGTGCAGGCAGATAGATGGGTGACCGCTAGAAGGGGCAGGCAGTCAGTGCAGGAATCCCCTGGGGCTATCCCCCTCTCTAACAAGTATACCGTTTTGGATACTGTTGGGGGGGTTAGCCTAACAGGGGAAAACAGCAGCAGCCAGAGCAGTGGCTCCACGGCTGGCACTGTTGTTCAGCAGGGAGGGACAAAGCGCAGAACAGCAATAGTTATAGGGGACTCTATAGTCAGGGGCACAGATAGGCGCTTCTGTGGACGGGAAAGAGACTCCAGGAAGGTATGTTGCCTCCCTGGTGCCAGGGTCAAGGATGTCTCTGAACGGACAGAGGGCATTCTGAAGGGGGAGGGTGAACAGCCAGAGGTTGTGGTACACATCGGTACCAACGACATAGGCAGGAAGAGTGATGAGGTCCTGCAGGGGGAGTTTAGGGAGCTAGGTAGTAAGTTAAAAGACAGGACCTCTAGGGTTGTAATCTCTGGATTACTCCCTGTGCCACGTGCCAGTGAGGCTAGAAATAGGAAGATAGTGCAGCTAAACACGTGGCTGAGCAGCTGGTGTAGAAGGGAGTGTTTCAGATATCTGGACTATTGGGCTCTCTTCAGGGACAGATGGGACCTGTACAAGAAGGACGGGTTGCATGTAAACTGGAAGGTAACTAATATCCTGGCTGCAAGGTTTGCTAGTGTCACTCGGGAGGGTTTAAACTAGTGTGGCAGGGGGGTGGGAACCAGAGCAGTAGAACAGCTAGTGAAATAAATGAGGAGGACATAGTAAATAAGGCCAGTGTAACTAAGAGGAAGAGCAGGCAGGGAGATGCGAGACGTATAACAGGTAAGGCAGATGAACTTAGAGCTTGGATTAGTACTTGGAAATATGATGTTGTTGCTATTACAGAGACTTGGTTGAGGGAAGGACAGGATTGGCAGCTAAATATTCCGGGATTTAGAAGCTTCAGGTGGGATAGAGGGGGATGTAAAAGGGGTGGGGGAGTTGCATTACTTGTTAAGGAGAATATCACAGCTGGACTGCGAGAGGACACCTCGGAGGGGTCATGCAGCGAGGCAATATGGGTGGAGCTCAGGAATAGGAAGGATGCAGTCACGATGTTGGGGGTTTACTGCAGGCCTCCCGACAGCCAGCGGGAGGTAGAGGAGCAGATATGTCGACAGATTTTGGAAAGATGTAAAGGTGACAGGGTTGTAGTGGTGGGTGATTTTAACTTCCCCTATATTGACTGGGACTCACTTAGTGCTGGGGGCTTGGATGGGGCAGAATTTGTGAGGAGCATCCAGGAGAGCTTCTTGAAGATGTAGATAGTCCAACTAGGAATGGGGCCGTACTGGACCTGGTATTGGGGAATGAGCCCGGCCAGGTGGTCGAAGTTTCAGTGGGGGAGCATTTCGGGAGCAGTGACCATAATTCCATACGTTTTAAGGTACTTGTGGATAAGGATAAGAGTAGTCCTCGGGTGAAGGTGCTAAATTGGGGGAAGGCTAATTATAACAATATTCGGCAGGAAGTGAAGAATTTAGATTGGGGGTGGCTGTTTGAGGGTAAATCAACATCTGACATGTGAGAGTCTTTCAAACGTCAGTTGATTAGGATCCAGGACCAGCATGTTCCTGTGAGGAAGGAAGACAACAAAAACAAGAAATGCTGGAATCACTCAGCAGGTCTGGCAGCATCTGTGGAAAGAGAAGCAGAGTTAACATTTCGGGTCAGCGACCCTTCTTCGGAACCCTCTTCCAGGAAGAAAGACAAGTTTGGCAAGTTTCGGGAAGCTTGGATAACACGGGATATTGTGAGCCTCGTCAAAAAGAAAAAGGAAGCATTTGTAAGGGCTGGAAGGCTAGGAACAGATGAAGCCCTTGAGGAATATATAGACAGTAGGAAGGAACTTAAGCAAGGAGTTAGGAGGGCTAAAAGGGGTCATGAAAAGTCATTGGCAAACAGGATTAAGGAAAATCCCAAGGCTTTTTATACATATATAAAGAGCAAGAGGGTAACCAGGGAAAGGGTTGGCCCACTCAAGGACAGAGATGGGAATCTATGCGTGGAGCCAGAGGAAATGGGCGAGGTGCTAAATGAGTACTTTGCATCAGTATTCACCAAGAAGAAGGACTTGGTGGATGATGAGCCTAGGGAAGGGAGTGCAGATAGTCTCAGTCATCTCATTATCAAAAAGGAGGAGGTGTTGGGTGTCTTGCAAAGCATTAAGGTAGATAAGTCCACAGGGCCTGATGGGATCTACCCTAGAATACTGAGGGAGGCAAGGGAAGAAATTGCTGGGGTCTTGACAGAAATCTTTGCATCCTCATTGGCTTCAGGTGAGGTCCTAGAGGACTGGAGAATAGCCAATGTTGCACCTTTGTTTAAGAAGGATAGCAAGGATAATCCAGGAAATTATAAGCCAGTGAGCTTTACGTTAGTGGTAGGGAAACTATTAGAGAGGTTTCTTTGGGGCAGGATTTACTCCCATTTGGAAACAAACTAACCTATTAGCGAGAGACAGCATGGTTTTGTGAAGGGGAGGTCGTGTCTTACTAATTTGATTGAGTTTTTTGAGGAAGTGACGAAGATGATTGATGAAGGAAGGGCAGTGGATGTTATCTATATGGACTTCAATAAAGCCTTTGACAAGGTCCCTCATGGCAGACTGGTGCAAAAGGTGAAGTCACACGGGATCAGAGGTGAGCTGGCAAGATGGATACAGAACTGGCTCTGTCACTGAAGACAGAGGGTAACAGTGGATGGGTGATTTTCTGAATGGAGGGATGTGACTAGTGGTGTTCCGCAGGGATCAGTGCTGGGACCTTTGTTGTTTGTAGTATATATAAATGATTTGGAGGAAAATGTGGCTGGTCTGATTAGTAAGTTTGCGGACGACACAAAGGTTGGTGGAGTTACGGATAATGATGAGGATTGTCAGAGGATACAGCAGGATATAGATCGATTGGAGAATTGGGCGGAGAAATGGCAGATGGAGTTTAATCCGGACAAATGTGAGGTAATGCATTTTGGAAGGTCTAATGCAGGTGGGAGGTCTCCAGTAAATGGCAGAACCCTGAGGAGTATTGACAGGCAGAGAGATCTGGGCGTACAGGTCCATAGGTCACTGAAAGTGGCAACACAGGTGGATAAGGTAGTCAAGAAGGCATACGGCATGCTTGCCTTCATCGGTCGGGGCATAGAGTATAAAAATAGGCAAGTCATGCTGCAGCTGTACAGAACCTTAGTTAGGCCACACTTAGAATATTATGTGCAATTCTGGTCGCCACACTACCAGAAGGACTTGGAGGCTTTGGAGAGGGTACAGAAGAGGTTTACCAGGATGTTGCCTGGTCTGGAGGGCATTAGCTATGAGGAGAGGTTGGAAAAACTCGGATTGTTTTCACTGGAACGACGGAGGTGGAGGGGTGACATGATAGAGGTTTACAAAATTATGAGCGGCGTGGACAGAGTGGATAGTCAGAAGCTTTTTCCCAGGGTGGAAGAGTCAGTTACTAGGGGACATAGGTTTAAGATGCGAGGGGCAAAGTTTAAAGTGGATGTGCGAGGCAAGTTTTTTACACAGAGGGTGGTGAGTGCCTGGAACTTGCTGCCAGGGGAGGTGGTGGAAGCAGGTACGATAGCGATGTTTAAGAGACATCTTGACAAATATATGAATCGGTAGGGAATAGAGGGATTTGGGCCCCGGAAGTGCAGAAGGTGTTAGTTTCGGCAGGCATCAAGATCGGCGCAGGCTTGGAGGGCCGAATGGCCTGTTCCTGTGCTGTACTGTTCTTTGTTCTTTGTATCTGGAATGAGCTGCCTGAGGAGGTGGTGGAGGCAGGAATAGTGGCAACATTTAAGAGGCATCTGGACAGGCACTTGAATGAGCAAGGCATAGAGGGATCTTGAATTAATGCAGGCAGGTGGGATTAGTATCGATAGGCATCATGGTCGGCATGGATGCGGTGAGCCGAAGGGCCTGTTTCTATGCTGTACGACTCTATGACTCTAAGGGAATCACATTGTGAAAACTCTTGGGTTTGTGAATACGCACAGTTTAATTATCAGCTCGTTAGCAACTCTAACAGCTGATATAAGGAGGAATCTCAATACCGAGGAATATGTGTGTGAGTCAGCAGTTCGATAACCTAATAAAGTGATTTTGTTCCGTGCACAGAAATGGAAACATTAAACTTAATCCAGCTCTCTCATTCACTGAATCAATTTCATCCCCTCACTAATAATGACATTCATTAAGCTTTCAGTGGGATTAGTTTTCATGTTTCATATCTTCCCTGTCTTGGCAGATCAATGAAATGCTAGTTTGAAAAACATGAACATTTATGAATATACAATTCACTCACTGGCAAAGGTTCTGCTTGTTAACTGTGACACATGGCAGCTCCATGAAATCAGTGAGAACTCTTTCGAGTTAGGAATGGTCCAGTCCGCCATTCCAGACAGGCCAAGAAATAAAAACAGAAAGTGCTGGAAATACAGAGCAGGTCGGGCAGCATTGTGGAGAGAGAAACAGACTCTGGTCTGTGACCTTTCAGCAGAGCTTGCATTTGTCAATCCTTTCACAACTGCTCCAGTGTGAGGAAGATCTGTTCCTGAGGGTTGGAAGGTTAACAGTTAAAAGGAGGAACTTCAAAAATGACCTTCAAGACAATGAAGGTTTATAATAAGATGAATGTTGCCACTTATTGCCAGAAACTATCAGGTCCCAATGTTCCGAATGGCTCCTCAGACTCAGTGGGGAGCAGTCTCGCCTCATTCAGAAGGTCATGAGGTCAAATCCAGCTGCATTGTATTGAGAATGAAATGAGGCAGACACTCCCAGTGCAGTACTGAGGGAGTGCTGCACTGTCAGAGGGTCAGTGCTGAGGGAGTACAACACTGTCAGACGGTCAATACTGAGGGAGTGCTGCACCGTCGGAGGGTCAGCACTGAGGGAGTGCTGTATTGTCGGAGTGGCAGTACTGAGGGAGTGCTGCACTGTCAGAGGGTCAGTGCTGAGGGAGTACAACACTGTCAGACGGTCAATACTGAGGGAGTGCTGCACCGTCGGAGGGTCAGTACTGACGGAGCGCTGCACTGTCAGAGGGTCAGTACTGACGGAGCGCTGCACTGTCAGAGGGTCAGTACTGAGGGAGTGCTGCACTGTCGGAGGGTCAGTACTGACGGAGCGCTGCACTGTCAGAGGGTCAGTACTGAGGGAGTGCTGCACTGTTGGAGGGTCAGTACTGAGGGAGTGCTGCACTGTCGGAGGGTAAGTACTGAGGGAGTGCTGCACTGTCAGAGGGTCAGTGCTCAGGGTGTGCTGCACTGTTGGAGGGTCAGTACTGAGGGAGTGCTGCACTGTCAGAGGGTCAGTGCTGAGGGAGTGCTGCACTGTCGGAGGGTCAGTACTGAGGGAGTGCTGCACTGTCAGAGGGTCAGTACTGAGGGAGTGCTGCACTGTCGGAGGGTCAGTACTGAAGGAGTGCTGCACTGTCGGAGGGTCAGTACTGAGGGAGTGCTGCACTGTCGGAGGGTCAGTACTGAGGGAATACTGCACTGTTGGAGGGTCAGTACTGAGGGAGTGCTGTACTGTCGGAGGGTCAGTACTGAGGGAGTGCTGCACTGTCGGAGGGTCAGTACTGAGGGAGTGCTGCACTGTCGGAGGTTCAGTACTGAGGGAGTGCTGCACTGTCGGAGGGTCAGTACTGAGGGAGTGCTGCACTGTCAGAGGGTCAGTACTGAGGGAGCGCTGCACTGTCAGTTGCATCCTCAAAAACTCTAATAAATTATTCAAACAGAATCTCCCTTTAGTAAAACCATGCTGACTTGTTCTAATCATACTATACTTTTCCAAGTGCAGTGTTAAGACTTCTTTAATAATAGTTTCCAGCAGCTTCCCAATGACTGATGTCAGAATAACTAGCCTGTAGTTCCCTATTTTTTTTTACCGCCTTTCTTGAAAAGTGGTGTAAAATTTGTCAACTTCCAATCTGATGGGATTTGAATCGAAGGAATTCTGGAAAATCAGAGCTAGCGCAGCCACTATCTCTGCAGTCATTTGGCGGAATGCCTCATCAGAACTTTCAAATAAGCATCAAGATGTAGCTTGGCTGGTGGTGAGAAGAGCCCTCCCTGTCAGATCCTTCCTGCAGGCCCGAAGTCTCCCCCCCTCCGCACAATGCCCTTGAGGTGGCTGTGGTGGCGAAGAAACGATTGCCCACCTCCTCCTGGAATGTGTTTTTGCAAAGCAGGTGTGGAAAGAGATGCAGTGGTTTTTGTCGAGGTTCATCCCAAGCAGCTTTGTAACACAGGAGCCTGTGCTCTACGGGCTGTTCCCAGGGACGCACACCGAGATAAACATCAACTGTTGCTGGAGGACTATCAATTCAGTGAAAGACGCCCTTTGGTCTGCCCGAAACTTTCTGGTCTTCCAGCGCAAAGAGTTGTCCATGACCGAATGTTGCAGACTGGCACATTCCAAGGTCCAGGACTACGTGCTGAGGGACGCACTAAAGCTTGGGGCAGCCGCAGCAAAGGTTCAATGGGGAAAGACCGCTGTGTAAGGTCCCCCCACCAAGCTGAACTGAGGGTCTGGATCCATGGAAAATCCCTCGAACTGTTTTGGGAAAATTTTGTGTGCTGTAAAATGTAAAAATGTTTATGGCACGACAATGAAATGGAAGGTAAAATAAAAGCAAAATACTGCGGATGCTGGAAATCTGAAATAAAAACAAGAAATGCTGGAACCACTCAGCAGGTCTGGCAGCATCTGTGGAAAGAGAAGCAGAGTTAACGTTTCGGGTCAGTGACCCTTCATCGGAACTGACAAATATTAGAAAAGTCACAGGTTATAAGCAAGTGAGGTGGGGGTGGGGCAAGAGGTAGCAAAGGAGGTCTAGATTGGACCAGGCCACATAGCTGACCAAAAGGTCACGGAGGAAAGGCAAACAATATGTTAATGGTGTGTTGAAAGACAAAGCATTAGTACAGATTAGGTGTGAATACACTGAATATTGAACAGCAGCAAGTGCAAACCTGAAAAAAACCCTGAAAAAAACAATGGGTAAGCAAACGGAACAAACTAAGATGAAATGAAATAAATGCAAAAAAAAGAGTACATGCAATGAAATGGAAGGGTTGTGAGGCAACTCATGATTGTATTGAAGGAAACTGATATCCCTTGCACTGTTTGTATTTTTTGACTTGGTGCTGTTTGAAACTGTTTGGTAATGTATTTTTTACAGATTTTTATGAATAAAGTATGTTTTGGAAATAAAAAAAAATCTCTGCAGCTATCTCTTTTAGAACCCGAGGGTGTAGGCCATCTGGTCCTGGGGACTTGTCAGATTTTAGTCCCTCAAGTTTCTCCAATACTTTTTCTCGGCTGATAACAATATCCTTAATTTCTTCACTCTTTTTAGCCCCTAGGTTACTGCCTATTTCTGGTATGGAACTTTTGTCTTCTACTGCGCAGACAGACGCAAAATATTTGTTCAATGCCTCTGCCATTTCCTCATTCTCCATGATGATTTCTCCTGTCTCTGCCTCGAAGAGACCAATATCTACTTTAGCTACTCTCTTCCTTTTTATGTATTTATAAAAGCTCTTACAATCTGTTTTTATATTTCTGGCTAGTTTACTCTCCTGTTCTATTTTTTCCCTTTTTATCAACTTTTTGGTGGCCCTTTGCTGGTTTCTAAAACACTCTCAATCCTCAGACTTGCTACTATTTTTGCAACATTGTAAGCCTCTTCTTTTAGTCTAATACTCTCCTTAACTTCCTGAGTGAGACACGGATGGGTCTTTCTTGCCGAGTTTTTTTTTTTGAACGGAATGTACTTTTGTTGAACCCTTTGAACTGTTTCTTTAAATATGTTCACTTACCGCCATACCTTCCAGTCTATTTACCCAATTAACCTTAGCCAGTTCTCCCCTCATACCTTCACAATTGGCTTTGTTTAAGTTTAAGATTCTTGTTTGTGATTGAAATGTGTCAAACTTAACATGAAATTCAATGGTATTATGATCACTATTTCCCAATGGATCTTTTACTATGACATCACTTATATACTCTGTTTCATTACACCATACGAGATCTAAGATAACTTTATCCCTAGTTGGTTCTACAATGTATTGTTCCAAGAAGCTGTCACTTAAACATTCTACAAACTCATCGTCTAGACCACCTTTGCCAATTTGATTGTCCCAGTCGAGATGCAAATTAAAGTCCACCACAATTAATACATTACCTGTTTTACAAGCTCCAATAATTTCCGGTTTAATGTTCTGTCCAATAATATAACTACTGTCAGGGGGCCTGTAAACTGCTCCCACCAGTGTTTTCTGACTCCTGCTATCACCTGTTCTAATATCTCCTTATGTGGCTCAGTGTCAAATGTCTAATTTCACCTTTGTGATTGGTTATTTTACTACAGTAATAATGCTATATAGATGCAATTTCTTGTTGTTGAAAGTCCTGTGAATAGCTGAGTTCTGTCTTCCTGCGATTTGATTGGATGTGTCATGGAATTATTTCAATGCCAGAGCACTATCAGCCACCTGTGTAATCGATTTACGCAGTGAATTTTTCATCGGCAAAACATAACTTAAAATTTGCATTGGAGAGAAACTGTTTCCAGTGACAGGAGGGTCAGTAACCAGAGGACACAGATTGAAGGTAATTGGTAAAAGAACCAGAGGGGGAGATGAGGAGAATTTCCTTTACACAGTGAGTTGTTGTGATCTGGAATGCGCTGCCTGAAAGGGCGGTGGAAGCAGATTCAATAATAACTTTCAAAAGGGAATTGGATAAAAACTTAAAAGGAAAATTTTACAGGACTATGGGGAAAGAGCAGGAGAGTGGGACTAATTGGATAGCTCTTTCAAAAAGCCAGCACATGCACGATAGGCCGAATGGCCTCCTCCTTCTGTGCTGTAAGATTCTATGATTGTACGAGGAAGTACAGGGAGTGCTTTAATATCTGTCTTGCGTTTTGTTTGAAACAGAAATTGTCTCTTGCCTCCCCATTCGCATCATAACTTTTGCAGCCAGTGGGGGATTGTGGAATGTCAGTTCAGCAGGCAGCAGCAAAGAATAAAGAGAGAGAGAGACAGTGAGAGAGAGAGAGAGAGGCAGCAGAATTTCTAATGGACTGTAACAGATGGGCTCCAGTGATGGGCCACAAGAGGTGAAGGTGCATTATTTTTTCCTGTGTTATAGGTGATTTAGAGGAGAATATTCCTGGCGAGAGGGATTGGAGCAGGATAGAGGGATTGAGGAAAGGCACGAGTTACAGAGGATGAGAGGCAGTTCATTCCTCATTGTGCCTGAAGAGAGATGGTACTGCTGTGGAGCAGCGTGAGTGAATGTACCTTGTTACAATGGTGCTCGACACGGAACAGATTGATTATCCGTGAATGAACGAACAACGTTTCAGCATCAGATTCTCTTCCACTTGACTCCAAGTTTATATCTTCACTCTAACTGCGGGGGTGGTGGAATTAACCCTTCAGCAACAGCGATTGATGAACAGCCAGCACTCACACTTACCCCACAAACAATTATTAACACCTCCCCCACCCCAACACCCCCTCCCCAATACCACATCCCCAACACCCCACCCCCATTCCAACAACCCCTACCCCAAAAATCCCCTCCCCACCCCAACACCACTTCCCCTAACACCCCCTCATCCCAACACCCCCTCCCCACCCCAACACCCCCTCCCCAACACCACATCCCCATTCCAACAACCCCTACCCCAAAAATCCCCTCCCCACCCCAACACCACTTCCCCTAACACCCCCTCATCCCAACACCCCCTCCCCACCCCAACACCCCCTCCCCAACACCACTTCCCCTAACACCCCCTCATCCCAACACCCCCTCCCCCACCCCAACACCCCCTCCCAAACACCACATCCCCAGCACCCCCTCCCTCACCCCAATAACCCCACCCCCAACACCCCACCCCCATTCCAACAACCCCTACCCTAGCTCAAAACCCCCTCATCCCAATACCCCCTCTCCATTCCAACACCCCCGCCCCCACCCCAACACCCCCTCCCCAACACCACATCCCCAGCACCCCCTCCCTCACCCCAATAACCCCACCCCCAACACCCCACCCCCATTCCAACAACCCCAACCCTAGCTCAAAACCCCCTCATCCCAATACCCCCTCTCCATTCCAACACCCCCGCCCCCACCCCAACACCCCCTCCCCACCCCACGTCCTACCCCAACATCCCCTCCCCACACCAACACCCCGAAAAATCCCCTCCCCCACCCCAACACCCCTTCCCCCAACACCCCTTCCCCTAACGCCCCCTCCCCAATACCCCCTCCCCAGCACCAACATCCCTCCCTCACCCCAGCACCGCCTCCCCACCCCAACAACCCCTCCCCAACACCCCCATCCCCCACCCCAACACTCCTCCCTCACCCCAATACCCCCTCCCCAACACCCCTCCCCCAACACCCCCTCCCCAACGCCCCATACCCAACACCCCCTCCCCAACACCCCCTCCCCCATGCCAACACCCCTCCCACCCCAATACCCCCTCCCTTCCCCAACACCCCTCCCCCAACACCCCCTCCCCCAACACCTACTCCCTCAACTCCCCTCCCCCACCCCAACACCCCCTCCCCAACCAAAACAGCCCCTCCCTCAGCCCAACACCTCTTCCCCTCCCCAACACCCCTTCCCCTCCCCAACACCTCCTCCCCCACCCCAACACCTCCTCCCTCACCCCAACACTCCCTCCCTGACCAAAACACCCCCTCCCTCACCCCAACACCTCTTCCCCTCCCCAACACCCCTTCCCCTCCCCAACACCTCCTCCCCCACCCCACCTCCTCCCTCACCCCAACACTCCCTCCCTGACCAAAACAGCCCCTCCCTCAGCCCAACACCCCTTCCCCCAACACCCACTCCCTCATTCCAACACCCACTCCCCCAACCCAACACCTCCTCCCCTCCCCCAACACACCCTCCCCCACCCCAACAACCCCTCCCCCAACACCTCCTCCCCCATCCCAACACCCCCTCCCTTATCCCAACACCCACTCCCTTACCACAACACCCACTCCCTTACCACACCCCCTCCCTCACCCCAACACCCCCTCCCTCACCCCAATACCCCTACACCACCCCAACATGCCCTCCCCCAACACCCCTCCCTCAACGCAACACCCCCTCCCTCACTCCAACACCCCCTACCCCAACACCCCCTTCCTCAACCCAACACCCCCTCCCTCAGCCCAACACTCCCTCCCCTACCCCATTACCCCCTCCCTAGCTCACAACAACCCCTCCCTTCCCCAATACCCCCTCCCCCACAATACCCCCTCCCCCACCCCAACACCCACTCCCCGCACCCCAACAACACCTCCCTGGCCCACAACACTACCCCTCCCCTCCCCAATACCCCCTCCCCCACCCCAATGCCCCCTCCCCACCACCCTGTCCCCCATCCCCATACACCCTCCCCCACCCCAACGTCCTCTCTCACCCCAACAGCAAATAAAATTTTTTTTAAATTCATTCATGGGATGTGGGCGTCGCTGGCCAGGCCAGCATTTATTGCCCATCCCTAATTGCCCTTGAAAAGGTGGTGGTGAGCTGCCTTATTGAACCGCTGCAGTCTACGTGGGGTAGGTACACCCACAGTGCTAATGAGCCCCCACAATCTCCCATGCGACGGCTCATTTAAATAGCTGGGGTGGGTGTCCACCCTGAATCATGTGAAGAGGACGGGCTGTCTGTCCTGGGCAATGGTGTCAGCTGCCTGTGAGCAGGTGCTGGTGCCGTTTTTAAAGGGCAGTCAGCCCTGCTGGCATACTTTTAAATTTTTAAAGGTACAGCACCAAAATTTATCAAATACATTTTTAACGCCTCTTTCCTACCCCCTCCCCCAATAACAATTACATTAATTATTTGCCCTTCACCCCCAAAACACTTACCTTTTAAATCTGACCTTCCCCCATCAACCTGCACAAAGTTTAAAGTTCACCCCTTCCCACCATTCCCTGCACCCATTATGTTTATTTGACTTCCCCTCCCACCACACTGAAAATCTTAACTTCTCCCCCCTCCCCACCAGTGTCACCCCGGCCTTCCCCAGATGAGGAACTGAAGGTGTGGGAGTGCCAGCCACCGCACTGAGGATTGCAGCAGGCCCAGAAGATTAAAGGTAAGTTTATTTAAATTTATCCATCCTGTTCGTTTAAATATTGTAATTCAGTTTCCTTCGCCCAGCGGCGGGAATACCGCCACGGAGCTTTGCCACCGCCGGAAGGATCTGGGCCGGGCCCTCCCAATGCTGGCTCCGTAGCGAACCTCTGCCGGAACAATCTCTGGCCCTCCCCCACCACGGAGCCTGACATCATGGGCTTGGGAAAATCCAGCCCATTGTTTCTAAAACCTTACCCACTGATGTTAAACTAAGTGGCCTGTAGTCTCTAAGATTGTCCTTACACCCTTTCTTGCATAACGGTGTCATATTTGCCACTCTCCAATCCTCTGGCACCTCCCCATATATAGGAATGATTGGAAGATTATGGCAAGCACTTCCGTTATCTCCACCCGCACCTCCTTTAGCAACCTGGGATGCAAGCCATCCAGACCATGTGACTTTTCCACTCTAAGCATAGCCAGCCTTCCCAGTACATCCTGCCTATCAATTTTCACTCCATCCATTACTCTACCAGCTCCCCTTCTACCAATATTTTGTCAACATCCTCTTCCGTAATAAACTCCGACACAAAGTTCTCATTAAGTATTCTAGCCTTGCCCTGCACCTCTATGTATATATCACCCTCGTTGATTCTCACAGGCCCCACTACACCTCTGACTACCTACATGCCAGTAGAAAAATGTTATTCCAGATTTATCTAATTAACTGAATTTAAATTCCCCAGCTGCCTTGTTGGAATTTGAACTCATATCTGTGGAACATTAATCCAGGCTTCCGGATTAAGAATCCAGTAACATTATCACAATCCACCATTCCTGTGGAATTATTCTGTCCCTGCTCCAGTAAAAAACTCACAAACCACAAATGATAAAGAAAGATAGGTTGCCATTTCTGTGGTGTATTTCCCCACTTTAGAAAATCCCAAATTCCTCTCTAGCTTCTCCTTACATTCTGGGATACATTTCATCTGGACCTGGTGGTTTATCCACTTTCAAAGATGCTAAACCCCTTAATATTCCCTCTCTCACTATGTTTATCCCATTCAATATTTGGCACTTCTCCTCCTAAACTTCAATGTCTGCTTCGTCCGTCTCTTTTTGTGAAGACAAATGCAAAGTATTCATTAAGAACCATATTCACATCCTCCACCTCGACACACATGTTATTCTTCTGGTCCCTAAATGGCTCTACTTTTTCCTTAGCTATCCTCTTGCTCATGATGTATTTATAACACATCTTTGGGATTTCCTTAATTTTATTTGCCAATATTTTTTATGCCCTCTATTAGCTTTTCCAATTTCCTTCTAATTTCACCTCTGCTTTTTGTCGACTCCTCCAGGTTTTCTGCAGTATTGAGCTCTCAATAGCTGACATAAACTTTCCTTTTTTGCCTTATCGTACTCCATATGCCCTTTGACATCCAGGGAGTCTATATTACTTTGTGGGAACATATTTGTTCTGAACCCTCTCTATCTCCTCTTTGAATGCCTCCCACCGTTCTGACACTGATTTACCTTCAAGTAGCTGTTTCCGGTCCACTTTTGCCAAATCACATCTCAGCTTACTAAAATTGGCCTTCCTAAATTCAGAACCATTTTCTTCAGACATTTAATAAATGATACTTCTAATAATAATATAGAATTCTGATAGAAATAATTCTCTTATTAAGAAAGATTCTACAGCTAGGACAGTGTAGGCTGTTATCTCTGCCAAGGACATCACTCAAACACAGGCTTTGAAACAAGACATTCCGAAAGCTGATAAAATGGAGCCTCATGCCATCGCGAGACAAGTGTCCAGCAGAAGTTCAAAACAATATCAAGCTCGAGATAAGGCGAAAGGTGACCATAATTTCATAAGTTTTAAGGTACTCGTGGATAAGGATAAGAGTAGTCCTCGGGTGAAGATGCTAAATTGGGGGAAGGCTAATTTTAACAATATTAGGCAGGAACTGAAGAATTTAGATTGGGGGCGGCTGTTTGAGGGTAAATCAACATCTGACATGTGGGAGTCTTTCAAACGTCAGTTGATTAGAATCCAGGACCAGCATGTTCCTGTGAGGAAGAAGGATAAGTTTGGCAAGTTTCGGGAACCTTGGATAACACGGGATATTGTGAGCCTAGTCAAAAAGAGAAAGGAAGCATTCGTAAGGGCTGGAAGGATAGGAACAGACGAATCCCTTGAGGAATATAAAGACAGTAGGAAGGAACTTTAACAAGGAGTCAGGAGGGCTAAAAGGGGTCATGAAAAGTCATTGGCAAACAGGATTAAGGAAAATCCCAAGGCTTTTTATACGTATATAAAGAGCAAGAGGGTAACTAGGGAAAGGGTTGGCCCACTCAAGGACAGAGAAGGGAATCCATTTGTGGAGCCAGAGGAAATGGGCAAGGTACTAAATGAGTACTTTGCTACAGTATTCACCAAAGAGAAAGACTTGGTGGATGATGAGCCTAGGGAAGGGAGTGCAGATAGTCTCAGTCATCTCATTATCAAAAAGGAGGAGGTGTTGGGTGTCTTGAAAAGCATTAAGGTAGATAAGTCCCCAGGGCCTGATGGGATCTACCCTAGAATACTGAGGGAGGCAAGGGCAGAAATTGCTGGGGCCTTGACAGAAATCTTTGCATCCTCATTGGCTACAGGTGAGATCCCAGAGGACTGGAGAATAGCCAATGTTGTGCCTTTGTTTAAGAAGGGTGGCAAGGATAATCCAGGAAATTACAGGCCGGTGAGCCTGACGTCAGTGGTCGGGAAATTATGAGAGAGGATTCTTCGGGACAGGATTTACTCCCATTTGGAAACAAACGAACTTATTAGCGAGAGGCAGCATGGTTTTGTGAAGGGGAGGTCGCGTCTTACTAATTTGATTGAGTTTTTTGAGTAAGTGACAAAGATGATTGATGAAGGAAGGGGAGTGGATGTTATCTATATGGACTTCAGGAAAGCCTTTGACAAGGTCCCGCATGGCAGACTGGGACAAAAGGTGAAGTCACACGGGATCAGAGGTGAGCTGGCAAGGTGGATACAGAACTGGCTCGGTCATAGAAGACAGAGGGTAACAGTGGAAGGGTGTTTTTCTGAATGGAGGGCTGTGACTAGTGGTGTTCCGCAGGGATCAGTGCTGGGACCTTTGCTGCTTGTAGTATATATAAATGATTTGGAGGAAAATGTAGCTGGTCTGATTAGTAAGTTTGCGGACAACACCAAGGTTAGTAGAGTTGCGGATAGTGACTGTTGGGGAGGGTTTAAACTAATGTGGCAGGGGGATGGGAACCAAATGAGGAGGTCAGTGGACAGTAAGGAGGTAGTAACTAAAGCCTGTAAGGAACTAGATAATGAAGTCAGCATGACTCAGGGAAAGAGTAGACAGGGAGCAGATGATGAAAGCAAAGGGACTGTTGGTCTGAGGTGTATTTGTTTTAATGCAAGAAGTGTAGACGGTAAGGCAGATGAACTTAGGGCTTGGATTAGTACCTGGGAGTATGATGTTATTGCTATAACTGAGACTTGGTTGAGGGAAGGGCATGATTGGCAACTAAATATCCCAGGATATCGATGCTTCCGGCGGGATAGAGAGAGAGGTAAAAGGGGTGGAGGAGTTGCAGTACTGGTCAAAGAGGATATCACAGCTGTGCTGAAGGAGGGCACTATGGAGGACTCGAGCAGTGAGGCAATATGGGCAGAACTCAGAAATAGGAAGGGTGCGGTAACAATGTTGGGGCTGTACTACAGGCCTCTCAACAGCGAGCGTGAGATAGAGGTACAAATATGTAAACAGATTATGGAAAGATGTAGGAGCAACAGGGTGGTGGTGATAGGAGATTTTAATTTTCCCAACATTGACTGGGATTCACTTAGTGTTAGAGGTCTAGATGGAGCAGAATTTGTAAGGAGCATCCAGGAGGGTTTTCTAGAGGATTATGTAAATAGTCCAACTCGGGAAGTGGCCATACTGGACCTGGTGTTGGGGAATGAGCCCGGCCAGGTGGTTGAAGTTTCAGTAGGGGACTACTTTGGGAATAGTGATCACAATTCCGTAAGTTTTAGAATACTCATGGACAAAGACGAGAGTGGTCCTAAAGGAAGAGTGCTAAATTGGGGGAAGGCCAACTATACCAAAATTCGGCAGAAGCTGGGGAATGTAGATTGGGAGCAGCTGTTTGAAGGTAAATCCACATTTGATATGTGGGAGGCTTTTAAAGAGAGGTTCATTAGCGTGCAGGAGAGACATATTCCTGTGAAAATGAGGGATAGAAATGGCAAGATTAGGGAACCATGGATGACAGGTGAAATTGTGAGACTAGCTAAGAGGAAAAAGGAAGCATACATAAGGTCTAGGAGGCTGAAGAAAGACGAAGCTTTGAAAGAATATCGGGAATGTAGGACCAATCTGAAACGAGGAATTAAGAGGGCTAAAAGGGGTCATGAAATATCTTCAGCAAACAGGGTTAAGGAAAATCCCAAAGCCTTTTATTCATATATAAGGAGCAAGAGGGTAACTAGAGAAATGATTGGCCCAATCAAGGACAAAGGAGGAAAATTATGCGTGGAGTCAGAGAAAATGGGTGAGATTCTAAACGAGTACTTTGCATCGGTATTCACCGAGGAGAGGGACATGACGGATGTTGAGGTTAGGGACAGATGTTTGATTACTCTAGGTCAAGTCGGCATAAGGAGGGAGGAAGTGTTGGGTATTCTAAAAGGCATTAAGGTGGACAAGTCCCCAGGTCCGGATGGGATCTATCCCAGGTTACTGAGGGAAGCGAGAGAGGAAATAGTTGGGGCCTTAACAGATATCTTTGCAGCATCCTTAAACACGGGTGAGGTCCCGGAAGACTGGAGAATTGCTAATGTTGTCCCCTTGTTTAAGAAGGGTAGCAGGGATAATCCAGGTAATTATAGACCGGTGAGCCTGACGTCAGTGGTAGGGAAGCTGCTGGAGAAGATACTGAGGGATAGGATCTATTCCCATTTGGAAGAAAATGGGCTTATCAGTGATAGGCAACATGGTTTTGTGCAGGGAAGGTCATGTCTTACCAACTTAATAGAATTCTTTGAGGAAGTGACAAAGTTGATTGATGAGGGAAGGGCTGTAGATGTCATATACATGGACTTCAGTAAGGCGTTTGATAAGGTTCCCCATGGTAGGCTGATGGAGAAAGTGAAGTCGCATGGGGTCCAGGGTGTACTAGCTAGATGGATAAAGAACTGGCTGGGCAACAGGAGACAGAGAGTAGCAGTGGAAGGGAGTTTCTCAAAATGGAGATGTGTGACCAGTGGTGTTCCACAGGGATCCGTGCTGGGACCACTGTTGTTTGTGATATACATAAATGATTTGGAGGAAAGTATAGGTGGTCTGATTAACAAGTTTGCAGACGACACTAAGATTGGTGGAGTAGCAGATAGTGAAGGGGACTGTCAGAGAATACAGCAGAATATAGATAGATAGGAGAGTTGGGCAGAGAAATGGCAGATGGAGTTCAATCAGGGCAAATGCGAGGTGATGCATTTTGGAAGATCCAATTCAAGAGTGAACTATACAGTAAATGGAAAGGTCCTGGGGAAAATTGATGTACAGAGAGATTTGGGTGTTCAGGTCCATTGTTCCCTGAAGGTGGCAACGCAAGTCAATAGTGTGGTCAAGAAGGCATATGGCATGCTTTCCTGCATCGGACGGGGTATTGAGTACAATAGTTGGTAGGTCATGTTACAGTTGTATAGGACTTTGGTTCGGCCACATTTGGAATACTGCGTGCAGTTCTGGTCGCCACATTACCAAAAGGATGTCGATGCTTTGCAGAGGGTGCAGAGGAGGTTCACCAGGATGTTGCCTGGTATGGAGGGCGCTAGCTATGAAGAGAGGTTGAGTAGATTAGGATTATTTTCATTAGAAAGACAGAGGTTGAGGGGGGACCTGATTAAGGTGTACAAAATCATGAGAGGTATAGACAGGGTGGATAGCAAGAAGCTTTTTCCCCAGAGTGGGGGATTCAATTACTAGGGGTCACGAGTTCAAAGTGAGAGGGGAAAAGTTTAGGGGGGATATGCGTGGAAAGTTCTTTACGCAGAGGGTGGTGGGTGCCTGGAACGCGTTGCCAGCGGAGGTGGTAGACGCGGGCACGATAGCGTCTTTTAAGATGTATCTAGACAGACACATGAATGGGCAGGAAGCAAAGAGATACAGACCCTTAGAAAATAGGCAACATGTTTAGATAGAGGATCTGGATCGGCACAGGCTTGGAGGGCCGAAGGGCCTGTTCCTGTGCTGTTCTTTGTTCTTTGTTCTGTGTGACTTCGGGGGCAGAAAGATGGACAAGGAGAAGGAGATAACCCTCGGGTCCCCCTCCTGTATTCATTGGGTTAGAAGGGCTCAAACAGCCTCCAAAAATAAGGTATATCAATGGATTAAAAACAAGAAATGCTGGAAATACTCAGCACGTCTGGCAGCATCTGTGGAGAGAGAAGCAGAGTTAACATTTCAGGTCAGTGACCCTTCTGCAGAAATAACAAATATTAGAAATATGAAAGCTTATAAGCAAGTAAAGTGGGGGTGGGGCAAGAGATAACAAAGGAGAAGGTGTAGCTTGGACAAGGTCACAGAATAGCTGACCAAGAGGTCATGGAGCAAAGGCAAACAATATGTTAATGGTGTGTTGAAAGACAAAGCATTAGTACAGATAGGGTTTTAACGGACTGAAAATTGAACAGCCGCAAGTACAAACATGAAAAAAAAGTGGGTAAGCAAACTGAACAAACTAAGATGAAATAAAATAAAACAAACACGAAAAAAAGAAAAAAATTCAATATATATAAAAGAAAAAAGAAAAAGTAACTAAAAATAAAAGTAAAATGGGGGGCTGTCATGCTCTGAAATTATTGAACTCAATGTTCAGTCCGGCAGGCTGTAGGGTGCCTAATCAGTAAATGAGATGCTGTTCCTCGAGCTTGCGTTGATGTTCACTGGAACACTGCAGCAATCCCAGGACAGAGATGTGAGCATGAGAGCAGGGGGGAGTGTTGAAATGGCAAGAAACCGGAAGCTCAGGGTCCTGCTTATGAATTGAGCGGAGGTGTTCCTCAAAGTGGTCTCCCAATCTGCATTTGGTCTCCCCAATGTAGAGGAGACCACACTGTGAGCAGCGAATACAGTATACTACATTGAAAGAAGTACAAGTTTCTTCTACTGAAAGGAGTGTTTGGGGCCTGGGATAGTGAGGAGAGAGGAGGTAAATGGGCAGGTATTACACCTCCTGCGATTGCAGGGGAAGGTGCCATGGGAAAGGTACAAGGTGGTGGGGGTAATGGAGGAGTGGACCAGGGTGTCACGGAGGGAACAATCCCTTCGGAATGCTGACAGGGGAAAGGAGGGGCAGATGCGTTTGGCAGTGGCATCACGCTGGAGGTGGCGGAAATGGCGGAGGATGATCCTTTGGATATGGAGGCCTGTGGGGTGGAAAGTGAGGACAAGGGGGACCCTGTCGCGGTTCTGGGAGGGAGGGGATGGGGTGACGGTAGAGGTGCGGGAAATGGGCCAGACATGGTTGAGGACCCTGTCAACCACAGTGGGGCGGATTCCTCGGTTGAGGAAAAAGGAAGACATATCAGAAGCGCTGTCATGGAAGGTTGCATCATCAGAGCAGATGCGTCAGAGACGGAAAAACTGGGAGAATGGAATGGAATCCTTACAGGAGGCAGGGTGTGAAGAAGTGTAGTCGAGGTAGCTGTGGGAGTCGGTGGGCTTATAATGAATATTAGTAGACAGCCTATCTCCAGAGATGGAGACAGAGAAGTCGAGGAAGGGAAGGGAAGTGTCGAAGATGGACCATGTAAAGGTGAGAGAAGGGTGGAAATTAAAAGCAAAGTTGATAAAGTTTTTCAGTTGGGGCAGGAGCAGGAAACAGCACCGGTACAGTCATCAATGTACCGAAAAAAGAGTTGGGGGAGGGGGCCTGAGTAGGACTGGAACAAGGAATGTTCAACTTATCCCACAAAAAGACAGGCATAACTGGGTCCCATGCAGGTACCCATAGCAACACCTTTTACTTGAAGGAAGTGAGTGGAGTTGAAGGAGAAGTTGTTCAATGTGAGAACAAGTTCAGCCAGGCGGAGGAGGGTGGCAGTGGATGGGGACTGGTTGGGCCTCTGTTCAAGGAAGAAGCGGAGAGCCCTCAAACCGTCCTGGTGGGGGATGGAGGTGCAGAGAGATTGGACGTCCATAATGAAGAGGAGGCGGTTGGGGCCAGGAAACTGGAAATTGTCAAAATGGTGTAGGGCGTCAGAAGAGTCCCGGATGTAGGTGGGAAGAGACTGGACCAGCGGAGAAAAGATAGAGTCAAGATAGGAAGAAATAAGTTCAGTGGGGCAAGAACAGGCTGACACAATGGGTCTGCCGGGACAGTCCTGTTTGTGGATTTTGGGAAGGAGGTAGAAGCGGGCTGTCCGGGGTTGCTCGGAGGAGCAGAGACAGCAGCCCCCATCTGGCAGGAGATAGAGAGCTTCCTGACACCTCGGCTAACTGGATGAGGTGAAGAGGAGAGCGAGAGACAGAGAGAGAGAGAGAAGACTGCCCTTCCAGCTGCAGAGATTGACTGCAAAATCATCTGTCACGGGTCATATACTTCTGTCTATTTTGCTTATGCATCATATCTAAACTGTTGCTTCTGAATCAAATTAACAGACTACTTAATAAACTTATTTATGAGTTCTCGACCTATTTTGAATAATCTGTGATCCCCGAATCTTCACCCTCTCTTATTGGGCTTGCTACGTACTGGCTAAAAATGAATGTATTTTAAGAATTCTGCTCCCTCTGTGCCTTTCACACTGATGGTATCCCAGTTAATATTTGGGTAGTTGAAATTCCTCACTATTATTGCACTATTGTTTCTGCATTTCTCAGTACTTTGCCGACATGTTTGCTCTTTTATCTCCCTGGATCTGTTTGTGGGTCTGTAGTGCAATCCCAGTCATGTGATTTCCACTTTTTTGTTCCTCACTTCAACCCATTTGGCATCATTTGATTCTCCTTCTACCTCACAGCTGTAATTGTTTCTTTAATCAATATTGCGACCCTCCTCCTTTTTTATCCATTCTCTTTCTCATGCTCAGCTGCCATTCCTACAAACATACGAACATATGAATTAGGAGCAGGAGGAGGCCTCTCGGCCCCTCGAGTCTGCTCCTCCAGTCAATAAAATCATGGCTGATCTGATTGTAATCTCAACTTCACATTCCCACCTACCCCCGATAACCTTTCACCCCCTTGCTTATCAAGAATCTATCTACCTCTGCCTTAAAAATATTCAAAGACTCTGCTTCCACCGCCTTTTGAGGAGAGAATTCCAAAGACTCACCACCCTCTGAAAAAATATTTCTCCTCATCTCTGTCTTAAATGGGTGACCCCTTATTTTTAAATAGTGACCCCTAGTTCTAGATTCTCCCACAAGGGGAAACATCCTTTCCACATCCACCCTGTCAAGACCCCTCAGGATCTTATATGTTTCAATCAAGTCACCTCTTACTCTCCTAAACTCCAGCAGATACAAGCCTAGCCCGTCCAACATTTCCTCATAAGACAACCCGCCCATTCCAGGTATTAGTTTAGTAAACCATCTCTGTACTGCCTCCAACACATTTACATCCTTCCTTAAATAAGGAGACCAGTACTGTACACAGTACTCCAGATGTGGTCTCACCAATGCCCTGTATAGCTGAAGCATAACCTCCCTACTTTTGTATTCAATTCCCCTCACAATAAATGATAACATTCTTTAGCTTTTCAAATTACTTGCTATACTGCATACTAACCTTTTGCGATTCATGCACTAGGACACCCAGATCCCTCTGCATCTCAGAGCTCTGCAATCTCTCACCATTTAGATAATTTATTTTATTTTATTTTATTTAGAGATACAGCACTGAAACAGGCCCTTCGGCCCACCGAGTCTGTGTCGACC
The DNA here is from genome assembly GCF_036365525.1 of Heterodontus francisci. Classification (NCBI taxonomy): domain Eukaryota; kingdom Metazoa; phylum Chordata; class Chondrichthyes; order Heterodontiformes; family Heterodontidae; genus Heterodontus; species Heterodontus francisci. Next base: position 862,075 of record NC_090378.1, on the reverse strand, counting down.
ATCAACCACCCATTTATACTAATCCTACACTAATTCCATATTCCTACCACATCCCCACCTGTCCCTATATTTCCCTACCACCTACCTATACAAGGGGCAATTGCTAATGGCCAATTTACCGAAAACCTGCAAGTCTTTGGCATGTGGGAGGAAACCGGAGCACCCGGCGAAAACCCACACAGTCACAGGGAGAACCTGCAAACTCCACACAGGCAGTACCCAGAATTGAACCCGGGTCGCTAGAGCTATGAGGCGGCGGTGCTAACCACTGCGCTGCCCTTTTTTTATTTTTCTTGCCAAAATGGACAATTTCACACTTTCCCATATTATACTCCACTGACCAGATCTTTGCCCACTCACTTAACCTATCTATATCCCTTTGTATCCCCCTTTATGTCCTCTTCAAAACTTACTTTCCGACATATCTTTGTGTCATCAGCAAACTTAGCAACCATACCTTCGGTCCCTTCATCTAAGTCATTTATATGAATTGTAAAAAGTAGAGGCCCCAGCACAGATCCCTGTGGCACACAACTCGTTACATCTTGCCTAACAGAAATTAACCCATTTATGCCTACTCTCTGTTTCCAGTTATCTGGCCAATCTTCTATCCATGCCAATATGTTAACCCCTACACCACGAGCTTTTATTTTCTGCAATTCAGCAATAGCTACAGTATCACACCTCCACGTGTTAATCGGTACCTTCAGTTTACCTGTCTTATACACTAGCTCTGATGAAAGGACACGGATCTGAAACATCGGACTGGAGTATGTGTCGGAGGCGGGGCTCCCAGCACTGGGCCGAAAAGGCGGAGGGAACTCGGGAACTCAGTACTGCCCGTCCAACAGTGCAGCACTCCCTCGGTACTGACCCTCTAACAGTGTAGCGCTCCCTCAGTATTGACCCTCCAACAGTGCAGCACTCCCTCGGTACTGATCCTCCGACAGTGCAGCGCTCCCTCAGTATTGACCCTCCAACAGTGCAGCACTCCCTCGGTACTGATCCTCCGACAGTGCAGCGCTCCCTCAGTACTGACCCTCCAACAGTGCAGCACTCCCTCGGTACTGATCCTCCGACAGTGCAGCATTCCCTCAGTACTGACCCTCTGACAGTGCAGCATTCCCTCAGTACTGACCCTCTGACAGTGCAGCATTCCCTCAGTACTGACCCTCCGACAGTGCAGCATTCCCTCAGTACTGACCCTCTGACAGTGCAGCATTCCCTCAGTACTGACCCTCCAACAGTGCAGCACTCCCTCAGTACTGACCCTCCAACAGTGCAGCACTCCCTCGGTACTGATCCTCCGACAGTGCAGCATTCCCTCAGTACTGACCCTCTGACAGTGCAGCATTCCCTCAGTACTGACCCTCTGACAGTGCAGCATTCCCTCAGTACTGACCCTCCGACAGTGCAGCACTCCCTCAATACTGACCCTCCAATAGTGCAGCATTTCCTCAGTACTGACCCTCCGACAGTGCAGCACTCCCTCAATACTGACCCTCCAACAGTGCAGCATTTCCTCAGTACTGATCCTCTGACAGTGCAGCATTCCCTCAGTACTGACCCTCCAACAGTGCAGCACTCCCTCAGTACTGACCCTCCAACAGTGCAGCACTCCCTCAGTACTGATCCTCTGACAGTGCAGCACTCCCTCAGTACTGACCCTCCAACAGTGCAGCACTCCCTCAGTACTGATCCTCTGACAGTGCAGCATTTCCTCAGTACTGACCCTCCAACAGTGCAGCATTCCCTCAGTACTGACCCTCCAACAGTGCAGCACTCCCTCAGTACTGACCCTCCAACAGTGCAGCCCTCCCTCAGTACTGACCCTCCGACAGTGCAGCACTCCCTCAGTACTGACCCTCTGACAGTGCAGCATTTCCTCAGTACTGACCCTCCGACAGTGCAGCATTCCCTCAGTACTGACCCTCCAACAGTGCAGCATTTCCTCAGTACTGATCCTCTGACAGTGCAGCATTTCCTCAGTACTGACCCTCCGACAGTGCAGCATTCCCTCAGTACTGACCCTCCAACAGTGCAGCACTCCCTCAGTACTGACCCTCCAACAGTGCAGCACTCCCTCAGTACTGACCCTCCGACAGTGCAGCATTTCCTCAGTACTGACCCTCCGACAATGCAGCACTCCCTCAGTACTGACCCTCCGACAGTGCAGCATTTCCTCATTACTGACCCTCCGACAGTGCAGCATTCCCTCAGTACTGACCCTCCAACAGTGCAGCATTTCCTCAGTACTGATCCTCTGACAGTGCAGCATTTCCTCAGTACTGACCCTCCAACAGTGCAGCATTCCCTCAGTACTGACCCTCCAACAGTGCAGCACTCCCTCAGTACTGACCCTCCAACAGTGCAGCACTCCCTCAGTACTGACCCTCCGACAGTGCAGCATTTCCTCAGTACTGACCCTCCGACAGTGCAGCATTTCCTCAGTACTGACCCTCCGACAATGCAGCACTCCCTCAGTACTGATCCTCCGACAGTGCAGCATTTCCTCAGTACTGACCCTCCGACAGTGCAGCATTCCCTCAGTACTGACCCTCCGACAGTGCAGCATTTCCTCAGCACTGACCCTCCGACAGTGCAGCATTTCCTCAGTACTGACCCTCCGACAGTGCAGCACTCCCTCAGTGCTGACCCTCCGACAGTGCAGCATTTCCTCAGTACTGACCCTCCGACAGTGCAGCATTCCCTCAGTACTGACCCTCCGACAGTGCAGCATTCCCTCAGTACTGACCCTCCGACAGTGCAGCACTCCCTCAGTACTGACCCTCCGACAGTGCAGCACTCCCTCAGTACTGACCCTCCGACAGTGCAGCACTCACTCAGTACTGACCCTCCGACAGTGCAGCATTTCCTCAGCACTGACCCTCCGACAGTGCAGCATTCCCTCAGTACTGACCCTCCGACAGTGCAGCACTCCCTCAGTACTGACCCTCCAACAGTGCAGCATTTCCTCAGTACTGACCCTCCGACAATGCAGCACTCCCTCAGTACTGACCCTCCGACAGTGCAGCATTTCCTCAGTACTGACCCTCCGACAGTGCAGCATTCCCTCAGTACTGACCCTCCGACAGTGCAGCATTTCCTCAGCACTGACCCTCCGACAGTGCAGCATTTCCTCAGTACTGACCCTCCGACAGTGCAGCACTCCCTCAGTACTGACCCTCCGACAGTGCAGCATTTCCTCAGTACTGACCCTCCGACAGTGCAGCATTCCCTCAGTACTGACCCTCCGACAGTGCAGCACTCCCTCAGTACTGACCCTCCGACAGTGCAGCACTCACTCAGTACTGACCCTCCGACAGTGCAGCATTTCCTCAGCACTGACCCTCCGACAGTGCAGCATTCCCTCAGTACTGACCCTCCGACAGTGCAGCACTCCCTCAGTACTGACCCTCCGACAGTGCAGCATTTCCTCAGCACTGATCCTCCGACAGTGCAGCATTTCCTCAGTACTGACCCTCCGACAGTGCAGCACTCCCTCAGTACTGACCCTCCGACAGTGCAGCATTTCCTCAGCACTGACCCTCCGACAGTGCAGCACTCCCTCAGTACTGACCCTCCGACAGTGCAGCATTCCCTCAGTACTGACCCTCCGACAGTGCAGCACTCCCTCAGTACTGACCCTCCGACAGTGCAGCATTCCCTCAGTACTGATCCTCCGACAGTGCAGCATTTCCTCAGTACCGACCCTCCAACAGTGCAGCACTCCCTCAGTACTGACCCTCCAACAGTGCAGCATTTCCTCAGTACTGACCCTCCGACAGTGCAGCACTCCCTCAGTACTGACCCCCCGACAGTGCAGCACTCCCTCAGTACTGACCCTCCGACAGTGCAGCATTTCCTCAGTACTGTTCCTCCGACAGTGCTGCATTTCCTCAGTACTGACCCTCCGACATTGCAGCACTCCCTCAGTACGGACCCTCCAACAGTGCAGCATTTCCTCAGTACTGACCCTCCAACAGTGCAGCATTTCCTCAGTACTGACCCTCCGACAGTGCAGCACTCCCTCAGTACTGACCCTCCGACAGTGCAGTGCTCCCTACTCAGTCACATAATTGCAGTGTGTAGCCAGCACTGAATCCACTATTGAGTAGCTGCATGCCTAAGATATTCAAAGCCTGCTTGCACCTCTTAAAGGGCAGGTGCATTTTGTCTGGAGCATGTGCTGGAATTCATTGCACAAGTGACTTTGACCTGGGAAAGACACAGGAATGGTGTAAGAGGGCAGAAAGTGTGCTCCAAGATTCTCTGATGCAGCACTGGAGACCTTGGTGCAGGAGGCATACAGGAGGAGAGAGGTCCTCTATCTCCAGGGGGCCTGCAAACTGCCCAGGCAAACAGTGAGAAGGCAATGGGAGCCAATAGCCATCGCAGTCAATGCCAGTAGTCTAGAACAAAGAACAAAGAACAGTACAGCACAGGAAGAGGCCATTCGGCCCTCCAAGCCTGCGCCGATCTTGATGCCTGTCTAAACTAACACCTTCTGCACTTCCGGGGACCGTATCCCTCTATTCCCATCTGATTCATATATTTGGCCCGAGGATCTTGATGCAATACTGATAGAAGATCGATGACCTCACACGAATGATCAAGGCCAGTAAATGCATCGTCAAATATCATGTCCCACCAACTGCAGCACTCGCCTCACACTGTGCTCAATCGAGCACACCCCCAACACCCACTCACAGACAATCTCCATCTACCAGGACTCAGACACAACATCCATTGATCACCTCACCCTCACACACTCGGCCACAGCTACAAGCCTCAGACCCAGATCTCACAGCTTGTACACACTGGCAGAGAGTGGAACCCTTTGCGATTACGATACATCTCAGCATTTAGATGTGGCACCCACAAAGCCATATGCACGCTCCACCTGATCCTCTCTGGAAAGAGAGATTACAATGAATTCCCCTCTCTTTGCATAAAGGGAGTCAGTGACTTCCCTTATACAACAGTGGAAAGCAAACTGAGATGTTTTAGATATCACCTGCTCCAGCCAGGAAAGAGTCCGATACAAAGATGTCCATGACCACGTTCATTTTCTCAGCTACTGGCAGTGCCATCCTTGCCCTGCTCTGAAGCAGGTGGCAACTTTCAGTGAGCACCTCCTTCATAAAACAGAGACATCACACACTCTGATCCTCGCTGAGGTTGAGGTAGGAGAATTGCTCCCTGGGTGGATGTGACCTCTTGCTGAGACCCCTTGTTCCCCCCATCCTCCTCCCTCCTGGAGCAGCTTGTCCTCCTCTGTGCTGCCTCTGTTCACTCTCCGTGTCTTGTTGCAGAACAAAGGGGATGGAAACTCCAGCAGCCATGACTGAAAGCAATTGGATCTGAGTAGAAGCTTTGAAGTGAGAACCAAGGCCTTCACCACAAGCACATCACTCTCTGTAAACTTCACCAATTTTAAATATCAGTACAAACATAACATAAGAAATAGGAGCAGGAGTAGGCCATTCAGCCCCTCGAATTGCTCCGTCATTCAATAAGATCATTGCTGATCTAATCATGACCTCAACTCCACTTTCCTGCCTACCCCCCATAACCCTCAAATTGACCAGACACCAGGGAGAACTCCCCTGCTCTTCTTTGAAACAGTGCCATAGTATCTCTTATATCCACCTAAGAGGGCAGATGGGGCCTTAGAGGGTTGGTTAACGAACAGGAAACAGAGATTTGGGATAATTAGAACATTACAGCGCAGTACAGGCCCTTCGGCCCTCGATGTTACGCCGACCTGTGAAACCATCTGACCTACACTATTCCATTTCCATCCATATGTCTATCCAATGACCACTTAAATGCCTAAACTGTTTTTTTTTCAGGTTGGCAAGCTGTAACCAGTGGAGTGCCCCAGGGATCAGTGCTGGGACCTCAACTATTTACAATCTATATCAATGACTTGGATGAAGGGACAGAATAGTTGCTAAATTTGCTGTTGACACAAAGATAGGCAGGAGGGTAAGTTGTGAAGAGGACAGAAGGCTTCTGCAAAGGGATATAAATAAGGTAAGTGCGTGAGCAAAAATTTGGCAGATGGAGTATAATGTGGGAAAATGTGAACTTGTCCACATTGGCAGGAGAATTGGAAAGAAGTATGTTTTTTAAATGAAAAGAGACTGCTGAACTCTGCGGTACAGTGGGAACTGAATGTCCTGGTACATGAATCACAAAAAGTTAGTATGTAGGCACAGCAAGTGATTTGGAAAGCTAATGGAATATTGTCATTTATTGCAAGGGGAATAGAGTGTAAAAGTAATGACATTTTATACAGGGTGTTGATGAGATCACAGTACAACAGTACTGTGTACAGTTCCGGTCTCCTTACTTACGAAAGGATATAATTGCATTGGAAGCAGTTCAGAGAAGGTTCACTTGACTGATTCCTGGGATGAAGGGGTTATTTTATGAGGAAAAGGTGCACAGGTTGAATCTGTATCCATTGGAGTTTAGAAGAATGAGAGGTGATCTTATTGAAACATAAAACTCCTGAGGGGATTTTGACAGATCGATGCTGAGAAGATATTTTTCCTGATCTGATGGAAGAGACTAGAACTAGGGGACACAGTTTAAAAATTAGGGGTCTCCAATTTAAGATTGAAATGAGGAGAAATGTTTCTCTCAGAGTTTGTTAGTGTGTGGAATTCTCTTCCCCAGAGAGCAGTGGAGGCAGGATCATTGAATATTTTTAAGGCTGGGCTAGACAGATGCTTGATTAACATGGGAGTCAAAGGTTATAACAGGTAGACAGGAAAGTAGAGTTGAGACCGCAATCAGATTAGCCATGATCTTATCAAATTGGGAGGGGCCTACTCCTGCTCCTAATTTGTATGTTTGCATGTTTGTATGTATGTTCATATGTATGTTTGTACGTTTGTATATACGTACGTATGTTTGTCACCAGGAGGTGAGAGTACTATCTGACATCTGACCACCAAACACTTCTACTAACTTAGCAACAGCCAATAGGCATCAATCGGCAGTATTTGAGAATGGTCGATGATGCCTTTAAATCGCACGGCTGAACACATGCTCAGTTAAGCAAGGCTAAGAGAGGGGGCGAGCTAGAGTGGTGAGGTTGAAAATAGCAGCACTGCAATCAGGTCAGTGTGACACACTGACTGACTCCACAATCTGGCTGCTTATGCTTCCAGTGCAGGCTCGTAACACTTACACTTTCACCAAGATAATGTTCAACACAACCTGCACCGAGAGTGTGGGCGTGCATGGCACAGGTGTCATCTTGTGCCCAAAATCGCCTCTGTAATGGTGAATTTTCAGGCCTAAGATTCTTTGCAGTAAGCTGGAAATGATTTATTTTAGACTGTGGTGGGATTGCAAAAAGGTTCTGTTTGATTTTTCACTGCAATTATCCTGTTGTGTAAATGTATTTGAGTGATGTGCATTAGTAAAAGATTGGTTAATTCTCCCAGTCTTAGTCATCAATCTTCATTGTGAACCCTTTAGTCTGGTTCTCAATAGCTGTCAGCAATGCTGCTTCACTGACATTCACCGAAGAATCTCCCCTCTCGTTATTTGAATTAGATTAGCTTTGTTTTCTCTCGAGACTCTGTGTCTGGCTGATAACAAATAAATCCTCCTCCTCAATAATTACCAGGACATGGATCACTAGCACTTACTTGATAAGCTGTTGAAATGTGAAGTTAATGCACTTCACTCTTGTGTAAGAGTTAATTATTCAGTTTCAGGTTTGGCATTTAGGGTGTGATGTAAATAAAGTTTGATGCTCTGATATCCAGGCTAGGTTCAATTGCTGCAACAATGCAGTGTGGCTGGATAGCCAATCTTCACTGATGAGCAGGCCACTGTCTGAGGGAATGGTGCAATGTTTTCATCAGTTAATTCTGGCTACCCCTACTCAAGAAACACAGCACCACCTGCACTACAGCCAACACATCCCAACAAGAATCAACTTACCATGAGACACAATGGCTGACCAATAGCAGCAAGAACATAAGAACTAGGAGCAGGAGTAGACAATTCTGCCCCTCGAACCTGCTCCGCCATTCAATACGATCATGGCTGATCTCATCTCGGCCTCAACTCCAGTTTCCTGCCTGTTGTCCATAACCCTTCAACCCTTTACTAATTAAAAATCTGTCTATCTCCTCCTTAAATTTACTCAATTACCCGGCATCCACCGCACTCTGGGGTAGTGAATTCCATAGACTCACGACCCTTTGAGAGAAGTAATTTCTTCTCATCTCTGTTTTAAATCTGCTACCCCTTATCCTAAAACTATGAACTCTCATTCTAGATTGCCCCACAAGAGGAAACATCCTCTCTATGTCTACTTTGTCAATCCCCTTAATCATCTTATATACCTCAATTAGATCTCCTCTCATTCTTCCAAACTCTAGAGAGTAAAGGCCTAAACTGCTCAATCTCTCTTCATAAGACAAAACCCTCATCTCTGGAATCAATCTAGTGAACCTCCTCTGAACTGCCTCCAATGCAACTACATCCCTCCTCAAGTAAGAGGACCAAAGCTGTATGCAATACTCCAGGTGAGGTCTCACTAATGCCTTGTACAGTTGCAGCAACACTTCCCTACATTGAAACTCTATTCCTTTAGTAATAAATTCCAAAATTCCATTTGCCTTCCTTATCACCAGCTGCACCTGCATACTAGTTTTCTGTGATTCATGCATGAGGACACCCAGATCCCTCTGCACCGAAGCACTCTGAAGTTTCTCTCCATTTAGATAATAATTTGCTTTTCTATTCTTCTGACAAAAACGGATAAACTCACTCTTATCCACGTTAAAGTCCATCTGCCAAATTTTGGCCCATTCACCTAACCTATCCATATCCATTTGTAAATTTCTTATTTCTTTATTGCAACTTACTATCCCACCTATTTTAGTGTCATCTGCAAATTTGGCTATTTTTATCCCTGCATCCCAGTCATTAATATCGATTGTAAATAGTTGGGGCCCGAGGACTGAACCCTGTGGCACCCCACTAGTTACATCTTGCCAACCAGAAAAGGACCCGTTTATCCCGATTCTCTGTTTTCTGTTGGTTAGCCAATCTTCTATCCAAGCTAATAAATTGCCCCTAACCCCATGTAATCTTACCTTGTGTATGAACCTTTTGTGCGGCACCTTATCAAATGCCTTCTGGAAGTCCAGATATACTACATCTACAGGATCCCCATTATCCACTTTACTTGTTACATCTTTGAAGAACTCTGGCAAATTAGTCAAACACGATTTACCCTTCATAAAACCATGCTGACTCTGGTGGATTGTGTTTTGACTTTCTAAATGTCCTGTTATTACTTACTTGATAATGAATTCTAACAATTTCCCAACGACAGATGTTAAACTAACTGGTCTATAGTTTCTTACTTTCTGCTTCCCTCCCTTTTTGAATAAGGGTGTTTAGCATTTTTCCAATTCACTGGAACCTTTCCTGCATCCAGGGAATTTTGGAATATTATAACCAATGGATCCATTATCTCCATTACCATTTCCTTTAAGACCCTAGGATGTAGGCCATCAGGCCCTGGGGACTTGTCTGCCTTCAATCCCAATAGTTTGCTCAGTACTTTTTCCCTAGTGATGATGATTTTTCTAAGTTCCTCCCTTTCTATAGCCTCTGCATTACCTGTTACTATTGGGATGGTACTAGTGTCCTCCACCGTGAAAACTGAGGCAAAATACTGATTAGTGTCTCCGCCATTTCTGTGTTCACCACAATTAACTCCCCAGTCTCATCCTCCAAGGGACCAACATTCACTTTAGCTACTCTCTTCCCTTTTATATACTTATAGAAGCTTTTGTTATCTGTTTTTATATTTTGCGATGGTTTTCTTTCATAACTTACCTTTGCTCTTTTTATTACTTTGTTGATCTTTAAAAGTTTCCCAATGTTCCAGCCTGCCACTGGCCTTTGCAATATGGTATGCCTTAGTTTTTGTCTTTATGTTATTCTTAACTTCCTTGCTTTGCCATGTATGTTTTTTCCCCCTCTTACAATCTTTCTTCCTCTCTGGAATATATTTTAGTTGGAAGGAATTGAATATCTCCTTAACCATCTGCCACTGCTCATCAATTGTCCTACCTTTAGGTCTTCCTACCCAGTCCACTAGGGCTGAATCTGTCCTCATGCCTATGTAATTACCTTTGTTTAACTCCAGAACGCTAGTGTGGAACTCCGGTTTCTCGCCTTCAAACTGAATTTGAAATTCTAGCATGCTATGATCACTCTTCCCTAGAGGATCCTTAACTGTGAGATCATTAATTAATCCCATCTCATTGCACAATACCAAATCTAGAATAGCCTGCTCCCGGGTTGGTTCCACAACATATTGCTCCGAAAAACAATCTCGAATACATTCAATGAACTCTCCCTCGAGGCTACCCTTGCCAATATGATTAATCCAGTCGCGTCGTTGGCACCTGCTGGACCTCATCGTCACAAGGCGAGCCTCCTTAAACAGTGTTCAAATCACATGCAGCTTCCACAGTGCGGACTGCGACACCGACCACTCCCTGGTGTGCAGCAAAGTTAGACTCAGACCAAAGAAGTTGCATCATTCCAAGCAGAAGGGCCACCCGCGCATCAACACGAGCAGAATTTCTCACCCACAGCTGTTACAAAAATTTCTAAATTCACTTGTAACAGCCCTTCAAAACACTCCCACAGGGGATGCTGAGACCAAGTGGGCCCACATCAGAGACGCCATCTATGAGTCAGCTTTGACCACCTACGGCAAAAGTGCGAAGAGAAATGCAGACTGGTTTCAATCTCATAATGAAGAGCTGGAACCTGTCATAGCCGCTAAGCGCATTGCACTGTTGAACTACAAGAAAGCCCCCAGCGAGTTAACATCCGTAGCACTTAAAGCAGCCAGAAGCACTGGACAAAGAACAGCCAGGCGCTGCGTAAATGACTACTGGCAACACCTATGCAGTCATATTCAGCTGGCCTCAGACACCGGAAACATCAGAGGAATGTATGATGGCATTAAGAGAGCTTTTGGGCCAACCATCAAGAAGATCGCCCCCCTCAAATCTAAATCAGGGGACACAATCACTGACCAACGCAAGCAAATGGACCGCTGGGTTGAGCACTACCTAGAACTGTACTCCAGGGAGAATGTTGTCACTGAGACTGCCCTCAATGCAGCCCAGTCTCTACCAGTCATGGATGAGCTGGACGTACAGCCAACCAAATCGGAACTCAGGTGATGCCATTGATTCTCCAGCCAGCGGAAAAGCCCCTGGGAAGGACAGCATTACCCCTGAAATAATCAAGAGTGCCAAGCCTGCTATACTCTCAGCACGACATGAACTGCTATGCCTGTGCTGGGACTTTGGTTCTGTCTTCACAAAGGAGGACACAAATATCATACCAGAAATGTTGGGGAACACAGGGTTTAGTGAGAGAGAGGAACTGAAAGAAATCAGTATTAGTAGAGAAATGGTGTTGGGGAAATTGATGGGATTGAAGGCTGATAAATCCCCATGGCCTGATGGTATGCATCCAGAGTACTTGAGGAAGTGGCCCGAGAAATATTGGATGCATTGGTGGTCATCGTTCAAGATTCTATAGACTCTGGAATAGTTCCTACAAATTGGAGGGTAGCTAATGTAACCCCACTATTTAAAAAGGGAGGTCGAGAGGAAACAGGGAATTATAGACCAGACAGCCTGATGTCGGTAGTGGGGAAAATTCTAGAGTCCAGTATCAAAGATTTTATAGCAGAGCACTTGGAGAACAGTGGTAGAATCAGACAGAGTCAGCATGGATTTACGAAAGGGAAATCATGCTTGACAAATCTACTAGAATTCTTTGAGGATGTAACTAGTAGAGTTGATGAGGGGGAGCCAGTGGATGTGGTTTATTTGGACTTTCAGAAGGCTTTTAACAAAGTCCCACATAAGAGATTAGCGTGTAAAATTAAAGCGCATGGGATTGGGGGTAGTGTATTGAGATGGATAGAAAATTGTTTGGCAGACAGGAAACAAAGAGTAGGAATAAGCGGGTCTTTTTCCGAATGGCAGGCAGTGACTAGTGGGGTACCAGAGGGATCGGTGCTAGGACCCCAGCTAGTCACAATATATATTAATGATTTAGATGAGGGAACTAAATGTAATATCTCCAAATTTGCAGATGACACAAAACTGGGTGGGAGGGTGAGTTGTGAGGAAGATGCAGAGAGGCTTCAGGGTGATTTGGACAAGTTGAGTGAGTGGGCTAATGCATGGCAGATGCAGTATAATGTGGATAAATGTGAGGTTATCCACTTTGGTAGCAAAAACAGGAAGGCAGATTATTATCTGAACGGCTATAAACTGAGAGAGGGGAATATGCAGCGAAACCTGAGTGTTCACGTACACCAGTCGCTGAAGGTAAGCATGCAGGTGGAACAGGTGGTAAAACAGGCAAATGGTATGTTGGCCTTCATAGAGAGAGGATTCGAGTACAGGAGCAGGGATGTCTTGCTGCAATTATACAGGGCCTTGGTGAGGCCACACCAGGAATATTGTGTGCAGTTTTGGTCTCCTTATCTGAGGAAGGATGTTCTTGCTATAGAGGGAGTGCAGCGAAGGTTTACAGACTGATTCCTGGGATGGTGGGACTGACGTATGAGGAGAGATTGAGTCAGTTTGGATTATATTCGCTGGAGTTCAGAAGAGTGAGGGGGGATCTCATAGAAACCTATAAAATTCTGACAGAACTTGACAGGGTAGATGCAGGAAGGATGTTCCCGATGGTGGGGGAGTCCAGAACCAGGGGTCATAGTCTAAGGATACGGGGTAAACCTTTCAGGACTGAGATGAGGAGAAATTACTTCACCCAGAGAGTGGTGAGCCTGTGGAATTCGCTGCCACAGAAAGCAGTTGAGGCCAAAACATTGTACGTTTTCAAGAAGGAGTTCGATATAGCTCTTGGGTCTAAAGGGATCAAAGGATATGGAGAGAATGCGGGAACAGGTTACTGAGTTGGATAATCAGCCATGATCATAATGAATGGTGGAGCAGGCTCAAAGGGCCGAATGGCCTACTCCTGCTCCTATTTTTTACGTTTCTAACTATACTATCCCTGATTACGACTACATTTCTCTTTTTTCCTCCCACTTGAATGGCTCCTTGTACCACGGTGCTGTGGTCAGTTTGCTCATCCTCCCTACAGTCCCTGCTCTCGTCCACACAAGGAGCAAGAATCGTGAACCTGTTGGACAAGGACAAGGGCTGAGGCTCCTGCAGTACTACCTCCTGGATCCCTCTACTTGAGAATAAGAACATGTAATGACCTATCAGCATAAGATCCTGCCCACATTCCCATTGTCCACCACAGATAAACCCACTGTTTCCGCCCATTCCCGTTATTCCTCCAGGTGACATGCAAAGTGTGTTGTCGGAAACATTGAGGCCTGACAGTTCTTCTAAGAACTCCTTTTCTTTCAAGGAAACAACTCCTCTTTTCAGAGCAAATTCACATGGTGTAAAACTGTAAAATTGTCTTCCTCAACATTATTTCTCTCAACATGAAAATCTTCAAACAATTTTCATCCAGGTCCACAAGGCTTCACTCCTGGTGTTGACTGCCACATCTATCTGCTCCCACTACAGAAAGTGAATATGACCTGGGAAACAGCAAGGAATGGCACAACATGGGAGAGAGCAGATTCCAAAGTTTTCAGACACTGCACTGAAGGATTTGATGGAGGAGGTGGAAAGGAGGAGAGATGTGCAATATCCACAGGGGCCAGGAGACCCTCCAGACCCACGGTCAAATGGCAGTGGGAACAGATAGCCATGGAGGGCAATGTCAAGGCTTGACTCCTGATGCTGACTGCAACTGCCCCGAGGACCTAAATGCAGTGCCACAGGAACTTCAATGACCTGACATGAGTGATCAAGCTCAGTGAATGTATCTTCAAATGCACATTCTACCAGCTACAACATTAGCTCCACTGCTCAACGCACCACCCCCATCACTCACCTACCAACATTTCCTATCAATCATGATTCATATCTCACATTCATAGTTTCACCTCACCCTCACACACTTGGCAATGCTGTAAGCCTCACACCCACATCTGACAGTTTGCTCACACTGACAGCTATTCAACCATGACAGCCACATCACCCAAACACACTGCACCACACTCACTGACACACTTGCCTCTCTCTTGCAGGTCAAAGGGCACACAACCGGAAGAAGCAAGAGCTAAGCAGCAAGGGATAGGCACGGCTGCATGAGGTCTCCTCCATAGAGGAGATGGCGCTGGACATTACTGAGACATTCATTGCTGAGGCCGTGCCCAGCAGCAGAGCTGAAGGTATTGAAGATGATGGTCTCCTCGTACCTAATCCTCCATCTCATATCCCACCACCCCCTCATTCCACACTCTCTTTTGATTTACAAGCTGCAGATGGTATAAGCATACACACCTCTCACTTTCCCCTCTTCCCTCACTGTAACGTGACCCTCGTGCATTTCTCCTTTCAGCTATCCAAGAAGTGAAACCTGGCCAATCAGTGGAGAAACAGAAAGAAGAGAAACATTGTCACTCGATTAGATACTCTCAGCCACTAGCTCAGATAGCCGGTGAGGACACAGGGTGAGGTAGCAGGTCAATAGGGAGTGTCCTCAGGGAGGACAGGGTAAGGTGCTTGTGAGCATGGGGGAGCAGTGAAGAAAGGAGGGCTGGACAGAGTGAGGTATCGGGTCCATGGGGGAGTAGGGGGGGATAGGGTGGGGTGCATGGAGGTTCGGGAGCATGGAGGAGCAGGGGAGGTTTCTCGGGAAGGACAGGGAGAAGTGATAGTGTGCATGGAGGAGCAGGGGAGGTTACTCGGGGAGGACAGGGTGAGGTGTTCGGGTGCATGGAGGAGCAGGGGAGGTTTCTCGGGAAGGACAGGGAGAAGTGATAGTGTGCATGGAGGAGCAGGGGAGGTTACTCGGGGAGGACAGGGTGAGGTGTTCGGGTGCATGGAGGAGCGGGGAGGTTACTCGGGGAGGTCAGGGTGAGGTGTTCGGGTGCATGGAGGAGCAGGGGAGGTTACTCGGGGAGGACAGGGTGAGGTGTTCGGGTGCATGGAGGAGCAGGGGAGGGAGGAGGGGAGGACAGGGTGAAGTGATCAGGTGCATGGAGGAGCAGGGGAGGTTACTCGGGGAGGACAGGGTGAGGTGTTCGGGTGCATGGAGGAGCAGGGGAGGGAGGAGGGGAGGACAGGGTGAGGTGTTCGGGTGCATGGAGGAGCAGGGGAGGTTACTCGGGGAGGACAGGGTGAGGTGTTCGGGTGCATGGAGGAGCAGGGGAGGTTACTCGGGGAGGACAGGGTGAGGTGTTCGGGTGCATGGAGGAGCAGGGGAGGGAGTGTTCAGGGTGTGTAATGGTTGCTATTGCTGCTGAAGCTGGATGTGGGCAGCTGCGGGGGTGGTGGGTTGATTTGAGTTTTACAGTCAACAGATGGTCATGAGAGGCGTAAAGGGAGGGATGAGTGCTGTCAATGTCAGGGTCCTGTGGGGCGAATTCAGGGTACTGGCTGGCAGAGGGAACGGTCATAGTCAATGGGGCAAACGGATTCTGTAGCGGGGAAGGTCAGGACTTATGGTCAGGTTGGGTATTCTACAACATTATAGAGAGGGCAACAGGACTTGGCAATAACATCAAGGTGGATTTGAAGAGGATCAATGGTCAGAGTCAGCATTTGGATAGTAACAGGAGTAGGAACAGGGAGAGGGATGGCATGAATAAATTGATTATGATCTGGTCCAAGGGAGAGGTTCAATGGTAACAGAGGGGAGGTGTAAGGTTACATTGAGTGGGTCAAGGGTGATGAGTGCAGGCTGGAAGTTGGCATGAGTAGGTTAGAAGGTGGGGAAACTTGCAGGGAACTGCACTCACAACATTTTCTCAAAGGATAATGCAAACTGCATCATCACTCAAGGATGATAATGGGTAGGATTTCCTGGTGGGTGCAATTTTAGGCACATAAAAGTGATCTGATCATTATTTCCATGGTTGAGCTGACTGACAACAGAAGGCTGAATTAGAAAGCTCTTCTCATTTCAATATTTGCAAATCTGCAGCGACATTGGGTCTCAGACACCCAATCTGTCTCCTACCATGTGAAGAAGAGCAGAGGGTAGGGGCTGAGGAGGGCTCTTTTCCATCAATGGATGATGGATGATGCTGAAGACCAGCAACAGGCAGAAGAAGAAAGTGAGGCTGCTCAAAATGATGGGTTTGGTGAGAATCCCATGGCAGTTGGCCTCAAGATTACAGCTGCATTCAAGTCTTTTACTAGCCATGCCTTCCAGGGCTCAATGGCTGACATATGTGGCATCTCACAGTCAACGACCCATAGGTGCATCAAAGAGGTGATCAATGCCCTATTCTGTTGTGCCAATGATTTCACCTATTTCCCTGTAGATGAGGACAGCCAGACAGCAAGTTCTGCGGTCTTTGGCACCATCATGGGTTTTCCAAGGGGTGATCAACTGTACTCATGCGGCCATTAGAGCTCCCTGGGACCAGCCTGTTGTCTTTGTGAATTGCACAGGCTTCCAATCTTTGAACGTAAAACTCGTTTGCAACCACAAGAGAAGAATCATGTAGGTTTGTGCACATTTCCACAGGAGCTGTCACAACTCATACATTTTGAGGAACTCCCAGTTGCCATCCATTTTGAGGAACCAGCCGAAGTAGATGACTGGTTCCTGGGTGACAAGGGTTATCTTCGTTGGACATGGTTGATGACACCAGCGCATGTTGTATGATCGCTTCGAGAGTGATGTATTTTTAAGAGCTCAATATGCTAATGAACTAAGTACCAGGATGTAGTCATTGTGACTAGAAGCCATTTTCAGTCTGCAACTGTAACACCCTAGACAAAGGTTCTGTATATAGTTTGCTCTGTATTGTATATATACTAGTTTAGCTGTTAATACACCTTCTTGAGATCTTCAAGGAACTGGAATCCATGCACTTCATTGTATGACTTAAGATACCACAAAGAACACATGACATGGAAGCAGCTGTGGTGAAAAGACCAGATATAACCTTGAAGACCACGGGCAAAACAGCAAACCAGTGAAGAAACTTTAAAACACGAAAAGAGTGAAAGAAATATTGGCCCAAACAGTGGAAATAAGAACAAACTTAGCTCCAGCTGTTGGAGACAGAGCACTGAACGAGAAGCTGCAAATATATCCCTGTGATCGGGTGAGTCATTGTGCTGACAGTCGAGGAATCATGGTTTTAAAAAAATGCTTTGAAGTGCATAAAAAATTGCCTTTTTAAAAGCTCCGTGGGAGACAGAAGAAAAAGCAGGGAAACCCAATTCCTCTCTCAGGCTGATTGAGGTCAACCCCATTACAGCAGGCATTAAAAAAAGAATGCGGGAAACCCCGAAATACTGCAGAGTCTCCATTGAAGCAGGCAAGCTGAACAAACCATTAAACCAGTCAGCTGTGAAGAAGATAAACTCTAGAAGAAAAAAGGGGAAAGCCCTTGAACTGCCTATTGAACAGCTGTGTAAATATACAGGCTGAAGTGCTGAAAGCAAAATAAACAGAGAACACTGTCAAGCACTTGTAAAGCTGCTAGCTTAAAGAAAAGAGAATTTCTTAAAGGGGGAACAGTGCAGAGTTAATAGAACAAGTTTTAGAGCAAATCTTAAACGACAAATAGCAAAGTCATAATAAATAGTGCTGAAGACACACACAGAACTGAACAAAGTTAAATATGGAGCAGAAAACGAAAGAACAGCAGAAATATGGATACCAAATTTCCTGGTATGAACTGAAAGGCCATTGATATCCTATCCGAGTTCAAACTTTTTAAACAAAAATTACAGTTATGCTTCACAGACAAAGCGGTTGTAGAACCAGAGAAGCAGGCTGTTAAAATACTGATAGCAGTTGGAAATGAGGGGTTGTACAGAATCAATACCTCTGGCTTATCTGAAGAGGACCAGAAAGATCCCACAAAGATATGGAAAGTGCTAGAAGATCAGCTTTGGGTAAGAGCAAGGGCAACAGCCACAGAAATCAATAGATCAGTTCATCAGTAGATGCCGTAGTAAGGGCAACAAATGTGATTTTTCAGAAACTGAGCTGTCGGAGAGAATAATGGAGCTGGTGATTGTCTCAACACCTATTGAAGCATTTCAGAAAGACCTCTTGGGTAAAGGAAAGGTCACAGCATTGATGCTAGAAGATGGCAGGAAATAAGAAGCCATTGTAGCCGGACAACAGTATCTGCAAGCACTAGGTGAAGCTGACAGTATTGGCACGATAACCAGGTGACACAAAGCAAGCAAGCTGCGTGGTAAGTGTCCCATTCACTGCAAAGTTGTCCTGAATTTCAAGATCTGTGCAAGGCATGTGGTGCAAAAGGACACTGGGCCCGTCTATGCAAGAAATCCGGCTCCAAAGACGCAGCGAGAAGTCACAATAGGACACAAACAAACTGACAACAGGCGAAGCAACAGGACAACAACAGCAAGGAGAGCACCAGAGACCTGCGTAAATGCAAGCCAATACATGAAGTCCACAGTGAGACAAGACTCAGAGTGGAGCGATCCTCAGCCAGAAGATGAGCAGGCGTTTCACATTGTGAACCTGACATATTGTGTTGATGAAGTCAAACAACTGGAAGCTTTTGCTACTATCAATATCATATGCTCAAAGAAAGTTGGCAAACACACTGGGTGGTAATTTGTGTCCTCCCTTGTGAAGACAGAACCAAAGTATGTATTTAATTGGTCTGTCATTTCTTTGTTCCCCGTTATAAATTTCCCCATTTCTGACTGTAAGGAACCCACATTTGTCTTCACTAATCTTTTTCTCTTCACATATCTATAGAAGCTTTTACAGTCAGTTTTTATGTTCTCTGCAAGCTTACTCTCATACTCTATTTTCCCCTTCTTAATCAATCCCTTTGTTCTCCTTTGCTGAATTCTAAACTGCTCCCAATCCTCAGGTTTGCTGCTTGTTCTGGCCATTTTATATTTCTCCTCCTTGGATCTAATACTATCCCTAATTTCTTTTGTAAGCCACCCTTCCTGTTTTATTTTTGTGCCTGACAGGAATGAACAATTGTTGTAATTCATCCATGCGCTCTTTAAATGCTAGCCATTGCCTATCCACTGTCAACCCTTTAAGTAACATTCCCCAATCTGCTATAGTCAACCTGCACCTCATAGTTTCCTTTATTTAGATTCAGGACCCTAGTCTCACAATCAACTCTCTCAGTCTCCACCTTAATGAAGAATTCTATCATGTTATGGTCGCTCTTCCCCAAGGGGCCCTGCACAACAAGATAGTTAATGAATCCTTTCTCACTACACGATACCCAGTCTAGGATGGCCTGTTCTCTAGTTGGTTCCTCAACATATTTGTCCAAAAAACAGTCACAGTTCCTCCAGGATGTCAGTGGTCCTGCTTCAGAGAGTATCCGCCTCTTCTCAGAGATGCCACTCCAGGAGAATGAAGATCCAAATTCAGATGATGAAAGTTCTCTGTCAATTGGCAGTGTTTCTTCACGCTCCAGTGACTCAGAAGAAGAGATTGACGTTGTGACCATTGAGCAGCAAAGGCTGGCAGTGGGAAGCATTGCCAAGGGGAAATCTCCAAGGACCAGAACTTGCTCGCAGACTTGATGCATCATCAAACGATGCAGTCTGGAAACTGAGCAACAGCACAACTACGCTGCGCCTTCACCTCTGCTCGCTAGAGAACCGCCAGCACCACAACGAGACAGAACAGACAGGTACCTCCATGAGGCCAAGTACCCCTCACCTAACAAGTCCTTGACCTTAAGCCCCAGGCCTTCAGACGCAGAGGATGAAGAGAGACGAAGGACACACATTGTCCTGAAGAGACAGAGGAGAAATGAGTTGAAGCATTGTCTGTTGGCTCTTCAAGATGAGATGTCGGAACTTTCCAAGAATGACAAGGCCTCAAAAGTGGTCATCCTGAGAAAAGCATCAGAGTGTGTTAGCAGGCTGAAGGCAGAGCAACAGAAACTAAATGCAGAGAGGGAGAAACTTCAGAAAGAATGTCAACAGCTTATACGCAAATTCTCCAAGAAGCAGGAGACACTGCTTGAACAGCCAAGAAGGAAATCCACACCCCCAGAAGGTTATACTATAACAAGATCTGGAAGAGTTGTCAAACCATGGAAACGATATATGGACTTTTAAGCTTCTGCACTTGTAAGTTTCATAATCACTATCCCTGTGTAAATATTGTTCTCCAATTGTATCTGTTTTTGTTTATAGCATATGAGACTTATCTTTGTAAAGAATGGGGATGTAGTATGATCGCTTCAAGTGTGATGTCCCTTTAAGAACTCAGTATGCTAATGAGCTAAGTACCAGGACGTGGTCATATGACTAAAATCCATAGTCACTCTACAACTGTAACACCCTAGACAAAGGTTCTGTATATAGTTTACTCTAATGTATATATACTAGATTAGCTGTTAAAAAACCCTTTTGAGATCTTCAAGGAGCTGGAATCCATATACTTCACTATGTTACTTAAGATAACACAAAGAACATTTGACAGTGCGACAGCCTCAAAGTGCTGCTGAAGAGAGGGACAATGCTGCTCAAGCATCCACCAGAGCCATCGTCGAACATACCATTGGCATGTTGAAAATGTGAATCCGCTGCCTTGACCGGTCTGGAGGGACTCTTCAGTATGCACGACAGAGGATGTCACAAATAATCATTATTTGCTGTGCCTTGCGCAACCTTGCAATTAGATGCAGCAACATTCTGCAAGTGGAGGAACAGGAGGAACAGCAGTTGAAGAGGGTGAGGAGGAGGACAACAATGCAAATTATGTCATTACAATATAAGGGCCATGGAGAGGTGTGCAAGGGGCATCAGACTGAACCTCATCTTTGCTTGTTTCAGCCAACATTGAGGCACTTAATAATGTTGGAAGGAAGAAACAAATCCTCAGAATATGTTCACATATGCCTGTGATCTGATTCGTTGCTGTAATCTAGTCGAAGGCCTCTTCTGACAGCAGCACGTGGACCTGCAGTGGAGATGTGCCTAACAGCCTGTCTGCTATCAACTTCATTGAAAGTGACCTGTGTCTCTTTGGAAATATTGTCCTGCATCAAGTCATTAGCCCTCACACAGAGGATGCTGCAACATTGAAGCACTTTGATATGACTGGCACATCAAATCATTTCTCCATTACGATGGATCTGCAAAAACACCTATGCATGAAATGTAAATGAGCAACCACATAACTAAAATTGAAATGGAAGTTGGTAAGGAATGTCATGCAAAATCTTCAAATGACAAACAGCCATCATTGAAGACTGAAGGCTCAAATGTCGATGATAAAAGCAACTGAACACTTTCAGAAATGCTTTACAAGCATCAGTGTGTGCCAGTCATAGGCCCCTAATAATCATTTTCCTTTTCATCTGGAACAAATTGAATAATTTATGAGAGTGCATCAAATACTGAAGCAAATAAAACTATTTTGAAACGTTATTCCTCTATTTACAATATCTACAACACCCATGCTACCTTCATGTTTGTAAAGGCTTAATTTTTCTTTTCCTCCCACTATGTCTCGGTGCTACCCCGTCATTAGCAGTTGAGATGGAGACAGTCTGCTCAGTGTGCTGTCCCGTTGCTGTCGATGACTGTAGCAGGCGTCCTCTGGAGGAACAGGGTCTTGATGTCTCTGTCGTCGCACCTTCAATTTACATGTGAAATTGCATGGAAAATGGGAAAAAGGACGTAAAATCTGGTTCCGCCGTCTTCAGCCAATCTGATTGACTCCACATGATATCAAGAAACGACTGACGGCACTGGATACTGCAAAAGCTATGGGCCCTGACAATGTTCCGGCAATAGTACTGAAGACCTGTGCTCCAGAACTTGCCACATCCCTAGCCAAGCTGTTCCAGTACAGCTACAACACTGGCATCTACCCTGTAATGTGGAAAATTGCCCTGGTATGTCCTGTACACAAAAAGCAGGACAAATCCAACCTGGCCAATTATTGTCCTATCAGTCTACCCTCGATCATCAGCAAAGTGATAGAAGGGGTCGTCGACAGTGCTATCAAGCAGCAGTTGCTCAGCAATAACCTGCTCAGTGACGTTCAGTTTGGGTTCTGCCAGGGACACTCAGCTCCTGACCTCATTACAGCCTTGGTTCAAACATGGACAAAAGAGCTGAACTCAAGAGGTGAGGTGAGAGTGACTGCCCTTGACATCAAGGCAGCATTTGACTGAGTATGGCATCAAGGAGCCCTAGGAAAACTAAGGTAAATGGGAATCAGGGGGAAAACCCTCTGTTGGTTGGAGTCAGACCTAGTGCAAAGGAAGATGGTTGTTGGAGGTCAATCATCTCAGTCCCAGGACATCACAGCAGGAGTTCCTCAGGGTAGTGTCCTAGGCCCAACCATCTTCAGCTCCTTCATCAATGACCTTCCTTCAATCATCAAGTTAGAAGTGGGGATGTTCGTTGATGATTGCACAATGTTCAGCACCATTCGCAACTCCTCAGATACTGAAGCAGCCCATGTCCATATGCAGCAAGACCTGGACAATATCCAGGCTTGGGCTGATAAGTGGCAAGTAACATTCACGCCACACAAGTGCCAGGCAATGACCATATACAATACAAGAGAGTCTAAACATCTCCGCTTGACATTCAATTTCATTATCATCGCTGAATCCCCCACTATCAACATCCTAGGAGTTACAATTGAGCACAAACTGAACTGGAGTAGCCACATAAATACTATGGCTACAAGAGCAGGTCAGAGGCTGGGAATCCTGCAGCGTGTGGCAGCAGTGTGTACCATCTACAAGATGCACCACAGAAACTCACCAAGGCTCCTTCAACAGCATGTCCCAAACCCGCGACCTCTACCAACAGAAAGACAAGAGCAGCAGATGCATGGGAACACCACCACCTGCAAGTTCCCCTCCAAGTCACACACCATCCTGACTTGGAACTATATCGCCGTTCCTTCACTGTCGCTGGGTCAAAATCCTGGAACTCCCTTCCTAACAGCACTGTGGGTGTACCTACCCCACATGGACTGCAGCGGTTCAAGAAGACAGCTCACCACCACCTTCTCAAGGGCAATTCGGGATGGGCAATAAATGCTGGCCTTGCTAGCGATGCCCACATCCCACAAACAAATAACAAAAAGTGCTACGGACCTCATAAAATGCCGGTCAATGTCAAGGAGCATGGAGAAGTCTGGCTCCAACTTGGCACAGGACTTTCTGCAAAGCTTGGGGCACATCCTTTCTAAAGTGGAAGTGGTGACCAACTCCATGATCACACGTACGGACCTCACCATGATGCAACTTCTGATGGATGATCTCACAGCTTCCACTGCAGCACAAGCAGAAGCCACTCAATATCAGAGTGCTGTCATCATGGCTGCAAATACCAGTGCTCAAAGGGAAATATCGAGACATATGAACATAGGACTTAGGAGCAGGAGTCGGCCATTCAGCCCTTTGAGCCTGCTCCGCCATTCAATAAGATCATGGCTGATCTGATTGTGGTCTCAACTCCATTTTCCTGCCTGTCTCCCATAACCCTTGACTCCCTTGTCTATCAAAAATCTATCTAACTCTGCCTTGAATAAATTCAATGACGTGGCCTCCACTGCTGTCTGGGTGTCACAGCAATCCAGCAATCTGTGCTGCAACAGATTACAAGGATTGTCATGGTGCCTCTCCATGGGAGTGGCAGTGGCCCATGCTTTGTGCTCCCACCACTGCCACTCCGCCTGTGCCCTTGCTGTTGCCTGTCAGTCAGCCCAGATGCAGCCATGCATGCTAAGGTGACGTAGTCCGAAGCCGGCCCCTCAAGCCCCAGAGTTGCTCAAGGGTGTCCCACAAGGCCATCTGCAGTTTCCCCCAGTGAAAGTCAGCTGCCTTCCACTTGGCATGCTGAAGCCACAGGGGTAACACTGGGTAGAAGCACTAGGACAGGAAAGGGCACTGAGAAAATGTACAAGGGTGATTAGCTTACATTTGTATGCAATATGACATGATTTAAGTTATAACTTTAGTTTGGAAAGTTTATTTTGTGATGGCTTTTTATTTTTGCATTGTGACCAAACGATCACTGTGATGGTTAGTGACAGAGGGAAGGTAAGGTGTTGGACTGTGGGTGAATGGGGGATTGGGTTTGTGGTTACTGGTATTGCACTCAGAGTAGTTCTCCACAAACAGCTCTTATGGGAAGAGGCTGTTTAAGTCACCTCCCTTCCTCTTCCTCCTCTTCTTCCTTATCCGGCTCCTCAGCTGCTGAGGCCAAGGGCTCTGCCTTCATGATAATGTTGTGCAGCATGGAGCAGATCACCACAATTCTTGAGACCTGTTTAGTAGATTACTGCAGGGTTCCTCCAGAGCAGTCCAGGCAGCAGAAGTATTTCTTGAGTGTCCCAACGATCTGCTGATCTGGCAGAATTTTAAAAAAAAATTAATTCATGGCATGTGAGTGTCTCTAATTACCCTTGAGAAGGTGGTGGTGAGCTGCCTTCTTGAACCACTGCAGTCCATGTGGGGTAGGTACACCCACAGTGCTGTTGGGAAGGGAGTTCCAGGATTTTGACCCAGCAACAGTGAAGGAACGGCAATATAGTTCCAAGTCAGGATGGTGTGTGGCTTGGAGGAGAACTTGCAGGTGGTGATGTTCCCATGCATTTGCTGCCCTTGTCCTTCTAGTTGGTCGAGGTCGTGGGTTTGGAAGGTGCTGTCGAAGGAGCCTTGGTGCATTGCTGCAGTGCATTTTGTAGATGGTACACACTGCTGTTGCTGTGCATCGGTGGTGGAGGGAGTGAATGTTTGTGAATGGTGTGTCGATCAAGCGGGCTGCTTTGTCCTGCATGGTGTCGAGCTTCTTGAGTGCTGTTGGAGCTGCACCCATCCAGGCAAGTGGAGAGTATTCCATCACACTCCTGACTTGTGCCTTGTAGATAGTGAACAGGCTTTGGGGAGTCAGGAGGTGAGTTAGCCTCTGACCTACCCTTGTAGCCACGGTATTTATATGGCTGATCCAGTTAAATTTCTGGTCAATCGTGACGCCCAAAATGTTGATAATGGGGAATTCAGTGATGGTAATGCTGTTGAACATTAAGGGGAGATGGTTAGATTATCTCTTGTTGAAGATGGTCATTGCCGAGAAGATGTGTAGCACGAATGTTACTTGCTTAACTCATGCTCAGCTGTGCGAGGTTAAGAGGCAGTTTCAGCTGAAGCGTTGAGCTCCAAAATGGCATTGCTGGCATTAAATCAGTATTGGGCATTGATTGATGTCCGGATCTGTCTGCACTGCATAATTCTGGCGGATGTTAGCAGGGTGTGCTTTAATGCCCTCAGCAAGTTGGCGTCTGATGCGATTTCTGGTAGAAATGCCCATCCACACACATTGGCTCCCATTCATTTCCTGATTGGCACCCATCACGACCAACCAACAAGCTCCTGAGCCCAGTATCACCTCTGATGATTCTATGATTTTCAAAGCATTGTTCTAAAAATATGTTGGCAGATCTGATTTTATTCAGCAAGAATATCTTTCATTATTTGGGTTTGTATGGAAGATAAACCCAGTACATTTTCAATCAGTTTATTTGAGGCCAATATATTAGAATTTGTGGAATAAATTGAACTGAATGGAATCCTACACCTCACATCAGACACTTGGGAAATTGAGTTTGTGCAGTTTAAATTGAAGAAAGCATTTTAATGTTTACAAAATGATTAAGCTCTAACTCTGACTCTCTGCCTCTCACAGCATACAATATCTACTGATTCCTTCCTTCAAGAACCCACACAGGAAGTCAGAACCGTGGCTGCAGTGATACAGAATTCAGATCCCAAAACACAACAAAATCTCCCACTAATATACAACCAACAAAAATAGACTTGAATTTCTAAAACACCTTTTATCTTCTCAAGAACTCAACAGATTTACAACCAATGAGTTACTTTTTGAAGTGTAGTCACTGTTGTGATGTCATAAATGCAGCAGCCAATTTGCACACAGCAAGATCCCACAAGTAGCAATGCGATAATGACCATATAGAATGTTCTAAGTCATTCCGGTTGAAAGATAAATATTGGTCAGAAGAAAGCCCCCTGCTGCTCTTTAAAATGGTGACTGTGAGATCTTTTACATTTACGAGCTAGTAAGTGGGGCCTTGGTATAACTTCTCATTCGAAAAACAGAATCTCTGACAGTGCAGCACTCCCTCAGTCTGCCCCTCTGACAGTGCAGCACTCCCTCAGTACTGACCCACTGACAGTGTGGCACTCCCTCAGTACTGACCCACTGACAGTGCGGCACTCCCTCAGTACTGACCCTCCAACAGTGCAGCACTCCCTCAGTACTGACCCTCTGACAGTGCAGCATTCCCTCAGTACTGACGCTCTGACAGTGCAGAATTCCCTCAGTACTGACCCTCTGACAGTGTGGCACCCCCTCAGTACTGACCCACTGACAGTGTGGCACTCCCTCAGTACTGACCCACTGACAGTGCGGCATTCCCTCAGTACTGACCCACTGACAGTGTGGCACTCCCTCAGTACTGACCCACTGACAGTGCGGCATTCCCTCAGTACTGACCCTCTGACAGTGTGGCACTCCCTCAGTACTGACCCACTGACAGTGTGGCACTCCCTCAGTACTGACCCACTGACAGTGCGGCATTCCCTCAGTACTGACCCACTGACAGTGTGACACTCCCTCAGTACTGACCCACTGACAGTGCGGCATTCCCTCAGTACTGACCCACTGACAGTGTGGCACTCCCTCAGTACTGACCCACTGACAGTGCGGCATTCCCTCAGTACTGACCCAGTGACAGTGTAGCACTCCCTCAGTGCTGACCTTCCGACAGTGCAGCACTCCCTCAGTACTGACCCTCCAACAGTGCAGCACTCCCTCAGAGCTGACCCTCCGACAGTGCACCACTCCCTCAGTACTGACCCTCCGACAGTGCAGCATTCCCTCAATACTGCCCCTCAACAGTGCAGCGTTCCTTCAATACTGTCCCTCAACAGTGCAGCACTCTTTCAGTACTGCCCCTCTGACAGTGCAGCACCCTCTCTTTACTGACCCTTCGGCAATGCAGCCTTGTGGTTGTTGGGTTAGGAGGTAATTCTGTAAATAAATAATGTGTGTAAAGATTGGCTCCACAATGGAATATCAGGAATAAAACAGGCAGAAAACTACAATCCTAGTAACCATTGTGAGAAATGGCAGGAAGCAAGTGTAAATTATTAAGGATATGATTAGCTTCAGAAGTTCTCCAAGTCTGAAACATCTCACCAGTGAAAGAATGAAGTTGATGTGGGGACATGAGGTAAGAGAGGAAACAAGGTATGACCTTGGCCAAGGGTGGTGCTGTTGTTGTCTGGTGTACTGGCCTCTACCCTGCAGAGGCTCAGCGCCAACTCTCGGACACTTCTTCCTACCTCCCCCTGGACCATGACCCAACACCGAACATCAAGCTACTGTCCTTTTTGAACACCGGTAGCAGTGAGAGTGCGAGCCAGGGGGCAGCTGGGAAGGTAAGTTTCAGTATAAAGTACTTATCTAGCGATTCGGCAGCTTCTTTTTGAACAGCGGTAGCAGTGAGAGTGCGAGATGGGGGCAGCTGGGAAGGTAAGTTTCAGTATAAAGTACTTACCTCGCGATTCGGCAGCTTCGGCAGGATGGGAAATAAAAACTGAAAAAGTGACGTCACAGGAAAGCTGTGACCTGATTGGCTGGTGGGAAATCTGTACCGAATTTGAAAATAAAACTGATAAAAATTGATTCAAGCACTAATTAACTAATTAATAAGTAGAGTAACTAAACCAGAGGAAGGAGATTACTGTATTTAGATAGCATTTAATATTTAAAGTAGAAATCTAGCACTGGGGACCACATAGTGAAGTGTATCATAATTTAGTAAGGATTTAATAAGTATTTATTTATTTTATATCAATTAACTAATTAGTGATAGAAATGTCAGTTAGAGGGGTGAAGTGCTTCACCTGTGAGATGTGGGAAGTCCGTGACGCTTCCAGCGTTCCGGACGACTACATCTGCAGGAAGCGTACCCAGTTGCAGCTCCTCACAGACCGCATGGATCAGTTGGAGCAGAAACTGGATGCACTTAGGAGCATGCAGGTGGCGGAAAGCGTCATAGACAGGAGTTTTAGAGAAGTGGTTACAACCAAGGTGCAGGCAGATAGATGGGTGACCGCTAGAAGGGGCAGGCAGTCAGTGCAGGAATCCCCTGTGGCTATCCCCCTCTCTAACAAGTATACCGTTTTGGATACTGTTGGGGGGGATGGCCTATCAGGGGAAAACAGCAGCAGCCAGAGCAGTGGCACCACGGCTGGCACTGTTGTTCAGCAGGGAGGGACAAAGCACAGAAGAGTAATAGTTATAGGGGATTCTATAGTCAGGGGCACAGATAGGCGCTTCTGTGGATGTGAAAGAGATTCCAGGATGGTATGTTGTCTCCCTGGTGCCAGAGTCAAGGATGTCTCTGAACGGACAGGGGACATTCTGAAGGGGGAGGGTGAACAGCCAGAGGTTGTGGTACACATTGGTACCAATGACATAGGCAGGAAGAGTGACGAGGTCCTGCAGGGGGAGTTTAGGGAGTTAGGTAGTAAGTTAAAAAACAGGACTTCTAGGGTTGTAATCTCTGGATTACTCCCTGTGCCACGTGCCAGTGAGGCTAGAAATAGGAAGATAGTGCAGCTAAACACGTGGCTGAGCAGCTGGTGTAGAAGGGAGGGTTTCAGATATCTGGACCATTGGGCTCTCTTCAGGGACAGATGGGACCTGTACAAGAAGGACGGGTTGCATCTAAACTGGAGGGGCACAAATATCCTGGCTGCAAGGTTTGCTAGCGTCACTCGGGAGGGTTTAAACCAGTGTGGCAGGGGGGTGGGAACCAGGGCAGTAGGACAGCAGGTGAAATAAATGAGGAGGACATAGTAAATAAGGCCAGTAAGACTAAGAGGAAGAGCAGGCAGGGAGATGTTGCTGAGCACAGCGGGACTGGTGGTCTGAAGTGCATTTGTTTCAATGCGAGAAGAATAACAGGTAAGGCAGATGAATTTAGAGCTTGGATTAGTACTTGGAACTATGATGTTGTTGCTATTACAGAGACTTGGTTGAGGGAAGGACAGGATTGGCAGCTAAATGTTTCAGGCTTTAGAAGTTTCAGGTGGGACAGAGGGGGATGTAAAAGGGGTGGGGGAGTTGCATTACTGGTTAAGGAGAATATCACAGCTGTACTGCGGGAGGACACCTCAGAGGGGTCATGTAGCGAGGCAATATGGGTGGAGCTCAGGAATAGGAAGGGTGCAGTCACGATGTTGGGGGTTTTCTACAGGCCTCCCAACAGCCAGCGGGAGGTAGAGGAGCAGATAAGTAGACAGATTTTGGAAAGATGTAAAGGTAACAGGATTGTAGTGGTGGGTGATTTTAACTTCCCCAATATTGACTGGGACTCACTTAGTGCTAGGGGCTTGGATGGGGCGGAATTTGTGAGGAGCATCCAGGAGGGCTTCTTGAAACAGTATGTAGATAGTCCAACTAGGGATGGGGCCATTCTGGATCTGGTATTGGGGAATGAACCCGGCCAGGTGGTCGAAGTTTCAGTGGGGGAGCATTTCGGGAACAGTGACCATAATTCCATAAGTTTTAAGGTACTTATGGATAAGGATAAGAGTAGTCCTCGGGTGAAGGTGCTAAATTGGGGGAAGGCTAATTATAACAATATTCGGCAGGAAGTGAAGAATTTAGATTGGGGGAGGCTGTTTGAGGGCAAATCAACATCTGACATGTGGGAGTCTTTCAAACGTCAGCTGATTAGAATCCAGGACCAGCATGTTCCAGTGAGGAAGAAAGACAAGTTTGGCAAGTTTTGGCAGCTTGGATAACACGGGATATTGTGAGCCGAGTCAAAAAGAAAAAGGAAGCATTTGTAAGGGCTGGAAGGCTAGGAACAGATGAAGCACTTAAGGAATATAAAGACAGTAGGAAGGAACTTAAGCAAGGAGTCAGGAGGGCTAAAAGGGGTTATGAAAAGTCATTGGCAAACAGGATTAAGGAAAATCCCAAGGCTTTTTATACATATATAAAGAGCAAGAGGGTAACCAGGGAAAGGGTTGGCCCACTCAAGGACAGAGATGGGAATCTGTGCGTGGAGCCAGAGGAAATGGGCGAGGTGCTAAATGAGTACTTTGCATCAGTATTCACCAAGGAAAAGGACTTGGTGGATGATGAGCCTAGGGAAGGGAGTGCAGATAGTCTCAGTCATCTCATTATCAAAAAGGAGGAGATGTTGGGTGTCTTGCAAAGCATTAAGGTAGATAAGTCCCCAGGGCCTGATGGGATCTACCCGAGAACACTGAGGGAGGCAAGGGAAGAAATTACTGGGGCCTTGACAGAAATCTTTGCATCCTCATTGGCTACAGGTGAGGTCCCAGAGGACTGGAGAATAGCCAATGTTGTTCCTTTGTTTAAGAAGGCTGGCAAGGATAATCCAGGAAATTATAGGCCAGTGAGCCTTAGGTCAGTGGTAGGGAAATTATTAGAGAGGATTCTTCGGGACAGGATTTACTCCCATTTGGAAACAAACGAACGTATTAGCGAGAGACAGCATGGTTTTGTGAAGGGGAGGTCATGTCTTACTAATATGATTGAGTTTTTTGAGGAAGTGACGAATATGATTGATGAGGGAAGGGTGGTGGATGTTGTCTATATGGACTTTAGTAAAGCCTTTGACAAGGTCCCGCATGGTAGACTGGTGCAAAAGGTGAAGTCACACGGGATCAGAGGTGAGCTGGCAAGATGGATACAGAACTGGCTTGGTCACAGAAGACAGAGGGTAACAGTGGATGGGTGTTTTTCTGAATGGAGGGATGTGACTAGTGGTGTTCCGCAGGGATCAGTGCTGGGACCTTTGCTCTTTGTAGTGTATATAAATGATTTGGAGGAAAATGTAGCTGGTCTGATCAGTAAGTTTGCGGACGACACAAAGGTTGGTGGAGTTGCGGATAGAGATGAGGATTGTCACAGGATACAGCAGGAAATAGATCGGTTGGAGACTTGGGCAGAGAAATGGCAGATGGAGTTTAATCCGGACAAATGTGAGGTCATGCATTTTTGAAGGTCTAATGCAGGTGGGAGGTATACAGTAAATGGCAGAACCCTTAGGAGTATTGACAGGCAGAGAGATCTGGGCGTACAGGTCCACAGATCACTGAAAGTGGCAACGCAGGTGGATAAGGTAGTCAAGAAGGCATACGGCATGCTTGCCTTCATCGGTCGGGGCATAGAGTATAAAAATTGGCAAGTCATGTTGCAGCTGTACATAACCTTAGTTAGGCCACACTTAGAATATTGCGTGCAATTCTGATCGCCAGACTACCAGAAGGACGTGGAGGTTTTGGAGAGGGTACAGAGGAGGTTTACCAGGATGTTGCCTGGTCTGGAGGGCATTAGCTGTGAGGAGAGGTTGGAAAAACTCGGATTGTTTTCACTGGAACGACGGAGGTGGAGGGGCGACATGATAGAGGTTTACAAAGTTATGAGCGGCATGGACAGAGTGGATAGTCAGAAGCTTTTTCCCAGGGTGGAAGAGTCAGTTACTAGGGGACATAGGTTTAAGGTGCGAGGGGCAAAGTTTATAGGGGATGGGCGAGGCAAGTTTTTTACACAGAGGGTGGTGAGTGCCTGGAACTTGCTGCCAGGGGAGGTGGTGGAAGCAGATACGATAGCGAAGTTTAAGAGACATCTTGACAAATATATGAATAGGATGGGAATAGAGGGATTTGGGCCCTGGAAGTGCAGAAGGTGTTAGTTTCGGCAGGCATCAAGATCGGCGCAGGCTTGGAGGGCTGAATGGCCTGTTCCTGTGCTCTACTGTTCTTTGTTCTTTGTTTGTTCACTGTTTCTCTCTCCCTGTCTCTCTCTCTCTCTCTCTCTCTCTCTCTCCGTGTCTCTCTCCCTGTCTCTCTCCCAGTCTCTCTCTCTCTACCTACAATCAAGGACTCGACAGTGAGCTCAACGAACCATAACAACAACACTTCAGGTATTGCCTCAAACCTTTCCACTTTATTTTTTCTTATGCTCTTTTCTGTCTCTATTCACATGTGTGTATCACGTATGCATGCTAGTGCAGGCACGTCGTGTATCCAAAGGCGTTAACCAAATTAGAGTTTAAGTTTAAATTTCATAAATTTCAACTTTTCTTCTTTAAACCAAAGAAAGCCTGTGTGTACTGGTTTCTTTGCCTTAGAATTGGAAAGCGGTGAACAAGGATTCACCAAGGGGGAGCTAAAAACAAGGTGTGTTTAAAAATAAACTCTGTTACAGTCAGACCAGGTGAAGGCTGACAGGGAACCCTAGACACTGCTGGGGACCGTCTCCTGCCACTGCCCTGTCTCTCTGACCTCCTGCGGTCTTTCTTTCAGTACTGGTGGGGGGGGGGGCTACCACCTTCACTCCCGCCAGATCATTACCTAGGAGCAGGTCAACCCCATCCACAGGCAAACTAGGGACAATCCCTTTGGTCACTGGTCCCAAAACTAGGTCGCACTTCAGGTGCACCCACTGTACAGGTACATGCATACACTGCCCTCCAATACCACCATTTTAGTGTTCACTGCACTCTCTGGGGGAAAGGTCAGGCCTTTTTCCAGTAAAATGGATTTAGTCACCTCTATGTCCCTAAGAATTACTATGGTCTTGCTGGCCCCTCTTGAGAGGTATGGGGTTACTTTCGCTTCAGACACAAAACCCTGATAACCTTGAGGATTCCTGTTAACTTTTCCTGCATTAGCCTCAGTAAGCTTCCTGAGTGCACTCTTACTGCAGTTAAAGCCACAGCTTGCTCTGTGTTTTCCATCAGGATTCCATCATCATTGAGTGGGTGTGCCCTGATTAAACATACCAGTTTTCCCTTTAGTTTCCAGCAGTCATATTTTAAATGCCCTGCCTTATTCCAATGGGTCCAGGTCTCACTCTTGCTCACAGCACTTTCCTTTTTGGCTGGAGTAGAATTAGAATTAGAATTAGAACATTACAGCGCAGTACAGGCCCTTCGGCCCTCGATGTTGCGCCGACCTGTGAAACCATCTGACCTACACTATTCCATTTTCATCCATATGTCTATCCAATGTCCACTTAAATGCCCTTAAAGTTGGTGAATCTACTACTGCTGCAGGCAGGGCGTTCCACGCCCTTACTACTCTCTGAGTAAAGAAACTACCTCTCACATCTGTCCTATATCTATCACCCCTCAACTTGAAGCTATGTCCCCTCGTGTTTGCCATCACCATCCGAGGAAAAAGACGCTCACTATCCACCCTATCTAACCCTCCGATTATCTTATATGTCTCTATTAAGTCACCTCTCCTCCTCCTTCTCTCCAACGAAAACAACCTCAAGTCCCTCAGCCTTTCCTCGTAAGACCTTCCCTCCATACCAGGCAACATCCTAGTAAATCTCCTCTGCACCCTTTCCATAGCTTCCACATCCTTCCTATAATGCGGTGACCAGAACTGCACGCAATACTCCAGGTGCGGTCTCACCAGAGTTTTGTACAGCTGCAGCATGACCTCGTGGCTCCGAAACTCGACCCCCCTACTAATAAAAGCTAACACACCATATGCCTTCTTAACAGCCCTATTAACCTGGTTAGCAACCTTCAGGGATTTATGCACCTGGACACCAAGATCTCTCTGTTCATCTACAGTACCAAGAATCCTCCCATTAGCCCAGTACTCTGCATTCCTGTTACTCCTTCCAAAGTGAATCACCTCACACTTTTCCGCATTAAACTCCATTTGCCATCTCTCAGCCCAGCTCTGCAGCCTATCTATGTCACTCTGTACCCGACAACATCCTTCGGCACTATCCACAACTCCACCGACCTTAGTGTCATCTGCAAATTTACTAACCCACCCTTCTACACCCTCTTCCAGGTCATTTATAAAAATGACAAACAGCAGTGGCCCCAAAACAGATCCTTGCGGTACACCACTAGTAACTAAACTCCAGGATGAACATTTGCCATCAACCACCACCCTCTGTCTTCTTTCAGCTAGCCAATTTCTGATCCAAAGCTCTAAATCACCTTCAACCCCATACTTGCGTATTTTCTGCAATAGCCTACCGTGGGGAACCTTATCAAACGCCTTACTGAAATCCATATACACCACATCCACTGCTTTACCCTCATCCACCTGTTTGGTCACCTTCTCGAAAAACTCAATAAGGTTTGTGAGGCACGACCTACCCGTCACAAAACCGTGCTGACTATCTCTAATGTACTTATTCTTTTCAAGATGATTATAAATCCTGTCTCTTATAACCTTTTCCAACATTTTACCCACAACCGAAGTAAGGCTCACAGGTCTATAATTACCAGGGCTGTCTCTACTCCCCTTCTTGAACAAGGGGACAACATTTGCAATCCTCCAGTCTTCCGGCACTATTCCTGTCGACAATGACGACATAAAGATCAAGGACAAAGGCTCTGCAATCTCCTCCCTAGCTTCCCAGAGAATCCTAGGATAAATCCCATCTGGCCCAGGGGACTTATCTATTTTCACACTTTCCAAAATTGCTAACACCTCCTCCTTGTGAACCTCAATCCCATCTAGCCTTGTAGCCTGAATCTCAGTATTCTCAACAACATTTTCTTTCTCTACTGTAAATACTGACGCAAAATATTCATTTAACACTTCCCCTATCTCCTCTGATTCCACACACAACTTCCCACTACTATCCTTGATTGGCCCTAATCTAACTCTAGTCATTCTTTTATTCCTGATATACCTATAGAAAGCATTAGGGTTTTCCCTGATCCGATCCACCAATGACTTCTCGTGTCCTCTCCTTGCTCTTCTTAGCTCTCCCTTTAGATCCTTCCTGGCTAGCTTGTAGCTCTCAAGCGCCCTAACTGAGCCTTCACGACTCATCCTAACATAAGCCTTCTTCTTCCTCTTGACAAGCGCTTCAACTTCTTTAGTAAACCACGGCTCCCTCGCTCGACAACTTCCTCCCTGCCTCACAGGTACATACTTATCAAGGACACGCAGTAGCTGCTCCTTGAATAAGCTCCACATTTCGATTGTTCCCATCCCCTGCAGTTTCCTTCCCCATCCTATGCATCCTAAATCTTGCCTAATCGCATCATAATTTCCTTTCCCCCAGTTATAATTCTTGCCCTGCGGTATATACCTGTCCCTGCCCATCGCTAAGGTAAACCTAACCGAATTGTGATCACTATCACCAAAGTGCTCACCTACATCTAAATCTAACACCTGGCCGGGTTCATTTCCCAGTACCAAATCCAATGTGGCATCGCCCCTGGTTGGCCTGTCCACATACTGTGTCAGAAAACCCTCCTGCACACACTGGACAAAAACTGACCCATCTAAAGTACTCGAACTATAGTATTTCCAGTCGATATTTGGAAAGTTAAAGTCCCCCATAACAACTACCCTGTTACTCTCACCCCTGTCGAGAATCATCTTCGCTATCCTTTCCTCTACATCTCTGGAACTATTCGGAGGTCTATAAAAGACTCCCAACAGGGTAACCTCACCTCTCCTGTTTCTAACCTCAGCCCATACTACCTCAGTAGCCGAGTCCTCAAACGTCCTTTCTGTCGCTGTAATACTCTCCTTGATTAACAATGCCACACCCCCCCCTCTTTTACCATCTTCTCTGTTCTTACTGAAACATCTAAATCCCGGAATCTGCAACATCCATTCCTGCCCCTGCTCTACCCATGTCTCCGAAATGGCCACTACATCGAGATCCCAGGTACCAACCCATGCTGCAAGCTCACCCACCTTATTCCGGATGCTCCTGGCGTTGAAATAGACACACTTTAAACCAGGTTCTCGCTTGCCAGTGCCCTCTTGCGTCCTTGTAACCATATCCCTGACCTCACTACTCTCAACAGCCTGTACACTGACACTACAATTTAGGTTCCCATTCCCCTGCTGAATTAGTTTAAACCCCCCCGAAGAACACTAGCAAACCTCCCCCCCAGGATATTGGTACCCCTCTGGTTCAGGTGAAGACCATCCTGTTTGTAGAGGTCCCACCTACCCCAGAAAGAGCCCCAATTATCCAGGAAACCAAAACCCTCCCTCCTGCACCATCCCTGCAGCCACGTGTTCAACTCCTCTCTCTCCCTATTCCTCTCTTCGCTATCACGTGGCACGGGCAACAACCCAGAGATAACAACTCTGTTTGTTCTCGCTCTAAGCTTCCACCCTATCTCCCTAAATTTCTGTCTTAAATCCCCATCTCTCTTCCTATCTATGTCGTTGGTGCCGATGTGGACCACGACTTGGGGCTGCTCCCCCTCCCACTTAAGGATCCCAAAAACACGATCCGAGACATCACGAACCCTGGCACCTGGGAGGCAACACACCAACCGTGAGTCTCTCTCGTTCCCACAGAACCTCCTATCTGTTCCCCTAACTATGGAGTCCCCAATGACTAATGTTCTGCTCCTCTTCCCCCTTCCCTTCTGAGCAACAGGGACAGACTCTGTGCCAGATATCTGTACCCCATTGCTTACCCCTGGTAAGTCGTCCCCCGCAACAGTATCCAAAACGGTATACCTGTTGTTGAGGGAAACGGCCACAGGGGATCCCTGCACTGCCTGCTGGTTCCCTCTCCTTCCCCTGACGGTAACCCATCCACCTACTTCTTTTACCTGAGGTGTGACTACCTCCCCATAACTCCTCTCAATAACCTCCTCCGCCTCCCGAATGATCCGAAGTTCATCCAGCTCCAGCTCCAGTTCCCTAACGCGGTTCTCGAGGAGCTGGAGTTGGGTGCACTTCCCGCAGATGCAGTCAGCAGGGACACTCTTGGCGACCCTTACCTCCCACATTCTGCAGGAGGAACATACAACTGCCTTAATCT
The DNA here is from genome assembly GCF_036365525.1 of Heterodontus francisci. NCBI lineage: Eukaryota > Metazoa > Chordata > Chondrichthyes > Heterodontiformes > Heterodontidae > Heterodontus > Heterodontus francisci. The sequence goes on along the minus strand of NC_090378.1, from coordinate 825,077 downwards.
CCATTCCCACTATTCCAAATTCCCAACAAATCTACTGAAAAACCAAAAAAAAACAAAAAGTCAAAACTTGTTAGGTTAGCAATCCAACGGACAGAACTTCCCAAATAAAAAGTTTACCTTATCAACACACCAGAGTCCTTTTTTTTATGGTTAGAGGAGGAGGGTGGGTGGGAGACACTACACGTGTAGTGTCTCGGGTACAGCCACCACACAAATATATACCTTTTTCCTTACCCAGCAGTCCCCTGGTCCTCCGAAAACAAAAGGGAATTCACTTTTAAACTTACGCTGAAATTGACTTCACAGCTGTAAGCCCGTTCACGCACCTCCGTTGCTATCAACGCTGCAGTCACCGAAACTAAAAGGCCCCCTGTGTCTCCTGCTTTCCTTTCTGTTCCAGGACTGCCTGGGCAACTATCACCTACCCATCCTTTGTCCTTTTTGGATTTATGGGGATGATTAGGAAAGATTCTCCCCTGGAAAACCAACTTATAAATTAAAGCAAACTCATCAGTTAGAATGGCAACTTTCCAGGTTCCCTGAACCCGCTGCTCCTCTACATGGGTCTTTATGGAGAGTGGGAGAGAGTTTTTCAATTCCTCTAACAGGATTACTTCTCTGAGAGTCTCATAGCTGAGTTGTATTTTTAGAGCCTTCAGCCCCTTGTCAAAAGCCAGCTGCTTACTTCTTTCAAACTCCAGATAAGTTTGATTGGCTTGCTTTTTGAGGGTTCTAAACTTTTGGCGATAGGCTTCGGGTACTAATTCATATGCCCCGAGCATAGCATTTTTGGCTAGTTCATAATTTGATGAACTCTCGCCTGGCATCAAGGAATAAACAACATCGTTTTTCCAGTTAGTTTGCTTTGTATTAAAAGGGACCAGGTCTCAGCTGGCCATTTTAGCTGCCTTGCCAGTTTCTCAAAAGATGCCAAAAATTTTTCCACATCTTCCTCTTTGAATTTTGGAATTAATTGAGCAACTTTTAGCAATTTTGTACCCAGCCCTGAATTATACTCCTCCGTATTGGCCACGCTTTCATTGGGGTTACTCTGTCACCCCTAGTTAAGTCAAGCCGTTTCAGCTCTCTCTCTTCGGATTCTTTCTGGAATATTCTTTCTCTCTCTCTGTCCTCTCTCTCTCTTTCCTTCTCCTGTCTGTCTCTCTCTCTCTCTCCTGCCTTTCATTTTCTTCATGTTCCTTTTGGAAGACCCTCTCTTTCTCCCTCTCCTGCCTCTCTCTTTTTTTCTCTTTCCTCTTATTCAAGTTTCCTCTGTTCCAATTGTATCTTTGCTAGCAATACCCTGTCTGGGTCTGCTTCTAACACTGTTTCTGCTTCTTCAGGTACAAGTGAAAAATGATTTGCCACTAGCCTTAGGAGTTCAGACTTCCTCGCCTTGCCATGTACAGTGATCGCACAATGCTCAGCCATTTTCCTCAACTCCTCCATAGACAGTGCTTTTAACTTATCCCAAGTTACTTCACCCTGGCTTGGAGAGCTACTAGCTTCAGTTGCAGACATGTTAGTTTTCAATCACACACAACCACAAGAAAACTTGTGTTAATCTTGCTCTTTTTTGATTGGGAACAATTTGGCTTCCCGATTCCAATTTGTCTCGTTTCTCTGTGGGTAAAATCCCAGTCGCTGGCATTCAAATTTCCGTTACGACCAGGTAAGAAAGATGTCTAAGGGACTGGTCTCATTGTAACAGAGTTTATGTTTTTTAACACACTGTGTTTTGAGCTCCCCCTTGGTGAATCCTTGTTCACCTCTTCTCAATTATAAAGCAAAGAAATGAACAAACCAGGTTTTCCTAGGTTTAAAGAAGAAAAGTGAAATTTATTAAACCTTAAACTTAAACTCTAATTTGGTTAACACTTACCGATACATGCTGTGCCCCACGCTAGCATGCATACGCAATACGCCACACGCAAATAGAGACAGAAAAGAGCAGAAGAGAAATAAAATGGAGAGGTTTGAGACAATCTCTGGAGGAGTTTTTACTGTGCTTTGAGCTCGCTGTAGTCCTTGATTGTAGGTAGTCTTGCTTTTCGTTGGGGCCCAGTATTCTTCTTAAACCTTGTTCACTGTAGCAGACTTTTCTCTCCTGGGGTTCATATGTCTTCAATGGTTTCTGAAGCTGGTGAGAGTGAGATGACAGCAGACAGGAGAGAGGTGTTCTCAGTCCAGAAACAAACAGCTTTCTGCCTTTCAAACACTCTGTGGCAAGTCATTTGACTAAACTGGCCTGACCAGGTCTTCTGTGTATTGGAGAAGCAGGGACTGGGTCCTATGTTCCAACACTGTCTGCCAGTATGCAAAAAAGGTCTTTCCGGTGAGCAGGCTTGAGAGGCCATGTGGTCTACACAGAGAACGATTGAATAGAATCGTAGAATGGACACGGCACAGAAGATGGCCAATCAGCCTATTCTATTTATTTATTATTATATTCCTTCTGTCTACCCCATTGAACTCTTTCATAATTTTAAAGACCTGTCAGGTCACAACTCAGCCTTCTCTTTTCTGGTGAAAAGAGCCCAGCCTGTTCAATCTCTCAGGATAGCTGGATTAAAAAATCCACAATAAAATGATAGTCTTATTAATAATGGTCATGAAACTGCTGGATTGTCTGGTTCACTAATGTCCTTTAGGGAAGAAAATTTGCTGTCCTTACCCAATCTGGTCTACATGTGACTCTCATCCCACAGCAAGGTGATTAACTCTGAACTGACCTGTGAAAGGACCTAGCAAGACAGTCAGCTTCACCTTCTCAAGGGCACTTAGGGATGGGCAATAAATGCTGGCCTGGCCAGCGATGCTCAAATCTTAAGAATGAATTTTTTAAAATTAGCAGATCTCTCCTGGAAAGTTTTGAATGAGTTTTGATTTAGCCGTAAATGTAAAGTTGTTGAATATTCACCAGACAACACATGAGGCCTGGGGAATCCATAGCTGGATGCAGTATTTTCTGCTGCACAGTAAGCAGAGACTGTAAAATAGCTAATGCAATGTTTTTAATTAAACAAAGGTCAAAAATGAAATTACAGATGTGTTATCTCGATGTGTGTAGTGTTGAGTTCAAAATACTGCAAGAAATTCTGCCATAATGAACATAAGTAGAGTTTGTAAATCCAAGATCACACAACTTTGTGAAGGACACTTCATCAGAATTTATGGAGGAAGGGACAGAATCAGTGCACAGGAGCAGTCTGACCAAACTCCCATGCACCAGTTCATGGTATAAAAACAAGAAATGCTGGAAATACTCAGCAGGTCTGGCAGCATCTGTGGAGAGAGAAGGAGAGTTAACGTTTCAGGTCAGTGACCCTTCATCAGTTCATCAGTTCTGATGAAGGGTCACTGACCTGAAACGTTAACTCTGCTTCTCTCTCCACAGATGCTGCCAGACCTGCTGAGTATTTCCAGCATTTCTTGTTTTTATTTCAGATTTCCAGCATCTGCAGTATTTTGCTTTTACACCAGTTTATGGTGACTGACAGTTAACTGTCAAACGTTGTTTGAAATTTAAACCAGGCAGCTTGATTTTGATTGGTCAAGGCTTTGCCCTGAGGAATGAACCAGCGAATGGCTGTCACTTATTTTGTTGAGCTGAAACAGACGCAATGTGTGCACATGTTCTTTCTGTCTGCAAAGAACAGGGCCCTATGTATTAATATATGTAGCTTCCAGTATGCGCACATGCACCACACTGCGAGCCCTACTGACAATCTTAAATTAGTTGTTAGCGTAATTCTCAGCACACTGTGGATTATTTAGCAAATGTTGTCCAATCGCAGAATCACATCCAATGTTGGACACTGTTTTGAGTTTTGCAAGCACAGGTTGGTTGGATACGGCCTGTACCTTGCCCATTGCGAGCAGCAGAAGGGACATGTTGTTTGATATGATACTCCAGTCTTTGGGACGTACGGCCTAATTACCTCGCATCACACTGGCATTGAAATTCATATATCACATTACTCATTTGTGTGATAGGCAGAACGTCTTTTTGGCTTGACGGCAGCATCCTGTTAGTGGTGAACACCACACGTGTTGCTACTGCATAGTAGCAGCGTGAAACAGCTAGCTTCACCTGTTGCATACTCCTGCTCCTAATTCAGAAGTTTGTATGTTTGCTCATGTTTTTGGGATACATTACCCTCCCAGGGTAATTTGAGGTATACGCATTGGGATTCTTACAGTTCCATGCGATATATGATTGGTGTTATCGACAAACTCAAAATAGGGCCTGAACCATTTGCTCACCATGAAAGCTTGATGCTAAAATAGGGCGAATCAAAGACATCCTGCGTGACAATGGCTACACTGACCACATCACTTTTCACTGTATATTGTGCAATCTTATGAACGGACCTAAGGGTGTCATTTTCAGCCCTGAAAATTGCTCGTGAATCAGAGGTCAGGGTTCGGAGTGAATCAGGGGTCAGGGATAAAAGTGACTCAGGCATCAGAGTGAATCAGATGTCAGGGATGAGGAGTGAATTTGTTTTATTCATTCAGTGGATGTGGGCATCACTGGCTAGGCCAGCATTTATTGCCCATCCCTAATTGCCCCTGAGAAGGTGGTGGTGAGCTGTCTTATTGAACCACTGCAGTCCATGTGGGGGTAGGTATACCCAATGTGCTGTTCGGCAGGAAGTTTCAGGATTTTGACCCAACGACAGTGAAGGAACGGCGATATATTTCCAAGTCAGGATGGTGTGTGACTTGGAGGGGAACCTTCAGGTGGTGGTGTTCCCATGCACCTGCTGCCCTTGTCCTTCTAGTTGGTAGAGTACGTGGGTTTGGAAGGTGCTGTCTAAGGACCTGGGTGAGTTGCTGCAGTGCATCTTGTAGATGGTACACTGCTGCCACTGTGCGTCGGTGGTGGAGGGAGTGAATGTTTGTGCATGGTGTGCCAATCAAGTGGGCTGCTTTGTCCTGGATGGTGTCAAGCTTCTTGAGTGTTGTTGGAGCTGCACCCATCCAGGCAAGTGGAGAATATTCCATCACATTTCTCATTTATGCCTTGTAGATGGTGGACAGGCTTTGGGGAGTCAGGAGGTGAGTTACTCACTGCAGGATCTCGAGCCTCTGACCTGCTCTTGTAGCCACAGTATTTATATGGCTACTCCAGTTCAGTTTTTGGTCAAAGGTAACCCCCAGGATGTTGATAGTGGGGGATTCAGCGATGGTAATGCCATTGAATGTCAAGGGGAGATGGTTAGTTTCTCTTTTGTTTGAGATAGTCATTGCCTGGCACTTGTGTGGCACGAATGTTACTTGCCACATATTAGCCCAAGCCTGGATATTGTCCAGGTCTTGCTGCATTTCTACGTGGACTGCTTCAGTATCTGAGGAGTTGCGAATGGTGCTGAACATTCCCACTTCTGACCTTATGATGGAGGGAAGGACATTGAAGCAGCTGAAGACGGTTGGTCCCAGGCGCATAGATTTAATGTAAAGGGCAGGAGGTTTAGAGGGATTTGAGGAAATGTTTTTTTGCCCAGAGGGTGGTTGGAATCTGGAACACACTGCCTGAAGGGGTGGTAGAGGCAGGAACCCTCACAACATTTAAGGAGTATTTAGATGAGTACTTGAAACGCCATAGCATACAAGGCTACGAGCCAAGTGCTGGAAAATGGGATTAGAATAGTTAGGTGCTTGATGGCCAGCACAGACACGATGGGCCGAAGGGCCTGTTTATGTGCTGTATAACTCTATGACTCTATGACACTACCCTGAGGATCTCCCAGGGGAAAGCAGCAACAGCCAGGTCCATGGCACCAAGGATGGCTCTGCTGCACAGCAGGGGTGAAAAAGGGGTGGAAGAGCTGTAGTGATAGGGGATTCTATCGTAAGGGTTGCAGACAGGTGTTTCTGTGGCCGCAAACGTGACTCCAGGATGGTATGTTGCTTCCGTGGTGCTAGGGTCAAGGATGTCATGGAGCGGCTGCAGGACGTTCTGAAGGGGGAGGGTGAGCAGCCAGAGGTCGTGGTCCATATTGGTACCAACGACATAGGTGGAAAGAGGGATGAGGTCCTGCAATACGAATTTAGGGAGCTAGGTAGCAGATAAAAAAGCAGGCTCTCTAAGATTGTAATCTCTGGATTACTCCCGGTGCAACGTGCTAGTGAGTTTAGAAATAGGAGGATAGAGCAGATGAATGCGTGGCTGAGGAGATGGTGCAGGAGGGAGGGCTTTAGTTTCCTGGATCACTGGGTCTGTTTCTGGCAAAGGTGGGACCTGTACAAGTTGGACCTGAACCGGAACGGGACCAACATCCTTGCTGGGAGATTTGCTAGTGCTATTGGGGGGTGGTTTAAACTAATTTGGCAGGGGGATGGGATACAGAGTGGAGGTACAGTAGGGGGTAATATAAAACAGAAAGTGAGTCTGCCTGGAAGGCAAAGCAAATATAGACCTGGTAAGGCACAAGGGAAAAATGCAAGGTTGGATTGCATCTATTTCAATGCAAGGAGTCTTACTAGTAAGGCAGATGAATTGAGGGTGTTGATTAGCACATAGGATTATGGTATTATTGCTATCACAGAGACCTGGTTGAGGGAGGGACAGGACTGGCAGCTCAATATTCCAGGGTATAGAAACTTCAGGCGTGACAGGGAGGGTGTAAAAGAGGAGGTGGCATTGCATTGTTGATCAAGGAGTCAATTACTGCAGTAAGGAGGGATGACATCTTCGAAGGTTCCTCAAATGAGGCCATATGGGTAGAACTTAAAAACAAAAAGGGGGCAATCACTTGGCTGGGAGTGTACTACAGGCCTCCAAACAGTCAGGGAGAGATAGAGGAGCAGATATGTCGGCAAATCTCTGAGAGGTGTAAGAATAATAGGGTAATAATAGTAGGGGATTTCAACTTCCCCAATAGTAACTGGGATAGTCTTAGTGCAAAAGGCATAAAAGGGGCGGAATTCTTAAAATGCATACAGGAGAGCTTTTTGAGCCAGTTTGTAGAAAGTCCTACAAGAGAAGGGGCAGTACTGGACCTAATCCTAGGGAATGAAGCCGGTCAAGTGGTAGAAGTATCAGTGGGGGAGCATGTCGGGGATAGTGACCATAACTCTGTAAGAACAAAGAACAAAGAAAATTACAGCACAGGAACAGGCCCTTCGGCCCTCCAAGCCTGCGCCGATCCAGATCCTCTATCTAAACATGTCGCCTATTTTCTAAGGGTCTGTATCTCTTTGCTTCCTGCCCATTCATGTATCTGTCTAGATACATCTTAAAAGACGCTATCGTGTTCGCATCTACCACCTCCGCTGGCAACGCGTTCCAGGCACCCACCACCCTCTGCGTAAAGAATCCCATCTGCGTAAGATTTAAGGTAGTTATGGAAAAGGACAAAGATGGGCTAGAAATAAAGGTACTGAATTGGGGGAAGGCCGATTTCAATATGATAAAACAGGATCTGGCCAACGTAGTTTGGGAGCAGCTACTTGTAGGAAAGTCTACATCATATCAGTGGGAGTCATTCAAAGAGGAAATAGTGAGAGTTCAGAGCCAACATGTACCCGTTAAGGTGAAGGGTAGGACTAACAAGTCCAGGGAACCCTGGATGTCAAGGGATATAGAGAATTGGATCAGGAAAAAAAAGCAGATCCCAAGCGCTAAAAACAGAAGAGGCACTAGAGGAGTATAGAAAGTGCAGGGTGGCACTTAAAAAAGTAATTAGGAGAGTGAAGAGGGGATATGAAAAAACACTGGCACGCAAGATAAAGGAAAATCCCAAGGCATTTTATAAGTATATTAAGGGTAAGAGGATAACCAGGGAAAGAGTAAGGCCCATTAGGGACCAAAGTGGCAATCTTTGTGTAGAGCCGGAGGACACAGGTGGTGTTTTAAATGATTACTTTTCATCAGTGTTCACTATGGAGAAGGACGATGTAGGTGTAGTGATCAGGGAGGGGGATTGTGATATACTTGAATATATTAACATTGAAAGGGATGAAATATTAGTTGTTTTAGCGGGCTTAAAAGTGGATAAATCCTCAGGCCCAGATGAGATGTATCCCAGGCTGTTATGTGAGGCAAGGGAGGAGATTGCAGGGGCTCTGACACAAATTTTCAAATCCTCTCTGGCAACAGGAGAGATACCAGAGGACTGGAAGACAGCGAATGTGGTACCATTATTCAAAAAGGGTAGTGGGGATAAACCAGGTAATTACAGGCCGGTGAGTCTAACATCAGTGGCAGGGAAAATATTGGAAAAAATTCTGAGGGACAGAATACTCCAGCCCAGGCAACATCCTGGGAGAAGCGGGGATTAATCAGGAATAGTCAGCATGGGTTTGTCAGCGGGAGATCGTGTCTAACTAACTTGATTTAATTTTTCGAGGAGGTGACCAGGTGTGTCGATGAGGGTAAAGCAGTAGATGTAGTCTACATGGATTTCAGTAAGGCTTTTGATAAGGTCCCGCATGGGAGATTGGTTAAGAAGGTAAGAGCCCATGGGATCCAGGGCAATTTGGCAAATTGGATTCAAGATTGGCTTAGTGGCAGGAAACAGAGGGTAATGGTCGAGGGCTGTTTTTGCGAGTGGAAGCCTGTGACCAGTGGTGTACCACAGGGATTGCTGCTGGGACCCTTGCTGTTTGTAGTGTATGTTAATGATTTAGACGTGAATATAGGAGGTATGATCAGTAAGTTCGCAGATGACATGAAAATTTGTGTGTTGTAAATGGTGAGGAGGAAAGCCTTAGATTACAGGATAATAGATGGGCTGGTAAGATGGACGGGGCAGTAGCAAATGGAATTTAATCCTGAAAAGTGTGAGGTAATGCATTTTAGGAGGACTAACAAGGCAAGGGAATATACAATGGATGGTTGGACCCTAGGAAGTACAGAAAGTCAGAGGGACCTTGGTGTACTTGTCCATAGATCACTGAAGGCAGCAGCACAGGTAGATACGGTGGTTAGGAAGGCATATGGGATACTTGCCTTTATTAGCCGAGGCATAGAATATAAGAGCAGGGAGGTTATGATGGAGCTGTATAAAACACTAGTTAGGCCACAGCTGGAGTACTGTGGACAGTTCTGGTCACCACACTATAGGAAGGATGTGATTGCACTGGAGAGGGTGCAGAGGAGATTCAGCAGGATGTTGCCTGGGCTGCAGCATTTCAGCTATGAAGAGAGACTGAAAAGGCTAGGGTTGTTTTCCATAGAGCAGAGAAGGCTGAGGGGGGACGTGATTGAGGTGTACGAGATTATGAGGGGCATTGATAGGTTAGATAGGAGGAAACTTTTTCCCTTAGCGGAGGGCTCAAGAGCCAGGGGGCATAGATTTAGGGTAAGGGGCTGGAGGTTTAGAGGAGATTTGAGGGACCATTTATTCACCCAGAGGGTGGTTGGAATCTGGAACACACTGCCTGAAGAGGTGGTAGAGGCAGGAACCTTCACAACATTTGAGAAATATTTAGATGAGCACTTGAAACGCCACAGCATACAGTACTACAGGCGAAGTGCGGGAATACGGGATTGGAATAGTTGGGTGCTGTATGGCCGGTACAGGCACGATGGGCCAAAGGGCCTCTTTCTGTGCTGTATAACTCTATGACTCTATGACTCTATTTGCTTTTTCATTTCCCCTCTGGACCTTCTATATTCAGCCTGGTTCTCAATAGTATTTTCTACCTGGCATCTGTCATAAGCACACATTTTCTTTTTTCTCGTAACCTCAGAATCACAGAATCACAGAATAATACAGTGCAGAACAGGCCCTTCGGCCCATCGAGTCTGCACTGATGCATTAAAGACACCTGACCTGTCTACCTAATCCCATTTGCCAGCACTTGGCCCATAGCCTTGGGCCATAACCTCAACCTCTTTTGTCATCCAGGGAGCTCTGGATTTGTTGGCTCTACTTTTCCTCTTCAAGGGAACATACCTTGACTGTGCCTGAACTATTTCTTCTTTGAAGGTAGCCCATTGTTCATCTACCGGTTTTCCTGCCAGCTTTTGACTCCAATTTATTCACCCCAGCTCCATTCTTACCCCATTGAAGTTGGCCTTCCCCCAGTTAATTATTCTTACGCTGGATTGTTCTTTGTCCTTTTCCATAGTCAGCCTAAACCTTATGATACAATAATCACTGTCCCCTAAATGCTCTCCTACTGACACTTGATCCACTTGGCCCATCTCATTCCCAAGAACCAGGTCTAGCAGTGCCTCCTTTCTCATTGGACTAGCAACATACTGCTGTGGAAAATTTTCCTGAACACACTCTAGGCACTCTTGCCCCTCACTGCCCTTTACACTACTATTATCCCAGTCTATGTTTGGATAATGAAAGTCCCCCATTATAACTGCCCTATAATTTTTGCACCTCTCTGTAATTACCTTGCAAATTTGTTCCTCTACATCCTTCCCACTAGCTGGTGGTTTATAGACAACACTGAGCAGTGTAACTGCACCTTTTTTGTTCCTTCGCTCTAACCAAATTGTTTTGGTCCTCAACCCCTCTGGGACATCCTTTTTCTCCAGCACTGCAAAGCTCTCCTTAATCAATCTGCCATCCCTCCCCCTTTTTTTCCTTTCCTGTCTTTCCTGAACACCTTGTACCCAGGAATATTTAACACCCAGTCCTGCCCTTCTTTGAGCCAGGTCTCTGTTATAGCCACAACATCATATTTTCACATTGCAATCTGCTGCTGTACCTCACTAGTCTTATTAACCACACCCCGTGCATTCACATACATGCACACTAACCCTGATTCAGACTTTATTACTTTCTCCCTTACTCTGACCCCACCTAATAACGTACTATTCCCTACTCCCGTGCTATCTCTCTCCCCCTTTCTATTCCTCTCTGATACTTGCTCCTGGTTCCCACACCCCAGACAAGTTACCAGTTTTGCTTCCCTCCAATCTGAGCTCCCTCTCAGGTTCCCATCCCCCTGACAATTTAGTTTAAACCCTCCCCAACAGCACTAGCAAATCTCCCTGTAAGGATATTCATCCCAGTCCTGCTAAGATGCAACCCGTCCATCTTGTACAGGTCCCACCTGCCCCAGAACCGGTCCCAATGTCTCAGAAATCTGATGCCCTCCCTCCTACACCAGTTCTCCAGCCACGTGTTCAATCGCTCAATTCACCTATTCCTTTGCTCACTTGCACATGGGACTGGGAGTAATCCTGAGATTACTGTTTTTGAGGTCCTGCTTTTTAATCTCCTTCCTAGCTCCCTAAAATCTGCTTTCAGGACCTTATCCCCCTTCTTATCTATGTCATTGGTACCAATGTGGACCATGACCTCTGGCTGTTCACCCTCCCCCAGAAGGTGTCCTGCAGCCGCTCCGTGACATCCTTGACCCTGACACCAGGGAGGCAACACACCATCCTGGAGTCACATTTACTGCACATTACAAAATGTTGTCAAAAAATAAAATGAGAGAAGCAATTAATTGCATTCAGAACAGCTTGTATAATGATAAGATGGCAAGTACAGTTACTTCTTGTGAAATTAGTTCTCAGTGACAAAATTCCAAAGCATTTGTTTCTGTTTTTCTTAATTAAATGTGTTCAAGTTTAAGAAGACATGATAAACAATTTATGTCTTCTGCACCAAAATAAAATTACTAAGAAATTTAAAATGTATGAAAAATATATCAACATTGATGGCTTTGTGTTAAAAATGATGCAGTTACACACATATATAGTAAATATGAATGTTGATTGTTCATTTTAATCAGTTCACAATGAATAATAGAGGACTATTAAATGTTAGATTGATATCCTGGTAAATTTCCATAATCAATGATAACTATGAACGAGATGTAATTCAAATAAACTCTGGATTTGACTATTCTAACACTCTCCAGGCTCACCTCACACCTTACACCTTCTGTAAACGTCAACTCATCCAAAATCTCCTGCCCCTTTCCGAACTCACACCATCACCCACTGTGCTCACTGACCTACATTGAGGCAATGCCTCAATTTTAAAATTCTCATGCTTATTTTCAAATTTCTCCATGTTCTCGCCCATCCCTATCTCTGTAACTTTCTCCAGCCCCACAACCCTCCGAGATATCTGAACTCCTTCAGTTCTGGCTTCTTGTCCATCCCTGATTTCTATCTCTCCATTATTGGCGGCCGTGCCTTCAGCTGCCTGGGCCCTCATCTCTGGAATTCCGTCCCTAAACCTGTCCACCTCTCTCTCCTTCTTTAAGACGCTCCATAAAACCTACCTCTTTGTCTGAGCTTTTGGTCACCTGTCCCATTATCTCCTTTGTGTCTCGGCGTAAGTCTCTGTCTGATTTGTGCTCCTGTGAAGGACCCTGCGATGTTCTGTTATGTTAAGGGGGCTATATAAATGTAAGTTGTTATTGTTCACAGCACAGAAGGAGCCCATTCAGACCATTGCTCTTTGCTGGACCCCATCCAGCTCCAACTCCAGATTGAAAAGATTCAGTCAATGGTGACAGTGGCTGCGCCTGTTAGAAATGGATTATTATCCTGCGATGTGATATTGTGAGTTATATATCATTTTGTTTATTCAACATTATGTGCTAAATATTGTTACGACCGAGGTGGGAGGAGTGGACTATTTATTCCAGTTCCACTTCTCCACAGGTCACAACTTGGATTGAAATTTTTTCCCACTTACCGATACGGTCAAGCATAGACTCTATATTTTGTTAGTCTTTCATGGGATGTGGGCGTCACTGGCCAGGCCAGCATTTACGGCCCATCCCTAATTGCCCTTGAGAAGGTGGTGGTGAGCTGCCTTCTTGAACCGCTGCAGTCTATGTGGGGTAGGTACATCCACAGTGCTGTTAGGAAGGGAGTTCCAGGATTTTGACTCACCGACAGTGAAGGAACGGCGATATAGTTCCAAATCAGGATGGTGTGTGACTTGGAGGGGAACTTGCAGGTGGTGGTGTTCCCATGCATCTGCTGCTCTTGTTCTTCTAGTTGGTAGAGGTCGCGGATTTGGAAAGTGCTAAGGACCTGGGTGCGTTGCTACAGTGCATCTTGTAGATGGTACACACTGCTGCCACTGTGCATCAGTGGTGGAGGGAGTGAATGCTTGTGGATGGGGTGCCAATCAAGTGGGCTGCTTTGTCCTGGATGTTGTTGAGCTTCTTGAGTGTTGTTGGAGCTGCACCCAGCCAGGCAAATGGAGAGTATTCCATCACACTCCTGACTTGTGCCTTGTAGATAGTGGACAGGCTTTGGGGAGTCAGGAGGTGAGTTACGTACCGCTGGATTCCTAGTGTTTGACCTGCTCTTGTAGCCACAGTATTTATATGGCTACTCCAGTTCAGTTTCTGGTCAATGGTAGCCCCTAGGATATTGATAGTGGGGGATTCAGCGATGGTAATACCATTGAATGTCAAGGGAAGATGGTTAGAGTCTCTCTTGTTGGAGATGGTGATTACCTGGCACTTGTGTGGTGCGAATGTTACTTGTCATTTATCAGCCCAAGCCTGGAGATTGTCCAGGTCTTGCTGCATTTCTACACAGACTTCTTCAGTATCTGAGGAGTCACGAATGGTGCTGAACATTGTGCAATCTTCAGCGAACATCCCCACTTCTGACCTTATGATTGAAGGAAAGTCATTGATGAAGCAGCTGAAGATGGTTGGGCCGAGGACACTACCCTGAGGAACTCCTGCAGTGATGTCCTGGAGCTCAGATGATTGACCTCCAACAACCACAACCATCTTCCTTTGCTCTAGGTATGACTCCATCCAGCAGAGTTTTCCCCCTGATTCCCAATGACTTCAGTTTTTCTAGGGCTCCTTGATGCCATACTCGGTCAAATGCTGCCTTGATGTCAAGGGCAGTCACTCTCACCTCACCTCAGGAGTTCAGCTCTTTTATCCATGTGTGAACCAAGTCTGTAATGAGGTCAGGAGCTGAGTGGCCCTGGCGGAACCCAAACTGAGCATCACTGAGCAGGTTATTGCTAAGCAAGTGCCGCTTGATCGCACTGTTGATGACACCTTCCATCACTTCACTGATGTTTGAGAGTAGACAGATGGGGTGGTAATGGGCCGGGTTGGACTTGTCCTGCTTTGTGTGTACAGGACATACCTGGGCAACTTTCCACATTGCTGGGTAGATGCCAGTGTTGTAGCTGTACTGGAACAGCTTGGCTAGGGGCGCGGCAAGTTCTGCAGCACAGGTCTTCAGTACTATTGCCGGAATATTGTCAGGGCCCATAGCCTTTGCAGTATCCAGTGCCTTCAGTCGTTTCTTGATATCACGCGGAGTGAATTGATTTGGTTGAAGACTGGCATCTGTAATGCTGGGGACTTCAGGAGGAGGCCGAGATAGATCATCAACTCGGCACTTCCCGCTGAAGATTGTTGCAAATGCTTCAGCCTTATCTTTCACACTGATGTGCTGGGCTCCCCCATCATTGAGGATGGGGATATTTGTGGAGCCACCTCCTCCCGTTAGTTGTTTAATTTTCCACCACCATTCACGGCTGGATGTGGCAGGACTGCAGAGCTTAGATCTGATCTGTTGGTTATGGGGTCGCTTAGCTCTGTCTGTCGCATGCTGCTTATGCAGTTTGGCACGCAGATAGTCCTGTGTTGTAGCTTCACCAGATTTACACCTCATTTTGAGGTATTCCTGGTGCTGCTCCTGCCATGCCCTCCTGCACTCTTCATTGAACCAGGGTTGGTCTCCCCGGCTTGATGGTAATGGTAGAGTGGGGGATATGCTAGGCCATGAGGTTACAGATTGGGGTTGAGTACAATTCTGCTGCTGCTGATGGCCCACAGCGCCTCATGGATGCCCAGTTTTGCATTGCTAGATCTGTTCGAAATCTATCCCATTTAGCACGGTGATAGTGCCACACAACATGATGGAGGGTATCCTCAATGTGAAGGCGGGTCTTTGTCTCCACAAGGACTGTGCAGTGGTCACTCCTACCAATACTGTCATGGACAGAAGCATCTGCAGCAGGCAGATTGGTGAGAATGAAGTCAAGTATGTTTTTCCCTCTTGTTGGTTCCCTCACCACCTGCCGCAGACCCAGTCTAGCAGATATGTCCTTTAGGACTCGGCCAGCTCGGTCAGTAGTGTTGCTATTGAGTCACTCTTGGTGGTCTACATTAAAGTCCCCCACCCAGAGTACATTCTGCACCCTTGCCACCCTCAGTGCTTCCTCCAAGTGCTGTTCAACATGGAGGAGTACTGACTTATCAGCTGAGGGAGGGCTGTAGGTGGTAATCAGTAGGAGGTTTCATTGCCCATGTTTGACCTGATGCTATGAGACTTCATGGGATCCAGAGTCAATGTTGAGGACTCCCAGGGCAACTCCCTCCCTACTGTATACCACTGTGCCACCCCCTCTGCTGACTCTGTCCTGCCGGTGGGTCAGGATATACCCAGGGATGGCGATGGTGGTGTCTGGGAAATTGTCTGTAAGGTATGATTCCATGAGTATGACTATGTCAGGCTGTTGCTTGACTAGTCTGTGGGACAGCTCTCCCAACTTTGGCACAAGCCCCCAGATGTTAGTAAGGAGGACTTTGCAGGATCGACAGGGCTGGGTTTGCCGTTGTCGTTTCCAGTGCCTAGGTCGATGCCGGGTGGTCCGTCCGGTTTGCTCCAACTGTCTTTTTTAAAGCATTGTTCATATCCTAACTCACTGTTCAAAGTGAAACCAAAAACAATGTCACAAGAGACAAGCCTCCTGACCCCTATAAATCCTGAGCTGTAACTTCTCAGTAAACATCTTTCCCCAAGTCAAAAACAAAGCCTGCTGGGTAATTATTTGAAGACAGGTACCTTCCAGGAATTGTTTATACTTTAGACCTCTCAGTGACCCTTGTAAAAAAAAAACACATCCATGGGCTCAGATAGACACACGGCAGTATGATATCATAGCTATTACAGAAACATGGTTTAAGGAGGGACAGAAATGGCAGCTCAACATTCCTGGTTACAGGATTTTCAGACGTGGTAGGCAGGGGGATAAGAAAGGAGGGGGAGTGGCAATTTTGGTCAAGGAAACTATTACAGCTGTGAGGAGGGATGATATGTTGGAAGGTTCATCAAATGAGGCCATATGGATTGATCTCAGGAACAAAAAAAGGGCAATCACACTGCTGGGAGTGTACTATAGACCCCCAAACAGTCAGAGGGAGAAGAAGAGCAGATATGTAGGCAAATCCCTGAGAAGTGCAAGAACAATTGGGCAGTAATCGTAGGGGATTTTAATTACCCTGAGGATCCCCAAGGACACATTGTACAGCGAGCTCGTCACTGGTACCAGACCCACCGGCCGTCCATGTCTCCGCTTTAAAGACGTCTGCAAACGCGACATGAAGTCCTGTGACATTGATCACAAGTCGTGGGAGTCAGTTGCCAGCGATCGCCAGAGCTGGCGGGCAGCCATAAAGATGGGGCTAAAGTGTGGCGAGTCAAAGAGACTTAGCAGTTGGCAGGAAAAAAGACAGAAGCGCAAGGGGAGAGCCAACTGTGTAACAGCCCCAACAACCAATTTTATCTGCAGCACCTGTGGAAGAGCCTGTCACTCTAGAATTGGCCTTTATAGCCACTCCAGGCACTGCTTCAAAAACCACTGACCACCTCCAGGCGCTTACCCATTGTCTCCCGAGACAAGGAGGCCAAAGAAGAAGAAGAAGAAGAAATCATTCATGTACACGACAAACAGCAAGGGTCCCAGTACCAATCCCTGTGGTACACCACTGTTCACAGGCTTCCACTCGCAAAAACAAATCCTTGATTAACCTGTGCCTTTCTAAGTGACAGTTGATCCTGTCTCTCAGCATAGATTCCAATAATTTGTCCACTACTGATGTTAGACTGACTGGCCTGCAATGATTCGGTCTATCCTTCGCTCCCTTTTTAAACTGAGGTACAACGTTAGCAATTCTCCAATCCTCCGGCACCACACCTGTATCCAGTGAGGACTGGAAAATGATGGTCAGACCCTCTGCTCTTTCCTCTCTTGCTTCTTTTAACAGCCTGGGATACATTTCATCTGGCCCTGGTGATTTATCAATTATTAATCCCATTAATACTTCCTCTCTACCTATGTTTATCACATCCAATACTTCACAGTCTTCCTCCTTATCTACAATATTTGCATCGTCCCCCTCTTTTGTGAAGACGGATGCAAAGTATTCATTAAGAACCATATCAATATTTTCCGCTCCGACACATAGGGTCCCCTTTTGGTCTTTTATGGGCCCTACTCTCTCTCCTTAGTTATCATCTTAGTCTTAATGTATTGATAAAACATCTTTGGGTTCACCTTGATTTTGCTTGCCAATATTCTTTCATGCCCTCTCTTTGCTTTCCTAATTTCCTGTTTGATTTCACCCCTCCACTTTCTATACTCCTCTCGGCTTTCTGTAGTATCGAGTTCTCGGTGTCAGACATAATCTTTCCTTTTCTGTCTAATCTTACCCTGTAGGCTCCTTGACAACCATGAGGCTCTAGATTTGGCCGCCTCACCCTTTTCCTTTGTGGGAACATGTTTACTCTGAACCCCTTGAATCTCCCCTTTGAATGCCTCCCACTGTCCTGACACTGATTTACCTTCAAGTAGCTGTTTCCAGTCCACTTTAGCTAAATCACTTCTCAGTTTAGTAAGGTAGGTGAACTCTTAAACCACTCCCAGAGCGTGGTCACTGATATCGATGGATGAAGCATTTCTGACGTCCTGTCCCATGATGTTAGTTTTCTTGAGGCTGATGGTTAGGCCAAATTCATTGCAGGCAGCCGCAAACCTGTCGATGAGTCTCTGCAGACACTCTTCAGTGTGAGATGTTAATGCAGCATCGTCAGCAAAGAGGAGATCCTTGATGAGGACTTTCCGTACTTTGGTCTTCGCTCTTAGACTGGCAAGGTTGAACAACCTGCCACTTAATCTTGTGTGGAGGAAAATTCCTTCTTCTGAAGACTTGAACGCATGTGAGAGCAGTAGGGAGAAGAAGATGCCAAAAAGTGTGGGTGCAAGAACACAGCCCTGTTTCACGCCACTCAGGATAGGAAAGGGGTCTGATGAGGCACCGCTATGCTGAATTGTGCCTTTCATATTGTCATGGAATGAGGTGATGATACTTAGTAGCTTTGGTGGACATCCGATCTTTTCTAGTAGTCTGAAGAGACCATGTCTGCTGATGAGGTTAAAGGCTTTGGTGAGATCAATGAAAGCAACGTAGAGGGGCATCTGTTGTTCTCGGCATTTCTCCTGTATCCGGCGAAGGGAGACCAGCATGTCAATGGTGGATCTCTCTGCTCGAAAGCCACACTGTGCCTCAGGGTAGACACGCTCAGCCAGCTTCTGGAGCCTGTTTAAAGTGACTCGAGCGAAGACTTTCCCCACTATGCTGAGCAGGGAGATTCCACGGTAGTTGTTGCAGTCACCGCGGTCACCCTTGTTCTTATAGAGGGTGATGATATTGGCATCGCGCATGTCATGTGGTACTGCTCCCTCGTCCCAGCACAGACAAAGCAGTTCATGTAGTGCTGAGAGTATAGCAGGCTTGGCACTCTTGATTATTTCAGGGGTAATGCCGTCCTTCCCAGGGGTTTTTCCGTTGGCTAGAGAATCAATGGCATCACTGAGTTCCGATTGTTGGCTGTACGTCCAGCTCATCCATGACTGGTAGAGGCTGGGCTGCATTGAGGGCAGTCTCAGTGACAACATTCTCCCTGGAGTACAGTTCCAGGTAGTGATCCACCCTGCGGTCCATTTGCTTGCGTTGGTCAGTGATTGTGTCCCCTGATTTAGATTTGAGGGGGGGGTGATCTTCTTTGTGCAGCGCTTCTGGCTGCTTTAAGTACCACAGGGATCGGTGCGGGGACCCTTGCTGTTTGTCGTGTACATTAATGATTTAGACGTGAATATAGGAGGTATGATCAATAAGTTCGCAGATGACACAAAAGTTGGTGGTGTCATAAATAGTGAGGAGGAAAGCCTTAGATTACAGGACGATCTAGATGGGCTGGTAAGATGGGCGGAGCAGTGGCAAATGGAATTTAATCCTGAATCTAGATAGATTGGAGAGTTGGGCAGAGAAATGGCAGATGGAGTTCAATCAGGGCAAATGCGAGGTGATGCATTTTGGAAGATCCAATTCAAGAGTGAACTATACAGTAAATGGAAAAGTCCTGGGGAAAATTGATGTACAGAGAGATTTGGGTGTCCAGGTACATTGTTCCCTGAAGGTGGCAACGCAGGTCAATAGAGTGGTCAAGAAGGCATACGGCATGCTTTCCTTCATCGGACGGGGTATTGAGTACAAGAGTTGGCAGGTCATGTTACAGTTGTATAAGACTTTGGTTCGGCCACATTTGGAATACTGCGTGCAGTTCTGGTTGCCACATTACCAAAAGGATGTAGATGCTTTGGAGAAGGTGCAGAGGAGGTTCACCAGGATGTTGCCTGGTATGGAGGGCGCTAGCTATGAAGAGAGGTTGAGTAGATTAGGATTATTTTCATTAGAAAGACGGAGGTTGAGGGGGGACCTGATTGAGGTGTACAAAATCATGAGAGGTATAGACAGGGTGGATAGCAAGAAGCTTTTTCCCAGAGTGGGGGATTCAATTACCAGGGGTCACGAGTTCAAAGTGAGAACTGAAAAGTTTAGGGGGGATATGCGTGGAAAGTTCTTTACGCAGAGGGTGGTGGGTGCCTGGAACGCATTGCCAGTGGAGGTGGTCGACGCGGGCACGATAGCGTCTTTTAAGATGTATCTAGACAGATACATGAATGGGCAGGAAGAAAAGAGATACAGAAGCTTAGAAAATAGGCGACATGTTTAGATAGAGGATCTGGATCGGCGCAGGCTTGGAGGGCCGAAGGGCCTGTTCCTGTGCTGTAATTTTCTTTGTTCTTTGTTCTTTGTGATGCATTTTGGGAGGACTAACAAGGCAAGGGAATATACAATGGCTGGTCGGACCCCAGGAAGTACAGACGGTCAGAGGGACTTGTCATTGGATCACTGAAGGCAGCAGCACAGGTAGATAAGGTGGTTAGGAAGGCATATGGGATACTTACCTTTATTAGACGAGGAATAGAATATTGGAGCAGGGAGGTTATGATGGAGCTGTATAAAACGCTAGTTAGGCCACAGCTGGAGTACTGTGTACAGTTCTGGTCAGCACACTATAGGAAGGATGTGATTGCACTGGAGAGGGTGCAGAGGAGATTCACCAGGATGTTGTCTGGGCTGGAGCATTTCAGCTGAAGAGAGACTGGGTAGGCTCAGGTTGTTTTCCTTTGAGCAGAGAAGGCTGAGGGCGGACATGATTGAGGTATACAAAATTATGAGGGGCATTGATAGGATAGATAGGAAGAAACTTTTTCCCTGAGTGGAGGGGTCAATAACCAGGGGCCATAGATTTAGGGTAAGGGGCAGGAGGATTAGAGGGGATTTGAGGAAAAAAAATTTCACTCAGAGGGTGGTTGGAATCTGGAATGCACTGCCTGAAGAGGTGGTGGAGGCAGGAACCATCAACATTTGAGAAGTATTTCGATGAGCACTTGAAACGCCATAGCATACAAGGCTATGGGCCAAGTGCTGGAAAATGGAATTAGAATAGATAGGTGCTTGATGGCTGGCACAGACACGATGGGCCGAAGGGCCTGTTTCTGTGCTGTGTAATTCTATGAGTCTATGACTCTAAGGATAGTCAGAATGGATTTGTTAAGGGAAGATCTTGTTTGGCCAATTTGATTGAATTTTTTGAGGAAGTAACAAGGACGATAGATGAGGGTAGTGCAGTTCATGTGGTCTACATGGATTTTAGCAAGGCTTTTGATAAGGTCCCACATGGCAGATTGGTTAAAAAAATAAAATCCCATGGGATCCAGGGAAATGCAGCAAGGTGGATACAAAATTGGCTCAGTGGCAGGAAACAAAGGGTAATTGTTAACGGCTGTTTTCGCGACTGGAGGGCTGTTTCCAGTGGAGTTCCGCAGGGCTCAGTACTGGGCCCCTGCTTTTTGATGTATATTAACAATTTGGACTTAAATGTAGGGGGCAGGATCAAGATGTTTGCAGACAACACAAAGATTGGCCGTGTGGTAGATAGCGAGGAGGATAGCTGTAGGCTGCAGGAAGATATTGATGGTCTGGTCAGATGGGCAGAAAAGTGGCAAATAGAATTCAACCCGGAGAAGTGTGAGGTGATGCATTTGGGGAGGTCAAACAAGGCAAAGGAATACACGTTTAATGGGAAAATACTGAGAAGTGTAGAGGAAGTGAGAGACCTTGGAGTGAATGTCCACAGATCCCTGAAGGTAGCAGGAGGGGTCGATAAGGTGGTGAAGGAAGCATATGGAATCCTTTCCTTTATTAGCTGAGGTACAGAATATAAGAGCAGAGAGGTTATGCTGGAACTGTATAACTCATTGGTTAGGCCACAACTTGAGTACTGTGTGCAGTTCTGGTCACCTCATTACAGAAAGGATGTAATTGCACTGGAGAGGGTACAGAGGAAATTTACGAGGATGTTGCCAGGACTGGAAAATGCAGCTATGAGGAAAGATTGGATAGGCTGGGGTTGTTCTCCTTGGAACAGAGAAGGCTGAGGGGAGATCTGATTGAAATGTACAAAATTTTGAGGGGCCTGGATAGAGCGGAGGTGAAGGGTCTATTCACCTTAGCAGAGAGGTCAGTGACAAGGGGGCATAGATTTAAAGTGATTGGTAGAAAAATTAGAGGGGAGATCAGGAAAAACCTTTTCACCGAGAGGGTGGTGGGAGTCTGGAACTCACTGCCTGAAAGGGTAGTTGAGGCAGAGACCCTCAACTCATTCAAAAGGAGTCTGGATATGCACCTCAAGTGCTGTAATCTGCAGGTTACGGACCAAATGCTGGAAGGTGGGATTAGAATATATGGATCGTTTTTTGGCCAGCACAGACACAATGGGCCAAGTGGCCTTTTTCTGTGCCATAAACTTTCTATGTTTCTTTGACTCCTTTTCAGTTTTAAACCACAAATCTTCAAAATTTAACAAAAAAAAAATGGAAGCACTCCTAACAATATGTATTTGGTTGTAAATATACCTTCTGTTAGTTTTTTCTCTTAAAAACCAACTCAGAACTAAACATCCCCATGGAGACAATGGGCAGTCTGCCCAGGAGAGGGACAAACTGTGCCTGCAGTAACAACTTTATCACTTATTTATGCTACTCCCATGGGCAAACTGTATCTCTCCTGTTTCTCTTTTGTCTCAGACAAATATGGTCTATCACCTCCCACACCACCCTGCCTCCCCCACCCCTCACCTCCCGCTGTGTGGGTACAACACTAGAAATAACTTGGATGCAGTAATTTTGCTAAAGTAACACAAAGACAAATTGTTTATGAAGTATTCTCTCAAGTCATTGAAGCATAGAATGTTTCAGCATGAAGGAGACATTGAATCTGTCGACAATCTCCACCAATCATTTAATCCCATCTACTTTTGCTCTTTATTAGATTGCTTTTTCTCAAGCAGGTTTGCTGACCTTTTAAAATAATTCATGGCCTCTTATCCGATGACAGTTTAAGGTAACGAGCTTCCCACTCCCAGTGTAATAACAATATCATCATTCACAAACAAGAACCACTTGCATTTATATAGTACCATTAACATAGTAAAACATCCCAAAGTGATTCACAGCAGTGTTATTGAGCCAGGTAAAGAGACATTAGGGCCAGTTAGGTTGAATCAAACAGATAAGTTTGAAAGAGCATCTTAAAACAGGAGAGTGAGGCAGAGAGGTTTACAAAGGGAATTCCAGAGTTTAGCGCCCAGGCAGCTGAAGGCTGAGTAAAAATCAGGGAAGTTCAAGAGGCCAGAATTGGAGGAGCACTGAGATCTCAGATGGTTGTGGGGCTCGAGGAGATTACAGAGATAGTGAAGGACGAGGCAATGGAGGGAGTTGAAAACAAGGATGAGAATTCTAAAATTGAAGGGACTCTGGACCAGGCGCCAATGTAGGTCAGCGAGTGGGGTGGGGGAGGGGGGTGAACGGGAGGTCAGAGAGTGGGGTGGGGGTGGGGGGGGTGAACGGGAGGTCAGAGAGTGGGGTGGGGGGTGGGGGGGTGAACGGGAGGTCAGAGAGTGGGGTGGGGGGGTGAACGGGAGGTCAGTGAGTGGGGTGGGGGTGGGGGGGTGAACGGGAGGTCAGCGAGTGGGGTGGGGGGTGGGGGGTGAACGGGAGGTCAATGAGTGGGGTGGGGGGGTGAACGGGAGGTCAGTGAGTGGGGTGGGGGTGGGGGGGTGAACGGGAGGTCAGCGAGTGGGGTGGGGGGTGGGGGGTGAACGGGAGGTCAATGAGTGGGGTGGGGGTGCGAACGGGAGGTCAGAGAATGGGGTGGGGGGGGTGAATGGGAGGTCAGAGAGTGGGGTGGGGGGTGAGAGGGTGAACGGGAGGTCAGAGACTGGGGTGGGGGGTGAACGGGAGGTCAGAGAGTGGAGGGGGTGGGAGGGGTGAATGGGAGGTCAGAGAATGGGGTGGGGGGGTGAACGGGAGGTCAGAGAATGGGGTGGGGGGGTGAACGGGAGGTCAGCGAGTGGGGTGGGGGGGGTGAATGGGAGGTCAGAGAGTGGGGTGGGGGGTGAGAGGGTGAACGGGAAGTCAGAGACTGGGGTGGGGGGTGAACGGGAGGTCAGAGAGTGGAGGGGGTGGGAGGGGTGAATGGGAGGTCAGAGAATGGGGTGGGGGGGTGAACGGGAGGTCAGCGAGTGGGGTGGGGGGTGGGGGGGTGAACGGGAGGTCAATGAGTGATGTGGGGGGTGGGGGGGTGAACCGGAGGTCAGAGAATGGGGTGGGGGGGCGAACGGGAGGTCAGAGAATGGGGTGGGGGATGAACGGGAGGTCAGAGAGTGGGGTGGGGGGGCGAACGGGAGGTCAGAGAATGGGGTGGGGGGGTGAATGGGAGGTCAGAGAATGGGGTGGGGGGGTGAATGGGAGGTCAGAGAGTGGGGTGGGGGGGTGAGAGGGTGAACGGGTCAGAGACTGGGGTGGGGAGTGAACGGGAGGTCAGAGAGTGCAGGGGGTGGGGGAGGGGGGGTGAAGGGGACTCAGTGTGAGCTCGGAAACAAGCATTGAGGACCTAACATCTGCTTCAGGCACAAACCCTGGACAACTATTTTCTGGTTATACATCAATATAACAGACAACAAACTTCCTGCTGCTTTATTGGGAAATTATTTGTTCTTCTTCACATTCCTCTTGCATCTCTTGCTAAAAACCTTCAATCTGTGTCCTCTAGTCCTTGTACCAACATCTAATGGGAACAGCTTTTTTTTGTCTAACTTATCTAAACCTGCCATAATCTTGTGCACCTCGATCAAATCTCCCCTCAATCTCCTTTCCTCCTGGGAGAACAACACCAACTTTTCCAACTGAACCTGGTAACTAAAATCCTCCATCCCTGGAATTATTCTGGTAAATCTCCTCTGCACCCTCTGAAGGACCCTCACATCCTTCCTAAATTGTGGTGACCAGAACTGGATGCAATACTCTAGTTGGGGCCTAACCTGAGCTTTGTAAAGGTTCAGCATAACTTCTTAAGGTTCTGATGAAATGTCACTGACTTGAAACGTTAACTCTGCTTCTCTATCTATAGATGTTGCCTGACCTGCTGAGTATTTCCAGCACTTTCTGTTTTTATTTCAGCATAACTTCCCTGCTTTTATACTCAATACCTCTATTTATGAAGTCCAAGATCCCATATGCTTTACTAACCACTCTCTCAATGTATCCTGCCACCTTCAAAGATCGATGCACATAAACCCCCATGTCCCTCTGTTCCTGCACACTCTTTAGAACTGTGCCATTAAGTTTATATTGCCTCTCCCTATCCCTTCTGCCAGAATGCATCGCTTCACACTTGTCTGTATTAAATTTCATCTGCCACTTGTCTGCCCATTCTGCTAGCCTATTTATGTCCTGTTGCAATCTATTGGTATCATTGTCACTGTCTGCCACACCTCCAGGTTTGGTATCATTGGCAAATTTTGCAATTTTACTCTATTCTAATAACCAAGTCATTTATATATATCAAAAAAGCAGTGGTCCCAGCACTGACCCTTGGGAAACACCATTGTCCACCATCCTCCAGTCTGATAAACAACCATTTATCACAACTTACTGATATCTGTCCTTAAGCCAATTTGTGTCCAAGCTCTCACTGACCCTCCTATTCCTTGAGCCTCAGTTTTGTTAACCTTTTATGTCATACTTTGTCCAGCAAATGAAGGCTTTGGCTGGGAGCTGAGCCCAGGATTGCCTACTTTTTCGACTTTAACCAATTAAGTCACAAAGACAGCAATCTTGCTTAATTTTTAACATCACATAGTCTGATTTCAACCCAAGAACAGAATCAAAGGACTGGGGTGCATTTCTGGAGTGATAGAATTGAAAAGCAGAGATGTTAAACTTGTATCAAACCTTGATTAGACCACAGAGCACCATACACAATTCTGTTCTCCATATTATAAAAAGATGTAGAGGCACTGGAGAAAGTGCAGAAAAAGATTAACAAGGAGGATACCAGAACTGAGAGATTACAACTATCAGGAAAGATAGTTATAGAGTCATAGAGTTATACAGCACAGAAACAGGCCCTTCAGCCCAACGTGTCCGTGCCAGCCATCAAGCACCTAACTATTCTAATCCCATTTTCCAGCACTTGGCCTGTAGCCTTGTATGCTATGGCATTTCAAGTGCTCATCTAAATACTTCTTAAATGTTGTGAGGGTTCCTGCCTCTACCACCCCTTCAGGCAGTGTGTTCCAGATTCCAACCACCCTCTGGGTGAAAACTTTTTCCTCAAATACCCTCTAAACCTCCTGCCCCTTACCTTAAATCTATACCCCCTGGTTATTGACACCTCCACTAAGGGAAAAAGTTTCTTCCAATCTACCCTATCTATGCCCCTCATAATTTTGTACACCTCAATCAGGTCCCCCCTCAGCTTTCTCTGCTCAGAGGAAAACAACCCTAGCCTATCCAGAAATAAAAACAAGAAATGCTGGAACCACTCAGCAGGTCGAGCAGACCTGCACAGATGCTGCCAGACCTGCTGAGTGGTTCCAGAATTTCTTGTTTTTATTTCAGATTTCCAGCATCCGCAGTATTTTGCTTTTATCCTAGCCTTTTCAGTCTCTCTTCATAGCTGAAATGCTCCAGCCCAGACAACATCCTGGTGAATTGCCTCTGCACCCTCTCCAGTGCAATCACATCCTTCCTATAATGTGGTGACCAGAACTGTGCACAGTTCTCCAGCTGTGGCCTAACTAGCATTTTATACAGCTCCATCATAACCTCCCTGCTCTTATTGAACAGGTTGGGGCACTTTTTTCTTCAAAAAAAAGAGAAGGCTGAGGGGTGACCCGATCGAGGTCTTTAAAATCAGGAAGGGTTTGATAGGGTAGATGTAGAGAAGATGTTTCCACTTGTCGAGGAGACCAAAACTAGGGGCCAAGAATATAAGATAGTCACTAATAAATCCAATCGGGAATTCAGAACAAACCCAGAGAGTGGTGAGAATGTGGAACTCGCTACCACAGTGAGTGGTTGAGGTAAATAGTATCATTTAAGAGGAAACTGGATAAACACATGAGGGAGAAAGGAATAGAAGGATATGGTGATAGGGTGAGAGGAAGAGGATGGGAGGAGGCTCGTGTGGAGCATAAACACCAGCACGGAGCAGATGGGCCGAATGGCCTGTTTCTGTGCTGTAGGCTTGATGTAGCTCAATGCATTGGCCCCTAATTTTTTTCTAAATGTTGCAAAGAAACTCCAGATTCCTCCAGGACATTTTGAACTAATTAAGGATATGGAGTAGCAAGAATTATACATAATACTAAGGTATAAATTTCCGTGATTTGGTTACTACAATGCATCAGTTCGGCTAGTCCTACAGATTTTTTCACTTTAATGTCACAGACAGAATCAGAGAATCTTACAGCACAGAAAGAGGCCATTCAGCCCATCATACCTGTTCCGGATCTTTGAAAAAGCTATCCAATTAGTCCCACTCCTCTGCTCTTTGTCCATAGCCCTGCAATTTTTTTCAGCCAGATTCAATAAGAATTTTCAAAATGGAATTGAATAAATACTTGAAAAGAAAAATGTTATAGGACTATGGAGAAAGTGCAGGGGAGTGGGACTAATTGGATAACTCTTTCAAAGAGCCAGCACAGGCATAATGGGCTGAATGGCCTCCTTCTGTGCTAGAAGATTCTATAAATGTACTGAACCCTAAAGGAAACATTCAGAGATGTCCTGACTTAATGACTGGAAGTTTCATGGACAGTAAACTTAAAATCAGATTTTCATAGGATTGGGATCCCTTCACTTCCCATCCTCGAGGTTGACTGTCTCCCTGCTTGGCAAGTCCAGTCATGATAAGCAATCCATCTATCTTCCTTGTACCACATCAGGCAAATTAAAATACATGCTTAGACTGAATGAACTGACAGACAAAGACTGCTGGAATTGCACCAGTTTTTCTGCATCAAAGTCCAGATTTGTCTGTTTATCTCTGTGGGATTGTTCTGACCCTGTGTCGCAGAGGCAGAGGCACAAAGACTTTATCAAATATAACATTAACCTGAAATCACAGCATGGCTTAGTGAGTATCTGGGCTGGATTTTAAGGAGCCCTTGACATTGGGATCCATGGTGGGGAGGGCCTGAAGATGGCCTGGGATTAGGCCCGCCACGGACCTCGACACGGCCCAATATTACCAGCAGCGGCAAGGCCTCGTGGCGGGCCCCCCACTGCTCAGCAATAGGACCCCAGTTTAAATAAATTAAAATAATTGAATTAATGAATCTTACACCTCCTCTTGATCTCCCGCCGTGATCTACAGCCTTGAGGATGATACAGCCATACCTCGCAGTCTCATCTGGGGAATTGAGGCAGAACACTTGTGGAGAGGGGGGCGAGGTAGGTTTATCAGTGCGGGGGGGGTGGGAGGAATGGGGTCAAATTAGCATCATGGATGTAGGGGTTGGTGGGAATGGTTGAAGTTGAAAGTTTGTGCAGTTTGGCGGGTGGGGGGGGAAGGGCAAATAATTAATTTAATTGTTTTTGGGGGGTTGGGAGTGGGGCAAAAGAGATGTTTTTATTTATTTCAATTCCATTTCGCTTTAA
Organism: Heterodontus francisci; assembly: GCF_036365525.1. Taxonomy (NCBI): domain Eukaryota; kingdom Metazoa; phylum Chordata; class Chondrichthyes; order Heterodontiformes; family Heterodontidae; genus Heterodontus; species Heterodontus francisci. The sequence goes on along the minus strand of NC_090378.1, from coordinate 796,956 downwards.
AAATTTAAATTTCGCAGTAGGGCCGACAGCTCTTTAAAAATGGTGTCAGTGCCGTGATCGGGGGTGGGGGCAGCCCCCCCCCCCCACCCCGGCTATTTAAATGACCCCCCGCGCTTGGAATCACTTTGGCGAGCCACCAGTTTGCTTGCTGCCGCCGAAATTCAGCCCTGTCTCTCTGCTAAATCAGCAGCCCATAGGTACAAATTCCACTCTGAAGACATATATGTACCACTGCCACAGTACTCCAATGTGGAATAATCAGTGATAAATCCAGAAGGGAATATTAAAGAAGCTTCTTCCTCCTGGAGAAAGTGGAACTCACTACCACAAAGAGAGACTGAGGTGCAGAACACAGATGGATTGAACAGGAAGGATGTCTCCAAGTGCTTTACAGCCAATGAAGTACTTTTGGAAGTGTAGACACTGTTGTAATGTAGGAAATGCCAATTTATGCACAGCAAGCTCCCAGAAACAGCAATGTGATAATAACCAGAAAATCTTTTTTTGTCTTGTTGGTTGATGGATAAATATAAGCCAGGACATGGGGAGAACTCCCCGGCTCTTCTTTGAGATAATGTCATGAAATCTTTTACATCCACCTATGAGGGCAGATGGAACCTCAGTTTAATGTCTTATCTAAAAGATAGCGCATCATTCCCTCACTATTGCCCTGGATTCAGCCTGGATCTTTGTGCTCAACCCGGAACCTTGAGACTCAGAAGTGAGAATGCTACCAGCTGATCCATACCTGATACTCACGAGGATGTCACGCGCACGTGAAATGCAGAACCCAGACTGAAGAGTTATCAAAAATTGACTTTTCCTTTTAAAAAGTGGACAATGTGCTGCAAAATGGCCACCAAAGATCAGAAGACCTGGCCCTGGATATTCCAACTATCTTACTTTCTGTTAAGGACAAAAGAATACATTCCCAGCTAAGAGGTGTCAATTTCACCCATCCTGAACCTATCAAGAGACATTCCTGAATTGAATGGGTTCTTCTGAAACAAAGAAGGTGTGAAGTAGCCACATCCCAGTCCATTGTTGTTCACCACAGGGAGGGGGCCTCTGTCTCCTATCAGAGGCAACATGTCAGATATTTTTACCTTAAAAAGTAACTCTCTGGAGAGGGGAGAGATCACAACAACATCACAAAAGCCTGTCCAGCTAAGTGCTGAGAGATCCAGCAAAAAACAAAGAAGGAGACCTGCTGCAAATTCTACCCTTCAACTTGGTGCAGCAGAGAACTAAAAGTGATCACCGCCTCCAGATTGTCTCAACCATCAAAAAATCTGCTAACAACCCTGGCCTGTGACTTTATAGTAATTGTCCTCTGAGAAGATTCAGCAGGTTTATTGTGATACTCCATGACCAGTTCAAACTACTTATCCTTTTCCTCTCTATCTATATATTCATGTGTGTGTGTGAGTGAATGTGTGAGCGAATGCGGTTGTGACCATTTCAGGAATGAATATTTTTCAATAAACAGTTAATCTTCTGTTTTAAACCACACAAAAAACTGTCGGTGTCTGTTTATTTGACAAATAAAACACAGCGGGGTTAACACCCTAATAACAAAAACACTTACTGCGATCAGTTGGGAGATAAACAGTGGGGACCACCCACACCCCTCACCACGAAGCCGTAACAAGGAGGATATACTGATGGGTTGAGATGAAGATGGGTGATGGTTGGCATAAATACTGGCAAGGACCAGTTGAGGCCAATACGTTGTATGTTCTCAAGAAGGAGTTAGATATAGCTCTTGGGTTTAAAGGGATCAAAGGATATGGGGTGAAAGCGGGAACAGGTTACTGAGTTGAATGATCAGCCATGATCATAATGAATGGCGGAGCAGGCTCGAAGGGCCGAATGGCCTACTCCTGCTCCTATTTTCTATGTATGTTTCTATGAATGGCCTGTTTCTGTGAGCATAAGAACATAAGAAATAGAAGCAGGAGTAGGCCATTCGGCCCTTCAAGCCTGCTCCGCCATTCAATAAGATCATGGCTGATCTGACTGTGGCTGTAATTCCACTTTCCTGCCTGCCCAGATAACTCTTGGCTCTTGTAGATCAAAAATCTGTCTCACGCAGCCTTGAATATATTCAATGACCCAGCCTCCACTGCTCGCTGGGCTAGAGAATTCCAAAGATGAACCACCTTCTAGGAGAAGAAATTCCTCCTGATCTAGATTCCCCCATGAGGAGAAACCTCCTCTCAGCATCCACCCTATCAAGCTCCCTCAGAATCTTAGAAGTTTCAATAAGATAACCTCTCATTCTTCTAATCTCCAATGAGTATAGACCCAACCTACTCAACCTTTCCTCATAAGACAAACCCCTTCATCCCAGGAATCAACCTAGTGAACCTTCCCTGAACTGTTTCCAAGGCAAGTATGTCCCTCCTTAAGGAGACCAAAACTACATGCAATCCTTTCGGTGCATTCTCACTAATGTCCTGTACAGTTGTAGCAAGACTTTGCTATTCTTATACTCCATCCCCCTTGCAATAAATGCCAACATTCCATTTGCCTTCCTAATTACTTGCTGTTACCTGCATGCTAACTCTTTGTGATTCATGTACAAGGACACCCAGATCCCTCTGTAACACAACATTCTGCAGTCTCTCTCCATGTAAATAATATTTTACTTTTCTATTCTTCCTACCAAAGTGACAACCTCACATTTTCCCACATAATACTCCATCTACCAAATTTTTTCCCACTCTCTTAACATGTTGCAGATTCTCTGTGTCCTCCTCACAACTTGCTTTTCTACCTATCTTTGATTTGTCAGCAAATTTGGCTGCAATACACTCGGTCCCTTCATCCAAGTCATTAATATAGATTGTAAATAGTTGAGGTCCCAGCATTGATCCCTGTGACACTCCAATAGTTACAGTTTGCCAACCTGAAAATGCCCCATTTATCCCAACTCTCTGTTTCCTGTTAGTTAACCACTCCTCTTTCCATACTAATTCTTAGCATTTGTTCACGGATGAAGATTTTGGGAAGGTTGTAGTCATTGGTTGCAGCCCGCTGGTGGTGGCTGGTCAGGCCTATCTGTGACCGGCAGATTCTCCCACAGCGGGTACAAGTGAAGGTATCCTCGCTGCTGGGGGCAATTGGATCTATCCTTCTCCTCCTTTTCTCTTTCATGCTGGTTCTTCACTCAGTCTCAAAGGTGACTGTAGCCCTCCTGATGTAGCATCTCCAGGCATCACGATCTATGGCCTGTGCTTCTCACTGGCGATGGTCGATGTGGCACACAGAGAGAGACTTCTTCAGGGAGTCTTTGAAACGTTTGCATGGGGCCCCTCTGTTCCTTTTACCCGTGGTCAGCTCTCCATACAGCACGATCTTGGGCAGGCGACTGTCGTCCATCCAGGCAATGTGACCCGCCCAACACAGTTGGTTTTACAGGAGGATGGCCTCGATGCTGGTGATGTTGGCTGTTTCCAGGACTTCAATGTTTGTGATGTGGTCCTGCCAGCGGATCGTGAGGATGCTGTGGAGGCAGCACTGATAGAAGTGCTCTAGAAGGTGTACATGACGGCAGTGTAGGACCCATGACTCAGCGCCATACAGAAGGGTGGTGAGGACCATGGCTTTGTACACTTTGAGTTTGGTCTGTGCTCTGAAACTATGGTTGCTCAACACACGTGCTAATCCATGCTAATATATTCCCCCGAACACCATGAGCTCTTATCTACCTTTTATGTGGCACCTTTTTCAATGCCTTTTGGAAATCCAAACACACTGCATCTGCTGGTTTCCCGATATCCACGCTGCTTGTTACATCCTCAAATAGCTCTAATAAATTTGTCAAACATAATTTCCCTTTCACAAAAAAATGCTGACTCTGCCTGATTGCAATATGATTTTCTAAATGTTCGGCTACTAATTTCTTAATAATGCATTCCAGCAATTTCCCAATGACAGATGTTAGGCCAACTGGCCTATAGTTTCCTGTTTTCCAATCCACTGGATCCATTCCAGAATCTAGGGAATTTTGGAACATTACAACCAATGTATCCACGATCTCTGCAGCCAGTTCTTTTAAGACCTAAGGATGCAGACCATCAGGTCCAGAGGACTTCAGTCATAGAGTCATAGAGTTAGAAACTGGCCCTTCAGCCCATTGTGTCTGTGCTGGCCATCAAGCACCTATGTATTCTAATCTCATTTTCCAGCACTTGGTCTGTAGCCTTGTATGCTATGGCTTTTCAAGTGCTCATCTAATTACTTCTTAAATGTTGTGAGGGTTCCTGCCTCCACCACCTCTTCAGGCAGTGTGTTCCAGATTCCAACCACCCTCTGGGTGAAATTTTTTCCTCAAATCCCCTCTAAACCTCCTGCCCATCACTTTAAATCTATGCCCCCTGGTTATTGACACCTCCGCTAAGGGAAAAAGTTTCTTCCTATCTGACCTATCAATGCCCCTCAGTCAGGTGCCCCCTCAGCCTTCTCTGCTCAAAGGAAAACAACCCTAGCCTATCGAGTCTCTTCATAGCTGAAATGCTCCAGCCCAGGCAACATCCTGGTGAATCTCCTCTGCACCCTCTCCAGTGCAACCACATCTTTCCTATAGTGTGGTGACCAGAAATGTACACAGTACTCTAGCGTTTTATACAGCTCCATCATAACCTCCCTGCTCTTATATTCTATTCCTCAGCTAATAAAGGCAAGTATCCCATATGCCTTCCGAACCACCTTATCTACCTGTGCTGCTGCCTTCAGTGATCTATGGACAAGTACACCAAGGTCCCTCTGACTTTCTGTACTTCCTAGGGTCCTACCATCCATTGTATGTTCCCTTGCCTTGTTAGTCCTCCTAAAATGCATCACCCTCACACTTTTCAGGATTAAATTCCATTTGCCACTGCCCCGTCCATCTTACCAGCCCATCTATATCTCCCTGTAATCTAAGGCTTTCCTCCTCACTCTTTACAACACCACCAATTTTCGTGTCATCTGCGAACTTACTGATCATACCTCCTATATTCACGTCTAAATCATTAATGTACACTACAAACAGCAAGGGTCCCAGCACCGATCCCTATGGTACACCACTGGTCACAGGCTTCCAATCGCAAAAATAACCCTCGACCATCACCTTCTGCCTCCTGCCACTAAGCCAATTTTGGATCCAATTTGCCAAATTGCCCTGGATCCCATGGGCTCTTACCTTCTTGATCAATCTCCCATGCGGGACCATATCAAAAGCCTTACTGAAGTCCATGTAGACTACATCAACTGCTTTACCCTCATCTACACATCTGGTGACCGACTCGAAAAATTCAGTCAAGTTCGTTAGACACGATCTCCCCCTGACAAAGCCATGCTGAATATCCCTGATTAATCCCTGCCTCTCCAAGTGGAGATTAATCCTACCCTCAGACTTTTTTCCAATAATTTTCCTACCACTGATGTTAGACTCACCGGCCTGTAATTACCTGGTTTATCCCTGCTACCCTTCTTGAATAATGGTACCACATTCGCTGTCCTCCAGTCCTCTGGTACCTCTCCTGTGGCCAGAGAGGATTTGAAAATTTGTGTCAGAGCCCCTGCTATCTCCTCCATTGCCTCACATAACAGCCTGGGATACATCTCATCTGGGCCTGGGGATTTATCCACCTTTAAGCCCGCTAAAGCAGCTAATACTTCCTCCCTTTCAATGCTAATATGTTGAAGTATATCACAATCCCCCTCCCTGATCTCTACACCTACATCGTCCTTCTCCCTAATGAACACAGATGAGAAATAATCATTTAAAACCTCACCTATGTCCTCCGGCTCCACACACAGATTGCCTTTTTGGTCCCTAATGGGCCCTACTCTTTCCCCGCTTCTCCTCTTGCCCTTAATATACTTATAAAACGCCTTGGGATTTTCCTTTGTCTTGCCCTCCAGTGCTTTTTCATGTCCCCTCTTCGCTCTCCTAATTACTTTTTTAAGTACCCCCCTACACTTTCTATACTCCTTTCGGGCCTCCGCTGTTTTCAGCGCTTGGGATCTGCCGTAAGCCTCCTTTTTCATTCGTGATCCAATCCTCCATATCCCTTGACATCCAGGGTTCCCTGGACTTGTTAGTCCTACCCTTCACCTTTACAGGAACATGCTGGCCCTGAACTCTCACTATTTCCTTTTTGAATGACTCCCACTGTTCTGACGTAGACTTTCCGAAAAGTAGCTGCTCCCAGTCCACTTTGGCCAGATCCTGTTTTATCATATTGAAATCGGCCTTCCCCCAATTCAGTACCTTTATTTCTGGCCCGTCTTTGTCCTTTTGGAAGGTATAATGCAGGTGGGAGGTATACAGTAAATGGCAGAACCCTTAGGAGTATTGACAGGCAGAGAGATCTGGGCGTACAGGTCCACAGGTCACTGAAAGTGGCAACGCAGGTGGATAAGGTAGTCAAGAAGGCATACGGCATGCTTGCCTTCATTGGTCGGGGCATAGAGTATAAAAATTGGCAAGTCATGTTGCAGAACCTTAGTTAGGCCACACTTAGAATATTGCGTGCAATTCTGGTCGCCACACTTCCAGAAGGACGTGGAGGCTTTGGAGAGGGTACAGAGGAGGTTGACCAGGATGTTGCCTGGTCTGGAGGGCATTAGCTATGAGGAGAGGTTGGAAAAACGCGGATTGTTTTCACTGGAAGGACGGAGGTGGAGGGGTGACATGATAGAGGTTTACAAAGTTATGAGCGGCATGGACAGAGTGGATAGTCAGAAGCTTTTTCCCAGGGTGGAAGAGTCAGTTACTAGGGGACATAGGTTTAAGGTGCGAGGGGCAAAGTTTACAGGGGATGTGCGAGGCAAGTTTTTTACACAGATGGTGGTGAGTGCCTGGAACCTGCTGCCAGGGGAGGTGGTGGAAGCAGGTACGATAGTGACGTTTAAGAGACATCTTGCCAAATATATGAATAGGAAGGGAACAGAGGAACACAGGCCCCGGAAGTGCAGAAGGTGTTAGTTTAGGCAGGCATCAAGATCGGCGCAGGCTTGGAGGGCCGAATGGCCTGTTCCTGTGCTGTACTGTTCTTTGTTCTTTGTTCTTTTCCATAACTACTTTAAATCTTACAGAGTTATGGTCACTATCCCCAAAATGTTCCCCCACTGACACTTCTACCACTTGTCCGGCTTCATTCCCTTGGATTGGGTCCAATACTGCCCCTTCTCTTGTAGGACTTTCTATGTACTGGCTCAAAATGCTCTCCTGTATACATTTTAAGAATTTCGCCCCTTTAAGCCTTTTGCACTAAGACTATCCCAGTTGATATTGGGGAAGTTGAAATCCCCTACTATTATTACCCTATTATTTTTTCACCTCTCTGAGATTTGCCTACATATCTGCTCCTCTATCTCTCCCTGACTGTTTGGAGGTCTGTAGTACACTCCCAGCCAAGTGATTGCCCCCTTTTTGTTTTTAAGTTCTACCCATATGGCCTCATTTGAGGAACCTTCTAAGATATCATCCCTCCTTACTGCAGTAATTGACTCCTTGATCAACAGTGCAATACCACCTCCTCTTTTACCCCCAACCCTGTCACGCCTGAAGATTCTATACCCTGGAATATTGAGCTGCCAGTCCTGCCCCTCCCTCAACCATGTCTCTGTGATAGCAATAATATCATAATCCCACGTCTTAATCAATGCCCTCAATTCATCTGCCTTCCCAGTAAGACTCCTTGCGTTAAAATAGATGCAATCCAGCCTTGCATTTTTCACATGTGCCTTAACAGGTCTATATTTGCTCTGCCTTCCAGACTGACTCAGTTTCTCTTCTATATTTGACTGTGCATCACCCCCTACTGTACCTCCACTCTGTATCCCATCCCTCTGCCAAATTAGTTTAAACCACCCCCCCCCCTTCACCCCCACCCCCAACAGTACTAGCAAACCTCCCGGCGAGGATTATTGCAGAAGCTGAGATTGTTGTCCTTAAGGCAGAGAAGGTTAAGTGGAGATTGTAAGGAGGTGTTCAAAATGCTGAAGGTTTTGATAGGGTAAATAAGGAGAATCTGTTTCCAGTGACAGGAGGGTCAGTAACCAGAGGACACAGATTGAAGGTAATTGGTAAAAGAACCAGAGGGGGAGATGAGGAGAATTTATTTTACACAGTGAGTTGTTGTGATCTGGAATGCGCTGCCTGAAAGGGCGGTGGAAGCAGATTCAATAATAACTTTCAAAAGGAAATACTGGAAGGGGAAAAATTTGCAGGGCTCTGGGGAAAGAGCAGGAAGTGTGGGACTAATTGAATAGCTCTTTCAAAGAGCCAGCACAGGCACAATGAGTCGAGTGACCTCCTGCTATGCAGTGAAATTCTTTGTAACTGTCTAGCATGTTGGAATAAATTTACTGTCATTTCTGGTCTGCAATGACCATCTCCAACAAGGGAGAATCTAACCATCTCCCCTTGACATTCAATGGCATTACCATCGCTGAATCCCCCACTATCAACTTCCTAGGTGCTACCATTGACCAGAAACTGAAATGGAGTCGTCATATAAATACTGTGGTTACAAGAGCAGGACAGAGGCTAGGAATCCTGAGGCGAGTAACTCACCTCCTGACTCCCCAAAGCCTGTCCACCATCTACAAGGCACAAGTCAGGAATGTGATGGAATACTCTCCACTTGCCTGGATGGGTGCAGCTCCAACAACACTCAAGAAGCTCGACACCATCGAGGACAAAGCAGCCCGCTTGATTGGCACCCCATCCACAAACATTCACTCCCTCCACCACCAATGCACAGCGGCAGCAGTGTGTACCATCTACAAGATGCACTGTAGCAACGCACCAAGGCCCCTTAGACAGCACCTTCCAAACCCGCGACCTTTTCCACCTAGGATAAGGGCAGCAGATGCATGGGAACACCATCACCTGCAAGTTCTCCTCCAAGTCACACACTATTCTGACTTGGAACTATATCGCCGTTCCTTCACTGTCACTGGGTTAAAGTCCTGGAACTCCCTTCCTAACAGCACTGTGGGTCTACCTACCCCACATGGACTGAAGCAGTTCAAGAAGGCAGCTCACCACCACCTTCTCAAGGGCAATTAGGGATGGGCAATAAATGCTGTCCTGGCCAGCGACGCCCACATCCCATGAATGAATTTTTAAAAATGGATTGTTTTATGAGAATACCACATTGAGCATTAATTTCATGGACTTCACATTCCAGCCCTGATTTATTCTTTTGTCTTGTTCAGTTTAAACATCATCAGCAGAATTTATGTCCATACCACTGGAGATTTTATTGTGCTGAATTAGTTTGACTGATATTAAATGTTGCAAAAACTTTAACATACCATCGGCTTGGAAGCCTTGTTCTCGATAAGTGATCAGAATGTAAGGATGACATTCAATGTTACAACTCAGTGATGTTACTGAGCACTCGTTGTTCTCCAATTGTTCCTATAGTTATCACTGCTAGCGGGTTATCAGCTGCTGCCTTGATTTTTGTCCCATTAATTACAGGGGTGTGCCTCTGCTGGTGCAATAAGGATATTAACTCGATAATCTCTGGGTGAGGTGATAGGTCCAAACACTCAATTGGTGCAGTAGAGAGGGAGTGTAGCACTGTCAGAGTGTCAGTAACAAGGGAGTGCTGCAGCGCTCCTTTAGTGCTCCCCCTGTGAGAGTGCAGCACTCCCTCAGTACTGCCCCTCCGACAGTGCAGCACTCCCTCAGTACTGCCCATCCGACAGTGCAGCACTCCCTCAGTACTGACCCTCCGACAGTGCAGCCCTCCCTCAGTACTGATCCTCCGGCAGTGCAGCACTCCCTCAGTACTGACCCTCCGACAGTGCAGCCCTCCCTCAGTACTGATCCTCCGACAGTGCAGCACTCCCTCAGTACTGACCCTCCGACAGTGCAGCACTCCCTCAGTACTGACCCTCCGACACTGCAGCACTCCCTCAGTACTGATCCTCCGACAGTGCAACACTCCCTCAGTACTGACCCTCCGACAGTGCAGCACTCCCTCAGTACTGACCCTCTGACAGTGCAGCACTCCCTCAGTACTGATCCTCCGACAGTGCAGCACTCCCTCAGTACTGACCCTCTGACAGTGCAGCACTCCCTCAGTACTGACCCTCTGACAGTGCAGCACTCTCTCAGTACTGACCCTCTGACAGTGCAGCACGCCCTCAGTACTGCCCCTCTGACAGTGCAGCACGCCCTCAGTACTGACCCTGCGACAGTGCAGCATTCCCTCAGTACTGACCCTCCAACAGTGCAGCACTCACTCAGTACTGACCCTCCGAAAGTGCAGCCCTCCCTCAGTACTGACCCTCCGACAGTGCAGCACTCCCTCAGTACTGACCCTCTGACAGTGCAGCCCTCCCTCAGTACTGATCCTCCGACAGTACAGCACTCCCTCAGTACTGACCCTCTGACAGTGCAGCACTCCCTCAGTACTGATCCTCCGACAGTGCAGCACTCCCTCAGTACTGACCCTCCGACAGTGCAGCACTCCCTCAGTACTGACCCTCCGACAGTGCAGCCCTCCCTCAGTACTGATCCTCCGACAGTGCAGCACTCCCTCAGTACTGACCCTCCAACAGTGCAGCCCTCCCTCAGTACTGATCCTCCGACAGTGCAGCACTCCCTCAGTACTGACCTTCCGACAGTGCAGCACTCCCTCAGTACTGACCCTCCGACAGTGCAGCCCTCATTCAGTACTGATCCTCCGACAGTGCAGCACTCCCTCAGTACTGACCCTCTGACAGTGCAACACTCCCTCAGTACTGACCCTCCGACAGTGCAGCCCTCCCTCAGTACTGATCCTCCGACAAGTGCAGCACTCCCTCAGTACTGACCCTCTGACAGTGCAGCACTCCCTCAGTACTGATCCTCCGACAGTGCAACACTCCCTCAGTACTGACCCTCTGACAGTGCAGCACTCCCTCAGTACTGATCCTCTGACAGTGCAGCACTCCCTCAGTACTGATCCTCCGACAGTGCAGCACTCCCTCAGCACTGCCCCTCTGACAGTGCAGCACGCCCTCAGTACTGACCCTGCGACAGTGCAGCACTCCCTCAGTACTGATCCTCCGACAGTGCAGCACTCCTCAGTACTGACCCTCTGACAGTGCAGCACTCCTCAGTACTGACCCTCCGACAGTGCAGCACTCCCTCAGTACTGACCCTCCGACAGTGCAGCACTCCCTCAGTACTGACCCTCCGACAGTGCAGCACTCCTCAGTGCTGACCCTCCTACAGTGCAGCACTCCCTCAGTACTGACCCTCCGACAGTGCAGCACTCCTCAGTACTGACCCTCTGACAGTGCAGCCCTCCCTCAGTACTGACCCTCTGACTGTGCAGCACTCCCTCAGTACTGACCCTCCGACAGTGCAGCACTAACTCAGTACTGACCCTCCGACAGTGCAGCACTCCCTCAGTACTGACCCTCCGACAGTGCAGCACTCCCTCAGTACTGACCCTCTGACAGTGCAGCACTCCCTCAGTACTGACCCTCCGACAGTGCAGCACTCCCTCAGTACTGACCCTCCGACAGTGCAGCACTCCCTCAAAGGCGACACTGTCACAATGTGCCAAATGGCCTCATTTAATGCCATGTAATTCTCATTACTATAATTGTGTGGACTGTGCCATTTGCTCTGGTATTCAATGTCAAGTGGGCTGTCAGTTTGTTTCAACCCTCGTGGTTGCGACCAATTTCACCACCTTTCCCGTATCTTTCACTGGTCATTAAAAATCTTTGTGAATAAGCCTCCCTTCATCCCTTGAGAAACAAGCTACCAGTTTCTTGCTCGTGACTGCTCAAAGCTCGTTGCTTAGCAATGGAATGTACATCTTTTGCACTAATTGACTGACCCCTCTCTCTCTCGCTACACCTCTCCCTCTCTGCCTCTCTTCCTCGTTGTCACTCTTTCTACTTTTCCCTTTCTGTTTCTCTCTGCCTCTGCCTTTCTCTCTCCCCTCTCCCTCCATCTCTCTGTGTCCTTCACTCACAGTCCCTCTCTCTCTCTGTATCTCTGTCTCTCTCCCTCTAGCTGCCTCTGTCTTAAAAATATAGGAACATAAGAAATAGGAGCAGGAGTAGACCATTCAGCCTCTCAAGCCTACTCCACTATTCAGGGTTGATCTTCTGCCTCACCTTTCCCACCCACTCCCCATATTCCTTAATTCTCCGAAAAAACAAAATCTGTCTATCCCAGCCTTAAATGTATTCAATGCTGCAGCATTCCCAGCCCTTTGTGGTAGCGAATTCCAAAGATTCACAACTCTCTGGGTGAAGACATTTCTCCTCATCTCAGTTCTAAACGATCAGCCCCTTAACCTGAGACGGTGTCCCGATCCGGGAGAACCAACCTCTCACTGTCAAGCCCCTTCAAAATCTTCTAAACTCCAGAGAGTATCGGCCCAATTTACTCAGCTTCTCATCATAGGACAACCCCCTCATTCCAGGAACCAACCTAGTGAACTTTCGCTGCACTGCTTCCAAGGCAAGCATATCCTTCCTTAAATATAAAGACAAAAACTGTGCACAGTACTCCAGATGTGGTCTCACCAAGGCCCTGCACAATTTTTAGCAAGACTTCCTTATTCCTGTACTCCAATCCCCTTGCAATAAAGTCCAACATGCCATTTGCTTTCCTAATTGCTTGCTGGACCTGCATACTAGCTTTCCATGTTCCTTGTATAAGTACACCCAAGTCTCCCTGAACATTAATGTTTTCACAGCCACATCTTCTTCCTCAGTGACTGTCTCCGGCTCCGATTTATTCCATGTGGATTCCAACTGAAGTTTCATCCTTCATGTTTCGAATCCACCCAGGATTACAGGTATCTCTGAGAAATACAACATTCCTCGGACTGCTGTTCTCACCGCATCCTGAGATCCACACTCAGTGCTATGCGCCGCCACATGCACACACTGGACCTCTCTCTCCAGAAGCACCACCTCACCTTATCTCAAAGCTGTTCAACTCCGCAGTTTCATTTCATCCTTTGTTATCCAACGCATTAACAAAAAACTTTCTTTCTTCCTTTCAAGTGTTAAGGAACACAAGCTCCAGCAGCTGATGGGGACTAATGCCCCTCCAGATCCTTCTTCCCCTTCACTTCCCTCTGACCCCATCCCTTCTGATCTGACCCCTTGCCGTGTATTTACTATACCCTCTGACGCTGAACATTCTGTACTTAACAAAGGACTCCGTTTTATCCCCAAAAGGCCTTCGACAAGGTGCCGCACAAGAGGCTGCTGCAGAAGATAAGGATGCATGGCGTTGGGGGTAAAGTATTAGCATGGATAGAGGATTGGTTGACTAACAGGAAGCAGAGAGTGGGGATAAATGAGTGCTATTCTGGTTGGCAGTCAGTCACTAGTGGTGTGCCTCAGGGATCGGTGTTGGGACCGCAATTATTTACAATTTATATAGATGATTTGGAGTTGGGGACCATGTGTAGGTTGTTAAAGTTTGCAGATGACACTAAGATGAGTGGCAGAGCAAAGTGTGCAGATGACTGTGAAACTTTGCAGAGGAACATCAATACATTGAGTGAGTGGGCAAAGGTCTGGCAGATGGAATTCTTTTGGGCCTCCTTATCTCGAGAGACAATGGATACGCGCCTGGAGGTGGTCAGTGGTTTGTGAAGCAGCGCCTGGAGTGGCTATAAAGGCCAATTCTGGAGTGACAGGCTCTTCCACAGGTGCTGCAGAGAAATTTGTTTGTTGGGGCTGTTGCACAGTTGGCTCTCCCCTTGCGCCTCTGTCTTTTTTCCTGCCAACTACTAAGTCTCTTCGACTCGCCACAATTTAGCCCTGTCTTTATGGCTGCCCGCCAGCTCTGGCGAATGCTGGCAACTGACTCCCACGACTTGTGATCAATGTCACACGATTTCATGTCGCGTTTGCAGACGTCTTTATAACGGAGACATGGACGGCCGGTGGGTCTGATACCAGTGGCGAGCTCGCTGTACAATGTGTCTTTGGGGATCCTGCCATCTTCCATGCGGCTCACATGGCCAAGCCATCTCAAGCGCCGCTGACTCAGTAGTGTGTATAAGCTGGGGATGTTGGCCGCTTCAAGGACTTCTGTGTTGGAGATATAGTCCTGCCACCTGATGCCAAGTATTCTCCGAAGGCAGCGAAGATGGAATGAATTGAGACGTCGCTCTTGGCTGGCATACGTTGTCCAGGCCTCGCTGCCGTAGAGCAAGGTACTGAGGACACAGGCCTGATACACTCGGACTTTTGTGTTCCGTGTCAGTGCGCCATTTTCCCACACTCTCTTGGCCAGTCTGAACATAGCAGTGGAAGCCTTACCCATGCGCTTGTTGATTTCTGCATCTAGAGACAGGTTACTGGTGATAGTTGAGCCTAGGTAGGTGAACTCTTGAACCACTTCCAGAGCGTGGTCGCCAATATTGATGGATGGAGCATTTCTGACATCCTGCCCCATGATGTTCGTTTTCTTGAGGCTGATGGTTAGGCCAAATTCATTGCAGGCAGACGCAAACCTGTCGATGAGACTCTGCAGGCATTCTTCAGTGTGAGATGTTAAAGCAGCATCGTCAGCAAAGAGGAGTTCTCTGATGAGGACTTTCCGTACTTTGGACTTCGCTCTTAGACGGGCAAGGTTGAACAACCTGCCCCCTGATCTTGTGTGGAGGAAAATTCCTTCTTCAGAGGATTTGAACGCATGTGAAAGCAGCAGGGAGAAGAAAATCCCAAAAAGTGTGGGTGCGAGAACACAGCCCTGTTTCACACCACTCAGGATAGGAAAGGGCTCTGATGAGGAGCCACCATGTTGAATTGTGCCTTTCATATTGTCATGGAATGAGGTGATGATACTTAGTAGCTTTGGTGGACATCCGATCTTTTCTAGTAGTCTGAAGAGACCACGTCTGCTGACGAGGTCAAAGGCTTTGGTGAGATCAATGAAAGCAATGTAGAGGGGCATCTGTTGTTCACGGCATTTCTCCTGTATCTGACGAAGGGAGAACAGCATGTCAATAGTCGATCTCTCTGCACGAAAGCCACACTGTGCCTCAGGGTAGACGCGCTCGGCCAGCTTCTGGAGCCTGTTCAGAGCGACTCGAGCAAAGACTTTCCCCACTATGCTGAGCAGGGAGATTCCACGGTAGTTGTTGCAGTCACCGCGGTCACCTTTGTTTTTATAGAGGGTGATGATGTTGGCATCGCGCATGTCCTGGGGTACTGCTCCCTCGTCCCAGCACAGGCATAGCAGTTCATGTAGTGCTGAGAGTATAGCAGGCTTGGCACTCTTGATTATTTCAGGGGTAATGCTGTCCTTCCCAGGGGATTTTCCGCTGGCTAGGGAATCAATGGCATCACTGAGTTCCGATTTGGTTGGCTGTATGTCCAGCTCATCCATGACTGGTAGAGGCTGGGCTGCATTGAGGGCAGTCTCAGTGACAGCATTCTCCCTGGAGTACAGTTCTAGGTAGTGCTCAACCCAGCGGTCCATCTGTTTGCGTTGGTCAGTGATTATGTCCCCCGATTTAGATTTGAGGGGGGTGATCTTCTTGATGGTTGGCCCAAGAGCTCTCTTCATGCCATCATACATTCCTCTGATGTTTCCGGTGTCTGAGGCCAGCTGAATATGACTGCATAGGTGTTGCCAGTAGTCGTTTGCGCAACGCCTAGCTGTTCTTTGTGCAGTACTTCTGGCTGCTTTAAGTGCTGCGGATGTTAAATCGCTGGGGGCTTTCTTGTAGTTCAAAAGTGCAATGCGCTTAGCGGCTATGACAGGTTCCAGCTCTTCATTATGAGATTGAAACCAGTCTGCATTTCTCTTCGCACTTTTGCCGTAGGTGGTCAAAGCTGACTCATAGATGGCGTCTCTGATGTGGGCCCACTTGGTCTCAGCATCCCCTGTGGGAGTGTTTTGAAGGGCTGTTACAAGTGAATTTAGAAATTTTTGTAACAGCTGTGGGTGAGAAATTCTGCTCGTGTTGATGCGCGGGTGGCCCTTCTGCTTGGAATGATGCAACTTCTTTGGTCTGAGTCTAACCTTGCTGCACACCAGGGAGTGGTCGGTGTCGCAGTCCGCACTGTGGAAGCTGCGTGTGATTTGAACACTGTTTAAGGCGGCTCGCCTTGTGACAATGAGGTCTAGCTGGTGCCAACGACGTGATCTTGGGTGCCTCCATGAAACCTGGTGACAGGGTTTAGTGTGAAAGAACGAGTTGGTGATGCAGAGGTTATGATAGGTACACAACTCAAGCAGTCTCTGCCCGTTCTCATTCATCCTTCCAACGCCATAGCGCCCAAGGCAGGAGGGCCATGAGTCATGGTCGGCCCCAACCCTGGCATTAAAGTCCCCCAGCAGGAATAGGTGTTCGGTGTTGGGGATGCTGCTAATGATGTTATGGAGTTGTTCATAGAACTGGTCTTTAGCTTCAGGTGCGGAACAGAGTGTTGGAGCATAGATGCTGAGTAGGTGTACTGGACCAGAGGTGGTGAGCAGTCGGATGGACAGTATGCGTTCCGAGCCATTTGAGGGAGGCTCTATCATGCTGAGCAAGGAGTTTCTGATGGCGAAGCCCACTCCATGCTGTCTTGGTTCTTCAGGATCCCTGCCCTGCCAGAAGAAGGTGTAGTCTTGCTCTGCTAGAGAGCCACTCGCGGGGAGGCGAGTCTCCTGAAGTGCTGCAATGTCCACATTGAGTCTACTGAGCTCGTTGTTAATGATGGCGGTCTTCCGAGAATCGTTGATTTGTGTAAGGTCTTCCGACAGGCCAGGACACATAGTTCTGACGTTCCAGCTTGCAAAGCGAAGGGCTGGTACCTTCTTTCCTTTTTTCATGTTGTTTGGTGCGGTGTGTCAGTCCACCTTTCGGGCAATGACCCTGAGCTCCAAGCACCCATTGAAGCAGGCAGACTGTGGCGGGACAGAACCTTATTGACCGGGGGCTGCCCGGTTTGAGGCGGGCGGTAGCTGTCCAGTGAGGTGCAATGACCTCTCCCACCGACAAAGGCAACCCGTGGCGCCCAGTTTCTACGCCAATTTATCTGGACTTATAACCCGTAACTGCTGCCTTCCGTGTTGTTTCAGTCGCTGTGAGGCAACTATGGAGTGACCTCTCCATGGCGCATGCCTGGGCAAATTTATGGAGGTTGAGAGTTGCCCAGTCGTCAAAACCCCCCTCTTGGCCTTTCTGGTGGGGTCCAAAGGAGTGCAGGACACGACGTTTGGCACCAGTATGGCTGCAGGAACTGCCGGAAACATGCCAAAGGTGACACATGACCGACTACGGGGTTCCGCTCCGGATTTTCTGTTAGGGTTTACTCCCTTAGCCTTGGTCTCTCCCGAGACGCCCACAAGGCAGTGGGGTTGTTGGGGCCCCTACACAGGTGTAGGATGGTGCCGGTGGGAGGAGGGGATGCAAGGGGGAGGGGTAGAGGGAGGGGGTGGGGGGGGGGGGTGCAGGGGAAGGGGGTGCGGGGTGAAGATGGTGCGAGGGGGGGGCGGGCTGGGACGGGGTTGTGAGGGGGTGAGCTGAGAGGGTGGAGCAGGGAAGGGGACGGGGGTGGGGGGGGGTGGAAGGGGGGTAAAGGGGGGGGGGAGGGGGGGGTGGAATCTGGTGCAGGTAATAAGCCATTTCCTCAGTGCCCACCATCGACGTCCGGAAAGCTCATCCACGTCCTTCGGGAGGTGAAGCATCATTTGGCAGACTTAGAGGTGATTACATTTGCTAAGGGTTTTTTTTTTGCAGTGGTTTAAATAAAGGCATGCAGCATTGCCGACAGTGCGCTGCAGATGCTCTCCGAGCCATCTCCCGCGGGCGCTTTGAAGTTGCGGCCGGGGGGGCCGTTCGTGGATGTTTTGGGTGTTCGGGGCACCTTTTCACAGGACTTCTCTCGGGTCCCGCAGCTCCTTCTTCACCTCAATGGACTTACCGCATGCCGTGGCTGCAGACACTCTGGACTGTGAAGACAGCAGGATCGGAGATTAAAGTATCGGCAGCTGTGCTCGTCAATTTCATCCGGATCAATTTCATTGAGAAAACAAAGAGCAGGTGTGGCTGGGGGAGGGCAGTGGGCCCAGGTAACATACACTAAACTAACTGTTAACTTTTAGATAGGGCTAAAATGAACTGATTTAAAGAGCCAGGGGAATTTAAACAGTTTAAGAGGGCAGATTGGGGGAGAAAACGTTAGGGATGGGAGCAGATGGCCATGGATAGAGTTGAACAGCAAGGGAGCTTCCTAGGGAGCTTCCAGCCCAGGAGCCATCTTGAAGACAATGTGGATGGAATACAATGTTAATAAATGTGAAGTTATTCATTTCGGTAGGAGTAACAGTAAAAAGGATTATTACTTGAATGGTAAAAAGTTGCAGCATGCTGCTATGCAGAGGGACCTTGGTGTCCTTGTGCATGAATCACAGAAGGTTGGTCTGCAGGTACAGCAAGTAATTAGGAAGGCAAATGGAATTTTGTCCTTCATTGCTAAAGGGATTGAGTTTAAAAGCAGAGAGGTTATGTTGCAGCTGTATAAGGTACTGGTGAGGCCGCACCTGGAGTACTGTGTGCAGTTTTGGTCTCCTTACTTGAGAAAGGATGTACTGGCACTGGAGAGGGTGCAGAGGAGGTTCACTAGGTTGATTCCGGAGTTGAGGGGGTTGGCTTATGAGGAGAGACTGAGTAGATTGGGATTATATTCATTGGAGTTCAGAAGAATGAGGGGGGATCTTATAGAAACGTATAAAATCATGAAGGGAATAGATAAGATACAAGTAGAGAGGATGTTTCCACTGGCAGGTGAAGCTAGGACAAGAGGGCATAGCCTCAAGATTAGAGGGAGCAGATTTAGGACTGAATTAAGAAGGAACTTCTTCACCCAGAGGGTTGTTAATCTATGGAATTCCTTGCCCAGTGAAGTAGTTGACGCTTCTTCAGTAAACGTTTTTAAAGCTAAGGTAGATATCTTTTTGAACAATAAAGGAATTAAGGGATACAGTGAGAGCGCGGGGTAAGTGGATCTGAGTCCACGAAAAGATCAGCCATGATCTTATTGAATGGCGGAGCAAGCTCGAGGGGCCGGACGGCCTACTCCTGCTCCTAGTTCTTATGATCTTATGATCTTATGCCCCCACCTCAATGAATTTCATACTCGGCATGGTGTTGAGCTCTTATTCCGTTGCCCTCACCTCCGGGCTCACCTCTTTGACCAGGAGTCCTCTGCCCCGAACAACAGACCCATTCACCCGCCTCCAGTACTCTCCTTCCACCTGGACCCCTCCTTCTGGCCTCTTACCCGCTCTTGATCTTTCCAATGAAAATTGTTGGTGTGACATTGGCAGCTTAATTTCTCTGCCCCCAGCCCCCTCACTCAGTCTAACCTGTCCCCCTCTGAACTTGCTGCACTCCGTTCTCTCAGGTCTAACCCTGACATTGTGATAAAACCCGCTGACAAGGGTGGTGCTTTTGTTGTCCAGCATACCGATCTCTATCTTGCAGATGTTTCAGAGATGGAGAAACTGGGAGAATGCCATGCAGTCCTTACAAGAAGCAGGCTGTGAGGAAGTGTATTCAAGGTAGCTGTGGAGTCGGTGGGCTGATAATGAATGTTAGTGGACAGCCTATCCCCAGAGATGGAGACAGAAAAGTCGAGGAAGGGGAGAGAAGTGTCAGAGATGCACCATGTGAAGGTGATTTTTTTTTTATTCATTCATGAGAAGTGGGTGTCGCTGGCTAGGCCAGCATTTATTGCCCATCCCTAATTGCCCTTGAGAAGGTGGTGATGAGCTGCCTTCTTGAATGGCTGCAGTCCATGTGGGGTAGGTACACCCACAGTGCTGTTAGGAAGGGAGTTCTAGGATTTTGACCCAGCGACAGTGAAGGAACGGCGATATAGTTCCAAGTCAGGATGGTGTGTGACTTGGAGGGGAACTTGCAGGTGGTGAAGTTCCCATGTATTTGCTGCCCTTGTCCTTCTAGTTGGTAGAGGTCGCGGGTTTGGAAGGTGCCGTCGAAGGAGCCTTGGTGCGTTGCTGCAGTGCATCTTGTAGATGGTACACACTGCTGCCACTGTACATCGGTGGTGGAGGGAGTGAATGTTTGTAGATGGGGTGCCAATCAAGTGGGCTGCTTTGTCCTGGATGCTGTCGAGCTTCTTGAGTGTTGTTGGAGCCGCACCCATCCAGGCAAGTGGAGAGTATTCCATCACACTCCTGACTTGTGCCTAGTAGATGGTGGACAGGCTTTGGGGAGTCAGGAGCTGAGTTACTCGCCTCAGGATTCCTAGCCTGTGACCTGCTCTTGCAGCCATGGTATTTATGTGGCTACTCCAGTTCAGTTTCTGGTCAATGGTAGCCCCTAGGATGTTGATAGTGGGGGATTCAGCCATTGTAATGCCATTGAATGTCAAGGGGAGATGGTTAGATTCTCTCTTGTTGGAGATGTTCATTGCCTGGTACTTGTGTGGCACGAATGTTACTTGCCACTTATCAGCCCAAGCCTGGATATTGTCCAGATCTTGCTGCATTTCTACATGGACTGCTTCAGTATCTGAGGAGCCATGAATGGCGCTGAACATTGTGCAATCATCAGCGAACATTCCCACTACTGATCTTATGATTTAAGGAAGGTCATTGATGAAGCAGCTGAAGATGGTTGGGCCTAGGACACTACCCTGAGGAACTCCTACAGTGATGTCCTGGAGCTCAGATGATTGACCTCCAACAACCACAACCATCTTCCTTTGCGCTAGGTATGACTCCAACCAGCGGAGGGTTTTCTCCCTGATTCCCATTGACCTCAGCTTTTCTAGGGCTCCTTGATGCCATACTCGGTCAAATGCTGCCTTGATGTCAAGGGCAGTCACTATCACCTTACCTCTTGAGTTCAGCTCTTTTGTCCATGTTTGAACCAAGGCTGTAATGAGGTCAGGAGCTGAGTGGCCCTGGCGGAACCCAAACTGAGCATCACTGAGCAGGGTATTGCTAAGCAAGTGCCGCTTGATGGCACTGTTGATGACACCTTCCATCACTTTACTGATGATTGAGAGTAGGCTGATGGGGCGGTAATTGGTCGGGTTGGGCTTGTCCTGCTTTGTGTGTACAGGACATACCTGGGCAATTTTCCACATTGCAGGGTAGATGCCAGTGTTGTAGCTGTACTGGAACAGCATGGCTAGGGGTGTGGCAAGTTCTGGAGCACAGGTCTTCAGTACTATTGCAGGAATATTGTCAGGGCCCATAGCTTTTGCAGTGTCCAGTGCCTTCAGTCGTTTCTTGATAACACGCGGAGTGAATCGAATTGGCTGAAGTCTGGCATCTGTGATGCTGTGGACTTCAGGAGGAGGCCGAGATGGATCATCAACTCGGCACTTCCCGCTGAAGATTGTTGCAAATGCTTCAGCCTTATCTTTTGCACTGATGTGCTGGGCTCCCCCATCATTGAGGATGGGGATATTTGTGGAGCCACCTCCTCCAGTTAGTTGTTTAATTGTCCACCACCATTCACGGCTGGATGTGGCAGGATTGCAGAGCTTAGATCTGATCCGTTGGTTATGGGATCGCTTAGCTCTGTCTATTGCATGCTGCTTACGCAGTTTGGCACGCAGATAGTCCTGTGTTGTAGCTTCACCAGGTTGACACCTCATTTTGAGGTATCCCTGGTGCTGCTCCTGGCATGCCCTCCTGCATTCTTCATTGAACCAGGGTTGGTCCCCCGGTTTGATGGTAATGGTAGAGTGGGGATATGCCGGGCAATGAGGTTACAGATTGTGGATGAGTACAATTCTGCTGCTGCTGATGGCCCACAGCGCCTCATTGATGCCCAGTTTTGCATTGCTAGATCTGTTCGAAATCTATCCCATTAAGCAGGGTGATAGTGCCACACAACACAATGGACGGTATCATCAATGTGAAGGCGGGACTTCGTCTCCACAAGGACTGTGCAGTGGTCACTCCTACCAATACAGTCATGGACAGAAGCATCTGTGGCAGGCAGATTGGTGCGGACGAGGTCAAGTATGTTTAGCCCTCGTGTTGGTTCCCTCACCACCTGCTGCAGACCCAGTCTAGCAGCTATGTCCTTTAGGACTCGGCCAGCTTGGTCAGTAGTGGTGCTACCGAGCCACTCTTGGTGATGGACATTGAAGTCCCCCACCCAGAGTACATTTTGTGCCCTTGCCACCCTCAGTGCTTCCTCCAAGTGGTGTTCAACATGGAGGGGTGCTGAGTCATCAGCTGAGGGAGGACAGTAGGTGGTAGTCAGCAGGAGGTTACCTTGCCCATGTTTGACCTGATGCCATGAGACTTCATGGGATCCGGAGTCAATGTTGAGGACTCCCAGGGCAACTCCCTCCCTACTGTATACCACTGTGCCACTGTCTCTGATGGGTCTGTCCTGCCGGTGGGACAGGACATACCCAGGGATAGTGATTGCAGTGTCTGGGACATTGTCTGTAAGGTATGATTCCGTGAGTATGACTATGTCAGGCTGTTGCTTGACTAGTCTGTGGGACAGCTCTCCCAACTTTGGCACAAGCCCCCAGATGTTAGTAAGGAGGACTTTGCAGGGTCGACAGGGCAGGGTTTGCCGTTGTCGTTTCCGGTGCCTAGGTCGATGCCGGGTGGTCCGTCCAGTTTCATTCCTTTTTATTGACTTTGTAGCCGTTAGATACAACTGACTGGCTTGCTAGGCCATTTCAGAGGGCATGTAAGAGTTAACCACATTGCTGTGGGTCTGGAGTCACATGTAGGCCAGACCAGGTAAGGACAGCAGATTTCCTTCCCTGAAGGACATTAGTGAACCAGATGGGTTTTTACAACAATCAACACCTTATCCATCTGCGTTGCCACTTTCAGTGACCTGTGGACCTGTACGTCCAGATCTCTCTGCCTGTCAATACTCCTAAGGGTTCTGCCATTTACTGTATACTTCCCACCTGTTTTAGATCTTCAAAAATGCATTACCTCACATTTGTCCGGATTAAACTCCATCTACCATTTCTCCGCCCAAGCCTCCAACCGATCTATATCCTGCTGTATCCTCTGACAATCCTCATCACTATCCCCAACTCCGCTGTTTGTAGTATATATAAACGATTTGGAGGAAAATGTAGCTGGTCTGATTAGTAAGTTTGCGGACGACACAAAGGTTGCTCTTTATATATGTTTAAAAATCCTTGGGATTTTCCTTAATCCTGTCTGCCAATGACTTTTCATAACCCCTTTTAGCCCTCCTGACATCTTGCTTAAGTTCCTTCCGACTGTCTTTATATTCCTCAAGGGCTTCGTCTGTTCCCAGCCTTCTAGCCCTTATGAATGCTTCCTTTTTCTTTTTGACGAGGCTCACAATATCCCGCGTTATCCAAGGTTCCCGAAACTTGCCAAACTTATCCTTCTTCCTCACAGGAGCATGCCGGTCCTGCATTCCAATCAACTGATGCTTGAAAGACTCCCACATGTCAGATGTTGATTTTCCCTCAACTGCTGCCCCCAATCTAAATTCTTCAGTTCCTGCCTAATATTGTTTGTTTGCACTGGAGTGCTGACTTGGGTTGCATTCGAGTGCTACAGTGGAAGTTTGGTGACTGAGGATAATTAAGGGTTAATTTTATCTGAAATCTAATCTGTCTTTTATTTAGCAGATTAACTTAACAGTTGCTGTTAGGGTTGGAGAAGGTGAGTTTTAGACCAGCTTTAAACAGGGTTCACTCAGGCTCTGATTGCAGCTGCACCTTGTTAATTAGAGAATTGGCTTAAACCAGTTTTCAGGGGCTAGAGTCAGTCAGTATAAAAGTGGGCCATCTTGCAGTGTTGACCTTGTTTGCACTGGAGTGCTGATTTGGGTTGTATTAGAGTGTTAAAGTGGAAGTTTGGTGACTGAGGAAGATCGGTGAGGAGGGAGCGAGGAGCTCCTTTCATTTCGTACTTGTCCTCAGAGTGAGGGGAGCCGAGAGTTTCCAAAGAACACAGCTGACTTATGAGTAAGTCCTGGTGGGTATTTTTCAAAGTGGATTGAATTGTAAGTCATTGCTTTAGCAAGACTTGGTTGTTTTTTAAAATTATAATCTTCTAAATTTTTAAATTTGAAGGGTTTAGTCATGGCAGGAGAGCTTAAAGCCATGGTTTGCTCCTCTTGCTGCATGTGGGAATCCGGGAACATTTCCAGTCCCCGGGACCAGCATGTGTGCAGGAAGTGTGTCCAGCTGCAGCTCCTGGAAGCTCGGTTTTCAGAGCTGGAACGGCGGCTGGAAACACTGCAGCATCCGCGAGTCTGAGAGCATCGTGGATAGCACGTATAGAGAGGTGGTCACACCGCAGCTGAAGGGACTTGAGGAAGGAATGGAATGGGTTACTACCAGGCAGTCCAAGAGAATCAGGCAGGTAGTTCAGGAGTCCCCTGGGGTCCCGCTTGCAAATCGGTATTCCATTTTGGAGGCTGATGAGGCTGGTTCCTCCAGGGAATGTGGATAGAGCCAAGCTTCTGGCACCGCAAGCAGCCTGTCTGCACAGGAAGGGGAAAAGACAGGAAAAGCAATAGAAATAGGGGATTCTATAGTCAGGGGAACAGATAGGCGCTACTGTGGCCGTCAACGTGACTCCAGGATGGTGTGTTGCCTCCCTGGTTTCAAGTTCTGGGATGTCACTGAACGGCTGCAGGGCATCCTGAAGGGGGGAGGGTGATAAGGCAGAGGTCATGGTACATGTTGGTACCAATGACATAGGTAGAAAGAGGGATGAGGTCTTGCATCAAGAATTCAGGGAGTTAGGCAGGAGACTAAAAAGCAGGACCTCTCTGGTTGTAATCTCTGAATTACTCCCAGTGCCACGTGCTAGCGAGTATAGAATAGGAGAATAGCACAGATGAATGCATGCAGGAGGGAGGGTTTACATTCCTGGACCACTGGGACCATTTCTGGGGAAGGTGGGACCTGTACAAGCGGGATGGTCTACATCTGAACCAGAGGGGGACTAACATCCTTGCTGGCGGGTTTGCTAGTGCTGTTGGGAGGAGTTTAAACTAATTTGGCAGGAGGAGGAGATGCAGACTCCGAGCAGAATAGGGACACAGCTAAACACAGAAAAGCAAACAAGTCATAGGGAATACAGCAGAAGTAAGTTTCAAGGGAGTAAGACCAGGATGGAAGGCCTCTACTTTAATGCCAGGAGTATTGCAGGTAAAACGGATGAGTTAAGGGCAATGATTGACATGTGGAATTGTGATATAGTAGCCATCACGGAGACATGGTTAAGGGAAGGGCAGGATTGGCAGCTCAATATCCCGGGATATAGAATCTTCAGGCAAGACATTAGAGGGGGTAAAAGAGAAGGGGGCATTGCAATATTAGTAAAGGAGTCAGTTACTGCAGTAAGGAGAGATGATTTCTTGCAGGGGGCATCAAATAAAGCTTTATGGGTGGAGTTTAGGAATAAAAAAGGGACAGCCACATTGCTAGGTGTTTAATATAGACCCCCAGATAGTCAGCAGGAAATTGAGGAGCAAATATGTGCGCAATTTGCAGAGGTGTGTAAAAATAATAGGGTAATTATATTCGGTGATTTCAACTTTCCCAACATTAATTGGGATAGTCATCATGTTAAGGGCTTAGATGGAGTGGCGTTCTTAAAATGTATACAGGAGAACTTTTTAGCTCAATATGGAGAGGATCCAACAAGGGAGGGTGCAGTGCTGGACCTAATTCTGGGGAATGAAGCCGGACAGGTGGTTGATGTGTTGGTGGGGGGACATTTTGGTGATAGCGACCACAACATGGTACAATTTAAGCTTGTTATGGAGAAAGAAACAGACAAGTTGCAACAAAAGGTCTTGGATTGGGGGAGAGCAAATTTTAGTAAAATAAGGCAGGATCTGGCCAAGGTAGACTGGAAAGAGTTACTTGTCGGCAAATCTACAGAAGAGCAGTGGGGGGCATTCAAAAAGGAAATGGGGAGGGTACAGGCCCGACATGTTCCCTCCAGGGTAATAGGTAGGAGCAACAAGCCCAGAGAACCATGGATGACCAGAAACATTCAGGGTACGATGAGAAGGAAAAGAGAGGCTTTTAGCAAATACAAGGAGAGCAAATCAACAGAAGCATTAGTGGAGTACAGAAAGTGTAGGATGGAGCTTAAGAAAGCAATTAGGAGAGCAAAGAGGGGATATGAGAAAGCTCTGGCTGGTAAAAGTAGGAAAAACCTCAAGATATTCTATAAGTATATCAATGGGAAGAGGATAACCAGGGAAAGAGTAGGACCCATTAGGGACCAAGGGGGAAATCTGTGGGTGGAGCCAGAGGACATTGGTAGGGTGTAGAACGAATACTTCACATCTGTCTTCACCCAAGAGAATGAGAATGTAGTTACGGAACTCAGAGAGAGAGAGACTGTGAGGTTCTTGAGCAAATTGTCATAGGGAGTGACAAGGTATTGGAGGTTTTGGAAGGCTTAAAAGTGGACAAATCTCCAGGTCCAGACGATTTGTGTCCCAGGATGCTGTGGGAGGCGAGGGTGGAGATTGCAGGGGCTCTGACCCTAATTTTTAATTCCTCTCTGGCCACGGGGGAGGTGCCAGAGGACTGGAGAACAGCTAATGTGGTCCCACTATTTAAGAAAGGTTGTAGAGATAAGCCAGGGAACTACAGACCAGTGAGTCTCACGTCAGTGGTAGGGAAACTATTGGAGAAAATTCTGAAGGAGAGAATCTATCTCCACTTGGAGAGGCAAAATTTGATTAGGAATAGTCAGCATGGCTTTGTCAGAGGGAGGTCATGCCTAACAAATTTGATTGAATTTTTTGAGCATGTGACCAGGTGTGTAGATGAGGGTAGTGCAGTTGATGTAGTTTACATGGATTTCAGCAAAGCCTTTGACAAGGTCCCACATGGGAGACTTATCAAGAAACCAAATGCACATGGGATACAGGGTAACTTGATAAGGTGGATTCAAAATTGGCTTAGCTGTAGGAGACAGAGTGATGACAGACGGCTGTTTTAGTGACTGGAAGCCAGTGTCCAGTGGCTTACCACAGGGATCTGTGCTGGGTCCCCTATTGTTTGTCATTTATATAAACGACATAGATGACTATGTGGGGGGTAGGATCAGTAAGTTCACGGATGATGCAAAGACTGGCCAAGTGGTTAACAGTGAGGTGGAGTGTCTTAGGTTACAGAAAGATATAGATGGGATGGTCAAATGGGCAGAAAAGTGGCAGATGGAATTTAACCCTGAAAAGTGTGAGGTGATACACTTTGGAAGGAATAATGTGACGCGGAAGTATTCAGTGAATGGCCTGACACTGGGAAGTTCCGAGGAACAAAGGGACCTTGGCGTGTTTGTCCATAGATCTCTGAAGGCAGAAGGGCAGGCTAATAGGGTGGTGAAAAAGGCATATGGGACACTTGCCTTTATCAATCGAGGCATAGATTACAAAAGCAGGGAGGTTATGTTGGAGTTGTACAGAACTTTGGTAAGGCCACAGCTGGAGTACTGTGTGCAATTCTGGTCGCCACATTATAGGAAGGATGGGGTGGGTGCAGAGGCAATTCACCAGGATGTTGCCTGGGGTGGAACATTTAGCTCTGAAGAGAGGTTGGATAGGTTTGGGTTGTTTTCACTGGAGCAGGGAAGACTGAGGGGTGACCTGATCGAGGTGTACAAGATTGAGGTGCATTGACAGGGTGGATAGGGAGCAGCTGTTCCCCTTAGTTGAAAGGTCAGTTACGAGGGTTCACAAGTTTAAGGTGAGGGGCGGGAGGTTTAAGAACAAAGAACAAAGAAAATTACAGCACAGGAACAGGCCCTTCGGCCCTCCAAGCCTATGCCGATCCAAATCCTCTATCTAAACCTGTCACCTATTTTCTAAGGGTCTGTATCTCTTTACTTCCTGCCCATTCATGTATCTATCTAGATACATCTTAAAAGACGCCATCGTGCCCGCATCTACCACCTTCGCTGGCAACGCGTTCCAGGCACCCACCACCCTCTGCGTAAAGAACATTCCACGCATATCCCCCCTAAACTTTTCCCCTTTCACTTTGAACTCGTGTCCTCTAGTAATTGAATCCCCCACTCTGGGAAAAAGCTTCTTGCTATCCACCCTGTCTATACCTCTCATGATTTTGTCCACCTCAATCAGGTCCCCCCTCAACCTCCGTCTTTCTAATGAAAATAATCCTAATCTACTCAACCTCTCTTCATAGCTAGTGCCCTCCATACCAGGCAACATCCTGGTGAACCTCCTCTGCACCCTCTCCAAAGCATCCACATCCTTTTGGTAATGTGGCGACCAGAACTGCACGCAGTATTCCAAATGTGGCCGAACCAAAGTCCTATACAACTGTAACATGACCTGCCAACTCTTGTACTCAATACCCCGTCCGATGAAGGAAAGCATGCCATATGCCTTCTTGACCACTCTATTGACCTGCGTTGCCACCTTCAGGGAACAATGGACCTGAACACCCAAATCTCTCTGTACATCAATTTTCCCCAGGACTTTTCCATTTACTGTATAGTTCACTCTTGAATTGGATCTTCCAAAATGCATCACCTCGCATTTGCCCTGATTGAACTCCATCTGCCATTTCTCTGCCCAACTCTCCAGTCTATCTATATTCTGCTGTATTCTCTGACAGTCCCCTTCAGTATCTGCTACTCCACCAATCTTAGTGTCGTCTGCAAACTTAAGGGGGATTTGAGAAAGAACTTTTTTACCCAGAGGGTGGTGACGGTCTGGAATGTCCTGCCTGGGAGGGTGGTAGAGGCAGGTTGCCTCACATCCTTTAAAAAGTACCTGGATGAGCACTTGGCACGTCATAACATTCAGGGCTATGGGCCAAGTGCTGGCAAATGGGATTAGGTAGACAGGTCAGGTGTCTTTAATGCATCGGTGCAGACTCGATGGGCCGAAGGGCCTCTTCTGCACTGT
Source organism: Heterodontus francisci (assembly GCF_036365525.1). Taxonomy (NCBI): domain Eukaryota; kingdom Metazoa; phylum Chordata; class Chondrichthyes; order Heterodontiformes; family Heterodontidae; genus Heterodontus; species Heterodontus francisci. The sequence goes on along the minus strand of NC_090378.1, from coordinate 768,067 downwards.
ATTATTCAGTGATTCTGTGAATATTGTTATAATTAGCCTTACCTCAATTTCGCACCTTCACCCAAGGACTACTCTTATCCTCATCCACAAGTACCTTAAAACTTATGGAATTATAGTCACTGCTCCCGAAATGCTCCCCGACTGAGACTTCGACCACTTGCCCTATGTCCTGTTGCAGGCGGCTTATATCATCTCCCTTTTTGCTACACCATCAAGTTTGGTGTCAGTGGCAAATTTTATAATTCTACTCTATATTCAAAGATCAGTCATTTATAAATAGCAAAAAAAGCAGTGGTCCCAGCACTGGGGAAGACCACTGTCTACCATCCTCCAGTCTGAAAAACAACCATTTGAGTTTTTGCACATCTGTGATTTCCCTGCAGACTTGCTCCTCTCAATCTTGCCCTATTTGGAGGCCTATAGAATACTCCCAGGAGCATGATCATACCATTCTGCTTCTCAACTCTAACCAAATGGATTCTGTCCTTGCCTGCTCAATGACATTAGCAATTAGGAAGGCAAATGGTTTGTTATTTTAGATTTGTTTTTTATTCATTCATGGGATGTGGGCGTCACTGGCTATGCCAGCATTTGTTGCCCATCCCTAATTGCCCTTGAGAAGGTGGTGGTGAGCTGCCTTCTTGAACCGCTGCAGTCCATGTGGGGTAGGTACAACCACAGTGCTGTTAGGAAGGGAGTTCCAGGATTTTGACCCAGCGGCAGTGAAGGAACGGCAATATAGTTCCAAGTCAGGATGGTGTGTGACTTGGATGGGAATTTGCAGGTGGTGATGTTCCCATGCATCTGCTGCTCTTGTACTTCGAGGTGGTAGAGGTCACGGGTTTGGAAGGTGCTGTCGAAGGAGCGTTAGTGCGTTGCTGCAGTGCATCTTGTAGATGGTACACACTGCTGCTACTGTTCATCGGTGGCGGATGGAGTGAATGTTTGTAGATGGGGTGCCAATCAAACGGGCTGCTTTGTCTTGGATGGTGTCAAGCTTCTTGAGTGTTGTTGGAGCTGCAACCATCCAGGCAGTGGAGAGTATTCCATCACACTCCTGACGTTGTGCCTTGTAGGTGGTGGACAGACTTTGGGGAGTCAAGAGGTGAGTTACTCATCGCAGGATTCCCATCCTCTGACCTGCTCTTGTAGCCATGGTATTTTTTGGCTACTCCAGTTCAGTTTCTGGTCAATGGTAGCCCCGAGGATGTTGATAGGGGGGGATTCAGCGATGGTAATGCCATTGAATGTCAAGGGGAGATGGTTAGATTCTCTTATTGGAGATGGTCATTGCCTGGCACTTGTGTGGCGCAAATGTTACTTGCCACTTATCAGCCCAAGCCTGGATATTGTCCAGGTTTTGCTGAATTTCTACACGGACTGCTTCAGTATTTGAGGAGTCGCGAATGGTGCTGAACATTGTGCAATCATCAGCGAACATCCCCACTTCTGACCTTATGATTGAAGGAAGGTCATTGATGAAGCAGCTGAAGATGATTGGGCCTGAGGAACTCCTGCAGTGATGTCCTGGAGCTCAGATAATTGACCTTCAACACCACAACCATTTTCCTTTGTGCTAGGTATGACTCCAACCAGCGGAGGGTTTTCCCCCTGATTCCCATTGACTCCAGTTTTGCTAGGGCTCCTAGAAGCCATACTCTGTCAAATGCTGCCTTGATGTCAAGGGCAGTCACTCTCGCCTCACCTCAGGAGTTCAGCTGTTTTGTCCATGTTTGAACCAAGGCTGGAATGAGGTCAGGTGCTGAGTGGCCCTGGCAGAACCCAAACTGGGTATCACTGAGCAGGTTATTGCTAAGCAAGTATTGTTTGATGGCACTGTTTAGTTTTAGTTTTTAGTTTAGAGATACAGCACTGAAACAGGCCCTTCGGCCCACCGAGTCTGTGCCGACCATCAACCACCCATTTATACCAATCCTACACTAATCCCATATTCCTACCACGTCCCCACCTGTCCCTATATTTCCCTACCACCTACCTATACTAGAGGCAATTTATAATGGCCAATTTACCTACCAACCTGCAAGTCTTTTGGCTGTGGGAGAAAACCGGAGCACCCGGAGAAAACTCACGCAGACACAGGGAGAACTGTTGAAGACACCTCCCATCACTTTGCTGATTGAGAGTAGACTGATGGGGTAGTAATTGGCCGGGTTGGACTTGTCCTGCTTTTTGTGTACAGGACATACCTGGGTAATTTTCCACATTGCAGGGTAGATGCCAGTGTTGTGGCTGTACTGGAACAGCTTGGCTAGGGGTGCGGCAAGTTCTGGAGCACAGGTCTTCAGTACTATTGCCGGAATATTGTCAGGACCCATAGCCTTTGCAGTATCCAGTGCCTTCAGTCGTTTCTTGATATCACGTGGAGTGAATCAGATTGGCTGAAGTCTGGCATCTGTGATGCTGGGGACTTCAGGAGGGGACCGAGATGGATCATCAACTCGGCACTTCTGGCTGAAGATTGTTGCAAATGCTTCAGCCTTACCTTTCGCACTGATGTGCTGTGCTCCCCCATCGTTGAGGATGGGGATATTTGTGGAGCCACCTCCTCCAGTTAGTTGTTTAATTGTCCATCACCATTCACGGCTGGATGTGGCAGGACTGCAGAGCTTTGATCTGATCCGTTGGTTATGGGATCGCTTAGCTCTGTCTATCACATGCTGCTTACTGTTATGTAATGAGAAAGGGGTAATTAATAATCTTGTTGTAAAAGAACCTTTCGGGCTCAGTGACCATAATACGATGGAATTTTACACTATGTTTGAAAGTGAGGTAGTTCAATCTGAAGCCAGGGTGTTAAATTTGAACAAAAAAAATTATGAAGATATGAGGGGCAAATTGGCTGAGGTGGATTGTGAAAATACATTAAAAGGTATGACAGTACATAGGCAAGGATTAGTCTTTTAAGAATTATTACATAGTTTACAGCAACTATACATTCCCTCAAGGCACAAAAACCCCAAAAGTAAAGGCAGACAACCGAGGATAACAAAGGAGGTTCAGGATTGCATAAGATTAAAAGAAAAGGCCTATAAAATTGCTAGAAATGGCAGTAAACCTGAGGATTGGGAGGATTTTAGAACACAGCCCAGGAGGACCAAGAAACTGATAAAGAAAGGGAACAAAGAACAAAGAACAGTACAGCACAGGAACAGGCCATTCGGCCCTCCAACCCTGCGCCGATCTTGATGCCTGCCTAAACTAAAACCTTCTGCACTTCCGGGGACCGTATCCCTCCATTCCCATCCTATTCATGTATTTGTCAAGATGTCTCTTAAACATCGCTATCGTATCTGCTTCCACCACCTCCCCCGGCAGCAAGTTCCAGGCACTTACCACCCTCTGTAAAGAACTTGCCTCACACATCCCCTCTAAACTTTGCCCCTCTCACCTTAAACCTATGTCCCCTAGTAACTGACTCTTCCACCCTGGGAAAAAGCTTCTGACTATCCACTCTGTCCATGCCGCTCATAACTTTGTAAACCTCTATCATGTCACCCCTCCACCTCCGTCGTTCCAGTGAAAACAATGAGTTTATCCAACCTCTCCTCATAGCTAATGCCCTCCAGACCAGGCAACATCCTGGTAAACTTCTTCTGTACCCTCTCCAAAGCCTCCACGTCCTTCTGGTAGTGTGGCGACCAGAATTGCACGCAATATTCTAAGTGTGGCCTAACTAAAGTTCTGTACAGCTGCAGCATGACTTGCCAATTTTTATACTCTATGCCCCGACCGATGAAGGCAAGCATGCTGTATGCCTTCTTGACTAATTTTTCCACCTGCGTTGCCACTTTCAGTGACCTGTGGACCTATACGCCCAGATCTCTCTGCCTGTCAATACTCCGAAGGGTTCTGGCATTTACTGTATACCTCCCACCTGTATTAGATCTTCCAAAATGCATTACCTCACATTTGTCCGGATTAAACTCCATCTGCCATTTCTCCGCCCAAGTCTCCAACCGATCTATATCCTGCTGTATCCTCTGACAATCCTCATCACTATCCGCAACTCCACCAAAGGATGTAATAAATGGACACTTGGATAATAATGATCTGATTGGGCATAGTCAACATGGATTTATGAATGGGAAATCATGTTTGACGAACTTGTTGGAGTATTTTGAGGATGTTACTAACAGAATTGATAAAGGGGAGTTGGTGGACGTGGTATACTTCGATTTTCAGATTTTGATAAAGTCCCCCACAGGAGGTTGGTTTGCAAAATTAAAGCACATGGGATTGGAGGTAATATACTGGCATGGATTAAGGATTGGTTAACAGGCAGAAAACAGTAGAATTAAATGGGTCATTCTCACGTTGGCAGGCTGTGACTAGTGGGGTACCGCAGAGATCAGTGCTTGGGCCCAGCTGTTCACAATATATATCAATGATTTGGATGTGGGGACCAAATATAATATTTCCAAGTTCACAGATGACACAAAACTAGGTGGGAATGTGTGTTTTGAGGAAGATGCAAAGCGGCTTCAAGGGGATTTGGACAGACTTAGTGAGTGGGCAAGAACGTGGCAGATGGAATATAATGTGGAAAAATGTGCGTTTATCCACTTTGATAGGAGGAATAGATGTGCAGAGTATTTCTTGAATGCTAAGATTAGAAAGTGTAGATGTCCAAAGGGACCTGGGTGTTCTTGTCAATAAGTCACTAAAAGCTAACATGCAGGTGCAGCAAGTAATTAAGAAGGCTAATGGTATGTTAGCCTTTATCACAAGAGGATTTGAGTACAGGAGTAGCAAAGTCTTGCTTCAATTGGATAGAATCTTGGTGCGATCGCACCTGGAGTACTGTGTGTAGTTTTGGTCCCCTTACCTTAGGAAGGATATTATTGCCATCGAGGGAGTGTAATGAAGGTTCACCAGAAATAAAAACAAGAAATGCTGGAACCAATCAGCAGGTCTGGCAACGTCTGTGGAAAGAGAAGCAGAGTTAACGTTTCGGGTCAGTGACCCTTCTTCGGAACTGGCCCGAAACGTTAACTCTGCTTCTCTTTCCACAGATGCTGCCTGACCTGCTGAGTGGTTCCAGCATTTCTTGTTTTTATTTCAGATTTCCAGCATCCGCAGTATTTTGCTTTTATTGAAGGTACACCAGACTTGTTCCCGGGATGGCAGGACTGTCCAATGAAAAGAGAGATTGGGGAAACTGGGTCTGTATTCTCTAGAGTTTTGAAGAATGAGAGGTGATCTCATTGAAACCTACAAAATACTTAAAGGGATAGACAGGGTAGATGCAGCTAAGATGTTTCCCCTGGTTGGGGAATCTAGAACCAGGGGACATAATTTCAAAATAAGAGGGATGCCACTTAGAACAGAAATGAGGAGAAATTTCTTTACTCAGAGGGTTGTGAATCTTCAGAATTCCCTACCCCAGAGGGCTGTGGAAGCTCAGTCATTGAGTATGTTTAAAGCAGAGATTGACAGATTTTTAAGTACAAATGACATAAAGGGATATGGGGATAGTATGGGAAAAAGGCATTGAAGTGGATAATCAGCCACGATCATATTGAATGGCAGAGCAGGCTCGATGGGCTGAATGGCCTATTCCTGCTCCTATGTTCCTATTCCAGTAATAGATGTAAATCAGGAGGTGGAAGGAAGAGAGGAATTTGGTGAAATGACAATCACCAGGGAAGCAGTACAGAGCAAACTGATGGAGCTGTGGGCTGACAAGTCCCTGGGTCCTGATGGGCTTCATCCTAGAGTCTTAAAAGAGGTGGCTAAGGTAGTAGATGCATTGATGTTAATTTTTCAAAATTTGCTCGATTCTGAAAAGGTTCCATCAGACTGGAAAATAGCAAATATAACCCCTCTATTCAAGAAGGGGGGAGACAGAAAACAGGTAACTATAGGCCTGTTAGCGTGACGTCTGTCATTGGGAAGGTGTTAGAATCGATCATTAAGGAGGCTATAGCTGGACTCTAGAAAAACAAGGTAACCGGGAATAGTCAGCATAGTTTTGTGAATGGGAAATCTTGTTTAACCAATTTATTGGAGTTCTTTGAAGGAGTAACATGTGCTGTGGATAAAGGGGAGCCCGTTGACATACTGTACTTGGATGCCACATAAAAGGTTATTGTGCAAATTAGGAGCTCATGGTGTAGGGGTATCATATTAGCATGGATAGAAGATTGGCTGGCTGACAGAAAACAGTATGTATAAATGGGTCCTTTTCTAATTGGCAGGATGTGACGAGTGGAGTCCCGCAGGGGTCTGTGCTGGGGCCTCAACTTTTTACAATTTATATCAATGATTTAGATGAGGGGAGCGGTGGCATGGTAGCTAAATTTGCAGATGAGACAAAGATAGGTAGGAAAGTATGCTGTGAAGAGGACATAAGGAGGTTGCAGACCAAAAGAGGTTCAGTGAGTGGGCAAAAATCTAGCAGATGGAGTATAATGTGGGAAAATGTGAAGTTGTTAACTTTGGCAGGAAGAATAAAAAATGAGAGTATTACTTAAACAGAGAACGACTGTAGAATTCTGAGGTGCAGTGTGGAGAATATTTCAAGAAACATTTAACAAAATACAGTGAGTATATACCCCTGAGAGGAAAAAGCTCCACTTCACAGAAAAAAACAGCCATGGACAACTAAAGAGATTAGGGATAGCATAAAACAAAAAGAAATGGCTTACAAAAATGCAAAACACAGCACAGATCCGGCCGAATAGGATTGATACAAAGACCAGCAAAGGGTCACAAAGCAGCTTAGAAGAGCTACTAAAAGAGATTATGAAAGGAAACTTGCAAGGGACATCAAAATCAATAAGAAGAAATTTTATAGTTACATAAAGGGAAAGTGGGTGGTCAAGAGCAATGTAGGGCCACTAAAAGCTGAAACTGGAGATATTGTCATTGATAATGGGGAAATGGCAGACATGTTGAACAATTACTTTGCTTCAGTTGTAAAGGAGGATAACTTGCTGGAAGTTCCGAAAAGGGGTCGATAGGGGACAGGGACTCAATACAATTAACGTAAGTAAAACATCAGTAACAAGGAAATTAATGGAACTAAAGAGTGAGAAATCCCCAGGACCTGACGGTTTCCATTCGAGGGTGTTAAAGGAAGTAGGGGAGCACATTGTAGATGCCCTAACTATAGTCTTTCAGAGTTCCCTAGATTCAGGAGTGATCCCTCTGGATTGGAAAGTTGCACATGTCACTCCACTTTTTAAGAAGGGTGAAAGGGGGAACCAAGGAAATTACAGACCAGTTAGCCTGACATCTGTGGTGGGCAAGTTGCTGGAGTCTATAATCAAGGATAGGGTGACTGAACACCTCGAAAAATTTCAGTTAATCAGGGACAGTCAGCATGGATTCACGAAGGGAAGGTCATTCGTGGGTTTCCTCCGGGTGCTCCGGTTTCCTCCCACAGCCAAAAGACTTGCAGATTGATATATAAATTGGCCATTATAAATTGTCACTAGTATAGGTAGGTGGTAGGGAAATATAGGGACAGATGAGGATGTGATAGGAATATGGGATTAGTGTAGGATTAGTATAAATGGGTGGTTAATGGTCGGCACAGACTCGGTGGGCCGAAGGGCCTGTTTCAATGCTGTATCTGTAAATCTAAATTTTTAAAAAAAATCTCATTGAATGTTTTGAACATGTGACTAAGGTAGTGGACAGGGGAGTGTCTATGGCTGTTATTTATCTGGACTTCCAGAAGACATTTGATAAAGTCCCACATAAGAGACTGTTAACTAAGATAGAAGCCCATGGAGTTGAGAACAAATTATTGACATGGTTAGGAAGTTGGTTGAGTGGTAGGTGACAGAGAGTGGGGATAATGGGTAAGTACTCTGATTGGCAGGATGTGACTAGTGATGTCCCGCAGGGATCTGTGTTGGGGCCTCAATTATTCACATTATTCATTAACGACTTGGATGATGGCATAGTAAATCTTATATCCAAATTTGCTGATGATACAAAGTTAGGCGGCATTGTAGACAGTCTAGATGATAGCATAAAATTGCAAAGAGATATTGACAGACTAGGTGAGTGGGCAAAACTGTGGCAGATGGATTTCAATGCGGGCAAGTGTGAGATTATCCATTTTGGACCAAAAAAGGATAGAGCAGGGTACTTTCTAAATGGGAAGATGTTAAGTACAGTGGGTGTCCAAAGAGACTTGGGGGTTCAGATGCATAGATCTTTAAAATGCCATGAGCAAGTGCAGAAAATAATCAAAAAGGCTAATGGAATACTAGCCTTTAAAACCCTGGTTAGACCCCACTTGGAGTATGTGAGTAGTTATGGGCACCACACCTTAGGAAGGATATATTGGCCTTGGAGGGAGTGCAACGTAGGTTTACAAGAATGATACCTGGACTACATGGGTTAAGTTACGAGGAGAGATTACACAAATTAGGCCTGTTTTCGCTAGGATTTAGAAGGTTAAGGGGTGATCTGATCGAAGTCTTCAATATATTAACAGGAAAAGACAGGCTAGATAAAGATAAACTATTTCTACTGGTTGGAGATTCTAAAACTAGGGGGCATAGTCTAAAAATTAGGAGCAGACTGTTCAGGAGAGATGTTAGGAAGCACTTCTTCACGCAAAGGGTGGTAGAGGTTTGGAACTCTCCCACAAACAGCAGTTGAAGCTAGAACAGTTAATTTTAAATCTGTGATAGATTTTTGTTAAGCAAAGATATTAAAGGATATGGGCCAAAGGCAGGTCTTTGGAGTTAGGCCGCGTATCAGCCATGATCTCATTGAATGGGGGAACAGGCTCGAGGGGCTGAATGGCCTACTCCTGTTCCTATCTTCCTATCTTCCTATGTTGCTATGATCTAGCTGTTCTAGTGCATGAGTCACAAAAGGTCAGTATGCAGGTACAGCAAGTCATAAAGAAGGCTAATGGAGTGCTATCCTTTATTACGAGAGGAATTGAAAATAAAAGTAAGGATGTTATGCTTCAGTTGTACAGGGCATTGGTGAGACCACATCTCGAATACTGTGTGCAGTTTTGGTCTCTTCATTTAAGAAAGGATGTAAATGCATTGGAGGCGGTTCAGAGGAGGTTTACTAGATTGATACCTGGAATGAGTGAGTTACCTTATGAGGAAAATTTGGACAGACTGGGCTGGTTTTAACTGGAGTTTAGAAGAGTGAGGGGAGACTTGATTGAAGTTTATAAGGTCCTGAACAGTCTTGACAAGGTGGGTGTGAAAAGGATGTTTCCTCTTGTGGGTGAGTCCAGAACTAGGAAGCACTGTTTTAAAATTAGGGGTCGCCCTTTTAGGACAGAAATGAGGAGAATTTTTTTCTGAGGATTGTGCGACTTTGGAACTCTCTGCCTCAGAGGTGGTGGAGGCGGGATATTGAATATTTTTAAGGCAGAGGTAGATAGATTTCTGTTAGGCAAGGGAATCAAAGGTTATCGGGGGTAGATGGGAGTGTGGATTTCAAGACAGAAAAAGATCAGCCATGTTCTTATTGAATGGTGGAGCAGGCTCAAGGGGCCGAATGGCCTACTCCTGCTCCTAATTTGTATGTTCATATGTTCCTAGGGGCCAGTGCCCCATGAATCGAAACCCCTTCTTCCCATTCTCTGAGCCACGAGTTTAATTCTCTAATCTGATTTCTCTCTCTCTCACCCTTAGTTTCTGTCTCTCTCTCCTCTCTCTCTCTTCTCTCTCTCTTTGTCTCTCTGCTCTCCATCTTCCCTCTCTCTGTCTTCATCTCTCCTCTGTGCCTTTGCCTATCTGTTTCTGTCTCTCTCTCTCTATTTCTCTTTCTCCCCCACCAACTCTTTTTCCAGAACTTGTTTAATTTTCAATGCAGACCTCACTGCATAAAGTCTAATCATTTGCTTCAGTAAATCAGCTCCCAATTAGGCAGAGTGCTGTAAAAATTTATAAAATAACAGCAGGGTGGAACAGTCTAGAGTCATGGAAGTGAAAAGGCCTTTTTCCTAATCGCATCCGATTCCTCATTGTAAATAACACCTTGTGCCTGTGACTGTATTGGACAGCACTAAAGAACAATGGATAATATTTACTCCAATACTAACCTGTTATTCTGACTTCAATATACTCACACAGGCAACGTTCTTATTGGGTAAACCAGGCATTATAACTGTAATCTCCATCCCCATTGTGAAATGAATAATATCTGCATTAGTATTATAGTTACAGTATTGGAACATTCTTAACAATTTGCATTTATATAGCACATTTAACACAGTGCAACGTCTGAGCGTAAATCAGACACATTATTATACTGAGCCACATAAGGCGATACAAGAACAGAAGAATAAGGAGCAGGAGGAGGTCATTCGGCCCCTTGAGCCTGTTCTGCCATTCAAGAAGATCATGTCCTGCCACCTTCGATGCCTTCAGCACATATACACCCAGTCCCTCTGCTCTTGCACCCACGTTCGAGCTGTACACTTTATTTTATATTGGGATGAATCGTACCAGGCTCCCAACATCAGGGGTTGTGGTGAGGGAGCGCCTGGAAAATGCTTCTGGGAGAGGCCCGCCAGGGGCCTCGACGCCGGGAAGGCCTGATCCCATTTTGCTGGCAGCAGCGAGGCCTCGTGGCGGCCCATCCCGCCACTCGGCAACAAGCCATCCATTTAAATATGTTAATAAATGTAAATTAATTAATAGTTACTTACATTGTCCTGAGGGCTGTCCAGCTCCAATATTCTTTTATTTATTTATTTTTTTATTTAGAGATACAGCACTGAAACAGGCCCTTCGGCCCACCGAGTCTGTGCCGACCATCAACCACCCATTTATACTAATCCTACACTAATCCCATATTCCTACCACATCCCCACCTGTCCCTATATTTTCCTACCACCTACCTCTACTAGTGACAATTTATAATGACCAATTTACCGACCAACCTGCAAGTCTTTGGCATGTGGGAGGAAACCAGAGCACCCGGAGGAAACCCACACGGTCACAGGGAGAACTTGCAAACTCCACTCAGGCAGTACCCGGAATTGAACCCGGGTCACTGGAGCTGTGAGGCTGCGGTGCTAACCACTGCGCCACTGTGCCGCCCCAGTTGCCGGGACTCCTGTGCTTTTGGATCTCCGACCGGAGATCTGTTGTGGGACACTGGGGGGAAGGAGGAGGATGTAAGTTTTCTGGGTGGGAGGGGGGAGTGGTGTGAAACCGTTTTGATTGGTCTCGGGGGTGGTGGGACGGGGGTAAAGGTCAGAGTTTATAAACTCTTGGGGGGTAAGGTCAGGATCGCATGGTAAGTTTTATTTGGGGGGGAGAGGGCAAGTAATAAATTGTTTATTCATTGGGAGGGTGGGAGAGGATCTTGAAACTTACATTAAATTTTTCTCTTCACATTTATACTGACTATTACTTTAAAAATTTAAATGCAGTGCAAGGGCTTGAAGCCCTTTAAAAATGGCACCTGCGCAGTGGCACTAGTTGCTATTGTCAGGGATGGAGCGTCCGTCCCCTCCATGTCATCGGGGGAGGGGCAGTCTGCCTCCGCCATTTAAATGAGCTGCCACGCTGAATTGTGCGGCAGCTCCATGACCAATGGTCTGCACGGGCAGACCAGCATTTTGGGAACTCACAGCCAAGATCTCGCCATGTTCTTCCGACCAAAATGAATCACTCTGCATTGAACTTCATCTGCCACCTGTCTGCCCATTCCACCAACTTTTCTATGTCCTTTTGGAGTTCTACACTATCCTCCTCACAGTTCACAATGCTTCCAAGTTTCATATCAACTGCAAACTTTGAAATTGTGCCCCGTACACCAAGGTCTAGGTCATTAATATATATCAGGAAAAGCAAGAGTCCCGACACTTATCAATACAAACCTTCCTCCAGCCTGAAACCATCCATTAACCACTACTCTGTTTCCTGTTACTCAGCCAATTTCATACCCATGTTGCTACCATCCCTTTTATTCCATGAGCTGGACTTTTGCTCACAAGTCTGTGTGGCACATCATTTAGAGACTGGACGAAACATCACATCAGATAAATATCACAAACAGAAATCTTAGATCGGCTTCAGCAAAGTCAGTCAGCACATTAAATATATCCTGATCCCCGAGGATCCAATAATTTAATGTAAGAGAAGTAAGATTGCTCAAACCAACAGCAGGATTGATTCCTCCAGCAGGAGGATATTTTTTTTATTCATTCATGGGATGTGGGTGTCACTGGCCAGGCCAGCATTTATTGCCCATCCCTAATTGCCCTTGAGAAGGTGGTGGTGAGCTGCCTTCTTGAACCGCTGCAGTCCATGTGGGGTAGGGAGATCCACAGTGCTGTTAGGAAGGGAGTTCCAGGATTTTGACCCAGCGACTGTGAAGGAACGGCGATATAGTTCCAAGTCAGGATGGTGTGTGACTTGGAGGGGAACTTGCAGGTGTTGGTGTTCCCATGTATTTGCTGCCCTTGTCCTTCTAGCTGGTAGAGGTCGTGGGTTTGGAAGGTGCTGTCTAAAGAGCCTTGGTGCATTGCTGCAGTGCATCTTGTAGATGGTACACACTGCTGCCACTATGCGTCGGTGGTGGAGGGAGTGAATGTTTGTAGATGGGGTGCCAATCAAGCGGGCTGCTTTGTCCTGGATGGTGTTGAGCTTCTTGAGTGTTGTTGGAGCTGCACCCAGCCAGGCAAGTGGAGAGTATTCCATCACACTCCTGACTTGTGCCTTGTAGATGGTGGACAGGCTTTGGGGAGTCAGGAGGTGAGTTACCCACCGCAGGATTCCTTGCCTCTGACCTGTTCTTGTAGCCACAGTATTTATATGGCTACTCCAGTTCAGTTTCTGGTCAATGGTAGCCCCTAGGATATTGATAGTGGGGGATTCAGCAATGGTAATGCCACTGAATGTCAAGGGGAGATTGTTAGATTCTCTCTTGTTGGAGATGGTCATTGCCTGGCACTTGTGTGGCACGAATGTTACTTGCAACTTATCAGCCCAAGCCTGGATATTGTCCAGGTCTTGCTGCATTTCTGCACGGACTGCTTCAGTATCTGAGGAGTCACTAATGGTGCTGAACATTGTGCAATCATCAGCGAACATCCCCACTTCTGACCTTATGATTGAAGGAAGGTCATTGATGAAGCAGCTGAAGATGGTTGGGCCGAGGACACTACCCTGAGGAACTTCGGCAGTGATATCCTGGAGCTCAGATGATTGACCTCCAACAACCACAACCATCTCCCTTTGCGTTAGGTATGACACCAACCAGCGGAGAGATTTCCCCTGATTCCCATTGACTTCAGCTTTTCTAGGGCTCCTTGATGCCATACTCGGTCAAATGCTGCCTTGATGTCAAGGGCAGTCACTCACCTCACCTCTTTTGTCCATGTTTGAACTAAGGCTGTAATGAGGTCAGGTGCTGAGTGGCCCTGTCGGAACCCAAATTGGGTACCACTGAGCAGGTTATTGCTAAGCAAGTGCTGCTTGATAGCACTGTTGATGACAACTTCCATCACTTTACTGATGATTGAGAGTAGGCTGATGGGGCAGTAATTGGTCGGGTTGGGCTTGTCCTGCTTTTTGTGTACAGGACATACCTGGGCAATTTTCCACATTGTCGGGTAGATGCCAGTGTTGTAGCTGTACTGGAACAGCTTGGCTAGGGGCGCGGCAAGTTCTGGAGCACAGGTCTTCAGTACTATTGCCGGAATATTGTCAGGGCCCATAGCCTTTGCAGTATCCAGTGCTTTCAGTCGTTTCTTGATATCACGCGGAGTGAATTGAATTGGCTGAAGTCTGGCATCTGTAATGCTGGGGACTTCAGGCGGGGGCCGAGATGGATCATCAACTCGGCACTTCTGGCTGAAGATTGTTGCAAATGCTTCAGCCTTATCTTTTGCACTGATGTGCTGGGCTCCCCCATCATTGAGGATGGGGATATTTGTGGAGCCACCTCCTCCAGTTAGTTGTTTAATTGTCCACCACCATTCACGGCTGGATGTGGCAGGACTGCAGAGCTTAGATCTGATCCATTGGTTATGGGATCGCTTAGCTCTGTCTATTGCATGCTGCTTATGCAGTTTGGCATGCAAGTAGTCCTGGGTTGTAGCTTCACCAGGTTGACTCCTCATTTTGAGGTATGCCTGGTGCAGCTCCTGGCATGCCCACCTGCACTCTTCTTTGAACCAGGATTGGTCTCCTGGCTTGATGGTAATGGTAGAATGGGGGATATGCTGGGCCATGAGGTTACAGATTGTGGATGAGTACAATTCTGCTGCTGATGGCCCACAGCGCCTCATTGATGCCCAGTTTTGCATTGCTAGATCCGTTCAAAATCTATCCCATTTAGCACGGTGATAGTGCCACACAACACGACAGATGGTATCCTCAATGTGAAGGCGGGACTTCGTCTCCACAAGGACTGTGCGGTGGTCACTCCTACCAATACAGTCATGGACAGATGCATCTGCGGCAGGCAGATTGTTGAGGACAAGATCAAGTATGTTTTTCCCTTGTGTTGGTTCTCCCACCACCTGCCGCAGACCCAGTCTAGCAGCTATGTCCTTTAGGACTCAGCCAGCTTGGTCAGTAGTGGTACTACTGAGCCACTCTTGGTGATGGACATTGAAGTCCCCCACCCAGAGTACATTTTGTGCCCTTGCCACCCTCAGTGCTTCCTCCAAGTGGTGTTCAACATGGAGCAGTACTGACTCAGCAGCTGAGGGAGGGCGGTAGGTGGTAATCAGTAGGAGGTTACCTTTTCCATGTTTGACCTGATGCCATGAGACTTCATGGGGTCCAGGGTCAATGTTGAGGACTCTCAGGGCAACTCCCTCCCGACTGTATACCACTGTTCCGCCACCTCTGCTGGGTCTGTCCTGCCGGTGGGACAGGACATACCGGGGATGGTGATGGCAGTGTCTGGGACATTGTCTGGAAGGTATGATTCCATGAGTATGACTCTGTCAGTCTGTTGCTTGACTAGTCTGTGGGACAGCTCTCCCAATTTTGGCACAAGCCCCCTAATGTTAGTAAGGAGGACTTTGCAGGGTCGACAGGGCTGGGTTTGCCGTTGTCGTTTCCGGTGCCTAGGTCGATGCTGGGTGGTCCGTCCGGTTTCATTCCTTTTTATTGACTTCGTAGCAGTTAGATACAACTGAGTGGCTTGCTGGGCCATTTCAGAGGGCTGTGGGTCTGGAGTCACATGTAGGCCAGACCAGGTAAGGACAGCAGATTTCCTTCCCTAAAGGACATTAGTGAACCAGATGGGTTTTTACAATAATCGACAATGGTTTCATGGCCATCATTAGACTAGCTTTTTAATTCCCGATTTATTAATTAAATTCAAATTCCACCTTCTGCTGTGGTGGGATTCGAACCCATGTCCCCAGAGAAATACCCTGGGTCTCTGGGTTATTAGTCCAGTGATAATACCACTCTGCCACCGCCTCCCCTACTCATTGATCCTCCAGCAGCAGTGTTGTTCGCACCAACAGCTGTATGGATCATTCCCGGCAGCAGGATTGATTTCCCGGCAGCAGGATTGAACCTCCAGCAGTAGTATCGATCCTCCAGCAGCAGTATTGATTGGTCCAGCAGCGTATTCCTCATCCCTCTGTTTCATAGAAACATAAAAAATAGGAGCAGGAGTAGGCCATTCGGCCCTTCGAGCCTGCTCCACCATTCATTATGATCATGGCTGATCATCCAACTCAGGAACCTGTTCCTGCATTCTCCCCATACCCTTTGATCCCTTTAGACCCAAGAGCTATATTTAACTCCTTCTTGAAAACACACAATATTTTGGTCACATCTGCTTTCTGTGGTAACGCATTCCACAGGCTCACCACTCTCTGAACAAAGAACAGTACAGCACAGGAACAGGCCATTCGGCCCTCCAAGCCTGCGCCGATCTTGATGCCTGCCTAAACTAACACCTTCTGCACTTCCGGGGCCCATATCCCTCTATTCCCATCCTATTCATATATTTGTCAAGATGTCTCTTAAACGTCGCTATCGTACCTGCTTCCACCACCTCCCCTGGCAGCAAGTTCTAGGCACTCACCACCCTCTGTGTAAAAAAAAAAAAAACTTGCCTCGTACATCCCCTCTAAACTTTGCCCCTCTCACGTTAAACCTATGTCCCCTAGTAACTGACTCTTCCACCCTGGGAAAAAGCTTCTGACTATCCACTCTGTCCATGCCGCTCATAACTTTGTAAACCTCTATCATGTCGCCCCTTCACCTCTGTCGTTCCAGTGAAAACAATCCGAGTTTTTCCAACCTCTCCTCATAGCTAATGCCCTCTAGACCAGGCAACATCCTGGTAAACCTCCTCTGTACCCTCTCCAAAGCCTCCACGTCCCTCTGGTAGTGTGGCGACCAGAATTTCACGCAATATTCTAAGTGTTGCCTAACTAAGTTTCTGGACAGCTGCAACATGACTTGCCAATTTTTATACTCTATGCCCTGACCGATGAAGGCAAGCATGCCGTATGCCTTCTTGACTACCTTATCCACCTGCGTTGCCACTTTCAGTGACCTGTGGACCTGTACGCCCAGATCTCTCTGCCTGGGTGAAGAAATTGCTCCTCATCTCAGTCCTGAAAGGTTTACCCCGTATCCTTAAACAATGACTCCTGGTTCTGGACTCCCCCACCATCGGGAACGTCCTTCCTGCATCTACCCTGTCAAGTCCTGTTAGAATTTTATAGATTTCTATGAGATCCCCCCTCACTCGTCTGAACTCCAGCAAATATAATCCCAACCGACTCAATCTCTCCTCATTCGTCAGTCCCGCCATCCGAGGAATCAGTCTGGTAAACCTTCGCTGCACTCCCTCCATAAGGAGACCAAAACTGCACACAATATTCCAGGTGTGGCCTCACCAAGGCCCTGTATAATTGCAGCAGGGCATCCCTGCTCCTGTACTCGAATCCTCTCGCTATGAAGGCCAACATACCATTTGCCTTTTTTACCGCCTGTTGCACCTGCATGCTTACCTTCAGCGATTGGTGTATGAGAACACCCAGGTCTCGTTGCATATTCCCCTCTCTCAGTTTATAGCCATTCAGATAATAATCTGCCTTCCTGTTTTTGCTACCAAAGTGGATAACCTCACATTTATCCACATTATACTGCATCTGCCATGCATTAGCCCACTCACTCAACTTGTCCAAATCACCCTGAAGCCTCTCTGCATCCTCCTCACAACTCGCCCTCCCACCCAGTTTTGTGTCATCTGCTCATTTGGAAATATTACATTTTGTTCTCTCATCTAAATCATTAATATATATTGTGAATAGCTGGGGTCCTAGCACCGATCCCTGCGGTACCCAACTAGTCACTGCCTGCCATTCGTAAAAAGACCCATTTATTCCTACTCTTTGTTTCCTGTCTGCCAACCAATTTTCTATCCATCGCAATACACTACCCCAGTCCCATGCGCTTTATTTGTACATGCTAATCTCTTATGTGGGACTTTGTCGAAAGCCTTCTGAAAGTCCAAATAAACCACATCCATCCCCTCATCAACTCTACTAGTTACATCCTCAAAGAATTCTAATAGATTTGTCAAGCATGATTTCCCTTTCGTAAATCCATGCTGACTCTGTCCGATTCTACCACTGTTCTCCAAGTGCTCTGCTATAAAGTCTTTGATAATGGACTCGAGAATTTTCCCCACTACCAACGTCAGGCTGACTGGTGTATAATTCCCTGCTTTCTCTCTACCTCCCTTTTTAAATAGTGGGGTTACTTTAGCTACCCTCCAATCTGTAGGAACTGTTCCAGAGTCTATAGAATCTTGGAATACAACCACCAATGCATCCACTATTTCTCGGGTCACTTCCTTAAGTACTCTGGGATGCAGACCATCAGGCCCTGGGGATTTATCGGCCTTCAATCTCATCAATTTCCCCAACATCATTTCTCTACTAATACTGATTTCCTTCAGTTCCTCTCTCTCTCTAAGCCCTGTGATCCCCAACATTTCTGGTATGATATTTGTGTCCTCCTTTGTGAAGACAGAACCAAAGTATGCATTTAGTTGGTCAGCCATTCCTTTGTTCCCCATAATAAACTCCCCTGTTTCTGATTGTAAGGGACCTACATTTGTCTTAGTTTAGTTTAGATACAGCACTGAAACAGGCCCTTCGGCCCACCGAGTCTGTGCCAACCAACAACCACCCATTGATGCTAATCCTACATTAATCCCATATTCCCTACCACATCCCCACCATTCTCCTACCACCTACCTACACTAAGGGCAATTTACAATGGCCAATTTACCTATCAACCTGCAAGTCTTTGGGAGGAAACCAGAGCACCCGGTGGAAACCCACGTGGTCACAGGGAGAACTTGCAAACTCCACACAGGCAGTACCCAGAACTGAACATTGGTCACTGGAGCTGTGAGGCTGAGGTGCTAACCACTGCACCACTGTGTCTTCACCAATCTTTTTCTCTTCACATACCTATAGAAACTTTTACAGTCAGTTTTTATGTTCCCCGCAAACTTACTCTAGTACTCTATATTCCCCTTCTTAATCAATCCCTTGATCCTCCTTTGCTGAATTCTAAACGGCTCCCAATCCTCACGTCTGTTGTTTTTTCTGGCAAATTTATATGCCTCTTCCTTGGATCTAATGCTATCTCTAATTTCCCTTGTAAGTCTTGGTTTGGCTACCTTTCCTGTTTTATCTTTGCGCCAAACAGCTATAAACAATTGTTGCAGTTCATCCATGCGCTCTTTGAATGTTTGCCATTGCCTATCCACCGTCATCCCTTTAAGTAACGTTTCCCAATCCGTCATCGCCAACTCGCACCTCATACCTTCACAGTTTCCTTTCCTAAGATTCAGGACCCTAGTCTCAGAATCAACAACATCACTCTCCACCTTGATGAAGAATTCTATCATATTATGATTGCTCAGGACCAAGGGGTCTCGCACTACTAGATTGTCAATTATTCCTCTCTCATTACACAATACCCAGTCTAGGATGGCCTGTTCTCTCGTTGGCCCCTCAACATATTGGACAAGAAAACCATCCCGTATACACTCCATGAATTCCTCCTCTACGGTATTGTGACGAATTTGATTTGCCCAATCTATATGCAGATTAAAGTCACCCATAATTACAGATGTTCCTTTATCGCATGCGTCTCTAATTTCCTGTTTAATGCCATTCCCAACATCAGCACTACAGTTTGGGGGGCTAGATACAACCCCCACTAACGATTTTTGCCCGTTAGTGTTTCTCAGCTCTACCCATACAGACACCACATTGTCAGAGCTAATATCCTTCCTCACTATTGTGTTAATTTCCTCTTTAACCAGCAATGCAACTGCACCACCTTTTACTTTTTGTCTGTCCTTCCTAAATGCTGAATACCCCTGGATGTTCATTTCCCATCCCTGGTCACCCTGCAGCCATGTCTCCGTAATCCCAACTGTATCATACCCATTTACATCTATTTGCGCGATTAATTCGTCCACTTTATTGCGAATTCTTCGCGCGTTAAGGCACAAAGCCTTAAGGCTTGTCTTTTTAACATTACTTGTCCCCTTCCCACTATTTTTCACTGTGTCCCTGTTTGATTCTGGCCCTTGATGTCTCTGCCTATCACTTTTCTTATTCCCCTTACTGTCTTTTGTTCTTGTCTTTGATTCCCCCTCCTCTGACTCCTTGCAAAGGTTCCCATCCCCCTGCCATTTTAGTTTAAACCCTCCCCAACCACTCTAGCAAATACTCTCCCTGGGACATCAGTCCTGGTCCTGCCCAGGTGTAACCCGTCCAGTTTATACAGTTCCCACCTCCCCCAGAACCGATCCCAATGTCCCAGGAATCTAAAACCCTCCCCCTCACACCATCTCTTCAGCCATGTATTCATCTGATATATCCTGATATTTCTACTCTGACGAGCACGTGGCACTGGTAGTAATCCTGAGATCACTACCTCTGAGGTCCTACTTTTCAACTTACTTCCTAGCTCCCTATATTCTGCTTTTAGGACCTCATCGTTTTTTAAAATCTATGTCGTTTGTACCAACGTATACCACGACCACTGGCTGTTCACCCTCCCCCTTCACAATGTCCTGTAACCGCTCTGAGACATCCTTGACCCTAGCACCAGGGAGACAACATACCATCCTGGAGTCTCGTTTGTGGCCATAAAAACGCCTATCTATTCCCCTTACAATTGAGTCCCCTATAAGTAGGGCGGCGCAGTGGTTAGCACCGCAGCCTCACAGCTCCAGCGACCCGGGTTCGATTCTGGGTACTGTCCGTACGGAGTTTGCAAGTTCTCCCTGTGACAGTGTGGGTTTTTGCCGAGTGCTCTGGTTTCCTCTCAGCCAAAAATTTGCAGGTTGATCAGTAAATTGGCCATTATAAATTGCCCCTGGGGAAGGTGGGGATGTGGTAAGAATGTAGGATTAGTATAAATGGGTGGTTGATGGTTGGCACAGACTCAGTGGGCTGAAGGGCCTGTTTCAGTGCTGTATTTCTAAATAAATAAAACGATTTAGGGGCGGCACAGTGGCTCAGTGGTTAGCACCGCAGCCTCACAGCTCCAGCGACCTGGGTTCAATTCTGGGTACTGCCTGTGTGGAGTTTGCAAGTTCTCCCTGTGTCTGCGTGGGTTTTCTCCGGGTGCTCTGGTTTCCTCCCACAAGCCAAAAGACTTGCAGGTTGGTAGGTAAATTGGCCATTATAAGTTGCCCCTAGTATAGGTAGGTGGTAGGGAAATACAGGGACATGTGGGGATGTGGTAGGAATATGGGATTAGTGTAGGTTTAGTATAAATGGGTGGTTAATGGTCGGCACAGACTCGGTGGGCCGAAGGGCCTGTTTCAGTGCTGTATCTCTAAACTAAACTAAACTATTGCATTCCCACACTTTTTACTCCTCCCCTGTGCAGCAGAGCCAACTGTGGTGCAATCAATTGGGCTGTTGCTGCTTTCCCCTGAGAGGCCATTCCCCCCAACAGTATCCAAAGCAGTATATCTGTTTTGCAGGGGAATAGCCACAGGAGATTCCTGCACTGCCTGCCACGTCCTCTTGCTCTGCCTGGTGGTCACCCATTCCCCTCCTGCCTCTCTGAGCCTGCGGTGTGACCACCTCTCTATATGTGCTATCCACGATACTCTCTGCCTCGTGGATGCACCAAAATGTCCCCAGCTGCTGCTCCAGCTCTGAAACCTGGGCTTCCAGGAGCTGCAGCTGGAGACACTTCCTGCACACATGCTGATCCCGGGCACTGGGAATGTTCCCGGCTTCCGACAGGGAGCATGAGGAGCACACCACGGCTTTGAGCTCTCCTGCCATGACTTAACCCTTTAAATTAAATTAAACCTTCTGGAAGATCTTAATGTCCAATAATATCAGTTACTCTCGGGCCCTTCTTCCCTGGTTCTCATTACTACAGAACTCCCTAAAGAAACACTACTTACTATATTTGAAAATAAACTGTAAACCTTTCTTACCTTAGATACTTACCCAGCTATTTAGAGCTATTCCCTAACAGTAGTTTCTCAATGGCTGGCGAGCTTTGATTTGAAGTAACACAGCACCCGGTGCAGACACAATGGGTCAAATGGCCTCCTTCTGCGCTGTAAGAATTCTGTGATTCTGTACCTCTGGTGATTTGTCTGAGCTGTGACTCAATTTACTTGTGAAAGTCAGCATTTTAGTGAAAGCTCGACTGTCCTTCTACTTAATCCTAAAGCACTCTCCATTTGGCGAGAGTGGGGCCAATTGGGAATTGGGTGCCCTGCCCAGAGTATGTTACCAATATTTTGTACAGACACATGGGAAAGGATGTCCAGGACATTCCCTCTGGTCCACATCATCTTTTTGCTTTCTTCATTCATGGAAAGCGGGTGTCGATTGCAAGGCCAGCATTCTTTGGCTGTTCCTATATAACTGAGTGTCTCGCACGGCCATTTCAGAGAGCTGTTAGTAGTCAAACATATTGCTGTGTGTCTGGAGTCACATGTAGGCCAGACCAGGTAAGGACGGCAGATTTCCTTTCCTAAAGGACATTAGTGAACCAGATGGGTTTTTCAACGAAACTTTAGTTACACGGTCACCATTTCTGATACTCGCTTTTTAATTCAGATTTATTTAATTAATTTAAATTAAATTCCCCAGTTGTCGTGGTGGGATTTGAACTCATGTCTCTAGATCATTAGTGCCAGCGTGATTCCCAGTTTTAATGAAAGGTTATCGAGCTGAAAGGTTGGCTGGGATTGACTGGGATTTATTGGGGCTGAAGGTAGTGTGCGAGGAGGCAGGCCAGTGCATTTGGGTGGGATGGTAGCAGGGGTGGGGGTTGTGCCTGTCGCCTTCCTGACACATCCACGGAGAAGGTAATGGATGTCCTTCCCGCCCTTCAGTTAATTGAGACACTTCATTGACCAATTAATGACCAATTAAGGGCCTCTTCCGCCATCGCTTTCTTCAGCAGCAGTTTGTGGGTGGGGCCTCTGCCACATGGTGAGACTGCCTAGTAAAAACTGGCGGGCTTCCTGTGGGCATAGGGTAGGGGGGACTAAGAAGAAGAGCAGGCAGGGAGATGTTGATGAGCACAGCGGGACTGGTGGTCTGAAGTGCATTTGTTTCAATGCGAGAAGTATAACAGGTAAGGGAGATGAACTTAGAGCTTGGATTAGTACTTGGAAATATGATGTTGTTGCTATTACAGAGACTTGGTTGAGGGAAGGGCAGGATTGGCAGCTAAATGTTCCAGGCTTTAGAAGTTTCAGGTGGGATAGAGGGGGATGTAAAAGGGGTGGGGGAGTTGCATTACTGGTTAAGGAGAATATCACAGCTGCACTGCGGAAGGACACCTCAGAGGGGTCATGCAGCCTGGCAATATGGGTGGAGCTCAGGAATAGGAAGGATGCAGTCACGATGTTGGGGGTTTTCTACAGGCCTCCCAACAGCCAGCGGGGGCTTCTTGAAACAATATGTAGATAGTCCAACTAGGGATGGGGCCATTCTGGACCTGGTATTGGGGAATGAGCCTGGCCAGGAGGTCGAATGTTTCAGTGGGAGCATTTCGGGAGCAGTGACCATAATTCCATAAGTTTTAAGGTACTTGTGGATAAGGATAAGAGTAGTCCTCGGGTGAAGGTGCTAAATTGGGGGAAGGCTAATTATAACAATATTAGGCAGGAACTGAAGAATTTAGATTGGGGGCGGCTGTTTGAGGGTAAATCAACATCTGACATGTGGGAGTCTTTCAAACGTCAGCTGATTAGAATCCAGGACCAGCATGTTCCTGTGAGGAAGGAAGACAAGTTTGGCAAGTTTCGGGAAGCTTGGATAACAAGGGATATTGTGAGCCTAGTCAAAAAGTAAAAGGAAGCATTCGTAAAGGCTGGAAGGCTAGGAACAGATGAAGCACTTGAGGAATATAAAGACAGTAGGAAGGAACTTAAGCAAGGAGTTAGGAGGGCTAAAAGGGGTCATGAAAAGTCATTGGCAAACAGGATTAAGGAAAATCCCAAGGCTTTTTATACATATATAAAGAGCAAGAGGGTAACCAGGGAAAGGGTTGGCCCACTCAAGGACAGAGGAGGGAATCTATGCGTGGAGCCAGAGGAAATGGGCGAGGTGCTAAATGAGTACTTTGCATCAGTATTCACCAAGGAGAAGGACTTGGTGGATGATGAGCCTAGGGAAGGGAGTGCAGATAGTCTCAGTCATCTCATTATCAAAAAGGAGGAGGTGTTGGGTGTCTTGCAAAGCATTAAGGTAGATATGTCCACAGGGCCTGATGGGATCTACCCTAGAATACTGAGGGAGGCAAGGGAAGAAATTGCTGGGGCCTTGACAGAAATCTTTGCATCCTCATTGGCTACAGGCAAGGTCCCAGAGGACCGGAGAATAGCCAATGTTGTTCCTTTGTTTAAGAAGGGTGGCAAGGATAATCCAGGAAATTATAGGCCGGTGAGCCTTGCGTCAGTCGTCGGGAAATTATTAGAGAGGATTCTTCGGGACAGGATTTACTCCCATTTGGAAACAAACAAACTTATTAGCGAGAGACAGCATGCTTTTGTGAAGGGGAGGTCGTGTCTTACCAATTTGATTGAGTTTTTTGAGGAAGTGACGAAGATGATTGATGAAGGAAGGGCAGTGGATGTTATCTATATGGACTTCAGTAAAGCCTTTGACAAGGTCCCGCATGGCAGACTGGTGCAAAAGGTGAAGTCACACTGGAACTGAGGTGAGCTGGCAAGATGGATACAGGACTGGCTCGGTCACAGAAGACAGAGGGTAACAGTGGATGGGTGTTTTTCTGAATGGAGGGATGTGACTAGTGGTGTTCCGCAGGGATCAGTGCTGGGACCTTTGCTGTTTGAAGTATATATAAATGATTTGGAGGAAAATGTAGCTGGTCTGATCAGTATGTTTGCGGACGACACAAAGGTTGGTGGAGTTGCAGATAATGATGAGGATTGTCAGAGGATACAGCAGGATATAGATCGGTTGGAGACTTGGGCGGAGAAATGGCAGATGGAGTTTAATCTGGACAAATGTGAGGTAATGCATTTTGGAAGGTATAATGCAGGTGGGAGGTATACAGTAAATGGCAGAACCCTTAGGAGTATTGACAGGCAGAAAGATCCGGGCATACAGGTCCACAGGTCACTGAAAGTGGCAACGCAGGTGGATAAGGTCGTCAGGAAGGCACACGGCATGCTTGCCTTCATCGGTCGGGGCATAGAGTATAAAAATTGGCAAGTCATGCTGCAGCTGTACAGAACTTTAGTTAGGCCACACTTAGAATATTGCGTGCAATTCTGGTCGCCACACTACCAGAAGGACGTGGAGGCTTTGGAGAGGGTACAGAGGAGGTTTACCAAGATGTTGCCTGGTCTGGAGGGCATTAGCTATGAGGAGAGGTTGGAAAAACTCGGATTGTTTTCACTGGAACGACGGAGGTGGAGGGGCGACATGATAGAGGTTTACAAAGTTATGAGCGGCATGGACAGAGTGGATAGTCAGAAGCTTTTTCTCAGGGTGGAAGAGTCAGTTACTAGGGGACATAGGTTTAAGGTGCGAGGGGCAAAGTTTAGAGGGGATGTGCGAGGCAAGTTCTTTACACAGAGGGTGGTGAGTGCCTGGAACTTGCTGCCAGGGGAGGTGGTGGAAGCAGGTACGATAGCGACGTTTAAGAGACATCTTGACAAATATATGAATAGGAAGGTAATAGAGGGATACGGTCCCCGGAAGTGCAGAAGGTTTTAGTTTAGACAGGCATCAAGATCGGCGCAGGCTTGGAGGGCCGAATGGCCTGTTCCTGTGCTGTACGGTTCTTTGTTCTTTGAAGCAACAACCACTCTCCAGCCGCCACCACTGAACTAACAACTGACCTCCCCACCCTCGCCTTCCCAATCTTGCTGGAGCCTGCCTGATTAGCCCCAGTGAAGCCGATCCAACTACCCTTCATTCTGGGACCTCCTCCATCGTGGCTGCTCCTTGCATCCTGCAGTCCCAGTAATGGCCACCACTTCCAGTGGCGCTGCTGTGACTGTGGAGCTGCTGACCCTCTGATTGGCTGGGAGCTCTTGGGTGGGTGGGGGGACCTCTGCCATGAAAGTGACGGGAGCCCCAACGGCAGGCAATTAACATAAGATACAGTCGGGGCTTCCATGACCACCTGAGGCAGGGCTCACTATTTCGCTCTCCATGGATGTTACACACCTGCTGAGCATTTCCAGAATTTTCTGGGGTTTTTTCCGGTTTTCAGCATTCACAGTATTTTGCTCTGGTTTTGTCTCTGGATTACTAGTCCAGTAATGTAACCACTCTGCAACCATAACTGCCACAGTCACTTTCCCCTGTCAATCACAATACATACAGTATCCAGCAGAATCTCCCTCCTGAAACTATGGGATGTTCAGGAAAACGCACAGAAACAGATAAAACCCCATAGAGTCATAGTCACAATGGCACAAAAGGAGATCATTTGGCCCATTGAGTCCATGCCAGCTCTCTGTAGAGCAATCCAATCAGTCGCATTCCTCGCTCTATCCCTGTTGTCCTGCAAGTTTATTTCCCTCAAATGACCATCCAATTTCCTTTTGAAATCATTCATTGCCTCTGCCACTGAGCAGGAAAAAAAATGGTACAGTTCCTCTCTGATCACATCCCTCCAACACCCTAAATTCAGGTCATAGAGTCATTAACAGGATAGCAGGAGGACGACAGTGGTTCAAGAAGGCAGCTCACCACCACCTTCTCAAGGGCAATTAGGGATGGGCAATAAATGCTGTCTCTGCTTCCACCACCTTTGTGGGCAGTGGGCTTCAGGTCATTACTGTAAAAATGTTCTTCCTCACATCCCTTCTGCATCTCTTCTCCAAAACCTTCAATCTGTGTCCCCTAGTCCTTGTACCATCAGTTAACAGGAACAGTTTTTCCTTGTGTATCTTATCTAAGCCTGTCAGAACCTTGTACACCTCTATCAAATCTCCCCTCAATCTCCTTTGCTCGAAGGAGAACAACCCCAGCTTTTCCAACCGAACCTTGTAACTAAAATCCCTCATCCCTGGAACAATTCTGGTAAATCTCCTCTGCACCCTCTCAAGGACCTTTCAATACAACATAGATCACTGAGGGCAGCAGCACAGGTAGATAAAGTGGTAAGGAAGGCATATGGGATACTTGCCTTTATTAGCCGAGGCATAGAATCTCAGAGCAGGGAGGTTATGATGGAGCTGTATAAAATGCTAGTTCGGCCACAGCTGGAGTACTGTGTTCAGTTCTGGGCACCACACTATAGGAAGGACGTGATTGCACTGGAGAGGGTGCAGAGGAGATTCACTAGGATGTTGCCTGTAGCATTTCAGCTATGAAATGAGACTGGATAGGCTAGGGTTGTTTTCCTTAGAGCAGAGAGGCTGAGGGGGGACATGATTGAGGTATACAAAATTATGAGGGGCATTGATAGGTTAGATAGGAAGAAACTTTTTCCCTTAGCGGAGGGGTCAATAACCAGGGGGCATAGATTTAAGGTAAGGGGCAGAAGGTTTAGAGGGGATTTGAGGAAAAAAATGTTCACGCAGAGAGTGGTTGGAACCTGGAACACACTGCCTGAAGGAGTGGTAGAGGCAGGAACCCTCACAACATTTAAGAAGTATTTAGATGAGCATTTGAAATGCCATAGCATACAAGGCTATGGGCCAAGTGCTGGAAAATGGGATTAGAATAGTTAGGTGCTTGATGGCTGGCACGACATGATGGGCCGAAGGGCCTGTTTCTGTGCTGTATAGCTCTATGATTCTACAGAAAGCCGAGAGGAGTATAGAAAGGGGAGGGGTGAAATCAAAAAGGAAATTAGGAAAGCAAAGAGAGGGCATGAAAGAATATTGGCAAGCAAAATCAAGGTGAACCCAAAGATGTTTTATCAATACATTAAGAGTAAGAGGATAACTAAGGAGAGAGTAGGGCCCATAAAAGACCAAAAAGGTAACCTATGTGTAGGGGCGGAAGATGTTGGTATGGTTCTTAATGAATTCTTTGCGTCTGTCTTCACAAAAGACAGGGGATGATGAAAATATTTTAGTTAAGGAGGAACAGTGTGAAGTTTTGGATGTGATAAACATAGGGAGAGGAAGTATTAATGGGAATAGCATCCTTGAAAGTTGATAAATCACCAGGGCCAGATGAAATGTATCCTAGGCTGCTAAAAGAAGCAAGAGAGGAAATAGCAGAGGGTCTGACCATCATTTTCCCGTCCTCACTGGATACAGGTGTGGTGCCGGAGGATTGGAGAATTGCTAACGTTGTACCTCTGTTTAAAAAGGGAGCGAAGGATAGACTGAATAATT
This sequence comes from Heterodontus francisci, assembly GCF_036365525.1. Classification (NCBI taxonomy): domain Eukaryota; kingdom Metazoa; phylum Chordata; class Chondrichthyes; order Heterodontiformes; family Heterodontidae; genus Heterodontus; species Heterodontus francisci. The sequence goes on along the minus strand of NC_090378.1, from coordinate 740,266 downwards.
ACAGGCCAGTCACTCTAACCTCAGTAGTGGGCAAATTATTGGAATCTATTCTGAGACAGGATCAACTGTCACTTAGAAAGGCATAGGTTAATCAAGGATAGTCAGCATGGATTATTAAGGGAAGATCTTGTTTAGCCAACTTGAGCAAATTTTTTGAAGAAGTAACAAGGAAACTAGATGAGAGTAGTGCAGTTGATGTGGTCTACATGGATTTTAGCAAGACCTTTGACAAAGTTCCACATGGCAGACAGCTTAAAAAAATAAAATCCCATGGGATCCAGGGAAATGCAGCAAGTTGGATACAAAATTGAATCAGCGGCCGCAAACAAAGGCTGTTTAGCAACTGGAGGGCTGTTTCCAGTGGTGTTTTGCAGGGCTCAATATTGGGTGCCCTGCTTTTTGTGGCATATATTAATGATTTGGATGCATATGTAGGGGGATTTAAAGTGATTGGTCAAAAAAAAAGGGGAGATGAGGAAAAACGTTTTCACCCAGAGGGTGGTGGGGGTCTGGAACTCACTTCCTGAAAGGGTAGTTGAGGCAGAGACCCTCGATTCATTCAAAAGAAATCTGGATATGCAACTTAAGTGCCGTAATCTGCAGGTCTACGGACCAAATGCTGGAAGGTGGGGTTAGAATGAGCGGATTGTTTTTCAGCCAGCACAGACATGATGGGCCAAATGGCCTCTTTCTGTGCCTTAAACGTTCTGATTCTATGACCCTCACATCTTTCCTGAAATGTGGTGCCCGGAACTGGATGCAATACTCCAGTTGGGAACTAACCAGAGCTTTATAAATGTTTAGCGTAACTTCCCTGTTTTTATACTCAATGCCTCTATTTATGGAGCCCAGGATCCCATATGCTTTACTAACCACTCTCTCTATGTCCTGCCACCTTCAAAGATCAATACACATGCACCCCCAGGTCCCTCTGTTCCTACACACTCTTTAGAACTGTATCATTCAGTCTATATTGCCTCTCCCTATCCCTCCTGCCAAAATGCATTACCTCACCTGTCTCTGTATTAAATTTCATCTGTCACTTCTCTGCCCATTCTGCTAACCTACCTGTGTCCCGTTGCAGATGGTTCATATCATCCTCACTGTTTGCAACTCATCCAAGTTTGGTATCATCAGCAAATTTGGAAATTCTACACGGTATTCCAAGATCCAAAACATTTAAATATTGCAAAAAAAAGCAGTTGTCCCATCACTGACCCTTGAAGCTGGTCATATAATCATAGAATCACAGAATGATCACAAAAGAGGAGGCCATTCGACCCATCATGTCCGTGCCAGATCTCTGGAACAGCAACTCAGCTAGTCCCACTCCCCTCCCTTTTCCCGTAGCCCTGCAATTTTTTTTCTCTTCCTATAGCTATCCAATTCTCTTTTGAAAGCCACAATTCAATTTGCCTCTTCCACACTCTCAGACAGTGTATTCCATATCCTAACCACTTGCTGCCTAAAAAATAATGTTTTTGTATCGCCCCTGGTTCTTTCGCCATTCATCTTAAATCGATGCCCTCTGGTTCTCCATCCTTCCGCCAATGGGAACATTTTCTCCCTATCTACCCTGTCCAGAGTCCCTTTGCTTTTGAACACCTCAATGAAATCTCCTCTCAATCTTCTCTTCTCAAAGGAGAACAGGCCCAGTTTCCCTAATTTATCCACTTAACTGAAGTCCCTCATCCCCAGAAGCATTCTCGTGAATCTTTTCTGCATCCTCTCTAATGCCTTCACATCCTTCTTGAAGTGTGCTGCCCAGACTGGACACAATACTCCAGTTGAGGCCAAACCATTGTTTTATAAATGTTCACCATAACCTCCTTGCTTTTGTAGTCTATGTCTCTGTTTGTAAAGTCCAAGATCCCATATGCTTTATTAACCACCTTCTCAACCTACCCTGCCACTTTCAACAATTTATGCACATGTGCCTCCAGGTCCCTCTGTTTCTGCACCCCCTTTAGAATTGTATCCTTTATTTTATATTGCCTCGCCTCATTCTTCCAACCAAAATGAATCACTTCACACTTTTCTTCAATAAATTAGAGTTAAGACCACAATCAGATCAACCATGATCTTATTGAATGGCAGATCAGGGCCGAATGGCCTACTCCTGCTCCTATTTCTTATGTTCTTATGCTCATCAGCCACTTGTCCACCCATTCCACCAGCCTGTCTTCTTGCAGGCTATCACTATTCTCCTTACAGTTCACAATACTTCCAAGCTTTGTGTCATCTGCAAATTTTGAAATTGTGCCCTGCACACCCAAGCCTAGGTCCTTAATATATATCAAGTTGCTAATACCCATCCCTAGTAAACCCCTCTGTATACCTTCCTCCAGTCTGAAAAACAGAAGTTTGCCATTACTCTTTGTTTCTCAGCACTCAGCCAATTTTGTATCCATGCTGCCACTGTCCATTTTATTCCATGGGCTTTAACTTTGCTGACAAGCCTGCTATGTGGCACTTTATCAAATTCCTTTTGAAAGTCCATGTACACCACATCAACCACATTACCCTCATCAACTCTCTCTCTTACCTCATCGAAAACTCAATCAGTTAGTTAAACACAATTTGCCCTTAACAAATCCATGCTGGATTTCTTTAATTTATCCACATTTAACCAAGTGACTATCAATTTTGTCCCAAATTATCGTTTCTAAAAGCTTTCCCACTACCAAGGTTAAACTTACTGGACTGTAGTTCCTGGGCTTATCCTCACGACCTTTTTTGAATAAGGGTGTAACATTTGCAATTCTCCAGTGCTCTGGCACCACCCCTGTATCTAAGAAGGATTGGAAGATTATGGCCAATTTCCCATCCATACTTCCTTCAATATTCTTGGATGCATCCCATCTGGTCCTGGTGACTTATCAACTTTAAATATAGCCAGATTTTCTAATATCTGTTCGTTATCAATGTTTAGCCTATCCGGGATCACAACTACCTTCTCTTTCACTTGGACTTGGGTATCAGCTTCTTCCTTGGTAAAGACAGAAGCAAAGTATTCATTTAGTACCTTAGTATCCTTTGCCTCCATGTGTAAATTCCCTTTTTTGGTCCCTATCAGCTCCACTCTTCCTTTTACCACCCTTTTACTATTTATATGCCTATAGAAGATTTTTGTCTTCCATGGCATGAGGCATTTGATTCAGTAGAACAGAGAGATTTATTTATAGCTTTAAGGAAAACAGGAATAAATGAAGGTTATCGAGAATATTTACACAGATACAATGGCCAGAATACGCATCGACAAAGATGTAACACAGTTGATAAATATTGAATGAGGAGTGAGACAAGGGGATACAATCTTACAAAAAATATTCATCACAGCAATGCAAGACATAATCAAGAAGATACCCTCAGAGAAGAGAGGATTAAATATTGATGGAGAAAAACTAACAGACTTACACTTTGCAGGTGATATTGTACTAATTACTTCATCTGTTAAATACTTGGAGTTACAACTAAGTAACTTAAATAAAGAGGGTAAAAATTTTGGACTGAAAATGCATGAAGGAAAAACCAAGGATATTTAATGAACTTTAAGACAGAAGACACCATTAAAATTGAAGACCAAGAATTTGAAAAAGTTACTGAATGCAAATATCTGGATCAAACATTAAAGGTGGAGGATTGTACAAATAAAGATGTACTGAGTAGGTTTAGCATAGGAACATAGGAAATAGGAGCAGGAGTAGGCCATTTGGGCCCTCTAGCTTACTCTGTCATTCAACTAGATCATGGATGACTTCTACCTCCACGTCATTTTCCCGTACTATCCTGATATCCTTGATATCTTTAATATCTAGAAACCTATCGATCTCTGTTGTCATGCAGGCCCCCACCTGCCAAGAATGGGACAGATATTTCACCACATGGACATTAAATTTTAAAATTGTTGCTGGGAAGAAAAGAAAACTTATTACAAGGGGTTACCCAGCCCCTGACTGGAAAGATATTTGCATTGTAACAGACAGTGCTTGGAAAGGACAAAGGGGCCACTCACTCCCTGCTCCAATATAATCCACAATGGACTTTTGATTACCAAACATTGAAGGTGGAGAGGCAAGAAACATAGAAACATAGAAAATAGGAGCAGGAGTAGGCCATTCAGCCCTTCGGGGTTGCTCTGTCATTCAAAAAAGATCATGGCTGATGGTCTAATTCAGTACCTGTTCCCGCTTTCTCCCCATATCCCTTGATCCCTTTGGCATTAAGAAATATATCTGTCTCATTCTTGAATATAATTAATGACTTGGCCTCCACTGCCTTCTGCGGTAGAGAATTCCACAGGTTCACCACCCTCTGAGTGAAGAAATTTCTCCTCATCTCAGTTCTAAATGGCATTCCCCGTATCCTGAGACTGTGACCCCTGGTTCTGGAGTGCCCAGCCATCAGGAACATCCTCCCTGCATCTAGCATGTCTAATCTTGTTAGAATTTTATAGGTTTCTATGCAATCCCCTCTCATTCTTCTAAACTCTAGTGAATATAGGCCTAGTCGACCCAATCTCTCTTCATACATCAGTCCTGCCATCCCAGGAATCAGCCGAGTAAACCTTCTTTGCACTCCCTCCATGGCAAGAACATCCTTCATCAGATAAGGAGACCAAAACTGCACACAATACTCCAGATGTGGTCTCACCAAGGCCCTGTATAACTGCAGTAAGACATCCTTGCTCCTGTACTCAAATCCTCTTGCAATGAAGGTCAGCATACCATTCGCTTTCCTAATTGTTTGCTGCACCTGAATGCTTGCTTTCAGCGACTGCTGTACAAGGACACCCAGGTCTTGTTGCACCTCCCCCTTTCCCAATCTATCACCATTCAGATAATCAGCCTTTCTGTTTTTACAACAAAAGTGGATAACCTCACATTTATCCACGTTATACTGCATCTGCCATGCATTTGCCCACTCGCCCAATTTGTCCAAATCACATTGGAGCCTCTTTGCATCCTCCTCACAGCTCACATTCCCCCCCACCTTTGTGTTGTCTGCAAACTTGGAAATGTTACATTTAGTTCCCTCACCCAAGTCATTAATATATATTGTGAATATCTGGGGCCCAAGCACTGATCCCTGCGGTACCCCACTAGTCACTGCCTTCCATCCGGAAAAAGACCCATTTATTCCTATTCTGTTTCTTGTCTGTCAATCAATTCTCAATCCATGCCAGTATATTACCCCCAATCCCATGTGCTTTAATTTTGCAATAATTTAATTTTAGCATTCCAGGTTAACTGCTAAGATGGCCAAATACACAAACAGACGTGGGCAGACCAGTTTAGTCACATGACTAACTGGCTGTTGGGGTTTTTTAAATTTGAACTTACCACAGAGAATATGAACTGAGAAAGTTGCTCCTGAACTGAGAACATCTCTCTCCTGTCTGCTCCCATCACTTTCTCAGGGAACTGAAGACCCATTGAAGACACATGTGAGAAAAGTCTCCTACAATGAACAAGGTTTAAGAAGAATACTGGGCCCCAACAAAAAGCAAAGCTACCTACAATCAAGGACTCTACAGCGAGCTCAAAGCACAGTTTAAAAAAAACTCTCTTCAGAGATTGCCTCAAACTTCTCCACTATTTTTCTTCTGCTCTTTTCTGTCTCTATTTGCATGTGTGTATCACGCATACATGCTAGCGTGGCGTGCGGCATGTATCCATAGGTGTTAACCGAATTAGAGTTTAAGTTTAAGGCTCAATAAATTTCACTTTTCTTCTTTAAACCTGAGAAAGATATTTGCACTGTAACAGACAGTGCTTGGAAAGGACAAAGGGGCCACTCCCTGCTCCAATATAATCCACAATGGACTTTTGATTACCAGTCATTGAAGGTGGAGAGGCTAGCATTCCAGGTTAACTGCTAAAATGGCCAAATACACAAACAGATGTGGGCAGACCAGTTTAGTCACATGACTAACTGGCTGTTGGAGGTTTTTGAATTTGAACTTACCACAGAGAAAGCTCTTTGCTCCTGGACTGAGAACATCTCTCTCCTGTCTGCTCCCATCTCTTTCTCACGGAACTGAAGACCCATTGAAGACACATATGAGAAAAGTCTCCTACAATGAACAAGGTTTAAGAAGAATACTGGGTCCCAACAAAAAGCAAAACTACCTACAATCAAGGACTCTACAGCGATCTCAAAGCACAGTAAAAAAACTCTCTTCAGATCTTCAGAGGTTGCCTCAAACCTCTGCATTATTTTTCTTCTGCTCTTTTCTGTCTCTATTTGCATATGTGTATCACGTATACATGCTAGCTTGGGGCACAGCATGTATCTGTAGGTGTTAACCAAAGTAGAGTTTAAGTTTAAGGTTTAATAAAGTTCACTTTTCTTCTTTAAGCCTGAGAAAGCCTGTTTGTGCTCATTTCTTTACCTTATAATTGGAAAGGGGGAGCTCAAAACACAGTGTGTTCAAAAATTAAACCCTGTTACAATAAGACCAGGTGAAGGCTAAAAAGGACCCCTAGACACCTTTCTCACCTGGTCGTAACACCGCCTTGAACATGCTCACTGACTGAGCCTCCACAGCCCTCTGGGGTAGAGAATTCCACAGATCCAGCAACCTCGGAGTGAATAAATTCCTCTTCATCTCAGTCCTAAATGGCCTGCCCCTTATTCTGAGACTGTGTTCCCTAGTTCTAGATGCGCCAGCCAGGGGGACCATCCTTCCAGCATCATTAGGGCAGGATGGAGTTTTTTCAGGAGATACAGAGATATTGGGCTGGATTTTACCAGGCTCCCGACATCGGGGTCTGTGGTGGGGGGCAGGGGGGGCAGAGGAGGAGGGTGGCAGAAGATCATTCCACCAGAGGCCCGCCACAGAACCTGACACCGTGAGGTGCAGGCCCGATCCTTCCGACAGCGGTGAGGCTCCGTGGCTCCCTGAGGTCTTACCTGGGATCTTACAAGCCTGCCGTGATCTTCAGACTGGTGGCCGGCACTCCCGCACCTTCACTTCCCTGTCTGGGAAAAACAGGCGCCACACTAGTGGGAAGGGGGCAGTTAAGATTTTTAGTGTTGGGCGGGGGGGAAACGGTGTCAAATAATCAACATGAGTAGAGGGGATGGTGGGAAGAGGTGAAGTGTGAGCGGGGGGGGGAAGGACAAATTTCAAAGATAAGTGTTTTGGGGGGGAAGGGCAAATACTTAATGTTATTGGTATTGAGGGGTGGGAAAAGGGCGAGAGAATTTTTATTGCAATAGTTGTGGGGGGGTGGCTGGGTATGACTTTAAAAATTAAAATTCACCGGCAGGGCTTGCTGCCCTTTAGAAATGGTGACAGGTCTGTACACAGGCAGATGGTGCCATTGCTGGTGTCGGACAACCCAGTGATTGGGGGAGCGGAGGGGGCGGGGGCCGACCCGAGTATTTAAATGAGTTGCCGTGTGGTAGTTTGTGGTGGCTCGGCGGTACGCGGCTGCACATTTTATGTAATTGGGGAGAGATCCAGAATTCAGGAAAGTTCACTTTCCAAACCTCGAGAACAAACAAAGCCCAAGAGAATAAACAAGAAAATCGGAGAACATGAATTTTTATTGTGCCTTTCACCACTGTACCACGCCCTCAAGAGTTTTACAGCCAATGAAGTACTTTTGAAGTATAGTTGTATAAATTACCTGGTCATTATCATATTGCTGTTTGTGGGAGCTTGCTGCTACATTATAACAGTGACTACAATTTAATACCTAACTCTTGGATCAAGCTTTTGGTCACCTGTTCTAATACCTCCTTATGTGGCTCAGTGTTAATTTCTGTGATTTATGCACCTTGAGAACTTTAACTACATCAAAGAATTTAATCCTGAGAATTGTGAGGTTTTGCATTTTGGGAGGACTAACAAGGCCACACAGTCCATGAGACTTTGTTGCTGAGTTTGATGACCAAGATGGCTCCTGGGCAGTCAGCTCCCGAGGGAGATCCTCACTGTTCATGTCTCTCTGTGTCCATCTGCTGCGATTCGGGGAAGGTTCCATAGAGTCATAGAGTCGTACAGCATAGAAACAGGCCCTTCGGCCCACCGCGTCCATGCCGACCATAATGCCTATCAATACTAATCCCACCTGCCTGCATTAATTCCATATCCCTCTATGCCTTGCTCATTCAAGTACCTGTCCAGATGCCTCTTAAATGTTGCTACTGTTCCTGCCTCCACCACCTCCTCAGGCAGCTCATTCCAGATACCCACTATTCTTTGTGTGAAAAATTTACCCCTTTGATCCCCTTTAAACCTCCTCCCTCTCACCTTAAATCTATGCCCTCTAGTTTTAGTCACCCCTACCATGGGAAACAGACTCTGGCTATCTACCCTATCTATGCCTCTCATCATTTTATATACCTCCATCATGTCCCCTCTCAGCCTTCTTCGCTCCAGGGAAAACAGACCCAGCCTATCCAATCTCTCTTTATAACTCAAGCCCTCCAAACCAGGCAACATCCTTGTGAATCTTTTCTGCACCCTCTCTAGCTTAATCACATCTTTCCTGTAGTGCGGCGACCAGAACTGCACACAGTACTCCAAATGCGGCCTAACCAACGTTATGTACAACTGTAACATGACGTCCCAACTCTTGTACTCAATGCCTCGGCCGATGAAGGCAAGCATGCCATACGCCTTCTTCACCACCCTGTCTACCTGTGTTGCCAATTTCAGGGAAGTATGTACTTGCACCCCAAGGTCTCTCTGCTCAACAACACTCCCCAGGGCCCTGCCATTCACTGTATATGTCCTGCCCTGGTTCAACTTCCCAAAATGCATCACTTCGCACTTGTCTGCGTTAAATTCTATTTGCCACTCCCTTGCCCACTTTCCCAGTTGATCCGTATCCTGTTGTAACCTTAGACAACCTTCTTCACTGTCCACTATGCCACCAATTTTGGTGTCATCTGCAAACTTACTAATCATGCCCCTTACATTCACATCCAAGTCATTAATATATATGACAAACAACAGAGGGTCCAGTACCGATCTCTGCGGCACACCACTGGTCACTGGCCTCCAATCTGAAAAACAACCCTCCACTACCACCCTCTGCCTCCTATCACCAAGCCAATTTTGTATCCAATTGGCTCGCTCACCCTGGATCACATGTGTTCGAACCTTCCGGACCAGCCTACCATGCGGGACATTGTCAAAGGCCTTGCTAAAGTCCATGTAGACAATGTCCATCGCCCTGCCCTCGTCAATCCTCTTGGTTACCTCCTCGAAAAATTCAGTCAAATTCGTGAGACATGATTTCCCACGCACAAAGCCATGCTGACTATCCCTAATCAGACCATGCCTTTCCAGATGCATATAAATCCTGTCTCTCAGAATCCCTTCCAATAACTTTCCCTCCACTGATGTAAGGCTCACTGGCCTGTAATTCCCTGGCTTATCCCTGCTGCCCTTCTTAAATAAAGGCACAACATTAGCTATCCTCCAGTCTTCTGGTACCTCACCCGTGGCTAACGATGATACAAAAATCTCTGCCAGAGCCCCAGCAATCTCCTCCCTTGCTTCCCATAGCATCCTAGAGTACACCTGGTCAGGCCCTGGGGATTCATCCACCTTAATGCGCTTCAAAACCTCCAACACCTCCTCCTTTGTAATGTTGATATGCTCCAGGATATCGCTGTTCCCTCCCTTGAACTCATCAGCTTCCATGACCTTCTCCACGGTAAATACAGACGAGAAATATTCATTTAAGACCTTGCCCATTTCCCATGGCTCCACACATAGATTGTCACATTGATCCTTAAGGGGACCTACTCTCTCCCTAGCTACCCTTTTACTCTTAACATACTTGTAGAATCTTTTAGGATTCTCCTTTATCTTATCTGCCAGGGAAATCTCATGGCCCCTTTTCACCGTCCTAATTTCCTTCTTAAGTGTAGTCCTACATCCCCCATACTCCTCGAGGGACTCGCTCGATCCTAGCTGCTTATACCTGACATATACCTCCTTCTTTGTTCTGACCAGACCCTCAATATCCTTTGTCAACTGAGGTTCCCTAAACTTGCCAGCCTTGCCCTTCCATCTAACAGAAACATGCCGGCCCTGAACTCTTCCTATCTTACTTTTAAAAGCCTCCCACTTGCCAGACGTCCCTTTACCTGTAAACAGCCTCTGCTTTAAAAATATTCCAAGACTCTGCTTCCACTGCCTTTTGAGGAAGAGAATTCCAAAGACTCACGGCACTCCAAGAGAAAAAATTGCTCCTCATCTCTGTCATAAATGGGTGTTCCCTTATTTTTAAACAGTGACCCTAGTTCTTGATTTTCCCACAAGGGGAAACATCCTTTCCACATCCACCCTTTCAAACCCCCTCAGGATCTTATATGTTTCAATCAAGTCACCTCTTACTCTTCTAAACTCCAGCAGATACAAGCCTAGCCTGTCCAATCTTTCCTCATAAGACATCCCGCTCATTCCCGGTATTAGTCTAGTAAACCTTCTCTGAACTGCCTCCAACTCATTTACATCCTTCCTTACATAAGGAGACCAGTGCTGTACACAGTACTCCAGATGTCGTCTCACCAAAGCCCTGTATACCTGAAGCATAACCTCCCTACTTTTGTATCCAATTCCCCTCGCAATAAATAATTATATTCTATTAGCTTTCCGAATTAAGTGCTGAACTGCATATTAATCTTTTGTGATTCATGCACTAGGACACCCAGATCCCTCTGCATCTCAGAGCTCTGCAATCTCTCACCAGTTAGATAATATGCTTCTTTTTTATTCTTCCTGCCAAAGTGGACAATTACACACTTTCCCACATTATATTCCATTTGCCAGATCTTTGCCCACTCACTTAACCTATCTATATCCCTTTGTAGCCTCCGTATGTCCTCTTCACAATTTACTTTCCTACCTATTGTTACGACCAGGTGAGCAATGTATCTAGGGGTCTCTTGTTGTTTTCACCTGGTCTTACTATAACAGGGTTTAATTTTAAACACACTGTGTTTTGAGCTCCCCCTTTGTGAATCCTTGTTCACCTCTTTCCAATTATAAGGCAAAGAAATGAGCACAAACAAGCTTTCTTTGGTTTAAAGCAGTAAGATGAAATTTATTAAACCTTAAACTTAATCTCTAATACAGTTCACATCTACGAATATACAATGCACTTACGCTAGATTGCACATGCAATATAAAGATGCAAAATAGGGACAGAAAAGAGCAGAAGAAAAGATATGTAGAACACTTTGAGAAAATATCTTGTTACTGTTTCTCGAGCTTGCTGTTGTCCTTGATTGAAGATACGGTCTTGCGTTTCATTAGGGCCCAGTATTTGTGTTAAACATTGTTCACATTGGAAATCTTTTCTCTCTCTGAGTTTATGTGTCTTCAATGGTTTCAGTTCCCTGAGTGATGAGCAGGCAGATAGGAGAGGCTGTAATTCTTGCTTCAGTTCCAGGAGAGATCTTTACTCCATTAGCATACAGCATTGTCTCAGTTCAAATCCTTTGGTGGAAGTTCAAATTCAAAACTCCAGCCAGCTAGTCATGTGACTAAAACTGGTTTGGCCACTTCTGTGTATTGAAGAAGCAACTGGTGGGTCCCCATTGTTTCAAAATCATGTTTGCACTTGCTGCTGTTCAATATTCAGTCCGTTAACTCCTTATCTGTACTAATGCTTTGTCTTTCAACACACCATTAACATATTGTTTGCCTTTGCTCCATGACCTTTTGGTCAGCTATGTGGCCTTGTCCAATCTACACCTTCTCCTTTGTTATCTCTTACCCCACCCCCGCCTCACTTGCTTATAACTTTTGACATTTCTTAATATTTGCTAGTTCCGAAGAAGGGTCACTGACCCGAAACGTTAACTCTGCTTCTCTTTCCACAGATACTGCCAGACCTGCTGAGTGGTTACAGCATTTCTTGTTTTTAAAAATGGTCTGTTCTGGGGGGGCCAGGGCTGCTTTAATTCCCCCTTTTTTTCAGGAGAGTTCGTGGAGGGGGGGGCGGGTCTATCCTGAACTCCCTGAGTCAAGCAAAGACTTTTGGCTTCAGGTGATGGGGGTTCCCTTTTCCTCTGACTGTGGGGGAGGAGAGTCTCTGTTACTCTCCCCTTTGTTCTCTGGGACACTTCGACTAGGTGAGGCATCACCCTCATGCTTTCTCTGCCCCCGAGAGGTCTCTCTTTGTCTCTGCAGATTCCTGTAAATGCTGTTAGCAACTCTGGTGGGGTGCTTCTAGAGTCTGTATTTACATAGGAGGATGTGGGGTCTAACGTTTCACATTTTTCTGGGTTGGTTGACCAGGTGGTAGGGGATTTCATCCAGGATTCTTCCCAGACTTCCCTTAACCTGCCCTCTGGATCACGTTTTTCCCTTCTCTTTCCAAACTTTTGCCAGCCGTGTGCCTGTCCCCTTTTGTTCTCGGTGGGGGTCCCTTACAGTTCACCAGCCCTCTGCTGGAGGGTCCTCCTAACACCGGTACAGGACTTAGGGTTGCAGGTTTCACTGTAGGTTGGGGTTTCCCCTCAACCTGGCACATGTGGCAACTCCTGCAGTACTCCACCACATCTTTGTGGAGTTTTGGCCAGTCAAACTGCTGTCTTATGCTGGCTTTGGTCTTTTGTATACTGGCATGTACAGCCACTGTAGTCTCATATTTCTCCCCGATACCTCTGTGGCACCACTAACTGGTGAACTACTGTCCACTCCTGGCCCTCAGGTCTGTGAGGAGAACTCTATTTCCTCACCAGTGGAGAGTATAGGTGGTCTGATTAGCAAGTTTGCAGACGACACTAAGATTGGTGGAGTAGCAGATAGTGAAGGGGACTGTCAGAGAATACAGCAGAATATAGATAGACTGGAGAGTTGGGCAGAGAAATGGCAGATGGAGTTCAATCAGGGCAAATGCGAGGTGATGCATTTTGGAAGATCCAATTCAAGAGTGAACTATACAGTAAATGGAAAAGTCCTGGGGAAAATTGATGTACAGAGAGATTTGGGTGTTCAGGTCCATTGTTCCCTGAAGGTGGCAACGCAGGTCAATAGAGTGGTCAAGAAGGCATACGGCATGCTTTCCTTCATTGGACGGGTATTGAGTACAAGAGTTGGCAGGTCATGTTACAGTTGTATAGGACTTTGGTTCGGCCACATTTTGAATACTGCGTGCAGTTCTGGTCGCCACATTACCAAAAGGATGTGGATGCTTTGGAGAGGGTGCAGAGGAGATTCACCAGGATGTTGCCTGGTATGGAGGGCGCTAGCTATGAAGAGAGGTTGAGTAGATTAGGATTATTTTCATTAGAAAGACGGAGGTTGAGGGGGGACCTGATTGAGGTGTACAAAATCATGAGAGGTATAGACAGGGTGGATAGCAAGAAGCTTTTTCCCAGAGTGGGGGATTCAATTACAAGGGGACACGAGTTCAAAGTGAAAGGGGAAAAGTTTAGGGGGGATATGCGTGGAAATTTCTTTACGCAGAGGGTGGTGGGTGCATGGAACGCTTTGCCAGCGGAGGTGGTAGACGCGGGCACGATAGCGTCTTTTAAGATGTATCTAGATAGATACATGAATGGGCAGGAAGTAAAGAGATACAGACCCTTAGAAAATAGGCGACAGGTTTAGATAGAGGATTTGGATCGGCGCAGGCTTGGAGGGCCGAAGGGCCTGTTCCTGTGCTGTAATTTTCTTTGTTCTTTGTTCTTTGTACCTCATTCTTTAAATAGTAGCAATCAGGGACTTCCTCTGATTCACTTTCAGACTGGGCAGCCTGTGCTAACTCTCGCAATACTGGGTCAGCTCGCTGAGCCTCAGCTAGGGAAAATCCATTTAATTAATTCCCTGGGTCTCCTAACTTTCCAAAGAAAGTCTCGGACAGGCAGACCTGGTCATCTGCCTGCAGTGTCAATGCAGTCTCCTCTGGGGGAGCTGGTTTGATCATGGCCTGATCCACTACACATTCAGGGAAACTGCAGGAGTCCGTCTCCTGCCACTGCCCTGTCTCTCTGACCTCCTGTGGTCTTTCTTTCACTACTGGGGGGCGGGGGGCTACCACCTTCACCCCCGCCAGATCATTACCTAGGAGCAGGTCAACCCCATCCACAGGCAAACTAGGGACAATCCCTACAGTCATCGGTCCCGAAACTAGATCACACTCCAGGTGTACCCGGTGTACAGGTACAGGCATACACTGCCCTCCAATACCATTCATCACCATTCTGGTGTTCACTGCACTCTCTGGGGGAAAGGTCAGGCCTTTTCCCAGTAAAAGGGATCTGGTGGCCCCTGTATCCCTGAGAATTACTATGGGCTTGCTTACCCCACTCGTGGGATATGGGGTTACTATCCCTTCAGACACAAAACCCTGATAACCTTCAGGAATCCTATTAAACTTTCCTGCACTGGCCATAGTAAGCTTCCTGGGTTGCACTCTTACTGCAATCAAAACCACAGCCTGTTCCCTGTTTCCCATCAGGATCTTGTCTTCACTGAGCGCGTGTGCCCTGATTAACCCTACCGTTTTCCTCTTTAGTTTCCAGCAATCAGTTTTTAAATGCCCTGCCTTGTTACAATGGAAGCACACAGGTCTCCGGGTCTCATTCTTGCTCACAGCACATTCCTTTTTGGCTGGAGCAGTGCCCCCTCACTCTCCTGCTTTCCTTTCTCTCCCAGGACTGCTTGGGCTTCTATCACCTTCCCACCCTTTGTCCTTTTCGGATTTGTGGGGATGATTAGGAAAGGTTCTCCCCTGGGAAACCGACTTATAAATTAAAGCAAACTCATTGGCCAGAACGGCTGCTTGCCGGGCTCCCTGATCCCGCTGCTCCTCTACCTGGATTTTTATTGAGAATGGGAGAGAGTTGTTAAATTCCTCTAATGGGATTACTTCTCTGAGAGTCTCATCGCTGAGCTGTATTTATAAAGCCCTCAGCCAGTGGTCAAAAGCCAGCTGCTTACTTCTTTCAAACTCCAGGTAGGTTTGATTAGCTTATTTTTTGAGGGTTCTAAACTTTTGACGATAGGCTTCGGGTACTAATTCATATGCCCAAGGATAGCATTTGTGGTCAGCTCATAATTTGATGAACTCTCATCTAGCAGCAAGGAATAAACCTCATGGGCTTTTCCAGTTAGTTTGCTTTGCAGTAAAAGAGACCAGGTCTCAGCTGGCTATTTTAGCTGTCTTGCCAGTTTCTTGAAGGACACAAAAAATGTTTTCACACCGTCCTCATTGAATTTTGGAATTAGGCGCGTTTTAGCAATCTTGTACCTTGACCTGAATTCTGATCCTCCACATTGGCCATGCTTTCACTAGGGTCACTCTGTCTCCCCCTAGTTAACTCAAACTGCTTCAACTCTCGTTCTTAACATTCTTTCCGGAATATCCTTCCTCTTTCTCTCTCCTCACTCTCTCTCGTTCCTTCTCCTGTCTTTCTTTCCCTTCATGTTCCATTTGGAAGTCTCTTTCTTTCTCCCTCCCCATCTCTGTCTCTCTCTTTCGCTTTCCCTGTCTTCTAATTCAAGTTTCCTCTGTTCCAATTGTATCTTTGCTAACACTACCCTGTCGGATTCTGCTTCTAAGCCTGTTTCTACTTTTTCAGGTTCAAGGGAAAAATGGTTGGCCACTAGCCTCAGGAGTTCAGACTTCCTAGCATTGCCACATACAGTGATCCCACACTGCTCAGCCATTTTCCTCAACTCCTCCATAGACAGTGCTTTTAACTTATTCCAAGTTACTTCACCCTGGCTTGGGGAGTTACTCGCTTCAGTTGCAGACATGTCAATATTCAATCACACACAACCACAAGAAAACATATATTGATTTGCTCTTTTTAATTGGGAACAATTTGGCTTCCCACTGCAATTTGTCTCATTTGTCTGTGGGTAACAATCCAGATGCTAGCACCCATTTTCTGTTCGGACCAATTGAGCAATGTATCTAGGGGTCTCTTGCTGTTTTCACCTGGTCTTATTGTAACAGGGTTTAGTTTTAAACACACTGTGTTTTGAGCTCCCCCTTTGTGAATCCTTGTTCCTGTACATGCATTCCTAAATCTCTTTGCCCTTCCACAGTTCCTAGCTTCTTACCATTTAGAAAATACTCTGATTTATCTTCCTCAGGCCCAAAGTGAATGGCTTCACACTTCCCTACATTGAACTTTATTTGCCACAGTTTCACCCTCTCACTTAATCTATCAATGTCCCTTTGTAACGTTCTGCACCCATTTACAATATTTACTGCATCACCTAACATGGTGTTGTCAGAAAACCTGGATACACAGCACTCTGTTCCTTCATTAAAATATATGGCTCTATTAGCAGGGTAACCTTTAAATGTCAAATGATCAGCAAGACTTTATGATGAGCAAAAGTGGCAGCTTTTGCAGTGAACCATTTGCAGTGATTAATGAAATTGCATCTCTCCTCACTCCCATACGTGAGCAGTAGTATTGTTACAGTATCAAATTTATATCATGTGTGGTGGATTTAAATATAACAAACAACAGTTTATTTATTTTATTTAGAGATACAGCACTGAAACAGGCCCTTCAGCCCACCAAGTCTGTGCCGACCATCAACCACCCATTTATACTAACCCTACAGTAATCCCACATTCCCTACCTATACTAGGGGCAATTTACAATGGCCAATTCACCTATCAACCTGCAAGTCTTTGGCTGTGGGAGGAAACTGGAGCACCCGGAGGAAACCCACACAGACACAGGGAGAACTTGCAAACTCCGCACAGGCAGTACCCAGAATTGAACCCGGGACCCTGGAGCTGTGAGGCTGTGGTGCTAACCACTGCGCCACTGTGCCACCCCAAATAGGACTGAATTGCACCCAACCTGACTTTTACTGGACACTGTGTGAGCATCAGAAAGTGGATTTCACTTTATCCAGAGCTAGACTGAATCCAGAACTTCAATCTGAAATGCCCCACCTCAGACACGTGCAGAATCTCTCCTATCTGCTTCTCATACAAAGACAAAGACATCGAAAACTTATGGCACAGAAGGAGGCCATTCAGCCCATTGTGTCTGTGCTGTCCAAATGCAGCTCTCCAGTCTAATCCCACTTTCCAGCTCTTGGTCCATAGCCCTGTAGGTTTCGGCACCAATGCGTGAAGGATTTCTGTCCCTGCCACACTTTCAGACAGTGAGTTCCAGAACCCCACCACCCTCTGGGTGAAAAACATTTTCAACCTCTGCCAATTACATTAAATCTCTGCCCCCTGGTTATTGATGTACGGAACTCGACCCCTTGAGCCTGTTCTGCCATTCAATAAGATCATGGCTGATGTTATTGAGACCTCAACTTCACATTCCCACCTACCTCCGGTAACCTTTCATCACCAACACCAACACCACCCGCACGCCCCCTCCTTGCTTCTATCTACCTCTGCCTTATAAATATTCAAAGACTCTGCTTCCACCGCCTTTTGAGGAAGAGAGTTCCAAAGGCTTACGACCCTCTGAGAGAAAAAAATTCTCCTCATCTCTGTCTTAAATGGGCGACCCCTTTTTTTAAACAGTGACCCCTAGTTCTAGATTCTCCCACAAGGGGAAACATCCTTTCCACATCCACCCTGTCAAGACCCCTCAGGATCTTATATGTTTCAATCAAGTCACCTCTTACTCTTCTAAACTCCAGTGGATACAAGCCTAGCCTGTCCAATGCATTTACATCCTTCCTTAAATAAGGAGACCAGTACTGGACACAATATTCCAGATGTGGTCTCACCAATGCCCTGTATAACTGTAGCATAACCTCCCTAACTTTTGTATTCAATTCCCCTCACAATAAATGATAACATTCTATTAGCTTTCCTAATTACTTGCTGTACCTGCATGCTAACCTTTTGCGATTCAAGCACTAGGACACCCAGATCCCTCTGCATCTCAGAGCTCTGCAATCTCTCACCATTTAGATAATATGCTTCTTTTTTATGCTTCCTGCCAAAATGGACAATTCTACATTTTCGCACATTATACTCCATTTGCCAGATCTTTGCCCACTCACTTAACCTATCTATATTAAAGGCTGGCTACCTGATCTGAACCCGATGGGACCCAATGACATGTGTCGGGTTCGGGTCAGGTCGCACTTCCGGGTCCGACATTCTGACTCGGGTCGGGCTAGGCCGGGTCAGACACGCTCTATCACCACCTCTGGTAAGTGGCTCCAATGTTAATGTACTTTTTGGATTTGAAAGGTGGTTTTGTTACAGTTATTTTAAGTTTGTGCAGATAAGCAACAAAGTGAAAAACAGAAGGTAGGTTAACTAATAGTCAGGTCGGGTTGGGTCAGGCGCAAGAAAAATGAAAGAACTCGGGCCGGGTCAGACTCTGGGTCAGATGTGGCTCTGTCGGGGTCAGATCGGGTTTCATTTGCAGACCCGAGCCAGCTTTTAATCTATATCCCTTTATATCCCCCTCATGTACCCTTCACAACTTACTTTCTTACCTATTTTTGTGTCATCAGCAAATTTAGCAACCATACCTTTGGTCCCTTCTTCCAAGTCATTGATATAAATTGTAAAAACTTGAGGCCCCAGCACTGATCCCTGTGGCACACCACTCGTTACATCCTGCCAACTGGAAAAATGACCCATTTATTCCCACTCTCTGTTTCCTGTTAGCTAGCCAATCTTCTTTCCATACCAATATGTTACCCACTACACCATGAGCTTTTATTTTCTGCAATAACCTTTGATGTGGCACCTTATCAAATGCCTTCTGGAAATCTAAGTACAGCATATCCATCAGTTCCTCTTTATCCACAGCACATGTAACTCCCTCAAAGAACTCCAATAAGTTGGTTAAACATGATTTCCCTTTCACAAAACCACGTTGACTCTGCCTGATTACTTTGAATTTTTCTAAATGCCCTGCTATAACATCTTTAATAATAGCTTCTAACATTTTCCCTAAGACAGATGTTAAGCTAACTGGCCTGCAGTTTCTTGCTATGAGTCTCCCTCCCTTTTAGAATAACAGAGTTACATTGGCTATTTTCCAATCTAATGGAAGCTATTTTCCAATTTAATGCATCTGCGATGCTGAGGACGTCGTGGATAGCACGCTTAGTGAGGGGTCGCACCGCAGGTAATAGCTGCACAGGCAGAAAAGAGATGGGTGACCACCAGACGGTGTAGTAGGCGCGGGCAGGTAGTGCAGCAGTCCCCTGTGGCCATCCCCCTCTCAAACAGATATACCGCTATGGATACTGTTGGGGGGGTGGGTGTGACCTCCCAGGGGAAAGCAGCAACAACCAAGTTCGTGGCACCACGGAGGGCTCTGCTGCACAGCAGGGGGAGGAAAAGGGGTGGAAGAGCTATAGTGAAAGGGGATTCTATCGTAAGGGGTGCAGATAGGCATTTCTGTGGCCACAAACGAGGCTCCAGGATGGTATGTTGCCTCCCAGGTGCTAGGATCAAAGATGTCTCAGAACGGCTGCAGGACATTCTGGTACGGACGACATAGGCAGGAAGAGAGATGAGGTCCTACAAAGGGAGTTAGGCAGAAGGTTAAAAAGCAGGACCTCGAAGGTTGTAATCTCAGGATTACTCCCTGTGCCACATGCTAGTGAGGGTAGGAATAGGAGGATAAGGCAAATGAATGCATGGCTGAAGAGCTGGTGTAGGCGGCAGGGTTTCAGCTACTTGGATCATTGGGATCTCTTCTAGTGCAGAGGTGACCTGTACAAGAAGGACGGGTTGCATCTGAATTGGAAGGGGACCAATATCCTTGCGGGGAGGTTTGCTAGTACTACTCGGGAGGGTTTAAACTAGTCTGGCAGGGTGGTGGGACCCAAAGTAGTAGTCTCTCCAATGAGATAGTTGAGGCAAATGTAGAGGTTAAAACAAGCAAGTCCAGTAGGCAGGCCGGGCAGGGGCAGGACAGGGAGCGTGGAAGGTCTGGTAGGCTAAACTGCATTTACTTTAATGCAAGAAGCCTTACAGGTAAGGCAGATGAACTCAGAGCATGGATCGGTACATGGGATTGTGATATTATAGCTATTACGGAAACGTGGTTGAGGGATGGGCAGGACTGGCAGCTCAATGTTCCGGGGTACCGATCCTTCCAGCGTGACAGAGGTGGAGGTAAGAGAGGAGGGGGAGTTGCACTATTGATTAGGGAGGACATCACGGCAGTACTTAGAGAGGATATCCCGGGGGGAATGTCCAGCGAGGCCATATGGGTGGAACTTAGAAATAAGAAAGGGGTGATCACTTTGATGGGATTATACTAGAAGCCCCCCAATAGTCAGAGGGAATTGGAGGAGCATATATGTAGGGAAATCACAGATAGGTGTAGGAATTATAGGGTTGTAATAGTAGGTGATTTTAACTTCCCTAATATTGACTGGGACTGCCTTAGTGCTAAGGGATCAGATGGGGAAGAATTTGTTACGTGTGTCCAGGATAGTTTTCTGAAGCAGTATGTGGATGGCCCTACTAGAGAAGGGGCTACACTCGACCTCCTCTTAGGAAATGAGGATGGGCAGGTGGTGATGTGTCAGTGGGGGAGCACTTTGGGACCAGTGACCATAACTCTATTAGCTTCAAAATAGTTACGGTAAAGGATAGGACTGGTCCTCAGGTTGAAGTCCTAAATTGGGGGAAGGCTAATTTCGATGGCATCAGACAAGAACTCTTAAAAGTTGAATGGGAGAGGCTGTTTACAGGTAAAGGGACGTCTGGCAAGTGGGAGGCTTTTAAAAGTGAGATAGGAAGAGTTCAGGGCCGGCATGTTCCTGTTAGATGGAAGGGCAAGGCTGACAAGTTTAGGGAACCTCGGTTGACAAGGGATATTGAGGGTCTGGTCAGGACAAAGAAGGAGGCATATGTCAGGTATAGGCAGCTGGGATCAAGCGAGTCCCTCGAGTATAGGGGATGTAGGACTACACTTAAGAAGGAAATTAGGAGGGCGAAAAGGGGCCATGAGATTTCCCTGGCAGATAAGATAAAGGAGAATCCTAAAAGATTCTATAAGTATATTAAGAGTAAAAGGGTAGCTCGGGAGAGAGTAGGTCCCCTTAAGGATCAGTGTGGCAATCTATGTGTGGAGCCATGGAAAATGGGCGAGGTCTTAAATGAATACTTCTCGTCCGTATTTACCGTGGAGAAGATCATGGAAGCCAGTGAGTTCAAGGGAGGGAACAGCGATATCCTGGAGCATATCAACATTACAAAGGAGGAGGTGTTGGCAGCTTTGAAGTGCATTAAGGTGGATAAATCCCCAGGGCCTGACCAGGTGTATCCTAGGATGCTATGGGAAGCAAGGGAGGAGATTTCTGGGGCCCTGGCAGAGATTTTTGTATCATCGTTAGCCACGGGTGAGGTACCGGAAGACTGGAGGATAGCTAATGTTGTGCCTTTATTTAGGAAGGCAGCAGGGATAAGCCAGGGAACTACAGGCCAGTGAGCCTTATATCAGTGGTGGGAAAGTTATTGGAAGGGATTCTGAGAGACAGGATTTATATGCATTTGGAAAGGCATGGTCTGATTAGGGATAGTCAGCATGGCTTTGTGCGTGGGAAATCATGTCTCATAAATTTGATTGAGTTTTTTGAGGAGGAGACGAAGAGGATTGACGAGGGCAGGGCGATGGACATTGTCTACATGGACTTTAGCAAGGCCTTTGACAATGTCCCGCATGGTAGGCTGGTCCGGAAGGTTCGAACACATGTGATCCAGGGTGAGCAAGCCAATTGGATACAAAATTGGCTTGGTGATAGGAGGCAGAGGGTGGTAGTGGAGGGTTGTTTTTCAGATTGGAGGCCGGTGACCAGTGGTGTGCTGCAGGGATCGGTGCTGGACCCTCTGTTGTTTGTCATATATATTAATGACTTGGATGTGAATGTAAGGGGCATGATTCGTAAGTTTGCAGAGGACACCAAAATTGGTGGTATAGTGGACAGTGAAGAAGGTTGTCTAAGGTTACAACAGGATATAGATCAACTGGGAAAGTGGGCAAGGGATTGGCAAATGGAATTTAACGCAGACAAGTGTGAAGTGATGCATTTTGGGAAGTTAAACCAGGGCAGGCCATATACAGTGAATGGCAAGGCCCTGGGGAATGTTGTTGAGCAGAGAGACCTTGGGGTGCAAGTACATAGTTCCCTGAATGTGGCAACGCAGATAGACAGGGTGGTGAAGAAGGCATATGGCATGCTTGCCTTCATCTACCGAGGCATTGAGTACAAGAGTTGGGACGTCATGTTACAGTTGTACATAACATTGGTTAGGCCGCATTTGGAGTACTGTGTGCAGTTCTGGTCGCCGCACTACAGGAAAGATGTGATTAAGCTAGAGAGGGTGCAGAAAAGATTCACAAGGATGTTGCCTGGTTTGGAGGGCTTGAGTTATAAAGAGAGATTGAACAAGAACAAAGAACAAAGAAAATTACAGCACAGGAACAGGCCCTTCGGCCCTCCAAGCCTGCGCCGATCCAGATCCTCTATCTAAACATGTCGCCTATTTTCTAAGGGTCTGTATCTCTTTGCTTCCTGCCCATTCATGTATCTGTCTAGATACATCTTAAAAGACTCTATCGTGCCCGCGTCTACCACCTCCGCTGGCAACGCGTTCCAGGCACCCACCACCCTCTGCGTAAAGAACTTTCCACGCATATCCCCCCTAAACTTTTCCCCTCTCACTTTGAACTCGTGACCCCTAGTAATTGAATCCCCCACTCTGGGAAAAAGCTTCTTGCTATCCACCCTGTCTATACCTCTCATGATTTTGTACACCTCAATCAGGTACCCCCCTCAACCTCCGTCTTTCTAATGAAAATAATCCTAACCCACTCAACCTCTCTTCATAGCTAGCGCCCTCCATACCAGGCAACATCCTGGTGAATCTCCTCTGCACCCTCTCCAAAGCATCCACATCCTTTTGGTAATGTGGCGACCAGAACTGCACGCAGTATTCAAAATGTGGCCGAACCAAAGTCCTATACAACTGTAACATGACCTGCCAACCCTTGTACTCAATTGGATAGGCTGGGTCTGTTTTTCCTGAAGCGAAGGAGGCCGAGAGGGGACATGATAGAGGTATATAAAATTAAGAGAGGCATAGATAAGGTAGATAGCCAGAGTCTGTTTCCCATGGTATGGGTGACTAAAACTAGAGGGCATAGATTTAAGGTGAGAGGGAGGAGGTTTAAAGGGTATCAAAGGGATAAATTTTTCACACAAAGAATAGTGGGTATCTGGAATGAGCTGCCAGAGGAGGTGGTGGAGGCAGGAACAGTAGCAACATTTAAGAGGCATCTGGACAGGTACTTGAATGAGCAAGGCATAGAGGGATATGGAATTAATGCAGGCAGGTGGGATTAGTATAGATAGGCATTATGGTCGGCATGGACGCAGTGGGCCGAAGAGCCTGTTTCTATGCTGTACGACTCTATGACTCTATGTAACCTTCCCCGAATCTAGGGAATTTTGGAAAATTAAAACCAACACATCAACTATCTCACTAGCCACTTCTTTTGTCCTGGGATGAAGTCCATCAGGACCCGGGGACTTGTCAGCTCGGAGCTCCAACAATTTGTTCAGTACCACTTCCCTGGTGATTGTAATTGTCTTGAATTCCTCCCTCCCTTCCATTTCCTGATTTACAGCTATTTCTGGGATATTACTTGTATCCCAGCAACATCCTGGTAAATCTCCTCTGTACTCTCTCTAGTGCGATCACATCCTTCCTGTAATGACCAGAATCTGCAGTGACCAGACCTGTATGCAGTACTCCAGCTGTGGTCTAACTACAGTTTTAGCATAACCTCCCTGTTCTTATATTCTATGCCTTGGCTTATAAAGGAGATGATCCCGTATTCTTTCCAAATCTGCTGTTTTGTGGACATGCATTCCAATGTCCCTCTATTCCTCTACGCTTTTCATTATTCTCTTGCCTTGTTCACCTTCTCCAAATGCATTGCCTCACATTTCTCTGGATTGAACTCCATTTGCCACTTTTCTGCCCATCTGACCACTCCATTGATATCTTCCTGCAGTCTACAGCTTTCTTCCTCACTATCTGCCACACGGTCAACCTTTGTGTCGTCTGCAAACTTCTTAATCATGCTCCCTACATTTAAGTCTAAATCTTTGATATATACCATGAATGGCAAGGGATCTCATACTGAGTCCTGCGGAACTCCACTGGATACAGTGTTCCAGTTACAAAAACACCCACCGACGCTTTGCTTCCAGCCTCTCAGCCAATTTTGGATCCAACTTGAAATTTGACACTTTCTCTTGGATTCTTTGGGCCTTCAGCCATTTCTTGAGATCGAATCATAGAGTCACAGAATGTTTACAGCACAGAAAGAGGCTTTTTGGCCTGTCCTTTCTGTGCTGGCTCTCTGCAAGACCAACTCATCTAGTCCCACTCCCCTGTATTTTTCCAGTAGCACTGCAATTCTTTTCTCTTCAGATAATTATCCAATTCCTTTTTGAAAGTCCCAGTTGAATCTGCCTCCACTATTGTGTATTGTTGTATTAGTAGAGTAGCAAGGCATTCTAGAGAAAGTCTCAGGCTTGGGTACAGGTTAACTCCGAACTGTTTATTAGTTACAATATACTATACACACACACTCCTCAAGCCACTGAAGCTCGTTTCCTACGTGCTGCTCTCTCTTCTTCCTCTCCGAACTATTTCATGTGACTGATCTCTCTTACAGTGGGAGGGGTCTCTCTCACGGTCTTCTGCATTAACCCTTTACATCCTTAGATTATGTCCACCACACTCTCAGGCAGTGCATTCCAGATCCTAAACACTCACTGAACCTGCCTCCACCACACTCTCAGACAGTGCATTCCAGATCCTAAACACTCACTGAACCCGCCTCCACCACACTCTCAGACAGTGCATTCCAGATCCTAAACACTCACTGAACCTGCCTCCACCACACTCTCAGACAGTGCATTCCAGATCCTAAACACTCACTGAACCTGCCTCCAATACACTCACAGACAGTGCATTCCAGATCCTAAACACTCACTGAACCTGCCTCCACCACACTCTCAGGCAGTGCATTCCAGATCCTAAACACTCACTGAACCTGCCTCCACCACACTCTCAGACAGTGCATTCCAGATCCTAACACTCACTGAACCTGCCTCCACCACACTCTCAGGCAGTGCATTCCAGATCCTAAACACTCACTGAACCTGCCTCCACCACACTCTCAGACAGTGCATTCCAGATCCTAACACTCACTGAACCTGCCTCCACCACACTCTCAGACAGTGCATTCCAGATCCTAACACTCACTGAACCTGCCTCCACCACACTCTCAGGCAGCGCATTCCAGATCCTAACACTCACTGAACCTGCCTCCACCAAACTCTCAGACAGTGCATTCCAGATCCTAACACTCACTGAACCTGCCTCCACCACACTCTCAGGCAGTGCATTCCAGATCCTAAACACTCACTGAACCTGCCTCCACCACACTCACAGACAGTGCATTCCAGATCCTAAACACTCACTGAATCTGCCTCCACCACACTCTCAGGCAGTGCATTCCAGATCCTAAACACTCACTGAACCTGCCTCCACCACACTCTCAGGCAGTGCATTCAAGATCCTAAACACTCACTGAACCTGCCTCCACCACACTCTCAGACAGTGCATTCCAGATCCTAAACACTCACTGAACCTGCCTCCACCACACCCTCAGGAAGTGCATTCCAGATCCTAAACACTCACTGAACCTGCCTCCACCACACTCTCAGGCAGTGCATTCCAGATCCTAAACACTCACTGAACCTGCCTCCACCACACTCTCAGACAGTGCATTCCAGATCCTAACACTCACTGAACCTGCCTCCACAACACTCTCAGACAGTGCATTCCAGATCCTAACACTCACTGAACCTGCCTCCACCACACTCTCAGGCAGCGCATTCCAGATCCTAACACTCACTGAACCTGCCTCCACCAAACTCTCAGACAGTGCATTCCAGATCCTAACACTCACTGAACCTGCCTCCACCACACTCTCAGGCAGTGCATTCCAGATCCTAAACACTCACTGAACCTGCCTCCACCACACTCACAGACAGTGCATTCCAGATCCTAAACACTCACTGAATCTGCCTCCACCACACTCTCAGGCAGTGCATTCCAGATCCTAAACACTCACTGAACCTGCCTCCACCACACTCTCAGGCAGTGCATTCAAGATCCTAAACACTCACTGAACCTGCCTCCACCACACTCTCAGACAGTGCATTCCAGATCCTAAACACTCACTGAACCTGCCTCCACCACACTCTCAGGAAGTGCATTCCAGATCCTAAACACTCACTGAACCTGCCTCCACCACACTCTCAGACAGTGCATTCCAGACCCTAAACACTCACTGAACCTGCCTCCACCACACTCTCAGGCAGTGCATTCCAGATCCCAAACACTCACTGAACCTGCCTCCACCACACTCTCAGACAGTGCATTCCAGATCCTAAACACTCACTGAACCTGCCTCCATCGCACTCTCAGGCAGTGCATTCCAGATCCTAAACACTCACTGAACCTGCCTCCACCACACTCTCAGACAGTGCATTCCAGATCCTAAACACTCACTGAACCTGCCTCCACCAGACTCTCAGGCAGTGCATTCCAGATCCTAAGCACTCACTGAACCTGCCTCCACCACACTCTCAGACAGTGCATTCCAGATCCTAAACACTCACTGAACCTGCCTCCACCACACTCTCAGACAGTGCATTCCAGATCCTAAACACTCACTGAACCTGCCTCCACCACACTCTCAGACAGTGCATTCCAGATCCTAAACACACACTGAACTTGCCTCCACCACACTCTCAGACAGTGCATTCCAGATCCTAAACACTCACTGAACCTGCCTCCACCACACTCTCAGGCAGTGCATTCCAGATCCTAAACACTCACTGAACCTGCCTCCACCCCACTCTCAGGCAGTACATTCCAGATCCTAAACACTCACTGAACCTGCCTCCACCACACTCTCAGAAAGTGCATTCCAGATCTTAAACACTCACTGAACCTGCCTCCACCACACTCTCAGACAGTGCATTCCAGATCCTAAACACTCACTGAACCTGCCTCCACCACACTCTCAGACAGTGCATTCCAGATCCTAAACACTCACTGAACCTGCCTCCACCACACTCTCAGACAGTGCATTCCAGATCCTAAACACTCACTGAACCTGCCTCCACCACACTCTCAGACAGTGCATTCCAGATCCTAAACACTCACTGAACCTGCCTCCACCACACTCTCAGACAGTGCATTCCAGATCCTAAACACTCACTGAACCTGCCTCCACCACACTCTCAGACAGTGCATTCCAGATCCTAAACACTCACTGAACCTGCCTCCACCACACTCTCAGACAGTGCATTCCAGATCCTAAACACTCACTGAACCTGCCTCCACCACACTCTCAGACAGTGCATTCCAGATCCTAAACACTCACTGAACCTGCCTCCACCACACTCTCAGACAGTGCATTCCAGATCCTAAACACTCATTGAACCTGCCTCCACCACACTCTCAGACAGTGCATTCCAGATCCTAAACACTCACTGAACCTGCCTCCACCACACTCTCAGACAGTGCATTCCAGATCCGAAACACTCACTGAACCTGCCTCCACCACACAGTCAGGCAGTGCATTCCAGATCCTAAACACTCACTGAACCTGCCTCCACCACACTCTCAGACAGTGCATTCCAGATCCTAAATACTCACTGAACCTGCCTCCACCACACTCTCAGAAAGTGCATTCCAGATCCTAAACACTCACTGAACCTGCCTCCACCACACTCTCAGACAGTGCATTCCAGATCCTAAACACTCACTGAACCTGCCTCCACCACACTCTCAGGCAGTGAATTCCAGATCCTAAACACTCACTGAACCTGCCTCCACCACACTCTCAGACAGTGCATTCCAGATCCTCAACACTCACTGAACCTGCCTCCACCACACTCTCAGACAGTGCATTCCAGATCCTAAACACTCACTGAACCTGCCTCCACCACACTCTCAGACAGTGCATTCCAGATCCTAAACACTCACTGAACCTGCCTCCACCTCACTCTCAGACAGTGCATTCCAGATCCTAAACACTCACTGAACCTGCCTCCACCTCACTCTCAGACAGTGCATTCCAGATCCTAAACACTCACTGAACCTGCCTCCACCACACTCTCAGACAGTGCATTCCAGATCCTAAACACTCACTGAACCTGCCTCCACCACACTCTCAGACAGTGCATTCCAGATCCTAAACACTCACTGAACCTGCCTCCACCACACTCTCAGACAGTGCATTCCAGATCCTAAACACTCACTGAACCTGCCTCCACCACACTCTCAGACAGTGCATTCCAGATCCTAAACACTCACTGAACCTGCCTCCACCACACTCTCAGACAGTGCATTCCAGATCCTAAACACTCACTGAACCTGCCTCCACCACACTCTCAGACAGTGCATTCCAGATCCTAAACACTCATTGAACCTGCCTCCACCACACTCTCAGACAGTGCATTCCAGATCCTAAACACTCACTGAACCTGCCTCCACCACACTCTCAGACAGTGCATTCCAGATCCGAAACACTCACTGAACCTGCCTCCACCACACAGTCAGGCAGTGCATTCCAGATCCTAAACACTCACTGAACCTGCCTCCACCACACTCTCAGACAGTGCATTCCAGATCCTAAATACTCACTGAACCTGCCTCCACCACACTCTCAGAAAGTGCATTCCAGATCCTAAACACTCACTGAACCTGCCTCCACCACACTCTCAGACAGTGCATTCCAGATCCTAAACACTCACTGAACCTGCCTCCACCACACTCTCAGGCAGTGAATTCCAGATCCTAAACACTCACTGAACCTGCCTCCACCACACTCTCAGACAGTGCATTCCAGATCCTCAACACTCACTGAACCTGCCTCCACCACACTCTCAGACAGTGCATTCCAGATCCTAAACACTCACTGAACCTGCCTCCACCACACTCTCAGACAGTGCATTCCAGATCCTAAACACTCACTGAACCTGCCTCCACCTCACTCTCAGACAGTGCATTCCAGATCCTAAACACTCACTGAACCTGCCTCCACCTCACTCTCAGACAGTGCATTCCAGATCCTAAACACTCACTGAACCTGCCTCCACCACACTCTCAGACAGTGCATTCCAGATCCTAAACACTCACTGAACCTGCCTCCACCACACTCTCAGACAGTGCATTCCAGATCCGAACACTCACTGAACCTGCCTCCACCACACTCTCAGGCAGTGCATTCCAGATCCTAAACACTCACTGAACCTGCCTCCACCACACTCTCAGACAGTGCATTCCAGATCCTAAACACTCACTGAACCTGCCTCCACCACACTCTCAGACAGTGCATTCCAGATCCTAAACACTCACTGAACCTGCCTCCACCACACTCTCAGACAGTGCATTCCAGATCCTAAACACTCACTGAACCTGCCTCCACCACACTCTCAGACAGTGCATTCCAGATCCGAACACTCACTGAACCTGCCTCCACCACACTCTCAGGCAGTGCATTCCAGATCCTAAACACTCACTGAACCTGCCTCCACCACACTCTCAGGCAGTGAATTCCAGATCCTAAACACTCACTGAACCTGCCTCCACCACACTCTCAGGCAGTGCATTCCAAATCCTAAACACTCACTGAACCTGCCTCCACCACACTCTCAGACAGTGCATTCCAGATCCTAAACACTCACTGAACCTGCCTCCACCACACTCTCAGGCAGTGAATTCCAGATCCTAAACACTCACTGAACCTGCCTCCACCACACTCTCAGACAGTGCATTCCAGATCCTAAACACTCACTGAACCTGCCTCCACCACACTCTCAGACAGTGCATTCCAGATCCTAAACACTCACTGAACCTGCCTCCACCACACTCTCAGACAGTGCATTCCAGATCCTAACACTCACTGAACCTGCCTCCACCACACTCTCAGACATTGCATTCCAGATCCTAAACACTCACTGAACCTGCCTCCACCACACTCTCAGACAGTGCATTCCAGATCCTAAACACTCACTGAACCTGCCTCCACCACACTCTCAGACAGTGCATTCCAGATCCTAAACACTCACTGAACCTGCCTCCACCACACTCTCAGACAGTGCATTCCAGATCCTAAACACTCACTGAACCTGCCTCCACCACACTCTCAGACAGTGCATTCCAGACCCTAAACACTCACTGAACCTGCCT
The DNA here is from genome assembly GCF_036365525.1 of Heterodontus francisci. Classification (NCBI taxonomy): domain Eukaryota; kingdom Metazoa; phylum Chordata; class Chondrichthyes; order Heterodontiformes; family Heterodontidae; genus Heterodontus; species Heterodontus francisci. The sequence continues at coordinate 710,018 of NC_090378.1, read as the reverse complement.
CCACCACACTCTCAGACAGTGCATTCCAGATCCGAAACACTCACTGAACCTGCCTCCACCACACAGTCAGGCAGTGCATTCCAGATCCTAAACACTCACTGAACCTGCCTCCACCACACTCTCAGACAGTGCATTCCAGATCCTAAACACTCACTGAATCTGCCTCCACCACACTCTCAGGCAGTGCATTCCAAATCCTAAACACTCACTGAACCTGCCTCCACCACACTCTCAGACAGTGCATTCCAGATCCTAAACACTCACTGAACCTGCCTCCACCACACTCTCAGGCAGTGAATTCCAGATCCTAAACACTCACTGAACCTGCCTCCACCACACTCTCAGACAGTGCATTCCAGATCCTAAACACTCACTGAACCTGCCTCCACCACACTCTCAGACAGTGCATTACAGATCCTAACACTCACTGAACCTGCCTCCACCACACTCTCAGACAGTGCATTCCAGATCCTAAACACTCACTGAACCTGCCTCCACCACACTCTCAGACAGTGCATTCCAGATCCTAAACACTCACTGAACCTGCCTCCACCACACTCTCAGGCAGTGCATTCCAGATCCTAAACACACACTGAAGCTGCCTCCACCACACTCTCAGGCAGTGCATTCCAGATCCTAAACACTCACTGAACCTGCCTCCACCACACTCTCAGACAGTGCATTCCAGATCCTAAACACTCACTGAACCTGCCTCCACCACACTCTCAGGCAGTGAATTCCAGATCCTAAACACTCACTGAACCTGCCTCCACCACACTCTCAGACAGTGCATTCCAGATCCTCAACACTCACTGAACCTGCCTCCACCACACTCTCAGACAGTGCATTCCAGATCCTAAACACTCACTGAACCTGCCTCCACCACACTCTCAGACAGTGCATTCCAGATCCTAAACACTCACTGAACCTGCCTCCACCTCACTCTCAGACAGTGCATTCCAGATCCTAAACACTCACTGAACCTGCCTCCACCTCACTCTCAGACAGTGCATTCCAGATCCTAAACACTCACTGAACCTGCCTCCACCACACTCTCAGACAGTGCATTCCAGATCCTAAACACTCACTGAACCTGCCTCCACCACACTCTCAGACAGTGCATTCCAGATCCGAACACTCACTGAACCTGCCTCCACCACACTCTCAGGCAGTGCATTCCAGATCCTAAACACTCACTGAACCTGCCTCCACCACACTCTCAGACAGTGCATTCCAGATCCTAAACACTCACTGAACCTGCCTCCACCACACTCTCAGACAGTGCATTCCAGATCCTAAACACTCACTGAACCTGCCTCCACCACACTCTCAGACAGTGCATTCCAGATCCTAAACACTCACTGAACCTGCCTCCACCACACTCTCAGACAGTGCATTCCAGATCCGAACACTCACTGAACCTGCCTCCACCACACTCTCAGGCAGTGCATTCCAGATCCTAAACACTCACTGAACCTGCCTCCACCACACTCTCAGGCAGTGAATTCCAGATCCTAAACACTCACTGAACCTGCCTCCACCACACTCTCAGGCAGTGCATTCCAAATCCTAAACACTCACTGAACCTGCCTCCACCACACTCTCAGACAGTGCATTCCAGATCCTAAACACTCACTGAACCTGCCTCCACCACACTCTCAGGCAGTGAATTCCAGATCCTAAACACTCACTGAACCTGCCTCCACCACACTCTCAGACAGTGCATTCCAGATCCTAAACACTCACTGAACCTGCCTCCACCACACTCTCAGACAGTGCATTCCAGATCCTAAACACTCACTGAACCTGCCTCCACCACACTCTCAGACAGTGCATTCCAGATCCTAACACTCACTGAACCTGCCTCCACCACACTCTCAGACATTGCATTCCAGATCCTAAACACTCACTGAACCTGCCTCCACCACACTCTCAGACAGTGCATTCCAGATCCTAAACACTCACTGAACCTGCCTCCACCACACTCTCAGACAGTGCATTCCAGATCCTAAACACTCACTGAACCTGCCTCCACCACACTCTCAGACAGTGCATTCCAGATCCTAAACACTCACTGAACCTGCCTCCACCACACTCTCAGACAGTGCATTCCAGACCCTAAACACTCACTGAACCTGCCTCCACCACACTCTCAGACAGTGCATTCCAGATCCGAAACACTCACTGAACCTGCCTCCACCACACAGTCAGGCAGTGCATTCCAGATCCTAAACACTCACTGAACCTGCCTCCACCACACTCTCAGACAGTGCATTCCAGATCCTAAACACTCACTGAATCTGCCTCCACCACACTCTCAGGCAGTGCATTCCAAATCCTAAACACTCACTGAACCTGCCTCCACCACACTCTCAGACAGTGCATTCCAGATCCTAAACACTCACTGAACCTGCCTCCACCACACTCTCAGGCAGTGAATTCCAGATCCTAAACACTCACTGAACCTGCCTCCACCACACTCTCAGACAGTGCATTCCAGATCCTAAACACTCACTGAACCTGCCTCCACCACACTCTCAGACAGTGCATTCCAGATCCTAACACTCACTGAACCTGCCTCCACCACACTCTCAGACATTGCATTCCAGATCCTAAACACTCACTGAACCTGCCTCCACCACTCTCTCAGACATTGCATTCCAGATCCTAAACAGACACTGAAGCTGCCTCCACCACACTCTCAGGCAGTGCATTCCAGATCCTAAACACTCACTGAACCTGCCTCCACCACACTCTCAGACAGTGCATTCCAGATCCTAAACACTCACTGAACCTGCCTCCACCACACTCTCAGACAGTGCATTCCAGATCCTAAACACTCACTGAACCTGCCTCCACCACACTCTCAGGCAGTGAATTCCAGATCCTAAACACTCACTGAACCTGCCTCCACCACACTCTCAGACAGTGCATTCCAAATCCTAAACACTCACTGAACCTGCCTCCACCACACTCTCAGACAGTGCATTCCAGATCCTAAACACTCACTGAACCTGCCTCCACCACACTCTCAGACAGTGCATTACAGATCCTAACACTCACTGAACCTGCCTCCACCACACTCTCAGACAGTGCATTCCAGATCCTAAACACTCACTGAACCTGCCTCCACCACACTCTCAGACAGTGCATTCCAGATCCTAAACACTCACTGAACCTGCCTCCACCACACTCTCAGGCAGTGCATTCCAGATCCTAAACACACACTGAAGCTGCCTCCACCACACTCTCAGGCAGTGCATTCCAGATCCTAAACACTCACTGAACCTGCCTCCACCACACTCTCAGGCAGTGCATTCCAGATCCTAAACACTCACTGAACCTGCCTCCACCACACTCTCAGACAGTGCATTCCAGATCCTAAACACTCACTGAACCTGCCTCCACCACACTCTCAGACAGTGCATTCCAGACCCTAAACACTCACTGAACCTGCCTCCACCACACTCTCAGACAGTGCATTCCAGATCCTAAACACTCACTGAACCTGCCTCCACCACACTCTCAGGCAGTGCATTCCAAATCCTAAACACTCACTGAACTTGCCTCCACCACACTCTCAGGCAGTGCATTCCAGATCCCAAACACTCACTGAACCTGCCTCCACCACACTCTCAGACAGTGCATTAAGATTAAAAATGGCAGGAGATCTCAGACCCGTATCATGCTCCTCTTGCTCAATGTGGGAGCTCAGGGACACGGCTGATGACCCTGACTCCTTCACGTGCAGGAAGTGTGTCCAGCTGCAGCTCTTGTTAGACCGCATGACGGCTCTCGAGCTGCGGATGGACTCACTTTGGAGCATGCGCGATGCTGAGGAGGTCGTGGATAGCACGTTTAGTGAATTGGTCACACCGCAGATTAGGATTGCTGAGGGACAAAGGGAATGGGTGACCAAAAGGCAGAGAAAGAGCAGGAAGGCAGCGCAGGAGTCCCCTGCGGTCATCTCCCTCCAAAACAAGTATACCGTTTTGGATACTGTTGAGGGAGATGGCTCACCAGGGGAAGGCAGCAGTAGCCAGGTCCATGGCACCGTGGCTGGCTCTGCTGCTCAGAAGGGCGGGAAAAAGAGTGGAAGGGCTATAGTCGTAGGGGATTCGATTGTAAGGGGAGTAGATAGGCGGTTCTGTGGTCGAAAACGAGGGTCCCGAATGGTATGTTGCCTCCCAGGTGCACGGGTCAGGGACGTCTCAGATCGGCTACAGAACATTCTAAAGGGGGAGGGTGAACAGCCAGTTGTCATTGTGCACATAGGCACGAATGATATAGGTAAAAAACGGGATGAGGTCCTACAAGCAGAGTTTAGGGAGTTAGGAGCCAAGTTAAAAAGTAGGACCTCAGAGGTAGTAATCTCAGGATTACTACCAGTGCCACGTGATAGTCAGAGTAAAAATGAAAGAATAGTCAGGATGAATGCGTGGCTTGAGAGATGGTGCAGGAGGGAGGGGTTCAGATTTTTGGGACATTGGGACCGGTTCTGGGGGAGGTGGGACTATTACAAATTGGACGGTCTACACCTGGGCCGGACTGGAACCAATGTCCTTGGAGGTGCTTTTGCTAACGCTGTTGGGGAGGGTTTAAACTAATGTGGCAGGGGGATGGGAACCAATTGAGGTCAGTTGACAGTGAGGAGGTAGTAACAAAAGCCTGTAAGGAACTAGATAATGAAGTCAGTGTGACTAAGGGGAAGAGCAGGCAGGGAGCAGATGATGAATATAAAGGGACTGGTGGTCTGAGGTGCATTTGTTTTAATGCAAGAAGTGTAGTTGGTAAGGCAGATGAACTTCGGGCTTGGATTAGTACCTGGGAGTATGATGTTATTGCTATTACTGAGACTTGGTTGAGGGAAGGGCATGATTGGCAACTAAATATCCCAGGATATCGATGCTTCAGGCGGGATAGAGAGGGAGGTAAAAGGGGTGGAGGAGTTGCATTACTGGTCAAAGAGGATATCACAGCTGTGCTGAAGGAGGGCACTATGGAGGACTCGAGCAGTGAGGCAATATGGGCAGAACTCAGAAATAGGAAGGGTGCGGTAACAATGTTGGGGCTGTACTACAGGCCTCCCAACAGCGAGCGTGAGATAGAGGTACAAATATGTAAACAGATTATGGAAAGATGTAGGAGCAACAGGGTGGTGGTGATAGGAGATTTTAATTTTCCCAACATTGACTGGGATTCGCTTAATGTTAGAGGTCCAGATGGAGCAGAATTTGTAAGGAGCATCCAGGAGGGTTTTCTAGAGCAGTATGTAAATAGTCCAACTCGGGAAGGGGCCATACTGGACCTGGTGTTGGGGAATGAGCCCGGCCAGGTTGTTGAAGTTTCAGTAGGTGACTACTTTGGGAATAGTGATCACAATTCCGTAAGCTTTAAAATACTCATGGACAAAGACGAGAGTGGTCCCAAAGGAAGAGTGCTAAATTGGGGGAAGGCCAACTATACCAAAATGCGGCAGGAGCTGGGAAATGTAGATTGGGAGCAGCTGTTTGAAGGTAAATCCACATGTGATATGTGGGAGGCTTTTAAAGAGAGGTTGATGAGCGTGCAGGAGAGACATGTTCCTATGAAAATGAGGGATAGAAATGGCAAGATTAGGGAACCATGGATGACAGGTGAAATTGTGAGACTAGCTAAGAGGAAAAAGGAAGCATACATAAGGTCTAGGCGGCTGATGAAAGACGAAGCTTTGAAAGAATATCGGGAATGTAGGACCAATCTGAAACGAGGAATTAAGAGGGCTAAAAGGGGTCATGAAATATCTTTAGCAAACAGGGTTAAAGAAAATCCCAAAGCCTTTTATTCATATATAAGGAGAAAGAGGGTATCTAGAGAAAGGATTGGCCCACTAAAGGACAAAGGAGGAATGTTATGCTTGGACTCAGAGAAAATGGGTGAGATTCTAAACGAGTACTTTGCATCGGTATTCACCGAGGAGAGGGACATGACGGATGTTGAGGTTAGGAACAGATGTTTGATTACTCTAGGTCAAGTCGGCATAAGGAGGGAGGAAGTGTTGGGTATTCTAAAGGGCATTAAGGTGGACAAGTCCCCAGGTCCGGATGGGATCTATCCCAGGTTACTGAAGGAAGCGAGAGAGGAAATAGCTGGGGCTTTAACAGATATCTTTGCAGCGTCCTTAAACACGGGTGAGGTCCCGGAGGACTGGAGAATTGCTAATGTTGTCCCCTTGTTTAAGAAGGGTAGCAGGGATAATCCAGGTAATTATAGACCGGTGAGCCTGACGTCAGTGGTAGGGAAGCTGCTGGAGAAGATACTGAGGGATAGGATCTATTCCCATTTGGAAGAAAATGGGCTCATCAGTGATAGGCAACATGGTTTTGTGCAGGGAAGGTCATGTCTTACCAACTTAATAGAATTCTTTGAGGAAGTGACAAAGTTGATTGATGACGGAAGGGCTGTCGATGTCATATACATGGACTTCAGTAAGGCGTTTGATAAGGTGCCCCATGGCAGGCTGATGGAGAAAGTGAAGGCGCTTGGGGTCCAAGGTGTACTAGCTTGATGGATAAAGAACTGGCTGGGCAACAGGAGACAGAGAGTAGCAGTAGAAGGGAGTTTCTCAAAATGGAGACGTGTGACCAGTGGTGTTCCACAGGGATCCGTGCTGGGACCACTGTTGTTTGTGATATACATTTATGATTTGGAGGAAAGTATAGGTGGACTGATTAGCAAATTTGCAGACGACACTAAGATTGGTGGAGTAGCAGATAGTGAAGGGGACTGTCAGAGAATACAGCAGAATATAGATAGATTGGAGAGTTGGGCAGAGAAATGGCAGATGGAGTTCAATCAGGGCAAATGCGAGGTGATGCATTTTGGAAGATCCAATTCAAGAGTGAACTATACAGTAAATGGAAAAGTCCTGGGGAAAATTGATGTCCAGAGAGATTTGGGTGTTCAGGTCCACTGTTCCCTGAAGGTGGCAACGCAGGTAAATAGAGTGGTCAAGAAGGCATACGGCATGCTTTCCTTCATCGGACGGGGCATTGAGTACAAGAGTTGGCAGGTCATGTTACAGTTGTATAGGACTTTGGTTCGGCCACATTTGGAATACTGCGTACAGTTCTGGTCGCCACATTATCAAAAGGATGTGGATGCTTTGGAGAGGGTGCAGAGGAGGTTCACCAGGATGTTGCCTGGTATGGAGGGCGCTAGCTATGAAGAGAGGTTGAGTAGATTAGGATTATTTTCATTAGAAAGACGGAGGTTGAGGGGGGACCTGATTGAGGTGTACAAAATCATGAGAGGGAAAGACAGGGTGGATAGCAAGAAGCTTTTTCCCAGAGTGGGGGTTTCAATTACTCGAGGACACGAGTTCAAAGTGAAAGGGGAAAAGTTTAGGGGGGATATGCGTGGAATGTTCTCTACGCAGAGGGTGGTGGGCACCTGGAACGCATTGCCAGCGGAGGTGGTAGATGCGGGCACGATGGAGTCTTTTAAGATGTATCTGGACAGATACATGAATGGGCAGGAAGAAAAGAGATACAGAAGCTTAGAAAATAGGCGACATGTTTAGAGAGAGGATCTGGATCGGCGCAGGCTTGGAGGGCCGAAGGGCCTGTTCCTGTGCTGTAATTATCTTTGTTCTTTGTTCTCTTTGTTAAACACTCACTGAACATGCCTTCACCACACTCTCAGGCAGTGCATTCCAGATCCTAAACACTCACTGAACCTGCCACCACCACACTCTCAGACAGTGCATTCCGGATCCAAAACACTCACTGAACCTGCCTCCACCACACTCTCAGACAGTGCATTCCAGATCCTAAACACTCACTGAACCTGCCTCCACCACACTCTCAGGCAGTGAATTCCAGATCCTAAACACTCACTGAACCTGCCTCCACCACACTCTCAGACAGTGCATTCCAGATCCTAAACACTCACTGAACCTGCCTCCACCACACTCTCAGACAGTGCATTCCAGATCCTAAACACTCACTGAACCGGCCTCCACCACACTCTCAGACAGTGCACTCCAGATCCTAACACTCACTGAACTTGCCTCCACCACACTCTCAGGCAGTGCATTCCAGATCCTAAACACTCACTGAACCTGCCTCCACCACACTCTCAGACAGTGAATTCCAGATCCTAAACACTCACTGAACCTGCCTCCACCACACTCTTAGACAGTGCATTCCAGATCCTAAACACTCACTGAACCTGCCTCCACCACACTCTCAGACAGTGCATTCCAGATCCGAAACACTCACTGAACCTGCCTCCACCACACTCTCAGACAGTGCATTCCAGATCCGAAACACACACTGAAGCTGCCTCCACCACACTCTCAGGCAGTGCATTCCAGATCCTAAACACTCACTGAACCTGCCTCCACCACACCCTCAGACAGTGCATTCCAGATCCTAAACACTCACTGAACCTGCCTCCACCACACTCTCAGAAAGTGCATTCCAGATCCTAAACACTCACTGAACCTGCCTCCACCACACTCTCAGACAGTGCATTCCAGATCCTAAACATTCACTGAACCTGCCTCCACCACACTCTCAGACAGTGCATTCCAGATCCTAAACACTCACTGAACCTGCCTCCACCACACTCTCAGGCAGTGAATTCCAGATCCTAAACACTCACTGAACCTGCCTCCACCACACTCTCAGACAGTGCATTCCAGATCCTAAACACTCACTGAACCTGCCTCCACCACACTCTCAGACAGTGCATTCCAGATCCTAAACACTCACTGAACCTGCCTCCACCACACTCTCAGACAGTGCATTCCAGATCCTAACACTCACTGAACCTGCCTCCACCACACTCTCAGACAGTGCATTCCAGATCCTAAACACTCACTGAACCTGCCTCCACCACACAGTCAGGCAGTGCATTCCAGATCCTAAACACTCACTGAACCTGCCTCCACCACACTCTCAGGCAGTGCATTCCAGATCCTAAACACTCACTGAACCTGCCTCCACCACACTCTCAGACAGTGCATTCCAGATCCTAAACACTCACTGAACCTGCCTCCACCACACTCTCAGGCAGTGAATTCCAGATCCTAAACACTCACTGAACCTGCCTCCACCACACTCTCAGACAGTGCATTCCAGATCCTAAACACTCACTGAACCTGCCTCCACCACACTCTCAGGCAGTGCATTCCAGATCCTAAACACTCACTGAACCTGCCTCCACCACACTCTCAGACAGTGCATTCCAGATCCTAAACACTCACTGAACCTGCCTCCACCACACTCTCAGACAGTGCATTCCAGATCCTAAACACTCACTGAACCTGCCTCCACCACACTCTCAGACAGTGCATTCCAGATCCTAACACTCACTGAACCTGCCTCCACCACACTCTCAGACAGTGCATTCCAGATCCGAAACACTCACTGAATCTGCCTCCACCACACAGTCAGGCAGTGCATTCCAGATCCTAAACACTCACTGAACCTGCCTCCACCACACTCTCAGACAGTGCATTCCAGATCCTAAACACTCACTGAACCTGCCTCCACCACACTCTCAGGCAGTGCATTCCAAATCCTAAACACTCACTGAACCTGCCTCCACCACACTCTCAGACAGTGCATTCCAGATCCTAAGCACTCACTGAACCTGCCTCCACCACACTCTCAGACAGTGCATTCCAGATCCTAACACTCACTGAACCTGCCTCCACCACACTCTCAGACAGTGCATTCCAGATCCTAAACACTCACTGAACCTGCCTCCACCACACTCTCAGACAGTGCATTCCAGATCCTAAACACTCACTGAACCTGCCTCCACCACACTCTCAGACAGTGCATTCCAGATCCTAACACTCACTGAACCTGCCTCCACCACACTCTCAGACAGTGCATTCCAGATCCTAAACACTCACTGAACCTGCCTCCACCACACAGTCAGGCAGTGCATTCCAGATCCTAAACACTCACTGAACCTGCCTCCACCAGACTCTCAGACAGTGCATTCCAGATCCTAAACACGCACTGAACCTGCCTCCACCACACTCTCAGGCAGTGCATTCCAAATCCTAAACACTCACTGAACCTGCCTCCACCACACTCTCAGACAGTGCATTCCAGATCCTAAGCACTCACTGAACCTGCCTCCACCACACTCTCAGACAGTGCATTCCAGATCCTAAACACTCACTGAACCTGCCTCCACCACACTCTCAGGCAGTGCATTCCAGATCCTAAACACTCACTGAACCTGCCTCCACCACACTCTCAGACAGTGCATTCCGGATCCAAAACACTCACTGAACCTGCCTCCACCACACTCTCAGACAGTGCATTCCAGATCCTAAACACTCACTGAACCTGCCTCCACCACACACTCATACAGTGCATTCCAGATCCTAAACACTCACTGAACCTGCCTCCACCACACTCTCAGACAGTGCATTCCAGATCCTAAACACACACTGAAGCTGCCTCCACCACACTCTCAGGCAGTGCATTCCAGATCCTAAACACTCACTGAACCTGCCTCCACCACACTCTCAGACAGTGCATTCCAGATCCTAAACACTCACTGAACCTGCCTCCACCACAATCTCAGAAAGTGCATTCCAGATCCTAAACACTCACTGAACCTGCCTCCACCACACTCTCAGACAGTGCATTCCAGATCCTAAACACTCACTGAACCTGCCTCCACCACACTCTCAGGCAGTGCATTCCAGATCCTAAACACTCACTGAACCTGCCTCCACCACACTCTCAGGCAGTGCATTCCAGATCCTAAACACTCACTGAACCTGCCTCCACCACACTCTCAGGCAGTGCATTCCAGATCCTAAACACTCACTGAACCTGCCTCCACCACACTCTCAGGCAGTGCATTCCAAATCCTAAACACTCACTGAACTTGCCTCCACCACACTCTCAGGCAGTGCATTCCAGATCCCAAACACTCACTGAACCTGTCTCCACCACACTCTCAGGCAGTGCATTCCAGATCCTAAACACTCACTGAACCTGCCTCCACCACACTCTCAGACAGTGCATTCCAGATCCCAAACACTCACTGAACCTGCCTCCACCACACTCTCAGGCAGTGCATTCCAGATCCTAAACACTCACTGAACCTGCCTCCACCACACTCTCAGGCAGTGCATTCCAGATCCTAAACACACACTGAAGCTGCCTCCACCACACTCTCAGGCAGTGCATTCCAGATCCTAAACACTCACTGAACCTGCCTCCACCACACTCTCAGACAGTGCATTCCAGATCCTAAACACTCACTGAACCTGCCTCCACCACACTCTCAGAAAGTGCATTCCAGATCCTAAACACACACTGAAGCTGCCTCCACCACACTCTCAGGCAGTGCATTCCAGATCCTAAACACTCAACGAACCTGCCTCCACCACACTCTCAGACAGTGCATTCCAGATCCTAAACACTCACCGAACCTGCCTCCACCACACTCTCAGACAGTGCATTCCAGATCCTAAACACTCACTGAACCTGCCTCCACCACACTCTCAGGCAGTGCATTCCAGATCCTAAACACTCACTGAACCTGCCTCCACCACACTCTCAGACAGTGCATTCCAGATCCTAAACACTCACTGAACCTGCCTCCACCACACAGTCAGGCAGTGCATTCCAGATCCTAAACACTCACTGAACCTGCCTCCACCACACTCTCAGACAGTGCATTCCAGATCCTAAACACTCACTGAACCTGCCTCCACCACACTCTCAGACAGTGCATTCCAGATCCTAAACACTCACTGAACCTGCCTCCACCACATTCTCAGACAGTGCATTCCAGATCCTAAACACTCACTGAACCTGCCTCCACCACACAGTCAGGCAGTGCATTCCAGATCCAAAACACTCACTGAACCTGCCTCCACCACACTCTCAGACAGTGCATTCCAGATCCTAAACACTCACTGAACCTGCCTCCACCACACTCTCAGACAGTGCATTCCAGATCCTAAACACTCACTGAACCTGCCTCCACCACACTCTCAGACAGTGCATTCCAGATCCTAACACTCACTGAACCTGCCTCCACCACACTCTCGGACAGTGCATTCCAGATCCTAAACACTCACTGAACCTGCCTCCACCACAGAGTCAGGCAGTGCATTCCAGATCCTAAACACTCACTGAACCTGCCTCCACCACACTCTCAGACAGTGCATTCCAGATCCTAAACACTCACTGAACCTGCCTCCACCACACTCTCAGGCAGTGCATTCCAAATCCTAAACACTCACTGAACCTGCCTCCACCACACTCTCAGACAGTGCATTCCAGATCCTAAGCACTCACTGAACCTGCCTCCACCACACTCTCAGACAGTGCATTCCAGATCCGAACACTCACTGAACCTGCCTCCACCACACTCTCAGACAGTGCATTCCAGATCCTAAACACTCACTGAACCTGCCTCCACCACACTCTCAGACAGTGCATTCCAGATCCTAAACACTCACTGAACCTGCCTCCACCACACTCTCAGACAGTGCATTCCAGATCCTAACACTCACTGAACCTGCCTCCACCACACTCTCAGACAGTGCATTCCAGATCCTAAACACTCACTGAACCTGCCTCCACCACACTCTCAGACAGTGCATTCCAAATCCTAAACACTCACTGAACTTGCCTCCACCACACTCTCAGGCAGTGCATTCCAGATCCCAAACACTCACTGAACCTGCCTCCACCACACTCTCAGACCGTGCATTCCAGATCCTAAACACTCACTGAACTTGCCTCCACCACACTCTCAGACCGTGCATTCCAGATCCTAAACACTCACTGAACCTGCCTCCACCACACTCTCAGACAGTGCATTCCAGATCCTAAACACTCACTGAACCTGCCTCCACCACACTCTCAGACAGTGCATTCCAGATCCTAAACACTCACTGAACCTGCCTCCACCACACTCTCAGGCAGTGCATTCCAAATCCTAAACACTCACTGAACCTGCCTCCACCACACTCTCAGACAGTGCATTCCAGATCCTAAGCACTCACTGAACCTGCCTCCAACACACTCTCAGACAGTGCATTCCAGATCCGAACACTCACTGAACCTGCCTCCACCACACTCTCAGACAGTGCATTCCAGATCCTAAACACTCACTGAACCTGCCTCCACCACACTCTCAGACAGTGCATTCCAGATCCTAAACACTCACTGAACCTGCCTCCACCACACTCTCAGGCAGTGCATTCCAGATCCTAAACACTCACTGAACCTGCCTCCACCACACTCTCAGACAGTGCATTCCAGATCCTAAAAACTCACTGAACCTGCCTCCACCACACTCTCAGACAGTGCATTCCAGATCCTAACACTCACTGAACCTGCCTCCACCACACTCTCAGACAGTGCATTCCAGATCCTAAACACTCACTGAACCTGCCTCCACCACACTCTCAGACAGTGCATTCCAAATCCTAAACACTCACTGAACTTGCCTCCACCACACTCTCAGGCAGTGCATTCCAGATCCCAAACACTCACTGAACCTGCCTCCACCACACTCTCAGACCGTGCATTCCAGATCCTAAACACTCACTGAATTTGCCTCCACCACACTCTCAGACCGTGCATTCCAGATCCTAAACACTCACTGAACCTGCCTCCACCACACTCTCAGACAGTGCATTCCAGATCCTAAACACTCACTGAACCTGCCTCCACCACACTCTCAGACAGTGCATTCCAGATCCTAACACTCACTGAACCTGCCTCCACCACACTCTCAGACAGTGCATTCCAGATCCTAAACACTCACTGAACCTGCCTCCACCACACAGTCAGGCAGTGCATTCCAGATCCTAAACACTCACTGAACCTGCCTCCACCACACTCTCAGACAGTGCATTCCAGATCCTAAACACGCACTGAACCTGCCTCCACCACACTCTCAGGCAGTGCATTCCAAATCCTAAACACTCACTGAACCTGCCTCCACCACACTCTCAGACAGTGCATTCCAGATCCTAAGCACTCACTGAACCTGCCTCCACCACACTCTCAGACAGTGCATTCCAGATCCTAAACACTCACTGAACCTGCCTCCACCACACTCTCAGGCAGTGCATTCCAGATCCTAAGCACTCACTGAACCTGCCTCCACCACACTCTCAGACAGTGCATTCCGGATCCAAAACACTCACTGAACCTGCCTCCACCACACTCTCAGACAGTGCATTCCAGATCCTAAACACTCACTGAACCTGCCTCCACCACACACTCAGACAGTGCATTCCAGATCCTAAACACTCACTGAACCTGCCTCCACCACACTCTCAGACAGTGCATTCCAGATCCTAAACACACACTGAAGCTGCCTCCACCACACTCTCAGGCAGTGCATTCCAGATCCTAAACACTAACTGAACCTGCCTCCACCACACTCTCAGACAGTGCATTCCAGATCCTAAACACTCACTGAACCTGCCTCCACCACACTCTCAGAAAGTGCATTCCAGATCCTAAACACTCACTGAACCTGCCTCCACCACACTCTCAGACAGTGCATTCCAGATCCTAAACACTCACTGAACCTGCCTCCACCACACTCTCAGACAGTGCATTCCAGATCCTAAACACTCACTGAACCTGCCTCCACCACACAGTCAGGCAGTGCATTCCAGATCCTAAACACTCACTGAACCTGCCTCCACCACACTCTCAGACAGTGCATTCCAGATCCTAAGCACTCACTGAACCTGCCTCCACCACACTCTCAGACAGTGCATTCCAGATCCTAAGCACTCACTGAACCTGCCTCCACCACACTCTCAGACAGTGCATTCCAGATCCTAAGCACTCACTGAACCTGCCTCCACCACACTCTCAGACAGTGCATTCCAGATCCTAAACACTCACTGAACCTGCCTCCACCACACTCTCAGACAGTGCATTCCAAATCCTAAACACTCACTGAACTTGCCTCCACCACACTCTCAGGCAGTGCATTCCAGATCCCAAACACTCACTGAACCTGCCTCCACCACACTCTCAGACCGTGCATTCCAGATCCTAAACACTCACTGAACTTGCCTCCACCACACTCTCAGACCGTGCATTCCAGATCCTAAACACTCACTGAACCTGCCTCCACCACACTCTCAGACAGTGCATTCCAGATCCTAAACACTCACTGAACCTGCCTCCACCACACTCTCAGACAGTGCATTCCAGATCCTAACACTCACTGAACCTGCCTCCACCACACTCTCAGACAGTGCATTCCAGATCCTAAACACTCACTGAACCTGCCTCCACCACACAGTCAGGCAGTGCATTCCAGATCCTAAACACTCACTGAACCTGCCTCCACCACACTCTCAGACAGTGCATTCCAGATCCTAAACACGCACTGAACCTGCCTCCACCACACTCTCAGGCAGTGCATTCCAAATCCTAAACACTCACTGAACCTGCCTCCACCACACTCTCAGACAGTGCATTCCAGATCCTAAGCACTCACTGAACCTGCCTCCACCACACTCTCAGACAGTGCATTCCAGATCCTAAACACTCACTGAACCTGCCTCCACCACACTCTCAGGCAGTGCATTCCAGATCCTAAACACTCACTGAACCTGCCTCCACCACACTCTCAGACAGTGCATTCCGGATCCAAAACACTCACTGAACCTGCCTCCACCACACTCTCAGACAGTGCATTCCAGATCCTAAACACTCACTGAACCTGCCTCCACCACACACTCAGACAGTGCATTCCAGATCCTAAACACTCACTGAACCTGCCTCCACCACACTCTCAGACAGTGCATTCCAGATCCTAAACACACACTGAAGCTGCCTCCACCACACTCTCAGGCAGTGCATTCCAGATCCTAAACACTCACTGAACCTGCCTCCACCACACTCTCAGACAGTGCATTCCAGATCCTAAACACTCACTGAACCTGCCTCCACCACACTCTCAGAAAGTGCATTCCAGATCCTAAACACTCACTGAACCTGCCTCCACCACACTCTCAGACAGTGCATTCCAGATCCTAAACACTCACTGAACCTGCCTCCACCACACTCTCAGACAGTGCATTCCAGATCCTAAACACTCACTGAACCTGCCTCCACCACACAGTCAGGCAGTGCATTCCAGATCCTAAACACTCACTGAACCTGCCTCCACCACACTCTCAGACAGTGCATTCCAGATCCGAAGCACTCACTGAACCTGCCTCCACCACACTCTCAGACAGTGCATTCCAGATCCTAAACACTCACTGAACCTGCCTCCACCACACTCTCAGGCAGTGCATTCCAGATCCTAAACACTCACTGAACCTGCCTCCACCACACTCTCAGACAGTGCATTCCGGATCCAAAACACTCACTGAACCTGCCTCCACCACACTCTCAGACAGTGCATTCCAGAACCTAAACACTCACTGAACCTGCCTCCACCACACACTCAGACAGTGCATTCCAGATCCTAAACACTCACTGAACCTGCCTCCACCACACTCTCAGACAGTGCATTCCAGATCCTAAACACACACTGAAGCTGCCTCCACCACACTCTCAGGCAGTGCATTCCAGATCCTAAACACTCACTGAACCTGCCTCCACCACACTCTCAGACAGTGCATTCCAGATCCTAAACACTCACTGAACCTGCCTCCACCACACTCTCAGAAAGTGCATTCCAGATCCTAAACACTCACTGAACCTGCCTCCACCACACTCTCAGACAGTGCATTCCAGATCCTAAACACTCACTGAACCTGCCTCCACCACACTCTCAGACAGTGCATTCCAGATCCTAAACACACACTGAAGCTGCCTCCACCACACTCTCAGGCAGTGCATTCCAGATCCTAAACACTCACTGAACCTGCCTCCACCACACTCTCAGACAGTGCATTCCAGATCCTAAACACTCACTGAACCTGCCTCCACCACACTCTCAGAAAGTGCATTCCAGATCCTAAACACTGACTGAACCTGCCTCCACCACACTCTCAGACAGTGCATTCCAGATCCTAAACACTCACTGAACCTGCCTCCACCACACTCTCAGACAGTGCATTCCAGATCCTAAACACTCACTGAACCTGCCTCCACCACACTCTCAGACAGTGCATTCCAGATCCTAACACTCACTGAACCTGCCTCCACCACACTCTCAGACAGTGCATTCCAGATCCTAAACACTCACTGAACCTGCCTCCACCATACAGTCAGGCAGTGCATTCCAGATCCTAAACACTCACTGAACCTGCCTCCACCACACTCTCAGGCAGTGCATTCCAGATCCTAAACACTCACTGAACCTGCCTCCACCACACTCTCAGACAGTGCATTCCAGATCCTAAACACTCACTGAACCTGCCTCCACCACACTCTCAGGCAGTGCATTCCAGATCCTAAACACTCACTGAACCTGCCTCCACCACACTCTCAGACAGTGCATTCCAGATCCTAAACACTCACTGAACCTGCCTCCACCACACTCTCAGGCAGTGCATTCCAGATCCTAAACACTCACTGAACCTGCCTCCACCACACTCTCAGGCAGTGCATTCCAGATCCTAAACACTCACTGAACCTGCCTCCACCACACTCTCAGGCAGTGCATTCCAAATCCTAAACACTCACTGAACTTGCCTCCACCACACTCTCAGGCAGTGCATTCCAGATCCCAAACACTCACTGAACCTGCCTCCACCACACTCTCAGACCGTGCATTCCAGATCCTAAACAATCACTGAACTTGCCTCCACCACACTCTCAGACAGTGCATTCCAGATCCTAAGCACTCACTGAACCTGCCTCCACCACAGTCTCAGGCAGTGCATTCCAGATCCTAAACACTCACTGAACCTGCCTCCACCACACTCTCAGGCAGTGCATTCCAGATCCTAAACACTCACTGAACCTGCCTCCACCACACTCTCAGGCAGTGCATTCCAGATCCTAAACACACACTGAAGCTGCCTCCACCACACTCTCAGGCAGTGCATTCCAGATCCTAAACACTCACTGAACCTGCCTCCACCACACTCTCAGACAGTGAATTCCAGATCCTAAACACTCACTGAACCTGCCTCCACCACACTCTCAGAAAGTGCATTCCAGATCCTAAACACTCACTGAACCTGCCTCCACCACAGTCTCAGGCAGTGAATTCCAGATCCTAAACACTCACTGAACCTCCCTCCACCACACTCTCAGACAGTGCATTCCAGATCCTAAACACTCACTGAACCTGCCTCCACCACACTCTCAGACAGTGCATTCCAGATCCTAAACACTCACTGAACCTGCCTGCACCACAGTCTCAGGCAGTGAATTCCAGATCCTAAACACTCACTGAACCTGCCTCCACCACACTCTCAGACAGTGCATTCCAGATCCTAAACACTCACTGAACCTGCCTCCACCACACTCTCAGACAGTGCATTCCAGATCCTAAACACACACTGAAGCTGCCTCCACCACACTCTCAGGCAGTGCATTCCAGATCCTAAACACTCACTGAACCTGCCTCCACCACACTCTCAGACAGTGCATTCCAGATCCTAAACACTCACTGAACCTGCCTCCACCACACTCTCAGGCAGTGAATTCCAGATCCTAAACACTCACTGAACCTGCCTCCACCACACTCTCAGACAGTGCATTCCAGATCCTAAACACTCACTGAACCTGCCTCCACCACACTCTCAGACAGTGCATTCCAGATCCTAAACACTCACTGAACCTGCCTCCACCACACTCTCAGACAGTGCATTCCAGATCCTAACACTCACTGAACCTGCCTCCACCACACTCTCAGACAGTGCATTCCAGATCCTAAACACTCACTGAACCTGCCTCCATCACACTCTCAGACAGTGCATTCCAGATCCTAAACACTCACTGAACCTGCCTCCACCACACTCTCAGACAGTGCATTCCAGATCCTAACACTCACTGAACCTGCCTCCACCACACTCTCAGACAGTGCATTCCAGATCCTAAACACTCACTGAACCTGCCTCCACCACACAGTCAGGCAGTGCATTCCAGATCCTAAACACTCACTGAACCTGCCTCCACCACACTCTCAGACAGTGCATTCCAGATCCTAAACACTCACTGAACCTGCCTCCACCACACTCTCAGGCAGTGCATTCCAGATCCTAAACACTCACTGAACCTGCCTCCACCACACTCTCAGGCAGTGCATTCCAGATCCTAAACACTCACTGAACCTGCCTCCACCACACTCTCAGACAGTGCATTCCAGATCCTAAACACTCACTGAACCTGCCTCCACCACACAGTCAGGCAGTGCATTCCAGATCCTAAACACTCACTGAACCTGCCTCCACCACACTCTCAGACAGTGCATTCCAGATCCTAAACACTCACTGAACCTGCCTCCACCACACTCTCAGACAGTGCATTCCAGATCCTAAACACTCACTGAACCTGCCTCCACCACACTCTCAGACAGTGCATTCCAGATCCTAAACACTCACTGAACCTGCCTCCACCACACTCTCAGACAGTGCATTCCAGATCCGAAACACGCACTGAACCTGCCTCCACCACACTCTCAGGCAGTGCATTCCAAATCCTAAACACTCACTGAACCTGCCTCCACCACACTCTCAGACAGTGCATTCCAGATCCTAAGCACTCACTGAACCTGCCTCCACCACACTCTCAGACAGTGCATTCCAAATCCTAAACACTCACTGAACCTGCCTCCACCACACAGTCAGGCAGTGCATTCCAGATCCTAAACACTCACTGAACCTGCCTCCACCACACTCTCAGACAGTGCATTCCAGATCCTAAACACGCACTGAACCTGCCTCCACCACACTCTCAGGCAGTGCATTCCAAATCCTAAACACTCACTGAACCTGCCTCCACCACACTCTCAGACAGTGCATTCCAGATCCTAAGCACTCACTGAACCTGCCTCCACCACACTCTCAGGCAGTGCATTCCAGATCCCAAACACTCACTGAACCTGCCTCCACCACACTCTCAGACCGTGCATTCCAGATCCTAAACACTCACTGAACTTGCCTCCACCACACTCTCAGACCGTGCATTCCAGATCCTAAACACTCACTGAACCTGCCTCCACCACACTCTCAGACAGTGCATTCCAGATCCTAACACTCACTGAACCTGCCTCCACCACACTCTCAGACAGTGCATTCCAGATCCTAAACACTCACTGAACCTGCCTCCACCACACAGTCAGGCAGTGCATTCCAGATCCTAAACACTCACTGAACCTGCCTCCACCACACTCTCAGACAGTGCATTCCAGATCCTAAACACGCACTGAACCTGCCTCCACCACACTCTCAGGCAGTGCATTCCAAATCCTAAACACTCACTGAACCTGCCTCTTCCACACTCTCAGACAGTGCATTCCAGATCCTAAACACTCACTGAACCTGCCTCCACCACACTCTCAGAAAGTGCATTCCAGATCCTAAACACTCACTGAACCTGCCTCCACCACACTCTCAGACAGTGCATTCCAGATCCTAAACACTCACTGAACCTGCCTCCACCACACTCTCAGACAGTGCATTCCAGATCCTAAACACTCACTGAACCTGCCTCCACCACACTCTCAGACAGTGCATTCCAGATCCTAAACACTCACTGAACCTGCCTCCACCACACTCTCAGACAGTGCATTCCAGATCCTAAACACTCACTGAACCTGCCTCCACCACAGTCTCAGGCAGTGAATTCCAGATCCTAAACACTCACTGAACCTGCCTCCACCACACTCTCAGACAGTGCATTCCAGATCCTAAACACTCACTGAACCTGCCTCCACCACACTCTCAGACAGTGCATTCCAGATCCTAAACACTCACTGAACCTGCCTCCACCACACTCTCAGACAGTGCATTCCAGATCCTAACACTCACTGAACCTGCCTCCACCACACTCTCAGACAGTGCATTCCAGATCCTAAACACTCACTGAACCTGCCTCCACCACACTCTCAGGCAGTGCATTCCAGATCCTAAACACTCATTGCACCTGCCTCCACCACACTCTCAGACAGTGCTTTCCAGATCCTAACACTCACTGAACCTGCCTCCACCACACTCTCAGACAGTGCATTCCAGATCCTAAACACTCACTGAACCGGCCTCCACCACACTCTCAGACAGTGCATTCCAGATCCTAAACACTCACTGAACCTGCCTCCACCACACTCTCAGGCAGTGAATTCCAGATCCTAAACACTCACTGAACCTGCCTCCACCACACTCTCAGACAGTGCATTCCAGATCCTAAACACTCACTGAACCTGCCTCCACCACACTCTCAGACAGTGCATTCCAGATCCTAAACACTCACTGAACCTGCCTCCACCACACTCTCAGGCAGTGCATTCCAGATCCTAACACTCACTGAACCTGCCTCCACCACACAGTCAGGCAGTGCATTCCAGATCCTAAACACTCACTGAACCTGCCTCCACCACACTCTCAGGCAGTGCATTCCAGATCCTAAACACTCACTGAACCTGCCTCCACCACACTCTCAGACAGTGCATTCCAGATCCTAAACACTCACTGAACCTGCCTCCACCACACTCTCAGGCAGTGCATTCCAGATCCTAAACACTCACTGAACCTGCCTCCACCACACTCTCAGACAGTGCATTCCAGATCCTAAACACTCACTGAACCTGCCTCCACCACACTCTCAGGCAGTGCATTCCAGATCCTAAACACTCACTGAACCTGCCTCCACCACACTCTCAGGCAGTGCATTCCAAATCCTAAACACTCACTGAACTTGCCTCCACCACACTCTCAGGCAGTGCATTCCAGATCCCAAACACTCACTGAACCTGCCTCCACCACACTCTCAGACAGTGCATTCCAGATCCTAAACACTCACTGAACTTGCCTCCACCACACTCTCAGACAGTGCATTCCAGATCCTAAACACTCACTGAACCTGCCTCCACCACACTCTCAGGCAGTGCATTCCAGATCCTAAACACTCACTGAACCTGCCTCCACCAGACTCTCAGGCAGTGCATTCCAGATCCTAAACACTCACTGAACCTGCCTCCACCACACTCTCAGGCAGTGCATTCCAGATACTATACACACACTGAAGCTGCCTCCACCACACTCTCAGGCAGTGCATTCCAGATCCTAAACACTCACTGAACCTGCCTCCACCACACTCTCAGACAGTGCATTCCAGATCCTAAACACTCACTGAACCTGCCTCCACCACACTCTCAGACAGTGCATTCCAGATCTTAAACACTCACTGAACCTGCCTCCACCACACTCTCAGACAGTGCATTCCAGATCCTAAACACTCACTGAACCTGCCTCCACCGCACTCTCAGACAGTGAATTCCAGATCCTAAACACTCACTGAACCTGCCTCCACCACACTCTCAGACAGTGCATTCCAGATCCTAACACTCACTGAACCTGCCTCCACCACACTCTCAGACAGTGCATTCCAGATCCTAAACACTCACTGAACCTGCCTCCACCACACAGACAGGCAGTGCATTCCAGATCCTAAACACTCACTGCACCTGCCTCCACCACACTCTCAGCCAGCGCATTCCAGATCCTAAACACTCACTGAACCTGCCTCCACCACACTCTCAGACAGTGCATTCCAGATCCTAAACACTCACTGAACCTGCCTCCACCACACTCTCAGACAGTGCATTCCAGATCCTAACACTCACTGAACCTGCCTCCACCACACTCTCAGGCAGTGCATTCCAGATCCTAAACACTCACTGAACCTGCCTCCACCACACTCTCAGACAGTGCATTCCAGATCCTAAACACTCACTGAACCTGCCTCCACCACACTCTCAGGCAGTGAATTCCAAACCCTAAACACTCACTGAACCTGCCTCCACCACACTCTCAGACAGTGCATTCCAGATCCTAAACACTCACTGAACCTGCCTCCACCACACTCACAGGCAGTGAATTCCAGATCCTAAACACTCACTGAACCTGCCTCCACCACACTCTCAGACAGTGCATTCCAGATCCTAAACACTCACTGAACCTGCCTCCACCACACTCTCAGACCGTGCATTCCAGATCCTAAACACTCACTGAACCTGCCTCCACCACACTCTCAGGCAGTGCATTCCAGATCCTAAACACTCACTGAACCTGCCTCCACCACACTCTCAGACAGTGCATTCCAGATCCTAACACTCACTGAACTTGCCTCCACCACACTCTCAGGCAGTGCATTCCAGATCCTAAACACTCACTGAACCTGCCTCCACCACACTCACAGGCAGTGAATTCCAGATCCTAAACACTCACTGAACCTGCCTCCACCACACTCACAGGCAGTGAATTCCAGATCCTAAACACTCACTGAACCTGCCTCCACCACACTCTCAGGCAGTGCATTCCAGATCCTAAACACTCACTGAACCTGCCTCCACCACACTCTCAGACCGTGCATTCCAGATCCTAAACACTCACTGAACCTGCCTCCACCACACTCTCAGGCAGTGCATTCCAGATCCTAAACACTCACTGAACCTGCCTCCACCACACTCTCAGGCAGTGCATTCCAAATCCTAAACACTCACTGAACTTGCCTCCACCACACTCTCAGGCAGAGCATTCCAGATCCCAAACACTCACTGAACCTGCCTCCACCACACTCTCAGACAGTGCATTCCAGATCCTAAACACTCACTGAACTTGCCTCCACCACACTCTCAGACAGTGCATTCCAGATCCTAAACACTCACTGAACCTGCCTCCACCACACTCTCAGGCAGTGCATTCCAGATCCTAAACACTCACTGAACCTGCCTCCACCACACTCTCAGGCAGTGCATTCCAGATCCTAAACACTCACTGAACCTGCCTCCACCACACTCTCAGGCAGTGCATTCCAGATACTATACACACACTGAAGCTGCCTCCACCACACTCTCAGGCAGTGCATTCCAGATCCTAAACACTCACTGAACCTGCCTCCACCACACTCTCAGACAGTGCATTCCAGATCCTAAACACCACTGAACCTGCCTCCACCACACTCTCAGAAAGTGCATTCCAGATCCTAAACACTCACTGAACCTGCCTCCACCACACTCTCAGACAGTGCATTCCAGATCCTAAACACTCACTGAACCTGCCTCCACCACAGTCTCAGGCAGTGAATTCCAGATCCTAAACACTCACTGAACCTGCCTCCACCACACTCTCAGGCAGTGCATTCCAGATCCTAAACACTCACTGAACCTGCCTCCACCACACTCTCAGGCAGTGCATTCCAGATCCTAAACACTCACTGAACCTGCCTCCACCACACTCTCAGGCAGTGCATTCCAGATCCTAAACACTCACTGAACCTGCCTCCACCACATTCTCAGGCAGTGCATTCCAAATCCTAAACACTCACTGAACTTGCCTCCACCACACTCTCAGGCAGTGCATTCCAGATCCCAAACACTCACTGAACCTGCCTCCACCACACTCTCAGACAGTGCATTCCAGATCCTAAACACTCACTGAACTTGCCTCCAACACACTCTCAGACAGTGCATTGCAGATCCTAAACACTCACTGAACCTGCCTCCACCACACTCTCAGGCAGTGCATTCCAGATCCTAAACACTCACTGAACCTGCCTCCACCACACTCTCAGACAGTGCATTCCAGATCCTAAACACTCACTGAACTTGCCTCCACCACACTCTCAGACAGTGCATTCCAGATCCTAAACACTCACTGAACCTGCCTACACCACACTCTCAGGCAGTGCATTCCAGATCCTAAACACTCACTGAACCTGCCTCCACCACACTCTCAGACAGTGCATTCCAGATCCTAAACACTCACTGAACCTGCCTCCACCACACTCTCAGGCAGTGAATTCCAAACCCTAAACACTCACTGAACCTGCCTCCACCACACTCTCAGACAGTGCATTCCAGATCCTAAACACTCACTGAACCTGCCTCAACCACACTCACAGGCAGTGAATTCCAGATCCTAAACACTCACTGAACCTGCCTCCACCACACTCTCAGACAGTGCATTCCAGATCCTAAACACTCACTGAACCTGCCTCCACCACACTCTCAGGCAGTGCATTCCAGATCCTAAACACTCACTGAACCTGCCTCCACCACACTCTCAGACAGTGCATTCCAGATCCTAACACTCACTGAACTTGCCTCCACCACACTCTCAGGCAGTGCATTCCAGATCCTAAACACTCACTGAACCTGCCTCCACCACACTCTCAGACAGTGCATTCCAGATCCTAACACTCACTGAACTTGCCTCCACCACACTCACAGGCAGTGAATTCCAGATCCTAAACACTCACTGAACCTGCCTCCACCACACTCTCAGACAGTGCATTCCAGATCCTAAACACTCACTGAACCTGCCTCCACCACACTCTCAGACCGTGCATTCCAGATCCTAAACACTCACTGAACCTGCCTCCACCACACTCTCAGGCAGTGCATTCCAGATCCTAAACACTCACTGAACCTGCCTCCACCACACTCTCAGGCAGTGCATTCCAAATCCTAAACACTCACTGAACTTGCCTCCACCACACTCTCAGGCAGTGCATTCCAGATCCCAAACACTCACTGAACCTGCCTCCACCACACTCTCAGACAGTGCATTCCAGATCCTAAACACTCACTGAACTTGCCTCCACCACACTCTCAGACAGTGCATTCCAGATCCTAAACACTCACTGAACCTGCCTCCACCACACTCTCAGGCAGTGCATTCCAGATCCTAAACACTCACTGAACCTGCCTCCACCACACTCTCAGGCAGTGCATTCCAGATCCTAAACACTCACTGAACCTGCCTCCACCACACTCTCAGGCAGTGCATTCCAGATACTATACACACACTGAAGCTGCCTCCACCACACTCTCAGGCAGTGCATTCCAGATCCTAAACACTCACTGAACCTGCCTCCACCACACTCTCAGACAGTGCATTCCAGATCCTAAACACTCACTGAACCTGCCTCCACCACAGTCTCAGGCAGTGAATTCCAGATCCTAAACACTCACTGAACCTGCCTCCACCACACTCTCAGGCAGTGCATTCCAGATCCTAAACACTCACTGAACCTGCCTCCACCACACTCTCAGGCAGTGCATTCCAGATACTATACACACACTGAAGCTGCCTCCACCACACTCTCAGGCAGTGCATTCCAGATCCTAAACACTCACTGAACCTGCCTCCACCACACTCTCAGACAGTGCATTCCAGATCCTAAACACTCACTGAACCTGCCTCCACCACACTCTCAGGCAGTGCATTCCAGATCCTAAACACTCACTGAACCTGCCTCCACCACACTCTCAGACAGTGCATTCCAGATCCTAAACACTCACTGAACCTGCCTCCACCACACTCTCAGACAGTGCATTCCAGATCCTAAACACTCACTGAACTTGCCTCCACCACACTCTCAGGCAGTGAATTCCAGATCCTAAACACTCACTGAACCTGCATCCACCACACTCTCAGACAGTGCATTCCAGATCCTAAACACTCACTGAACCTGCCTCCACCACACTCTCAGACAGTGCATTCCAGATCCTAAACACTCACTGAACCTGCCTCCACCACACTCTCAGACAGTGCATTCCAGATCCTAACACTCACTGAACCTGCCTCCACCACACTCTCAGACAGTGCATTCCAGATCCTAAGCACTCACTGAACCTGCCTCCACCACACTCTCAGACAGTGCATTCCAGATCCTAAACACTCACTGCACCTGCCTCCACCACACTCTCAGGCAGCGCATTCCAGATCCTAAACACTCACTGAACCTGCCTCCACCACACTCTCAGACAGTGCATTCCAGATCCTAAACACTCACTGAACCTGCCTCCACCACACTCTCAGACAGTGCATTCCAGATCCTAACACTCACTGAACCTGCCTCCACCACACTCTCAGGCAGTGCATTCCAGATCCTAAACACTCACTGAACCTGCCTCCACCACACTCTCAGACAGTGAATTCCAGATCCTAAACACTCACTGAACCTGCCTCCACCACACTCTCAGACAGTGCATTCCAGATCCTAAACACTCACTGAACCTGCCTCCACCACACTCTCAGGCAGTGCATTCCAGATCCTAAACACTCACTGAACCTGCCTCCACCACACTCTCAGACAGTGCATTCCAGATCCTAAACACTCACTGAACCTGCCTCCACCACACTCTCAGGCAGTGCATTCCAGATACTATACACACACTGAAGCTGCCTCCACCACACTCTCAGGCAGTGCATTCCAGATCCTAAACACTCACTGAACCTGCCTCCACCACACTCTCAGACAGTGCATTCCAGATCCTAAACACTCACTGAACCTGCCTCCACCACACTCTCAGAAAGTGCATTCCAGATCCTAAACACTCACTGAACCTGCCTCCACCACACTCTCAGACAGTGCATTCCAGATCTTAAACACTCACTGAACCTGCCTCCACCACACTCTCAGACAGTGCATTCCAGATCCTAAACACTCACTGAACCTGCCTCCACCGCACTCTCAGACAGTGAATTCCAGATCCTAAACACTCACTGAACCTGCCTCCACCACACAGACAGGCAGTGCATTCCAGATCCTAAACACTCACTGCACCTGCCTCCACCACACTCTCAGACAGTGCATTCCAGATCCTAAACACTCACTGAACCTGCCTCCACCACACTCTCAGACAGTGCATTCCAGATCCTAACACTCACTGAACCTGCCTCCACCACACTCTCAGGCAGTGCATTCCAGATCCTAAACACTCACTGAACCTGCCTCCACCACACTCTCAGACAGTGCATTCCAGATCCTAAACACTCACTGAACCTGCCTCCACCACACTCTCAGGCAGTGAATTCCAAACCCTAAACACTCACTGAACCTGCCTCCACCACACTCTCAGACAGTGCATTCCAGATCCTAAACACTCACTGAACCTGCCTCCACCACACTCACAGGCAGTGAATTCCAGATCCTAAACACTCACTGAACCTGCCTCCACCACACTCTCAGACAGTGCATTCCAGATCCTAAACACTCACTGAACCTGCCTCCACCACACTCTCAGACCGTGCATTCCAGATCCTAAACACTCACTGAACCTGCCTCCACCACACTCTCAGGCAGTGCATTCCAGATCCTAAACACTCACTGAACCTGCCTCCACCACACTCTCAGACAGTGCATTCCAGATCCTAACACTCACTGAACTTGCCTCCACCACACTCTCAGGCAGTGCATTCCAGATCCTAAACACTCACTGAACCTGCCTCCACCACACTCACAGGCAGTGAATTCCAGATCCTAAACACTCACTGAACCTGCCTCCACCACACTCACAGGCAGTGAATTCCAGATCCTAAACACTCACTGAACCTGCCTCCACCACACTCTCAGGCAGTGCATTCCAGATCCTAAACACTCACTGAACCTGCCTCCACCACACTCTCAGACCGTGCATTCCAGATCCTAAACACTCACTGAACCTGCCTTCACCACACTCTCAGGCAGTGCATTCCAGATCCTAAACACTCACTGAACCTGCCTCCACCACACTCTCAGGCAGTGCATTCCAAATCCTAAACACTCACTGAACTTGCCTCCACCACACTCTCAGGCAGTGCATTCCAGATCCCAAACACTCACTGAACCTGCCTCCACCACACTCTCAGACAGTGCATTCCAGATCCTAAACACTCACTGAACTTGCCTCCACCACACTCTCAGACAGTGCATTCCAGATCCTAAACACTCACTGAACCTGCCTCCACCACACTCTCAGGCAGTGCATTCCAGATCCTAAACACTCACTGAACCTGCCTCCACCACACTCTCAGGCAGTGCATTCCAGATCCTAAACACTCACTGAACCTGCCTCCACCACACTCTCAGGCAGTGCATTCCAGATACTATACACACACTGAAGCTGCCTCCACCACACTCTCAGGCAGTGCATTCCAGATCCTAAACACTCACTGAACCTGCCTCCACCACACTCTCAGACAGTGCATTCCAGATCCTAAACACTCACTGAACCTGCCTCCACCACACTCTCAGAAAGTGCATTCCAGATCCTAAACACTCACTGAACCTGCCTCCACCACACTCTCAGACAGTGCATTCCAGATCCTAAACACTCACTGAACCTGCCTCCACCACAGTCTCAGGCAGTGAATTCCAGATCCTAAACACTCACTGAACCTGCCTCCACCACACTCTCAGGCAGTGCATTCCAGATCCTAAACACTCACTGAACCTGCCTCCACCACACTCTCAGGCAGTGCATTCCAGATCCTAAACACTCACTGAACCTGCCTCCACCACACTCTCAGGCAGTGCATTCCAGATCCTAAACACTCACTGAACCTGCCTCCACCACACTCTCAGGCAGTGCATTCCAAATCCTAAACACTCACTGAACTTGCCTCCACCACACTCTCAGGCAGTGCATTCCAGATCCCAACCACTCACTGAACCTGCCTCCACCACACTCTCAGACAGTGCATTCCAGATCCTAAACACTCACTGAACTTGCCTCCACCACACTCTCAGACAGTGCATTGCAGATCCTAAAAACTCACTGAACCTGCCTCCACCACACTCTCAGGCAGTGCATTCCAGATCCTAAACACTCACTGAACCTGCCTCCACCACACTCTCAGACAGTGCATTCCAGATCCTAAACACTCACTGAACTTGCCTCCACCACACTCTCAGACAGTGCATTCTAGATCCTAAACACTCACTGAACCTGCCTCCACCACACTCTCAGGCAGTGCATTCCAGATCCTAAACACTCACTGAACCTGCCTCCACCACACTCTCAGACAGTGCATTCCAGATCCTAAACACTCACTGAACCTGCCTCCACCACACTCTCAGGCAGTGAATTCCAAACCCTAAACACTCACTGAACCTGCCTCCACCACACTCTCAGACAGTGCATTCCAGATCCTAAACACTCACTGAACCTGCCTCCACCACACTCACAGGCAGTGAATTCCAGATCCTAAACACTCACTGAACCTGCCTCCACCACACTCTCAGACAGTGCATTCCAGATCCTAAACACTCACTGAACCTGCCTCCACCACACTCTCAGGCAGTGCATTCCAGATCCTAAACACTCACTGAACCTGCCTCCACCACACTCTCAGACAGTGCATTCCAGATCCTAACACTCACTGAACTTGCCTCCACCACACTCTCAGGCAGTGCATTCCAGATCCTAAACACTCACTGAACCTGCCTCCACCACACTCTCAGACAGTGCATTCCAGATCCTAACACTCACTGAACCTGCCTCCACCACACTCACAGGCAGTGAATTCCAGATCCTAAACACTCACTGAACCTGCCTCCACCACACTCTCAGACAGTGCATTCCAGATCCTAAACACTCACTGAACCTGCCTCCACCACACTCTCAGACCGTGCATTCCAGATCCTAAACACTCACTGAACCTGCCTCCACCACACTCTCAGGCAGTGCATTCCAGATCCTAAACACTCACTGAACCTGCCTCCACCACACTCTCAGGCAGTGCATTCCAAATCCTAAACACTCACTGAACTTGCCTCCACCACACTCTCAGGCAGTGCATTCCAGATCCCAAACACTCACTGAACCTGCCTCCACCACACTCTCAGACAGTGCATTCCAGATCCTAAACACTCACTGAACTTGCCTCCACCACACTCTCAGACAGTGCATTCCAGATCCTAAACACTCACTGAACCTGCCTCCACCACACTCTCAGGCAGTGCATTCCAGATCCTAAACACTCACTGAACCTGCCTCCACCACACTCTCAGGCAGTGCATTCCAGATCCTAAACACTCACTGAACCTGCCTCCACCACACTCTCAGGCAGTGCATTCCAGATACTATACACACACTGAAGCTGCCTCCACCACACTCTCAGGCAGTGCATTCCAGATCCTAAACACTCACTGAACCTGCCTCCACCACAGTCTCAGGCAGTGAATTCCAGATCCTAAACACTCACTGAACCTGCCTCCACCACACTCTCAGGCAGTGCATTCCAGATCCTAAACACTCACTGAACCTGCCTCCACCACACTCTCAGGCAGTGCATTCCAGATACTATACACACACTGAAGCTGCCTCCACCACACTCTCAGACAGTGCATTCCAGATCCTAAACACTCACTGAACCTGCCTCCACCACACTCTCAGGCAGTGCATTCCAGATCCTAAACACTCACTGCACCTGCCTCCACCACACTCTCAGGCAGCGCATTCCAGATCCTAAACACTCACTGAACCTGCCTCCACCACACTCTCAGACAGTGCATTCCAGATCCTAAACACTCACTGAACCTGCCTCCACCACACTCTCAGACAGTGCATTCCAGATCCTAAACACTCACTGAACCTGCCTCCACCACACTCTCAGGCAGTGCATTCCAGATCCTAAACACTCACTGAACCTGCCTCCACCACACTCTCAGACAGTGAATTCCAGATCCTAAACACTCACTGAACCTGCCTCCACCACACTCTCAGACAGTGCATTCCAGATCCTAAACACTCACTGAACCTGCCTCCACCACACTCTCAGGCAGTGCATTCCAGATCCTAAACACTCACTGAACCTGCCTCCACCACACTCTCAGACAGTGCATTCCAGATCCTAAACACTCACTGAACCTGCCTCCACCACACTCTCAGGCAGTGCATTCCAGATCCTAAACACACACTGAAGCTGCCTCCACCACACTCTCAGGCAGTGCATTCCAGATCCTAAACACTCACTGAACCTGCCTCCACCACACTCTCAGACATTGCATTCCAGATCCTAAACACTCACTGAACCTGCCTCCACCACACTCTCAGAAAGTGCATTCCAGATCCTAAACACTCACTGAACCTGCCTCCACCACACTCTCAGACAGTGCATTCCAGATCCTAAACACTCACTGAACCTGCCTCCACCACAGTCTCAGGCAGTGAATTCCAGATCCTAAACACTCACTGAACCTGCCTCCACCACACTCTCAGACAGTGCATTCCAGATCCTAAACACTCACTGAACCTGCCTCCACCACACTCTCAGACAGTGCATTCCAGATCCGAAACACTCACTGAACCTGCCTCCACCACACTCTCAGACAGTGCATTCCAGATCCTAAACACTCACTGAACCTGCCTCCACCACACTCTCAGGCAGTGCATTCCAGATCCTAAACACTCACTGAACCTGCCTCCACCACACTCTCAGACAGTGCATTCCAGATCCTAAACACTCACTGAACCTGCCTCCACCACACTCTCAGGCAGTGCATTCCAGATCCTAAACACTCACTGAACCTGCCTCCACCACACTCTCAGACAGTGCATTCCAGATCCTAAACACTCACTGAACCTGCCTCAACCACAGTCTCAGGAAGTGAATTCCAGATCCTAAACACTCACTGAACCTGCCTCCACCACACTCTCAGACAGTGCATTCCAGATCCTAAACACTCACTGAACCTGCCTCCACCACACTCTCAGACAGTGCATTCCAGATCCTAAACACTCACTGAACCTGCCTCCACCACACTCTCAGACAGTGAATTCCAGATCCTAAACACTCACTGAACCTGCCTCCACCACACTCTCAGACAGTGCATTCCAGATCCTAAACACTCACTGAACCTGCCTCCACCACACTCTCAGACAGTGCATTCCAGATCCTAAACACTCACTGAACCTGCCTCCACCACACTCTCAGACAGTGCATTCCAGATCCTAACACTCACTAAACCTGCCTCCACCACACTCTCAGACCGTGCATTCCAGATCCTAACACTCACTGAACTTGCCTCCACCACACTCTCAGGCAGTGCATTCCAGATCCTAAACACTCACTGAACCTGCCTCCACCACACTCACAGGCAGTGAATTCCAGATCCTAAACACTCACTGAACCTGCCTCCACCACACTCACAGGCAGTGAATTCCAGATCCTAAACACTCACTGAACCTGCCTCCACCACACTCTCAGGCAGTGCATTCCAGATCCTAAACACTCACTGAACCTGCCTCCACCACACTCTCAGACCGTGCATTCCAGATCCTAAACACTCACTGAACCTGCCTCCACCACACTCTCAGGCAGTGCATTCCAGATCCTAAACACTCACTGAACCTGCCTCCACCACACTCTCAGGCAGTGCATTCCAAATCCTAAACACTCACTGAACTTGCCTCCACCACACTCTCAGGCAGTGCATTCCAGATCCCAAACACTCACTGAACCTGCCTCCACCACACTCTCAGACAGTGCATTCCAGATCCTAAACACTCACTGAACTTGCCTCCACCACACTCTCAGACAGTGCATTCCAGATCCTAAACACTCACTGAACCTGCCTCCACCACACTCTCAGGCAGTGCATTCCAGATCCTAAACACTCACTGAACCTGCCTCCACCACACTCTCAGGCAGTGCATTCCAGATCCTAAACACTCACTGAACCTGCCTCCACCACACTCTCAGGCAGTGCATTCCAGATACTATACACACACTGAAGCTGCCTCCACCACACTCTCAGGCAGTGCATTCCAGATCCTAAACACTCACTGAACCTGCCTCCACCACACTCTCAGACAGTGCATTCCAGATCCTAAACACTCACTGAACCTGCCTCCACCACACTCTCAGAAAGTGCATTCCAGTTCCTAAACACTCACTGAACCTGCCTCCACCACACTCTCAGACAGTGCATTCCAGATCCTAAACACTCACTGAACCTGCCTCCACCACAGTCTCAGGCAGTGAATTCCAGATCCTAAACACTCACTGAACCTGCCTCCACCACACTCTCAGGCAGTGCATTCCAGATCCTAAACACTCACTGAACCTGCCTCCACCACACTCTCAGGCAGTGCATTCCAGATCCTAAACACTCACTGAACCTGCCTCCACCACACTCTCAGGCAGTGCATTCCAGATCCTAAACACTCACTGAACCTGCCTCCACCACACTCTCAGGCAGTGCATTCCAAATCCTAAACACTCACTGAACTTGCCTCCACCACACTCTCAGGCAGTGCATTCCAGATCCCAACCACTCACTGAACCTGCCTCCACCACACTCTCAGACAGTGCATTCCAGATCCTAAACACTCACTGAACTTGCCTCCACCACACTCTCAGACAGTGCATTGCAGATCCTAAACACTCACTGAACCTGCCTCCACCACACTCTCAGGCAGTGCATTCCAGATCCTAAACACTCACTGAACCTGCCTCCACCACACTCTCAGACAGTGCATTCCAGATCCTAAACACTCACTGAACTTGCCTCCACCACACTCTCAGACAGTGCATTCTAGATCCTAAACACTCACTGAACCTGCCTCCACCACACTCTCAGGCAGTGCATTCCAGATCCTAAACACTCACTGAACCTGCCTCCACCACACTCTCAGACAGTGCATTCCAGATCCTAAACACTCACTGAACCTGCCTCCACCACACTCTCAGGCAGTGAATTCCAAACCCTAAACACTCACTGAACCTGCCTCCACCACACTCTCAGACAGTGCATTCCAGATCCTAAACACTCACTGAACCTGCCTCCACCACACTCACAGGCAGTGAATTCCAGATCCTAAACACTCACTGAACCTGCCTCCACCACACTCTCAGACAGTGCATTCCAGATCCTAAACACTCACTGAACCTGCCTCCACCACACTCTCAGGCAGTGCATTCCAGATCCTAAACACTCACTGAACCTGCCTCCACCACACTCTCAGACAGTGCATTCCAGATCCTAACACTCACTGAACTTGCCTCCACCACACTCTCAGGCAGTGCATTCCAGATCCTAAACACTCACTGAACCTGCCTCCACCACACTCTCAGACAGTGCATTCCAGATCCTAACACTCACTGAACCTGCCTCCACCACACTCACAGGCAGTGAATTCCAGATCCTAAACACTCACTGAACCTGCCTCCACCACACTCTCAGACAGTGCATTCCAGATCCTAAACACTCACTGAACCTGCCTCCACCACACTCTCAGACCGTGCATTCCAGATCCTAAACACTCACTGAACCTGCCTCCACCACACTCTCAGGCAGTGCATTCCAGATCCTAAACACTCACTGAACCTGCCTCCACCACACTCTCAGGCAGTGCATTCCAAATCCTAAACACTCACTGAACTTGCCTCCACCACACTCTCAGGCAGTGCATTCCAGATCCCAAACACTCACTGAACCTGCCTCCACCACACTCTCAGACAGTGCATTCCAGATCCTAAACACTCACTGAACTTGCCTCCACCACACTCTCAGACAGTGCATTCCAGATCCTAAACACTCACTGAACCTGCCTCCACCACACTCTCAGGCAGTGCATTCCAGATCCTAAACACTCACTGAACCTGCCTCCACCACACTCTCAGGCAGTGCATTCCAGATCCTAAACACTCACTGAACCTGCCTCCACCACACTCTCAGGCAGTGCATTCCAGATACTATACACACACTGAAGCTGCCTCCACCACACTCTCAGGCAGTGCATTCCAGATCCTAAACACTCACTGAACCTGCCTCCACCACACTCTCAGACAGTGCATTCCAGATCCTAAACACTCACTGAACCTGCCTCCACCACACTCTCAGAAAGTGCATTCCAGATCCTAAACACTCACTGAACCTGCCTCCACCACACTCTCAGACAGTGCATTCCAGATCCTAAACACTCACTGAACCTGCCTCCACCACAGTCTCAGGCAGTGAATTCCAGATCCTAAACACTCACTGAACCTGCCTCCACCACACTCTCAGGCAGTGCATTCCAGATCCTAAACACTCACTGAACCTGCCTCCACCACACTCTCAGGCAGTGCATTCCAGATACTATACACACACTGAAGCTGCCTCCACCACACTCTCAGACAGTGCATTCCAGATCCTAAACACTCACTGAACCTGCCTCCACCACACTCTCAGGCAGTGCATTCCAGATCCTAAACACTCACTGCACCTGCCTCCACCACACTCTCAGGCAGCGCATTCCAGATCCTAAACACTCACTGAACCTGCCTCCACCACACTCTCAGACAGTGCATTCCAGATCCTAAACACTCACTGAACCTGCCTCCACCACACTCTCAGACAGTGCATTCCAGATCCTAAACACTCACTGAACCTGCCTCCACCACACTCTCAGGCAGTGCATTCCAGATCCTAAACACTCACTGAACCTGCCTCCACCACACTCTCAGACAGTGAATTCCAGATCCTAAACACTCACTGAACCTGCCTCCACCACACTCTCAGACAGTGCATTCCAGATCCTAAACACTCACTGAACCTGCCTCCACCACACTCTCAGGCAGTGCATTCCAGATCCTAAACACTCACTGAACCTGCCTCCACCACACTCTCAGACAGTGCATTCCAGATCCTAAACACTCACTGAACCTGCCTCCACCACACTCTCAGGCAGTGCATTCCAGATCCTAAACACACACTGAAGCTGCCTCCACCACACTCTCAGGCAGTGCATTCCAGATCCTAAACACTCACTGAACCTGCCTCCACCACACTCTCAGACATTGCATTCCAGATCCTAAACACTCACTGAACCTGCCTCCACCACACTCTCAGAAAGTGCATTCCAGATCCTAAACACTCACTGAACCTGCCTCCACCACACTCTCAGACAGTGCATTCCAGATCCTAAACACTCACTGAACCTGCCTCCACCACAGTCTCAGGCAGTGAATTCCAGATCCTAAACACTCACTGAACCTGCCTCCACCACACTCTCAGACAGTGCATTCCAGATCCTAAACACTCACTGAACCTGCCTCCACCACACTCTCAGACAGTGCATTCCAGATCCGAAACACTCACTGAACCTGCCTCCACCACACTCTCAGACAGTGCATTCCAGATCCTAAACACTCACTGAACCTGCCTCCACCACACTCTCAGGCAGTGCATTCCAGATCCTAAACACTCACTGAACCTGCCTCCACCACACTCTCAGACAGTGCATTCCAGATCCTAAACACTCACTGAACCTGCCTCCACCACACTCTCAGGCAGTGCATTCCAGATCCTAAACACTCACTGAACCTGCCTCCACCACACTCTCAGACAGTGCATTCCAGATCCTAAACACTCACTGAACCTGCCTCAACCACAGTCTCAGGAAGTGAATTCCAGATCCTAAACACTCACTGAACCTGCCTCCACCACACTCTCAGACAGTGCATTCCAGATCCTAAACACTCACTGAACCTGCCTCCACCACACTCTCAGACAGTGCATTCCAGATCCTAAACACTCACTGAACCTGCCTCCACCACACTCTCAGACAGTGAATTCCAGATCCTAAACACTCACTGAACCTGCCTCCACCACACTCTCAGACAGTGCATTCCAGATCCTAAACACTCACTGAACCTGCCTCCACCACACTCTCAGACAGTGCATTCCAGATCCTAAACACTCACTGAACCTGCCTCCACCACACTCTCAGACAGTGCATTCCAGATCCTAACACTCACTAAACCTGCCTCCACCACACTCTCAGACAGTGCATTCCAGATCCTAAACACTCACTGAACCTGCCTCCACCACACAGTCAGGCAGTGCATTCCAGATCCTAAACACTCACTGAACCTGCCTCCACCACACTCTCAGACAGTGCATTCCAGATCCTAAACACTCACTGAACCTGCCTCAACCACACTCTCAGGCAGTGAATTCCAGATCCTAAACACTCACTGAACCTGCCTCCACCACACTCTCAGACAGTGCATTCCAGATCCTAAGCACTCACTGAACCTGCCTCCACCACACTCTCAGACAGTGCATTCCAGATCCTAAACACTCACTGAACCTGCCTCCACCACACTCTCAGGCAGTGCATTCCAGATCCTAAACACTCACTGAACCTGCCTCCACCACACTCTCAGACAGTGCATTTCAGATCCTAAACACTCACTGAACCTGCCTCCACCACACTCTCAGGCAGTGCATTCCAGATCCTAAACACTCACTGAACCTGCCTCCACCACACTCTCAGACCGGGCATTCCAGATCCTAAACACTCACTGAACTTGACTCCACCACACTCTCAGACAGTGCATTCCAGATCCTAAACACTCACTGAACCTGCCTCCACCACACTCTCAGGCAGTGCATTCCAGATCCTAAACACTCACTGAACCTGCCTCCACCACACTCTCAGGCAGTGCATTCCAGATCCTAAACACTCACTGAACCTGCCTCCACCACACTCTCAGGCAGTGCATTCCAGATCCTAAACACTCACTGAACCTGCCTCCACCACACTCTCAGACAGTGCATTCCAGATCCTAAACACTCACTGAACCTGCCTCCACCACACTCTCAGACAGTGCATTCCAGATCCTAAACACTCACTGAACCTGCCTCCACCACACTCTCAGACAGTGCATTCCAGATCCGAAACACTCACTGAACCTGCCTCCACCACACTCTCAGACAGTGCATTCCAGATCCTAAACACTCACTGAACCTGCCTCCACCACACTCTCAGGCAGTGCATTCCAGATCCTAAACACTCACTGAACCTGCCTCCACCACACTCTCAGACAGTGCATTCCAGATCCTAAACACTCACTGAACCTGCCTCCACCACACTCTCAGGCAGTGCATTCCAGATCCTAAACACTCACTGAACCTGCCTCCACCACACTCTCAGACAGTGCATTCCAGATCCTAAACACTCACTGAACCTGCCTCAACCACAGTCTCAGGAAGTGAATTCCAGATCCTAAACACTCACTGAACCTGCCTCCACCACACTCTCAGACAGTGCATTCCAGATCCTAAACACTCACTGAACCTGCCTCCACCACACTCTCAGACAGTGCATTCCAGATCCTAAACACTCACTGAACCTGCCTCCACCACACTCTCAGACAGTGAATTCCAGATCCTAAACACTCACTGAACCTGCCTCCACCACACTCTCAGACAGTGCATTCCAGATCCTAAACACTCACTGAACCTGCCTCCACCACACTCTCAGACAGTGCATTCCAGATCCTAAACACTCACTGAACCTGCCTCCACCACACTCTCAGACAGTGCATTCCAGATCCTAACACTCACTAAACCTGCCTCCACCACACTCTCAGACAGTGCATTCCAGATCCTAAACACTCACTGAACCTGCCTCCACCACACAGTCAGGCAGTGCATTCCAGATCCTAAACACTCACTGAACCTGCCTCCACCACACTCTCAGACAGTGCATTCCAGATCCTAAACACTCACTGAACCTGCCTCAACCACACTCTCAGGCAGTGAATTCCAGATCCTAAACACTCACTGAACCTGCCTCCACCACACTCTCAGACAGTGCATTCCAGATCCTAAGCACTCACTGAACCTGCCTCCACCACACTCTCAGACAGTGCATTCCAGATCCTAAACACTCACTGAACCTGCCTCCACCACACTCTCAGGCAGTGCATTCCAGATCCTAAACACTCACTGAACCTGCCTCCACCACACTCTCAGACAGTGCATTCCAGATCCTAAACACTCACTGAACCTGCCTCCACCACACTCTCAGGCAGTGCATTCCAGATCCTAAACACTCACTGAACCTGCCTCCACCACACTCTCAGACCGGGCATTCCAGATCCTAAACACTCACTGAACTTGACTCCACCACACTCTCAGACAGTGCATTCCAGATCCTAAACACTCACTGAACCTGCCTCCACCACACTCTCAGGCAGTGCATTCCAGATCCTAAACACTCACTGAACCTGCCTCCACCACACTCTCAGGCAGTGCATTCCAGATCCTAAACACTCACTGAACCTGCCTCCACCACACTCTCAGGCAGTGCATTCCAGATCCTAAACACTCACTGAACCTGCCTCCACCACACTCTCAGACAGTGCATTCCAGATCCTAAACACTCACAGAACCTGCCTCCACCACACTCTCAGAAAGTGCATTCCAGATCCTAAACACTCACTGAACCTGCCTCCACCACACTCTCAGACAGTGCATTCCAGATCCTAAACACTCACTGAACCTGCCTCCACCACACTCTCAGACAGTGCATTCCAGATCCTAAACACTCACTGAACCTGCCTCCACCACAGTCTCAGGCAGTGAATTCCAGATCCTAAACACTCACTGAACCTGCCTCCACCACACTCTCAGACAGTGCATTCCAGATCCTAAACACTCACTGAACCTGCCTCCACCACACTCTCAGACAGTGCATTCCAGATCCTAAACACTCACTGAACCTGCCTCCACCACACTCTCAGACAGTGCATTCCAGATCCTAAACACTCACTGAACCTGCCTCCACCACACTCTCAGGCAGTGCATTCCAGATCCTAACACTCACTGAAACTGCCTCCACCACACTCTCAGACAGTGCATTCCAGATCCTAAACACTCACTGAACCTGCCTCCACCACACAGTCAGGCAGTGCATTCCAGATCCTAAACACTCACTGAACCTGCCTCCACCACACTCTCAGGCAGTGCATTCCAGATCCTAAACACTCACTGAACCTGCCTCCACCACACTCTCAGACAGTGCATTCCAGATCCTAAACACTCACTGAACCTGCCTCCACCACACTCTCAGACAGTGCATTCCAGATCCTAAACACTCACTGAACCTGCCTCCACCACACTCTCAGACAGTGCATTCCAGATCCTAAACACTCACTGAACCTGCCTCCACCACACTCTCAGGCACTGCATTCCAGATCCTAAACACTCACTGAACCTGCCTCCACCACACTCTCAGGCAGTGCATTCCAAATCCTAAACACTCACTGAACTTGCCTCCACCACACTCTCAGGCAGTGCATTCCAGATCCCAAACACTCACTGAACCTGCCTACACCACACTCTCAGACAGTGCATTCCAGATCCTAAACACTCACTGAACTTGCCTCCACCACACTCTCAGACAGTGCATTCCAGATCCTAAACGCTCACTGAACCTGCCTCCACCACACTCTCAGGCAGTGCATTCCAGATCCTAAACACTCACTGAACCTGCCTCCACCACACTCTCAGGCAGTGCATTCCAGATACTAAACACACACTGAAGCTGCCTCCACCACACTCTCAGGCAGTGCATTCCAGATCCTAAACACTCACTGAACCTGCCTCCACCACACTCTCAGACAGTGCATTCCAGATCCTAAACACTCACTGAACCTGCCTCCACCACACTCTCAGAAAGTGCATTCCAGATCCTAAACACTCACTGAACCTGCCTCCACCACACTCTCAGACAGTGCATTCCAGATCTTAAACACTCACTGAACCTGCCTCCACCACACTCTCAGACAGTGCATTCCAGATCCTAAACACTCACTGAACCTGCCTCCACCGCACTCTCAGACAGTGCATTCCAGATCCTAAACACTCACTGAACCTGCCTCCACCACACTCTCAGACAGTGCATTCCAGATCCTAACACTCACTGAACCTGCCTCCACCACACTCTCAGACAGTGCATTCCAGATCCTAAACACTCACTGAACCTGCCTCCACCGCACTCTCAGACAGTGCATTCCAGATCCTAAACACTCACTGAACCTGCCTCCACCACACTCTCAGACAGTGCATTCCAGATCCTAACACTCACTGAACCTGCCTCCACCACACTCTCAGACAGTGCATTCCAGATCCTAAACACTCACTGAACCTGCCTCCACCACACAGTCAGGCAGTGCATTCCAGATCCTAAACACTCACTGCACCTGCCTCCACCACACTCTCAGGCAACGCATTCCAGATCCTAAACACTCACTGAACCTGCCTCCACAACACTCTCAGACAGTGCATTCCAGATCCTAACACTCACTGAACCTGCCTCCACCACACTCTCAGACACTGCATTCCAGATCCTAAACACTCACTGAACCTGCCTCCACCACACAGTCAGGCAGTGCATTCCAGATCCTAAACACTCACTGCACCTGCCTCCACCACACTCTCAGACAGTGCATTCCAGATCCTAAACACTCACTGAACCTGCCTCCACCACACAGTCAGGCAGTGCATTCCAGATCCTAAACACTCACTGAACCTGCCTCCACCACACTCTCAGACAGTGCATTCCAGATCCTAAACACTCACTGAACCTGCCTCAACCACACTCTCAGGCAGTGAATTCCAGATCCTAAACACTCACTGAACCTGCCTCCACCACACTCTCAGACAGTGCATTCCAGATCCTAAACACTCACTGAACCTGCCTCCACCACACTCTCAGGCAGTGCATTCCAAATCCTAAACACTCACTGAACTTGCCTCCACCACACTCTCAGGCAGTGCATTCCAGATCCCAAACACTCACTGAACCTGCCTCCACCACACTCTCAGACCGTGCATTCCAGATCCTAAACACTCACTGAACTTGCCTCCACCACACTCTCAGACAGTGCATTCCAGATCCTAAACACTCACTGAACCTGCCTCCACCACACTCTCAGGCAGTGCATTCCAAATCCTAAACACTCACTGAACCTGCCTCCACCACACTCTCAGGCAGCGCATTCCAGATCCTAAACACTCACTGAACCTGCCTCCACCACACTCTCAGGCAGTGCATTCCAGATCCTAAACACACACTGAAGCTGCCTCCACCACACTCTCAGGCAGTGCATTCCAGATCCTAAACACTCACTGAACCTGCCTCCACCACACTCTCAGATAGTGCATTCCAGATCCTAAACACTCACTGAACCTGCCT
Organism: Heterodontus francisci; assembly: GCF_036365525.1. Taxonomy (NCBI): domain Eukaryota; kingdom Metazoa; phylum Chordata; class Chondrichthyes; order Heterodontiformes; family Heterodontidae; genus Heterodontus; species Heterodontus francisci. The sequence continues at coordinate 667,136 of NC_090378.1, read as the reverse complement.
CCACCACACTCTCAGAAAGTGCATTCCAGATCCTAAACACTCACTGAACCTGCTTCCACCACACTCTCAGACAGTGCATTCCAGATCCTAAACACTCACTGAACCTGCCTCCACCACACTCTCAGACAGTGCATTCCAGATCCTAAACACTCACTGAACCTGCCTCCACCACAGTCTCAGGCAGTGAATTCCAGATCCTAAACACTCACTGAACCTGCCTCCACCACACTCTCAGACAGTGCATTCCAGATCTTAAACACTCACTGAACCTGCCTCCACCACACTCTCAGACAGTGCATTCCAGATCCTAAACACTCACTGAACCTGCCTCCACCGCACTCTCAGACAGTGCATTCCAGATCCTAAACACTCACTGAACCTGCCTCCACCACACTCTCAGACAGTGCATTCCAGATCCTAACACTCACTGAACCTGCCTCCACCACACTCTCAGACAGTGCATTCCAGATCCTAAACACTCACTGAACCTGCCTCCACCGCACTCTCAGACAGTGCATTCCAGATCCTAAACACTCACTGAACCTGCCTCCACCACACTCTCAGACAGTGCATTCCAGATCCTAACACTCACTGAACCTGCCTCCACCACACTCTCAGACAGTGCATTCCAGATCCTAAACACTCACTGAACCTGCCTCCACCACACAGTCAGGCAGTGCATTCCAGATCCTAAACACTCACTGCACCTGCCTCCACCACACTCTCAGGCAGCGCATTCCAGATCCTAAACACTCACTGAACCTGCCTCCACAACACTCTCAGACAGTGCATTCCAGATCCTAACACTCACTGAACCTGCCTCCACCACACTCTCAGACAGTGCATTCCAGATCCTAACACTCACTGAACCTGCCTCCACCACACTCTCAGACAGTGCATTCCAGATCCTAAACACTCACTGAACCTGCCTCCACCACACAGTCAGGCAGTGCATTCCAGATCCTAAACACTCACTGCACCTGCCTCCACCACACTCTCAGACAGTGCATTCCAGATCCTAAACACTCACTGAACCTGCCTCCACCACACAGTCAGGCAGTGCATTCCAGATCCTAAACACTCACTGAACCTGCCTCCACCACACTCTCAGACAGTGCATTCCAGATCCTAAACACTCACTGAACCTGCCTCAACCACACTCTCAGGCAGTGAATTCCAGATCCTAAACACTCACTGAACCTGCCTCCACCACACTCTCAGACAGTGCATTCCAGATCCTAAACACTCACTGAACCTGCCTCCACCACACTCTCAGGCAGTGCATTCCTAATCCTAAACACTCACTGAACTTGCCTCCACCACACTCTCAGGCAGTGCATTCCAGATCCCAAACACTCACTGAACCTGCCTCCACCACACTCTCAGACCGTGCATTCCAGATCCTAAACACTCACTGAACTTGCCTCCACCACACTCTCAGACAGTGCATTCCAGATCCTAAACACTCACTGAACCTGCCTCCACCACACTCTCAGGCAGTGCATTCCAAATCCTAAACACTCACTGAACCTGCCTCCACCACACTCTCAGGCAGTGCATTCCAGATCCTAAACACTCACTGAACCTGCCTCCACCACACTCTCAGGCAGTGCATTCCAGATCCTAAACACACATTGAAGCTGCCTCCACCACACTCTCAGGCAGTGCATTCCAGATCCTAAACACTCACTGAACCTGCCTCCACCACACTCTCAGACAGTGCATTCCAGATCCTAAACACTCACTGAACCTGCCTCCACCACACTCTCAGAAAGTGCATTCCAGATCCTAAACACTCACTGAACCTGCCTCCACCACACTCTCAGACAGTGCATTCCAGATCCTAAACACTCACTGAACCTGCCTCCACCACACTCTCAGACAGTGCATTCCAGATCCTAAACACTCACTGAACCTGCCTCCACCACAGTCTCAGGCAGTGAATTCCAGATCCTAAACACTCACTGAACCTGCCTCCACCACACTCTCAGACAGTGCATTCCAGATCCTAAACACTCACTGAACCTGCCTCCACCACCCTCTCAGAAAGTGCATTCCAGATCCTAAACACTCACTGAACCTGCCTCCACCACACTCTCAGACAGTGCATTCCAGATCTTAAACACTCACTGAACCTGCCTCCACCACACTCTCAGGCAGCGCATTCCAGATCCTAAACACTCACTGAACCTGCCTCCACAACACTCTCAGACAGTGCATTCCAGATCCTAACACTCACTGAACCTGCCTCCACCACACTCTCAGACACTGCATTCCAGATCCTAAACACTCACTGAACCTGCCTCCACCACACAGTCAGGCAGTGCATTCCAGATCCTAAACACTCACTGCACCTGCCTCCACCACACTCTCAGACAGTGCATTCCAGATCCTAAACACTCACTGAACCTGCCTCCACCACACAGTCAGGCAGTGCATTCCAGATCCTAAACACTCACTGAACCTGCCTCCACCACACTCTCAGACAGTGCATTCCAGATCCTAAACACTCACTGAACCTGCCTCAACCACACTCTCAGGCAGTGAATTCCAGATCCTAAACACTCACTGAACCTGCCTCCACCACACTCTCAGACAGTGCATTCCAGATCCTAAACACTCACTGAACCTGCCTCCACCACACTCTCAGGCAGTGCATTCCAAATCCTAAACACTCACTGAACTTGCCTCCACCACACTCTCAGGCAGTGCATTCCAGATCCCAAACACTCACTGAACCTGCCTCCACCACACTCTCAGACCGTGCATTCCAGATCCTAAACACTCACTGAACTTGCCTCCACCACACTCTCAGACAGTGCATTCCAGATCCTAAACACTCACTGAACCTGCCTCCACCACACTCTCAGGCAGTGCATTCCAAATCCTAAACACTCACTGAACCTGCCTCCACCACACTCTCAGGCAGTGCATTCCAGATCCTAAACACTCACTGAACCTGCCTCCACCACACTCTCAGGCAGTGCATTCCAGATCCTAAACACACACTGAAGCTGCCTCCACCACACTCTCAGGCAGTGCATTCCAGATCCTAAACACTCACTGAACCTGCCTCCACCACACTCTCAGATAGTGCATTCCAGATCCTAAACACTCACTGAACCTGCCTCCACCACACTCTCAGAAAGTGCATTCCAGATCCTAAACACTCACTGAACCTGCTTCCACCACACTCTCAGACAGTGCATTCCAGATCCTAAACACTCACTGAACCTGCCTCCACCACACTCTCAGACAGTGCATTCCAGATCCTAAACACTCACTGAACCTGCCTCCACCACAGTCTCAGGCAGTGAATTCCAGATCCTAAACACTCACTGAACCTGCCTCCACCACACTCTCAGACAGTGCATTCCAGATCTTAAACACTCACTGAACCTGCCTCCACCACACTCTCAGACAGTGCATTCCAGATCCTAAACACTCACTGAACCTGCCTCCACCGCACTCTCAGACAGTGCATTCCAGATCCTAAACACTCACTGAACCTGCCTCCACCACACTCTCAGACAGTGCATTCCAGATCCTAACACTCACTGAACCTGCCTCCACCACACTCTCAGACAGTGCATTCCAGATCCTAAACACTCACTGAACCTGCCTCCACCGCACTCTCAGACAGTGCATTCCAGATCCTAAACACTCACTGAACCTGCCTCCACCACACTCTCAGACAGTGCATTCCAGATCCTAACACTCACTGAACCTGCCTCCACCACACTCTCAGACAGTGCATTCCAGATCCTAAACACTCACTGAACCTGCCTCCACCACACAGTCAGGCAGTGCATTCCAGATCCTAAACACTCACTGCACCTGCCTCCACCACACTCTCAGGCAGCGCATTCCAGATCCTAAACACTCACTGAACCTGCCTCCACAACACTCTCAGACAGTGCATTCCAGATCCTAACACTCACTGAACCTGCCTCCACCACACTCTCAGACAGTGCATTCCAGATCCTAACACTCACTGAACCTGCCTCCACCACACTCTCAGACAGTGCATTCCAGATCCTAAACACTCACTGAACCTGCCTCCACCACACAGTCAGGCAGTGCATTCCAGATCCTAAACACTCACTGCACCTGCCTCCACCACACTCTCAGACAGTGCATTCCAGATCCTAAACACTCACTGAACCTGCCTCCACCACACAGTCAGGCAGTGCATTCCAGATCCTAAACACTCACTGAACCTGCCTCCACCACACTCTCAGACAGTGCATTCCAGATCCTAAACACTCACTGAACCTGCCTCAACCACACTCTCAGGCAGTGAATTCCAGATCCTAAACACTCACTGAACCTGCCTCCACCACACTCTCAGACAGTGCATTCCAGATCCTAAACACTCACTGAACCTGCCTCCACCACACTCTCAGGCAGTGCATTCCAAATCCTAAACACTCACTGAACTTGCCTCCACCACACTCTCAGGCAGTGCATTCCAGATCCCAAACACTCACTGAACCTGCCTCCACCACACTCTCAGACCGTGCATTCCAGATCCTAAACACTCACTGAACTTGCCTCCACCACACTCTCAGACAGTGCATTCCAGATCCTAAACACTCACTGAACCTGCCTCCACCACACTCTCAGGCAGTGCATTCCAAATCCTAAACACTCACTGAACCTGCCTCCACCACACTCTCAGGCAGTGCATTCCAGATCCTAAACACTCACTGAACCTGCCTCCACCACACTCTCAGGCAGTGCATTCCAGATCCTAAACACACATTGAAGCTGCCTCCACCACACTCTCAGGCAGTGCATTCCAGATCCTAAACACTCACTGAACCTGCCTCCACCACACTCTCAGACAGTGCATTCCAGATCCTAAACACTCACTGAACCTGCCTCCACCACACTCTCAGAAAGTGCATTCCAGATCCTAAACACTCACTGAACCTGCCTCCACCACACTCTCAGACAGTGCATTCCAGATCCTAAACACTCACTGAACCTGCCTCCACCACACTCTCAGACAGTGCATTCCAGATCCTAAACACTCACTGAACCTGCCTCCACCACAGTCTCAGGCAGTGAATTCCAGATCCTAAACACTCACTGAACCTGCCTCCACCACACTCTCAGACAGTGCATTCCAGATCCTAAACACTCACTGAACCTGCCTCCACAACCCTCTCAGAAAGTGCATTCCAGATCCTAAACACTCACTGAACCTGCCTCCACCACACTCTCAGACAGTGCATTCCAGATCTTAAACACTCACTGAACCTGCCTCCACCACACTCTCAGACAGTGCATTCCAGATCCTAAACACTCACTGAACCTGCCTCCACCGCACTCTCAGACAGTGCAAACCAGATCCTAAACACTCACTGAACCTGCCTCCACCACACTCTCAGACAGTGCATTCCAGATCCTAACACTCACTGAACCTGCCTCCACCACACTCTCAGACAGTGCATTCCAGATCCTAAACACTCACTGAACCTGCCTCCACCGCACTCTCAGACAGTGCATTCCAGATCCTAAACACTCACTGAACCTGCCTCCACCACACTCTCAGACAGTGCATTCCAGATCCTAACACTCACTGAACCTGCCCCCACCACACTCTCAGACAGTGCATTCCAGATCCTAAACACTCACTGAACCTGCCTCCACCACACAGTCAGGCAGTGCATTCCAGATCCTAAACACTCACTGCACCTGCCTCCACCACACTCTCAGGCAGCGCATTCCAGATCCTAAACACTCACTGAACCTGCCTCCACAACACTCTCAGACAGTGCATTCCAGATCCTAACACTCACTGAACCTGCCTCCACCACACTCTCAGGCAGTGCATTCCAGATCCTAAACACTCACTGCACCTGCCTCCACCACACTCTCAGACAGTGCATTCCAGATCCTAAACACTCACTGAACCTGCCTCCACCACACAGTCAGGCAGTGCATTCCAGATCCTAAACACTCACTGAACCTGCCTCCACCACACTCTCAGACAGTGCATTCCAGATCCTAAACACTCACTGAACCTGCCTCAACCACACTCTCAGGCAGTGAATTCCAGATCCTAAACACTCACTGAACCTGCCTCCACCACACTCTCAGACAGTGCATTCCAGATCCTAAACACTCACTGAACCTGCCTCCACCACACTCTCAGGCAGTGCATTCCAAATCCTAAACACTCACTGAACTTGCCTCCACCACACTCTCAGGCAGTGCATTCCAGATCCCAAACACTCACTGAACCTGCCTCCACCACACTCTCAGACCGTGCATTCCAGATCCTAAACACTCACTGAACTTGCCTCCACCACACTCTCAGACAGTGCATTCCAGATCCTAAACACTCACTGAACCTGCCTCCACCACACTCTCAGGCAGTGCATTCCAAATCCTAAACACTCACTGAACCTGCCTCCACCACACTCTCAGGCAGTGCATTCCAGATCCTAAACACTCACTGAACCTGCCTCCACCACACTCTCAGGCAGTGCATTCCAGATCCTAAACACACACTGAAGCTGCCTCCACCACACTCTCAGGCAGTGCATTCCAGATCCTAAACACTCACTGAACCTGCCTCCACCACACTCTCAGATAGTGCATTCCAGATCCTAAACACTCACTGAACCTGCCTCCACCACACTCTCAGAAAGTGCATTCCAGATCCTAAACACTCACTGAACCTGCTTCCACCACACTCTCAGACAGTGCATTCCAGATCCTAAACACTCACTGAACCTGCCTCCACCACACTCTCAGACAGTGCATTCCAGATCCTAAACACTCACTGAACCTGCCTCCACCACAGTCTCAGGCAGTGAATTCCAGATCCTAAACACTCACTGAACCTGCCTCCACCACACTCTCAGACAGTGCATTCCAGATCTTAAACACTCACTGAACCTGCCTCCACCACACTCTCAGACAGTGCATTCCAGATCCTAAACACTCACTGAACCTGCCTCCACCGCACTCTCAGACAGTGCATTCCAGATCCTAAACACTCACTGAACCTGCCTCCACCACACTCTCAGACAGTGCATTCCAGATCCTAACACTCACTGAACCTGCCTCCACCACACTCTCAGACAGTGCATTCCAGATCCTAAACACTCACTGAACCTGCCTCCACCGCACTCTCAGACAGTGCATTCCAGATCCTAAACACTCACTGAACCTGCCTCCACCACACTCTCAGACAGTGCATTCCAGATCCTAACACTCACTGAACCTGCCTCCACCACACTCTCAGACAGTGCATTCCAGATCCTAAACACTCACTGAACCTGCCTCCACCACACAGTCAGGCAGTGCATTCCAGATCCTAAACACTCACTGCACCTGCCTCCACCACACTCTCAGGCAGCGCATTCCAGATCCTAAACACTCACTGAACCTGCCTCCACAACACTCTCAGACAGTGCATTCCAGATCCTAACACTCACTGAACCTGCCTCCACCACACTCTCAGACAGTGCATTCCAGATCCTAACACTCACTGAACCTGCCTCCACCACACTCTCAGACAGTGCATTCCAGATCCTAAACACTCACTGAACCTGCCTCCACCACACAGTCAGGCAGTGCATTCCAGATCCTAAACACTCACTGCACCTGCCTCCACCACACTCTCAGACAGTGCATTCCAGATCCTAAACACTCACTGAACCTGCCTCCACCACACAGTCAGGCAGTGCATTCCAGATCCTACTCACTGAACCTGCCTCCACCACACTCTCAGACAGTGCATTCCAGATCCTAAACACTCACTGAACCTGCCTCAACCACACTCTCAGGCAGTGAATTCCAGATCCTAAACACTCACTGAACCTGCCTCCACCACACTCTCAGACAGTGCATTCCAGATCCTAAACACTCACTGAACCTGCCTCCACCACACTCTCAGGCAGTGCATTCCAAATCCTAAACACTCACTGAACTTGCCTCCACCACACTCTCAGGCAGTGCATTCCAGATCCCAAACACTCACTGAACCTGCCTCCACCACACTCTCAGACCGTGCATTCCAGATCCTAAACACTCACTGAACTTGCCTCCACCACACTCTCAGACAGTGCATTCCAGATCCTAAACACTCACTGAACCTGCCTCCACCACACTCTCAGGCAGTGCATTCCAAATCCTAAACACTCACTGAACCTGCCTCCACCACACTCTCAGGCAGTGCATTCCAGATCCTAAACACTCACTGAACCTGCCTCCACCACACTCTCAGGCAGTGCATTCCAGATCCTAAACACTCACTGAACCTGCCTCCACCACACTCTCAGGCAGTGCATTCCAGATCCTAAACACACATTGAAGCTGCCTCCACCACACTCTCAGGCAGTGCATTCCAGATCCTAAACACTCACTGAACCTGCCTCCACCACACTCTCAGACAGTGCATTCCAGATCCTAAACACTCACTGAACCTGCCTCCACCACACTCTCAGAAAGTGCATTCCAGATCCTAAACACTCACTGAACCTGCCTCCACCACACTCTCAGACAGTGCATTCCAGATCCTAAACACTCACTGAACCTGCCTCCACCACACTCTCAGACAGTGCATTCCAGATCCTAAACACTCACTGAACCTGCCTCCACCACAGTCTCAGGCAGTGAATTCCAGATCCTAAACACTCACTGAACCTGCCTCCACCACACTCTCAGACAGTGCATTCCAGATCCTAAACACTCACTGAACCTGCCTCCACCACACTCTCAGACAGTGCATTCCAGATCCTAAACACTCACTGAACCTGCCTCCACCACACTCTCAGACAGTGCATTCCAGATCCTAAACACTCACTGAACCTGCCTCCACCACACTCTCAGACAGTGCATTCCAGATCCTAAACACTCACTGAACCTGCCTCCACCACACTCTCAGGCAGTGCATTCCAGATCCTAAACACTCACTGCACCTGCCTCCACCACACTCTCAGACAGTGCATTCCAGATCCTAAACACTCACTGAACCGGCCTCCACCACACTCTCAGACAGTGCATTCCAGATCCTAACACTCACTGAACCTGCCTCCACCACACTCTCAGGCAGTGCATTCCAGATCCTAAACACTCACTGAACTTGCCTCCACCACACTCTCAGACAGTGTATTCCAGATCCTAAACACTCACTGAACCTGCCTCCACCACACTCTCAGACAGTGCATTCCAGATCCTAAACACTCACTGAACCTGCCTCCACCACACTCTCAGACAGTGCATTCCAGATCCTAAACACTCACTGAACCTGCCTCCACCACACTCTCAGACAGTGCATTCCAGATCCTAAACACTCACTGAACCTGCCTCCACCACACTCTCAGGCAGTGCATTCCCGATCCTAACACTCACTGAACCTGCCTCCACCACACTCTCAGACAGTGCATTCCAGATCCTAAACACTCACTGAACCTGCCTCCACCACACAGTCAGGCAGTGCATTCCAGATCCTAAACACTCACTGAACCTGCCTCCACCACACTCTCAGGCAGTGCATTCCAGATCCTAAACACTCACTGAACCTGCCTCCACCACACTCTCAGACAGTGCATTCCAGATCCTAAACACTCACTGAACCTGCCTCCACCACACTCTCAGGCAGTGCATTCCAGATCCTAAACACTCACTGAACCTGCCTCCACCACACTCTCAGACAGTGCATTCCAGATCCTAAACACTCACTGAACCTGCCTCCACCACACTCTCAGGCACTGCATTCCAGATCCTAAACACTCACTGAACCTGCCTCCACCACACTCTCAGGCAGTGCATTCCAAATCCTAAACACTCACTGAACTTGCCTCCACCACACTCTCAGGCAGTGCATTCCAGATCCCAAACACTCACTGAACCTGCCTCCACCACACTCTCAGACAGTGCATTCCAGATCCTAAACACTCACTGAACTTGCCTCCACCACACTCTCAGACAGTGCATTCCAGATCCTAAACACTCACTGAACCTGCCTCCACCACACTCTCAGGCAGTGCATTCCAGATCCTAAACACTCACTGAACCTGCCTCCACCAGACTCTCAGGCAGTGCATTCCAGATCCTAAACACTCACTGAACCTGCCTCCACCACACTCTCAGGCAGTGCATTCCAGATACTATACACACACTGAAGCTGCCTCCACCACACTCTCAGGCAGTGCATTCCAGATCCTAAACACTCACTGAACCTGCCTCCACCACACTCTCAGACAGTGCATTCCAGATCCTAAACACTCACTGAACCTGCCTCCACCACACTCTCAGAAAGTGCATTCCAGATCCTAAACACTCACTGAACCTGCCTCCACCACACTCTCAGACAGTGCATTCCAGATCCTAAACACTCACTGAACCTGCCTCCACCACACTCTCAGACAGTGCATTCCAGATCCTAAACACTCACTGAACCTGCCTCCACCACAGTCTCAGGCAGTGAATTCCAGATCCTAAACACTCACTGAACCTGCCTCCACCACACTCTCAGACAGTGCATTCCAGATCCTAAACACTCACTGAACCTGCCTCCACCGCACTCTCAGACAGTGCATTCCAGATCCTAAACACTCACTGAACCTGCCTCCACCACACTCTCAGACAGTGGATTCCAGATCCTAACACTCACTGAAGCTGCCTCCACCACACTCTCAGGCAGTGCATTCCAGATACTATACACACACTGAAGCTGCCTCCACCACACTCTCAGGCAGTGCATTCCAGATCCTAAACACTCACTGAACCTGCCTCCACCACACTCTCAGACAGTGCATTCCAGATCCTAAACACTCACTGAACCTGCCTCCACCACACTCTCAGAAAGTGCATTCCAGATCCTAAACACTCACTGAACCTGCCTCCACCACACTCTCAGACAGTGCATTCCAGATCCTAAACACTCACTGAACCTGCCTCCACCACACTCTCAGACAGTGCATTCCAGATCCTAAACACTCACTGAACCTGCCTCCACCACAGTCTCAGGCAGTGAATTCCAGATCCTAAACACTCACTGAACCTGCCTCCACCACACTCTCAGAAAGTGCATTCCAGATCCTAAACACTCACTGAACCTGCCTCCACCACACTCTCAGACAGTGCATTCCAGATCTTAAACACTCACTGAACCTGCCTCCACCACACTCTCAGACAGTGCATTCCAGATCCTAAACACTCACTGAACATGCCTCCACCACAGTCTCAGGCAGTGAATTCCAGATCCTAAACACTCACTGAACCTGCCTCCACCACAATCTCAGACAGTGCATTCTAGATCCTAAACACCCACTGAACCTGCCTCCACCACACTCTCAGACAGTGCATTCCAGATCCTAAACACTCACTGAACCTGCCTCCACCACACTCTCAGACAGTGCATTCCAGATCCTAACACTCACTGAACCTGCCTCCACCACACTCTCAGGCAGTGCATTCCAGATCCTAAACACTCACTGAACCTGCCTCCACCACACTCTCAGACAGTGCATTCCAGATCCTAAACACTCACTGAACCTGCCTCCACCACACTCTCAGGCAGTGAATTCCAAACCCTAAACACTCACTGAACCTGCCTCCACCACACTCTCAGACAGTGCATTCCAGATCCTAAACACTCACTGAACCTGCCTCCACCACACTCACAGGCAGTGCATTCCAGATCCTAAACACTCACTGAACCTGCCTCCAGCACACTCTCAGACAGTGCATTCCAGATCCTAAACACTCACTGAACCTGCCTCCACCACACTCTCAGACCGTGCATTCCAGATCCTAAACACTCACTGAACCTGCCTCCACCACACTCTCAGACAGTGCATTCCAGATCCTAAACACTCACTGAACCTGCCTCCACCACACTCTCAGACAGTGCATTCCAGATCCTAACACTCACTGAACCTGCCTCCACCACACTCTCAGACAGTGCATTCCAGATCCTAAGCACTCACTGAACCTGCCTCCACCACACTCTCAGGCAGTGCATTCCAGATCCTAAACACTCACTGAACCTGCCTCCACCACACTCTCAGGCAGTGCATTCCAGATCCTAAACACTCACTGAACCTGCCTCCACCACACTCTCAGACAGTGCATTCCAGATCCTAACCACTCACTGAACCTGCCTCCACCACACTCTCAGGCAGTGCATTCCAGATCCTAAACACACACTGAAGCTGCCTCCACCACACTCTCAGGCAGTGCATTCCAGATCCTAAACACTCACTGAACCTGCCTCCACCACACTCTCAGACATTGCATTCCAGATCCTAAACACTCACTGAACCTGCCTCCACCACACTCTCAGAAAGTGCATTCCAGATCCTAAACACTCACTGAACCTGCCTCCACCACACTCTCAGACAGTGCATTCCAGATCCTAAACACTCACTGAACCTGCCTCCACCACAGTCTCAGGCAGTGAATTCCAGATCCTAAACACTCACTGAACCTGCCTCCACCACACTCTCAGACAGTGCATTCCAGATCCTAAACACTCACTGAACCTGCCTCCACCACACTCTCAGACAGTGCATTCCAGATCCTAAACACTCACTGAACCTGCCTCCACCACACTCACAGGCAGTGAATTCCAGATCCTAAACACTCACTGAACCTGCCTCCACCACACTCTCAGACAGTGCATTCCAGATCCTAAACACTCACTGAACCTGCCTCCACCACACTCTCAGACCGTGCATTCCAGATCCGAAACACTCACTGAACCTGCCTCCACCACACTCTCAGACAGTGCATTCCAGATCCTAACACTCACTGAACCTGCCTCCACCACACTCTCAGACAGTGCATTCCAGATCCTAAACACTCACTGAACCTGCCTCCACCACACTCTCAGACAGTGCATTCCAGATCCTAAACACTCACTGAACCTGCCTCCACCACACTCTCAGGCAGTGCATTCCAGAGCCTAAACACTCACTGAACCTGCCTCCACCAGACTCTCAGGCAGTGCATTCCAGATCCTAAACACTCACTGAACCTGCCTCCACCACACTCTCAGGCAGTGCATTCCAGATACTATACACACACTGAACCTGCCTCCACCACACTCTCAGGCAGTGCATTCCAGATCCTAAACACTCACTGAACCTGCCTCCACCACACTCTCAGACAGTGCATTCCAGATCCTAAACACTCACTGAACCTGCCTCCACCACACTCTCAGAAAGTGCATTCCAGATCCTAAACACTCACTGAACCTGCCTCCACCACACTCTCAGACAGTGCATTCCAGATCCTAAACACTCACTGAACCTGCCTCCACCACACTCTCAGACAGTGCATTCCAGATCCTAAACACTCACTGAACCTGCCTCCACCACAGTCTCAGGCAGTGAATTCCAGATCCTAAACACTCACTGAACCTGCCTCCACCACACTCTCAGACAGTGCATTCCAGATCCTAAACACTCACTGAACCTGCCTCCACCGCACTCTCAGACAGTGCATTCCAGATCCTAAACACTCACTGAACCTGCCTCCACCACACTCTCAGACAGTGGATTCCAGATCCTAACACTCACTGAAGCTGCCTCCACCACACTCTCAGGCAGTGCATTCCAGATCCTAAACACTCACTGAACCTGCCTCCACCACACTCTCAGACAGTGCATTCCAGATCCTAAACACTCACTGAACCTGCCTCCACCACACTCTCAGACAGTGCATTCCAGATCCTAAACACTCACTGAACATGCCTCCACCACAGTCTCAGGCAGTGAATTCCAGATCCTAAACACTCACTGAACCTGCCTCCACCACAATCTCAGACAGTGCATTCTAGATCCTAAACACCCACTGAACCTGCCTCCACCACACTCTCAGACAGTGCATTCCAGATCCTAAACACTCACTGAACCTGCCTCCACCACACTCTCAGACAGTGCATTCCAGATCCTAACACTCACTGAACCTGCCTCCACCACACTCTCAGGCAGTGCATTCCAGATCCTAAACACTCACTGAACCTGCCTCCACCACACTCTCAGACAGTGCATTCCAGATCCTAAACACTCACTGAACCTGCCTCCACCACACTCTCAGGCAGTGAATTCCAAACCCTAAACACTCACTGAACCTGCCTCCACCACACTCTCAGACAGTGCATTCCAGATCCTAAACACTCACTGAACCTGCCTCCACCACACTCACAGGCAGTGCATTCCAGATCCTAAACACTCACTGAACCTGCCTCCAGCACACTCTCAGACAGTGCATTCCAGATCCTAAACACTCACTGAACCTGCCTCCACCACACTCTCAGACCGTGCATTCCAGATCCTAAACACTCACTGAACCTGCCTCCACCACACTCTCAGACAGTGCATTCCAGATCCTAAACACTCACTGAACCTGCCTCCACCACACTCTCAGACAGTGCATTCCAGATCCTAACACTCACTGAACCTGCCTCCACCACACTCTCAGACAGTGCATTCCAGATCCTAAGCACTCACTGAACCTGCCTCCACCACACTCTCAGGCAGTGCATTCCAGATCCTAAACACTCACTGAACCTGCCTCCACCACACTCTCAGGCAGTGCATTCCAGATCCTAAACACTCACTGAACCTGCCTCCACCACACTCTCAGACAGTGCATTCCAGATCCTAACCACTCACTGAACCTGCCTCCACCACACTCTCAGGCAGTGCATTCCAGATCCTAAACACACACTGAAGCTGCCTCCACCACACTCTCAGGCAGTGCATTCCAGATCCTAAACACTCACTGAACCTGCCTCCACCACACTCTCAGACATTGCATTCCAGATCCTAAACACTCACTGAACCTGCCTCCACCACACTCTCAGAAAGTGCATTCCAGATCCTAAACACTCACTGAACCTGCCTCCACCACACTCTCAGACAGTGCATTCCAGATCCTAAACACTCACTGAACCTGCCTCCACCACAGTCTCAGGCAGTGAATTCCAGATCCTAAACACTCACTGAACCTGCCTCCACCACACTCTCAGACAGTGCATTCCAGATCCTAAACACTCACTGAACCTGCCTCCACCACACTCTCAGACAGTGCATTCCAGATCCTAAACACTCACTGAACCTGCCTCCACCACACTCACAGGCAGTGAATTCCAGATCCTAAACACTCACTGAACCTGCCTCCACCACACTCTCAGACAGTGCATTCCAGATCCTAAACACTCACTGAACCTGCCTCCACCACACTCTCAGACCGTGCATTCCAGATCCGAAACACTCACTGAACCTGCCTCCACCACACTCTCAGACAGTGCATTCCAGATCCTAACACTCACTGAACCTGCCTCCACCACACTCTCAGACAGTGCATTCCAGATCCTAAACACTCACTGAACCTGCCTCCACCACACTCTCAGACAGTGCATTCCAGATCCTAAACACTCACTGAACCTGCCTCCACCACACTCTCAGGCAGTGCATTCCAGAGCCTAAACACTCACTGAACCTGCCTCCACCAGACTCTCAGGCAGTGCATTCCAGATCCTAAACACTCACTGAACCTGCCTCCACCACACTCTCAGGCAGTGCATTCCAGATACTATACACACACTGAACCTGCCTCCACCACACTCTCAGGCAGTGCATTCCAGATCCTAAACACTCACTGAACCTGCCTCCACCACACTCTCAGACAGTGCATTCCAGATCCTAAACACTCACTGAACCTGCCTCCACCACACTCTCAGAAAGTGCATTCCAGATCCTAAACACTCACTGAACCTGCCTCCACCACACTCTCAGACAGTGCATTCCAGATCCTAAACACTCACTGAACCTGCCTCCACCACACTCTCAGACAGTGCATTCCAGATCCTAAACACTCACTGAACCTGCCTCCACCACAGTCTCAGGCAGTGAATTCCAGATCCTAAACACTCACTGAACCTGCCTCCACCACACTCTCAGACAGTGCATTCCAGATCCTAAACACTCACTGAACCTGCCTCCACCGCACTCTCAGACAGTGCATTCCAGATCCTAAACACTCACTGAACCTGCCTCCACCACACTCTCAGACAGTGGATTCCAGATCCTAACACTCACTGAAGCTGCCTCCACCACACTCTCAGGCAGTGCATTCCAGATCCTAAACACTCACTGAACCTGCCTCCACCACACTCTCAGACAGTGCATTCCAGATCCTAAACACTCACTGAACCTGCCTCCACCACAGTCTCAGGCAGTGAATTCCAGATCCTAAACACTCACTGAACCTGCCTCCACCACACTCTCAGACAGTGCATTCCAGATCCTAAACACTCACTGAACCTGCCTCCACCACACTCTCAGACAGTGCATTCCAGATCCTAAACACTCACTGAACCTGCCTCCACCACACTCACAGGCAGTGAATTCCAGATCCTAAACACTCACTGAACCTGCCTCCACCACACTCTCAGACAGTGCATTCCAGATCCTAAACACTCACTGAACCTGCCTCCACCACACTCTCAGACCGTGCATTCCAGATCCGAAACACTCACTGAACCTGCCTCCACCACACTCTCAGACAGTGCATTCCAGATCCTAACACTCACTGAACCTGCCTCCACCACACTCTCAGACAGTGCATTCCAGATCCTAAACACTCACTGAACCTGCCTCCACCACACTCTCAGACAGTGCATTCCAGATCCTAAACACTCACTGAACCTGCCTCCACCACACTCTCAGGCAGTGCATTCCAGAGCCTAAACACTCACTGAACCTGCCTGCACCAGACTCTCAGGCAGTGCATTCCAGATCCTAAACACTCACTGAACCTGCCTCCACCACACTCTCAGGCAGTGCATTCCAGATACTATACACACACTGAACCTGCCTCCACCACACTCTCAGGCAGTGCATTCCAGATCCTAAACACTCACTGAACCTGCCTCCACCAGACTCTCAGACAGTGCATTCCAGATCCTAAACACTCACTGAACCTGCCTCCACCACACTCTCAGAAAGTGCATTCCAGATCCTAAACACTCACTGAACCTGCCTCCACCACACTCTCAGACAGTGCATTCCAGATCCTAATCACTCACTGAACCTGCCTCCACCACACTCTCAGACAGTGCATTCCAGATCCTAAACACTCACTGAACCTGCCTCCACCACAGTCTCAGGCAGTGAATTCCAGATCCTAAACACTCACTGAACCTGCCTCCACCACACTCTCAGACAGTGCATTCCAGATCCTAAACACTCACTGAACCTGCCTCCACCGCACTCTCAGACAGTGCATTCCAGATCCTAAACACTCACTGAACCTGCCTCCACCACACTCTCAGACAGTGGATTCCAGATCCTAACACTCACTGAAGCTGCCTCCACCACACTCTCAGGCAGTGCATTCCAGATACTATACACACACTGAAGCTGCCTCCACCACACTCTCAGGCAGTGCATTCCAGATCCTAAACACTCACTGAACCTGCCTCCACCACACTCTCAGACAGTGCATTCCAGATCCTAAACACTCACTGAACCTGCCTCCACCACACTCTCAGAAAGTGCATTCCAGATCCTAAACACTCACTGAACCTGCCTCCACCACACTCTCAGACAGTGCATTCCAGATCCTAAACACTCACTGAACCTGCCTCCACCACACTCTCAGACAGTGCATTCCAGATCCTAAACACTCACTGAACCTGCCTCCACCACACTCTCAGGCAGTGAATTCCAGATCCTAAACACTCACTGAACCTGCCTCCACCACACTCTCAGAAAGTGCATTCCAGATCCTAAACACTCACTGAACCTGCCTCCACCACACTCTCAGACAGTGCATTCCAGATCTTAAACACTCACTGAACCTGCCTCCACCACACTCTCAGACAGTGCATTCCAGATCCTAAACACTCACTGAACCTGCCTCCACCACAGTCTCAGGCAGTGAATTCCAGATCCTAAACACTCACTGAACCTGCCTCCACCACAATCTCAGACAGTGCATTCTAGATCCTAAACACTCACTGAACCTGCCTCCACCACACTCTCAGACAGTGCATTCCAGATCCTAAACACTCACTGAACCTGCCTCCACCACACTCTCAGACAGTGCATTCCAGATCCTAACACTCACTGAACCTGCCTCCACCACACTCTCAGGCAGTGCATTCCAGATCCTAAACACTCACTGAACCTGCCTCCACCACACTCTCAGACAGTGCATTCCAGATCCTAAACACTCACTGAACCTGCCTCCACCACACTCTCAGGCAGTGAATTCCAAACCCTAAACACTCACTGAACCTGCCTCCACCACACTCTCAGACAGTGCATTCCAGATCCTAAACACTCACTGAACCTGCCTCCACCACACTCACAGGCAGTGCATTCCAGATCCTAAACACTCACTGAACCTGCCTCCACCACACTCTCAGACAGTGCATTCCAGATCCTAAACACACACTGAACCTGCCTCCACCACACTCTCAGACCGTGCATTCCAGATCCTAAACACTCACTGAACCTGCCTCCACCACACTCTCAGACAGTGCATTCCAGATCCTAAACACTCACTGAACCTGCCTCCACCACACTCTCAGACAGTGCATTCCAGATCCTAACACTCACTGAACCTGCCTCCACCACACTCTCAGACAGTGCATTCCAGATCCTAAGCACTCACTGAACCTGCCTCCACCACACTCTCAGGCAGTGCATTCCAGATCCTAAACACTCACTGAACCTGCCTCCACCACACTCTCAGGCAGTGCATTCCAGATCCTAAACACTCACTGAACCTGCCTCCACCACACTCTCAGACAGTGCATTCCAGATCCTAACCACTCACTGAACCTGCCTCCACCACACTCTCAGGCAGTGCATTCCAGATCCTAAACACTCACTGAACCTGCCTCCACCACAGTCTCAGGCAGTGAATTCCAGATCCTAAACACTCACTGAACCTGCCTCCACCACACTCTCAGACAGTGCATTCCAGATCCTAAACACTCACTGAACCTGCCTCCACCACACTCTCAGACAGTGCATTCCAGATCCTAAACACTCACTGAACCTGCCTCCACCACACTCACAGGCAGTGAATTCCAGATCCTAAACACTCACTGAACCTGCCTCCACCACACTCTCAGACAGTGCATTCCAGATCCTAAACACTCACTGATCCTGCCTCCACCACACTCTCAGACCGTGCATTCCAGATCCGAAACACTCACTGAACCTGCCTCCACCACACTCTCAGACAGTGCATTCCAGATCCTAACACTCACTGAACCTGCCTCCACCACACTCTCAGACAGTGCATTCCAGATCCTAAACACTCACTGAACCTGCCTCCACCACACTCTCAGACAGTGCATTCCAGATCCTAAACACTCACTGAACCTGCCTCCACCACACTCTCAGAAAGTGCATTCCAGATCCTAAACACTCACTGAACCTGCCTCCACCACACTCTCAGACAGTGCATTCCAGATCCTAAACACTCACTGAACCTGCCTCCACCACAGTCTCAGGCAGTGAATTCCACATCCTAAACACTCACTGAACCTGCCTCCACCACACTCTCAGACAGTGCATTCCAGATCCTAAACACTCACTGAACCTGCCTCCACCACACTCTCAGACAGTGCATTCCAGGTCCTAAACACTCACTGAACCTGCCTCCACCACACTCTCAGACAGTGCATTCCAGATCCTAACACTCACTGAACCTGCCTCCACCACACTCTCAGACAGTGCATTCCAGATCCTAAACACTCACTGAACCTGCCTCCACCACACTCTCAGGCAGTGCATTCCAGATCCTAAACACTCACTGAACCTGCCTCCACCACACTCTCAGACAGTGCATTCCAGATCCTAAACACTCACTGAACCTGCCTCCACCACACTCTCAGAAAGTGCATTCCAGATCCTAAACACTCACTGAACCTGCCTCCACCACACTCTCAGACAGTGCATTCCAGATCCTAAACACTCACTGAACCTGCCTCCACCACAGTCTCAGGCAGTGAATTCCAGATCCTAAACACTCACTGAACCTGCCTCCACCACACTCTCAGACAGTGCATTCCAGATCCTAAACACTCACTGAACCTGCCTCCACCACAGTCTCAGGCAGTGAATTCCCGATCCTAAACACTCACTGAACCTGCCTCCACCACACTCTCAGGCAGTGAATTCCAGATCCTAAACACTCACTGAACCTGCCTCCACCACACTCTCAGAAAGTGCATTCCAGATCCTAAACACTCACTGAACCTGCCTCCACCACACTCTCAGACAGTGCATTCCAGATCTTAAACACTCACTGAACCTGCCTCCACCACACTCTCAGACAGTGCATTCCAGATGCTAAACACTCACTGAACCTGCCTCCACCACAGTCTCAGGCAGTGAATTCCAGATCCTAAACACTCACTGAACCTGCCTCCACCACAATCTCAGACAGTGCATTCTAGATCCTAAACACTCACTGAACCTGCCTCCACCACACTCTCAGACAGTGCATTCCAGATTCTAAACACTCACTGAACCTGCCTCCACCACACTCTCAGACAGTGCATTCCAGATCCTAACACTCACTGAACCTGCCTCCACCACACTCTCAGGCAGTGCATTCCAGATCCTAAACACTCACTGAACCTGCCTCCACCACACTCTCAGACAGTGCATTCCAGATCCTAAACACTCACTGAACCTGCCTCCACCACACTCTCAGGCAGTGAATTCCAAACCCTAAACACTCACTGAACCTGCCTCCACCACACTCTCAGACAGTGCATTCCAGATCCTAAACACTCACTGAACCTGCCTCCACCACACTCACAGGCAGTGCATTCCAGATCCTAAACACTCACTGAACCTGCCTCCACCACACTCTCAGACAGTGCATTCCAGAGCCTAAACACTCACTGAACCTGCCTCCACCACACTCTCAGACATTGCATTCCAGATCCTAAACACTCACTGAACCTGCCTCCACCACACTCTCAGAAAGTGCATTCCAGATCCTAAACACTCACTGAACCTGCCTCCACCACACTCTCAGACAGTGCATTCCAGATCCTAAACACTCACTGAACCTGCCTCCACCACAGTCTCAGGCAGTGAATTCCAGATCCTAAACACTCACTGAACCTGCCTCCACCACACTCTCAGACAGTGCATTCCAGATCCTAAACACTCACTGAACCTGCCTCCACCACACTCTCAGACAGTGCATTCCAGATCCTAAACACTCACTGAACCTGCCTCCACCACACTCACAGGCAGTGAATTCCAGATCCTAAACACTCACTGAACCTGCCTCCACCACACTCTCAGACAGTGCATTCCAGATCCTAAACACTCACTGAACCTGCCTCCACCACACTCTCAGACCGTGCATTCCAGATCCGAAACACTCACTGAACCTGCCTCCACCACACTCTCAGACAGTGCATTCCAGATCCTAACACTCACTGAACCTGCCTCCAACACACTCTCAGACAGTGCATTCCAGATCCTAAACACTCACTGAACCTGCCTCCACCACACTCTCAGACAGTGCATTCCAGATCCTAAACACTCACTGAACCTGCCTCCACCACACTCTCAGACAGTGCATTCCAGATCCTAAACACTCACTGAACCTGCCTCCACCACACTCTCAGAAAGTGCATTCCAGATCCTAAACACTCACTGAACCTGCCTCCACCACACTCTCAGACAGTGCATTCCAGATCCTAAACACTCACTGAACCTGCCTCCACCACAGTCTCAGGCAGTGAATTCCAGATCCTAAACACTCACTGAACCTGCCTCCACCACACTCTCAGACAGTGCATTCCAGATCCTAAACACTCACTGAACCTGCCTCCACCACACTCTCAGACAGTGCATTCCAGATCCTAAACACTCACTGAACCTGCCTCCACCACACTCTCAGACAGTGCATTCCAGATCCTAACACTCACTGAACCTGCCTCCACCACACTCTCAGACAGTGCATTCCAGATCCTAAACACTCACTGAACCTGCCTCCACCACACTCTCAGGCAGTGCATTCCAGATCCTAAACACTCACTGAACCTGCCTCCACCACACTCTCAGACAGTGCATTCCAGATCCTAAACACTCACTGAACCTGCCTCCACCACACTCTCAGAAAGTGCATTCCAGATCCTAAACACTCACTGAACCTGCCTCCACCACACTCTCAGACAGTGCATTCCAGATCCTAAACACTCACTGAACCTGCCTCCACCACAGTCTCAGGCAGTGAATTCCAGATCCTAAACACTCACTGAACCTGCGTCCACCACACTCTCAGACAGTGCATTCCAGATCCTAAACACTCACTGAACCTGCCTCCACCACACTCTCAGACAGTGCATTCCAGATCCTAAACACTCACTGAACCGGCCTCCACCACACTCTCAGACAGTGCATTCCAGATCCTAACACTCACTAAACCTGCCTCCACCACACTCTCAGACAGTGCATTCCAGATCCTAAACACTCATTGAACCTGCCTCCACCACACAGTCAGGCAGTGCATTCCAGATCCTAAACACTCACTGAACCTGCCTCCACCACACTCTCAGACAGTGCATTCCAGATCCTAAACACTCACTGAACCTGCCTCAACCACACTCTCAGGCAGTGAATTCCAGATCCTAAACACTCACTGAACCTGCCTCCACCACACTCTCAGACAGTGCATTCCAGATCCTAAGCACTCACTGAACCTGCCTCCACCACACTCTCAGACAGTGCATTCCAGATCCTAAACACTCACTGAACCTGCCTCCACCACACTCTCAGGCAGTGCATTCCAGATCCTAAACACTCACTGAACCTGCCTCCACCACACTCTCAGACAGTGCATTCCGGATCCAAAACACTCACTGAACCTGCCTCCACCACACTCTCAGACAGTGCATTCCAGATCCTAAACACTCACTGAACCTGCCTCCACCACACTCTCAGGCAGTGAATTCCAGATCCTAAACACTCACTGAACCTGCCTCCACCACACTCTCAGACAGTGCATTCCAGATCCTAAACACTCACTGAACCTGCCTCCACCACACTCTCAGACAGTGCATTCCAGATCCTAAACACTCACTGAACCTGCCTCCACCACACTCTCAGGCAGTGAATTCCAGATCCTAAACACTCACTGAACCTGCCTCCACCACACTCTCAGACAGTGCATTCCAGATCCTAAGCACTCACTGAACCTGCCTCCACTACACTCTCAGACAGTGCATTCCAGATCCTAAACACTCACTGAACCTGCCTCCACCACACTCTCAGGCAGTGCATTCCAGATCCTAAACACTCACTGAACCTGCCTCCACCACACTCTCAGACAGTGCATTCCAGATCCTAAACACTCACTGAACCTGCCTCCACCACACTCTCAGACAGTGCATTCCAGATCCTAAACACTCACTGAACCTGCCTCCACCACACTCTCAGGCAGTGCATTCCAGATCCTAAACACTCACTGAACCTGCCTCCACCACACTCTCAGACAGTGCATTCCAGATCCTAAACACTCACTGAACCTGCCTCCACCACACTCTCAGGCAGTGCATTCCAGATCCTAAACACTCACTGAACCTGCCTCCACCACACTCTCAGACAGTGCATTCCAGATCCAAAACACTCACTGAACCTGCCTCCACCACACTCTCAGACAGTGCATTCCAGATCCAAAACACTCACTGAACCTGCCTCCACCACACTCTCAGACAGTGCATTCCAGATCCAAAACACTCACTGAACCTGCCTCCACCACACTCTCAGACAGTGCATTCCAGATCCTAAACACTCACTGAACCTGCCTCCACCACACTCTCAGGCAGTGAATTCCAGATCATAAACACTCACTGAACCTGCCTCCACCACACTCTCAGACAGTGCATTCCAGATCCTAAACACTCACTGAACCTGCCTCCACCACACTCTCAGACAGTGCATTCCAGATCCTAACACTCACTGAACTTGCCTCCACCACACTCTCAGGCAGTGCATTCCAGATCCTAAACACTCACTGAACCTGCTTCCACCACACTCTCAGACAGTGCATTCCAGATCCTAAACACTCACTGAACCTGCCTCCACCACACTCTCAGACAGTGCATTCCAGATCCTAAACACTCACTGAACCTGCCTCCACCACACTCTCAGACAGTGCATTCCAGATCCTAAACACTCACTGAACCTGCCTCCACCACACTCTCAGACCTTGCATTCCAGATCCTAAACACTCACTGAACCTGCCTCCACCACACTCTCAGACAGTGCATTCCAGATCCTAAACACTCACTGAACCTGCCTCCACCACACTCTCAGGCAGTGAATTCCAGATCCTAAACACTCACTGAACCTGCCTCCACCACACTCTCGGACAGTGCATTCCAGATCCTAAACACTCACTGAACCTGCCTCCACCACACTCTCAGACAGTGCATTCCAGATCCTAAACACACACTGAACCTGCCTCCACCACACTCTCAGACAGTGCATTCCAGATCCTAAACACTCACTGAACCTGCCTCCACCACACTCTCAGGCAGTGCATTCCAGATCCTAAACACTCACTGAACCTGCTTCCACCACACTCTCAGACAGTGCATTCCAGATCCTAAACACTCACTGAACCTGCCTCCACCACACTCTCAGACAGTGCATTCCAGATCCTAAACACTCACTGAACCTGCCTCCACCACACTCTCAGACAGTGCATTCCAGATCCTAAACACTCACTGAACCTGCCTCCACCACACTCTCAGACCTTGCATTCCAGATCCTAAACACTCACTGAACCTGCCTCCACCACACTCTCAGACAGTGCATTCCAGATCCTAAACACTCACTGAACCTGCCTCCACCACACTCTCAGGCAGTGAATTCCAGATCCTAAACACTCACTGAACCTGCCTCCACCACACTCTCGGACAGTGCATTCCAGATCCTAAACACTCACTGAACCTGCCTCCACCACACTCTCAGACAGTGCATTCCAGATCCTAAACACACACTGAACCTGCCTCCACCACACTCTCAGACAGTGCATTCCAGATCCTAAACACTCACTGAACCTGCCTCCACCACACTCTCAGGCAGTGCATTCCAGATCCTAAACACTCACTGAACCTGCTTCCACCACACTCTCAGACAGTGCATTCCAGATCCTAAACACTCACTGAACCTGCCTCCACCACACTCTCAGACAGTGCATTCCAGATCCTAAACACTCACTGAACCTGCCTCCACCACACTCTCAGACAGTGCATTCCAGATCCTAAACACTCACTGAACCTGCCTCCACCACACTCTCAGACCTTGCATTCCAGATCCTAAACACTCACTGAACCTGCCTCCACCACACTCTCAGAAAGTGCATTCCAGATCCTAAACACTCACTGAACCTGCCTCCACCACACTCTCAGACAGTGCATTCCAGATCCTAAACACTCACTGAACCTGCCTCCACCACACTCTCAGGCAGTGAATTCCAGATCCTAAACACTCACTGAACCTGCCTCCACCACACTCTCAGACAGTGCATTCCAGATCCTAAACACTCACTGAACCTGCCTCCACCACACTCTCAGACAGTGCATTCCAGATCCTAAACACTCACTGAACCTGCCTCCACCACACTCTCAGACAGTGCATTCCAGATCCTAACACTCACTGAACCTGCCTCCACCACACTCTCAGACAGTGCATTCCAGATCCTAAACACTCACTGAACCTGCCTCCACCACACAGTCAGGCAGTGCATTCCAGATCCTAAACACTCACTGAACCTGCCTCCACCACACTCTCAGGCAGTGCATTCCAGATCCTAAACACTCACTGAACCTGCCTCCACCACACTCTCAGACAGTGCATTCCAGATCCTAAACACTCACTGAACCTGCCTCCACCACACTCTCAGACAGTGCATTCCAGATCCAAAACACTCACTGAACCTGCCTCCACCACACTCTCAGGCAGTGCATTCCAGATCCTAAACACTCACTGAACCTGCCTCCACCACACTCTCAGACAGTGCATTCCAGATCCAAAACACTCACTGAACCTGCCTCCACCACACTCTCAGACAGTGCATTCCAGATCCAAAACACTCACTGAACCTGCCTCCACCACACTCTCAGACAGTGCATTCCAGATCCAAAACACTCACTGAACCTGCCTCCACCACACTCTCAGACAGTGCATTCCAGATCCTAAACACTCACTGAACCTGCCTCCACCACACTCTCAGGCAGTGAATTCCAGATCCTAAACACTCACTGAACCTGCCTCCACCACACTCTCAGACAGTGCATTCCAGATCCTAAACACTCACTGAACCTGCCTCCACCAGACTCTCAGACAGTGCATTCCAGATCCTAACACTCACTGAACTTGCCTCCACCACACTCTCAGGCAGTGCATTCCAGATCCTAAACACTCACTGAACCTGCTTCCACCACACTCTCAGACAGTGCATTCCAGATCCTAAACACTCACTGAACCTGCCTCCACCACACTCTCAGACAGTGCATTCCAGATCCTAAACACTCACTGAACCTGCCTCCACCACACTCTCAGACAGTGCATTCCAGATCCTAAACACTCACTGAACCTGCCTCCACCACACTCTCAGACCTTGCATTCCAGATCCTAAACACTCACTGAACCTGCCTCCACCACACTCTCAGAAAGTGCATTCCAGATCCTAAACACTCACTGAACCTGCCTCCACCACACTCTCAGACAGTGCATTCCAGATCCTAAACACTCACTGAACCTGCCTCCACCACACTCTCAGGCAGTGAATTCCAGATCCTAAACACTCACTGAACCTGCCTCCACCACACTCTCAGACAGTGCATTCCAGATCCTAAACACTCACTGAACCTGCCTCCACCACACTCTCAGACAGTGCATTCCAGATCCTAAACACTCACTGAACCTGCCTCCACCACACTCTCAGACAGTGCATTCCAGATCCTAACACTCACTGAACCTGCCTCCACCACACTCTCAGACAGTGCATTCCAGATCCTAAACACTCACTGAACCTGCCTCCACCACACAGTCAGGCAGTGCATTCCAGATCCTAAACACTCACTGAACCTGCCTCCACCACACTCTCAGGCAGTGCATTTCAAATCCTAAACACTCACTGAACCTGCCTCCACCACACTCTCAGACAGTGCATTCCAGATCCTAAACACTCACTGAACCTACCTCAACCACACTCTCAGGCAGTGAATTCCAGATCCTAAACACTCACTGAACCTGCCTCCACCACACTCTCAGACAGTGCATTCCAGATCCGAAGCACTCACTGAACCTGCCTCCACCACACTCTCAGACAGTGCA
The DNA here is from genome assembly GCF_036365525.1 of Heterodontus francisci. Lineage (NCBI taxonomy): Eukaryota > Metazoa > Chordata > Chondrichthyes > Heterodontiformes > Heterodontidae > Heterodontus > Heterodontus francisci. The sequence continues at coordinate 639,768 of NC_090378.1, read as the reverse complement.
TTCCAGATCCTAAACACTCACTGAACCTGCCTCCACCACACTCTCAGGCAGTGCATTCCAGATCCTAAACACTCACTGAACCTGCCTCCACCACACTCTCAGACAGTGCATTCCGGATCCAAAACACTCACTGAACCTGCCTCCACCATACTCTCAGACAGTGCATTCCAGATCCTAAACACTCACTGAACCTGCCTCCACCACACTCTCAGGCAGTGAATTCCAGATCCTAAACACTCACTGAACCTGCCTCCACCACACTCTCAGACAGTGCATTCCAGATCCTAAACACTCACTGAACCTGCCTCCACCACACTCTCAGACAGTGCATTCCAGATCCTAAACACTCACTGAACCTGCCTCCACCACACTCTCAGGCAGTGAATTCCAGATCCTAAACACTCACTGAACCTGCCTCCACCACACTCTCAGACAGTGCATTCCAGATCCTAAGCACTCACTGAACCTGCCTCCACCACACTCTCAGACAGTGCATTCCAGATCCTAAACACTCACTGAACCTGCCTCCACCACACTCTCAGGCAGTGCATTCCAGATCCTAAACACTCACTGAACCTGCCTCCACCACATTCTCAGACAGTGCATTCCAGATCCTAAACACTCACTGAACCTGCCTCCACCACACTCTCAGGCAGTGAATTCCAGATCCTAAACACTCAATGAACCTGCCTCCACCACACTCTCAGACAGTGCATTCCAGATCCTAAACACTCACTGAACCTGCCTCCACCACACTCTCAGACAGTGCATTCCAGATCCTAAACACTCACTGAACCTGCCTCCACCACACTCTCAGACAGTGCATTCCAGATCCTAACACTCACTGAACTTAACTCCACCACACTCTCAGGCAGTGCATTCCAGATCCTAAACACTCACTGAACCTGCCTCCACCACACTCTCAGACAGTGCATTCCAGATCCTAAACACTCACTGAACCTGCCTCCACCACACTCTCAGACAGTGCATTCCAGATCCTAAACACTCACTGAACCTGCCTCCACCACACTCTCAGACAGTGCATTCCAGATCCTAAACACACACTGAAGCTGCCTCCACCACACTCTCAGGCAGTGCATTCCAGATCCTAAACACTCACTGAACCTGCCTCCACCACACTCTCAGACAGTGCATTCCAGATCCTAAACACTCACTGAACCTGCCTCCACCACACTCTCAGAAAGTGCATTCCAGATCCTAAACATTCACTGAACCTGCCTCTACCACACTCTCAGACAGTGCATTCCAGATCCTAAACACTCACTGAACCTGCCTCCACCACACTCTCAGACAGTGCATTCCAGATCCTAAACACTCACTGAACCTGCCTCCACCACACTCTCAGACAGTGCATTCCAGATCCGAAACACTCACTGAACCTGCCTCCACCACACTCTCAGACAGTGCATTCCAGATCCTAAACACTCACTGAACCTGCCTCCACCACACTCTCAGGCAGTGCATTCCAGATCCTAAACACTCACTGAACCTGCCTCCATCACACTCTCAGGCAGTGAATTCCAGATCCTAAACACTCACTGAACCTGCCTCCACCACACTCTCAGACAGTGCATTCCAGATCCTAAGCACTCACTGAACCTGCCTCCACCACACTCTCAGACAGTGCATTCCAGATCCTAAACACTCACTGAACCTGCCTCCACCACACTCTCAGACAGTGCATTCCAGATCCTAACACTCACTGAACCTGCCTCCACCACACTCTCAGACAGTGCATTCCAGATCCGAAACACTCACTTAACCTGCCTCCACCACACTCTCAGACAGTGCATTCCAGATCCTAAACACTCACTGAACCTGCCTCCACCACACTCTCAGACAGTGCATTCCAGATCCTAAACACTCACTGAACCTGCCTCCACCACACTCTCAGGCAGTGAATTCCAGATCCTAAACACTCACTTAACCTGCCTCCACCACACTCTCAGACAGTGCATTCCAGATCCTAAACACTCACTGAACCTGCCTCCACCACACTCTCAGACAGTGCATTCCAGATCCTAAACACTCACTGAACCTGCCTCCACCACACTCTCAGGCAGTGCATTCCAGATCCTAAACACTCACTGAACCTGCCTCCACCACACTCTCAGACAGTGCATTCCAGATCCTAAACACTCACTGAACCTGCCTCCACCACACTCTCAGACAGTGCATTCCAGATCCTAACACTCACTGAACTTGCCTCCACCACACTCTCAGGCAGTGCATTCCAGATCCTAAACACTCACTGAACCTGCCTCCACCACACTCTCAGACAGTGCATTCCAGATCCTAAACACTCACTGAACCTGCCTCCACCACACTCTCAGACAGTGCATTCCAGATCCTAAACACTCACTGAACCTGCCTCCACCACACTCTCAGACAGTGCATTCCAGATCCTAAACACTCACTGAACCTGCCTCCACCACACTCTCAGACAGTGCATTCCAGATCCTAAACACACACTGAAGCTGCCTCCACCACACTCTCAGGCAGTGCATTCCAGATCCTAAACACTCACTGAACCTGCCTCCACCACACTCTCAGACAGTGCATTCCAGATCCTAAACACTCACTGAACCTGCCTCCACCACACTCTCAGACAGTGCATTCCAGATCCTAAACACTCACTGAACCTGCCTCCACCACACTCTCAGACAGTGCATTCCAGATCCTAAACACTCACTGAACCTGCCTCCATCACACTCTCAAGCAGTGAATTCCAGATCCTAAACACTCACTGAACCTGCCTCCACCACACTCTCAGACAGTGCATTCCAGATCCTAAGCACTCACTGAACCTGCCTCCACCACACTCTCAGACAGTGCATTCCAGATCCTAAACACTCACTGAACCTGCCTCCACCACACTCTCAGACAGTGCATTCCAGATCCGAAACACTCACTGAACCTGCCTCCACCACACTCTCAGACAGTGCATTCCAGATCCTAAACACTCACTGAACCTGCCTCCACCACACTCTCAGGCAGTGCATTCCAAATCCTAAACACTCACTGAACCTGCCTCCACCACACTCTCAGACAGTGCATTCCAGATCCTAAACGCTCACTGAACCTGCCTCCACCACACTCTCAGACAGTGCATTCCAGATCCTAAACACTCACTTAACCTGCCTCCACCACACTCTCAGACAGTGCATTCCAGATCCTAAACACTCACTGAACCTGCCTCCACCACACTCTCAGACAGTGCATTCCAGATCCTAAACACTCACTGAACCTGCCTCCACCACACTCTCAGACAGTGCATTCCAGATCCTAAACACACACTGAAGCTGCCTCCACCACACTCTCAGGCAGTGCATTCCAGATCCTAAACACTCACTGAACCTGCCTCCACCACACTCTCAGACAGTGCATTCCAGATCCTAAACACTCACTGAACCTGCCTCCACCACACTCTCAGAAAGTGCATTCCAGATCCTAAACACTCACTGAACCTGCCTCCACCACACTCTCAGACAGTGCATTCCAGATCCTAAACACTCACTGAACCTGCCTCCACCACACTCTCAGACAGTGCATTCCAGATCCTAAACACTCACTGAACCTGCCTCCATCACACTCTCAGGCAGTGAATTCCAGATCCTAAACACTCACTGAACCTGCCTCCACCACACTCTCAGACAGTGCATTCCAGATCCTAAGCACTCACTGAACCTGCCTCCACCACACTCTCAGACAGTGCATTCCAGATCCTAAACACTCACTGAACCTGCCTCCACCACACTCTCAGACAGTGCATTCCAGATCCTAACACTCACTGAACCTGCCTCCACCACACTCAGACAGTGCATTCCAGATCCGAAACACTCACTGAACCTGCCTGCACCACACTCTCAGACAGTGCATTCCAGATCCTAAACACTCACTGAACCTGCCTCCACCACACAGTCAGGCAGTGCATTCCAGATCCTAAACACTCACTGAACCTGCCTCCACCACACTCTCAGAAAGTGCATTCCAGATCCTAAACACTCACTGAACCTGCCTCCACCACACTCTCAGACAGTGCATTCCAGATCCTAAACACTCACTGAACCTGCCTCCACCACACTCTCAGACAGTGCATTCCAGATCCTAAACACTCACTGAACCTGCCTCCATCACACTCTCAGGCAGTGAATTCCAGATCCTAAACACTCACTGAACCTGCCTCCACCACACTCTCAGACAGTGCATTCCAGATCCTAAGCACTCACTGAACCTGCCTCCACCACACTCTCAGACAGAGCATTCCAGATCCTAAACACTCACTGAACCTGCCTCCACCACACTCTCAGACAGTGCATTCCAGATCCGAAACACTCACTGAACCTGCCTCCACCACACTCTCAGACAGTGCATTCCAGATCCTAAACACTCACTGAACCTGCCTCCACCACACTCTCAGGCAGTGCATTCCAAATCCTAAACACTCACTGAACCTGCCTCCACCACACTCTCAGACAGTGCATTCCAGATCCTAAACACTCACTGAACCTGCCTCCACCACACTCTCAGGCAGTGAATTCCAGATCCGAAACACTCACTTAACCTGCCTCCACCACACTCTCAGACAGTGCATTCCAGATCCTAAACACTCACTGAACCTGCCTCCACCACACTCTCAGACAGTGCATTCCAGATCCTAAACACTCACTGAACCTGCCTCCACCACACTCTCAGACAGTGCATTCCAGATCCTAAACACACACTGAAGCTGCCTCCACCACACTCTCAGGCAGTGCATTCCAGATCCTAAACACTCACTGAACCTGCCTCCACCACACTCTCAGACAGTGCATTCCAGATCCTAAACACTCACTGAACCTGCCTCCACCACACTCTCAGAAAGTGCATTCCAGATCCTAAACACTCACTGAACCTGCCTCCACCACACTCTCAGACAGTGCATTCCAGATCCTAAACACTCACTGAACCTGCCTCCACCACACTCTCAGACAGTGCATTCCAGATCCTAAGCACTCACTGAACCTGCCTCCACCACACTCTCAGACAGTGCATTCCAGATCCTAAACACTCACTGAACCTGCCTCCACCACACTCTCAGACTGTGCATTCCAGATCCTAACACTCACTGAACCTGCCTCCACCACACTCTCAGACAGTGCATTCCAGATCCGAAACACTCACTGAACCTGCCTCCACCACACTCTCAGACAGTGCATTCCAGATCCTAAACACTCACTGAACCTGCCTCCACCACACAGTCAGGCAGTGCATTCCAGATCCTAAACACTCACTGAACCTGCCTCCACCACACTCTCAGACAGTGCATTCCAGATCCTAAACACTCACTGAACCTGCCTCCACCACACTCTCAGACAGTGCATTCCAGATCCTAACACTCACTGAACTTGCCTCCACCACACTCTCAGGCAGTGCATTCCAGATCCTAAACACTCACTGAACCTGCCTCCACCACACTCTCAGACAGTGCATTCCAGATCCAAAACACTCACTGAACCTGCCTCCACCACACTCTCAGACAGTGCATTCCAGATCCTAAACACTCACTGAACCTGCCTCCACCACACTCTCAGGCAGTGAATTCCAGATCCTAAACACTCACTGAAACTGCCTCCACCACACTCTCAGACAGTGCATTCCAGATCCTAAACACTCACTGAACCTGCCTCCACCACACTCTCAGACAGTGCATTCCAGACCCTAACACTCACTGAACTTGCCTCCACCACACTCTCAGGCAGTGCATTCCAGATCCTAAACACTCACTGAACCTGCTTCCACCACACTCTCAGACAGTGCATTCCAGATCCTAAACACTCACTGAACCTGCCTCCACCACACTCTCAGACAGTGCATTCCAGATCCTAAACACTCACTGAACCTGCCTCCACCACACTCTCAGACAGTGCATTCCAGATCCTAAACACTCACTGAACCTGCCTCCACCACACTCTCAGACCTTGCATTCCAGATCCTAAACACTCACTGAACCTGCCTCCACCACACTCTCAGAAAGTGCATTCCAGATCCTAAACACTCACTGAACCTGCCTCCACCACACTCTCAGACAGTGCATTCCAGATCCTAAACACTCACTGAACCTGCCTCCACCACACTCTCAGGCAGTGAATTCCAGATCCTAAACACTCACTGAACCTGCCTCCACCACACTCTCAGACAGTGCATTCCAGATCCTAAACACTCACTGAACCTGCCTCCACCACACTCTCAGACAGTGCATTCCAGATCCTAAACACTCACTGAACCTGCCTCCACCACACTCTCAGACAGTGCATTCCAGATCCTAACACTCACTGAACCTGCCTCCACCACACTCTCAGACAGTGCATTCCAGATCCTAAACACTCACTGAACCTGCCTCCACCACACAGTCAGGCAGTGCATTCCAGATCCTAAACACTCACTGAACCTGCCTCCACCACACTCTCAGACAGTGCATTCCAGATCCTAAACACTCACTGAACCTGCCTCCACCACACTCTCAGGCAGTGCATTTCAAATCCTAAACACTCACTGAACCTGCCTCCACCACACTCTCAGGCAGTGAATTCCAGATCCTAAACACTCACTGAACCTGCCTCCACCACACTCTCAGACAGTGCATTCCAGATCCTAAACACTCACTGAACCTGCCTCCACCACACTCTCAGACAGTGCATTCCAGATCCTAAACACTCACTGAACCTGCCTCCACCACACTCTCAGACAGTGCATTCCAGATCCTAAACACTCACTGAACCTACCTCAACCACACTCTCAGGCAGTGAATTCCAGATCCTAAACACTCACTGAACCTGCCTCCACCACACTCTCAGACAGTGCATTCCAGATCCGAAGCACTCACTGAACCTGCCTCCACCACACTCTCAGACAGTGCATTCCAGATCCTAAACACTCACTGAACCTGCCTCCACCACACTCTCAGGCAATGCATTCCAGATCCTAAACACTCACTGAACCTGCCTCCACCACACTCTCAGACAGTGCATTCCGGATCCAAAACACTCACTGAACCTGCCTCCACCATACTCTCAGACAGTGCATTCCAGATCCTAAACACTCACTGAACCTGCCTCCACCACACTCTCAGGCAGTGAATTCCAGATCCTAAACACTCACTGAACCTGCCTCCACCACACTCTCAGACAGTGCATTCCAGATCCTAAACACTCACTGAACCTGCCTCCACCACACTCTCAGGCAGTGAATTCCAGATCCTAAACACTCACTGAACCTGCCTCCACCACACTCTCAGACAGTGCATTCCAGATCCTAAGCACTCACTGAACCTGCCTCCACCACACTCTCAGACAGTGCATTCCAGATCCTAAACACTCACTGAACCTGCCTCCACCACACTCTCAGGCAGTGCATTCCAGATCCTAAACACTCACTGAACCTGCCTCCACCACACTCTCAGACAGTGCATTCCAGATCCTAAACACTCACTGAACCTGCCTCCACCACACTCTCAGGCAATGAATTCCAGATCCTAAACACTCAATGAACCTGCCTCCACCACACTCTCAGACAGTGCATTCCAGATCCTAAACACTCACTGAACCTGCCTCCACCACACTCTCAGACAGTGCATTCCAGATCCTAAACACTCACTGAACCTGCCTCCACCACACTCTCAGACAGTGCATTCCAGATCCTAACACTCACTGAACTTGCCTCCACCACACTCTCAGGCAGTGCATTCCAGATCCTAAACACTCACTGAACCTGCCTCCACCACACTCTCAGACAGTGCATTCCAGATCCTACACACTCACTGAACCTGCCTCCACCACACTCTCAGACAGTGCATTCCAGATCCTAAACACTCACTGAACCTGCCTCCACCACACTCTCAGACAGTGCATTCCAGATCCTAAACACTCACTGAACCTGCCTCCACCACACTCTCAGACAGTGCATTCCAGATCCTAAACACACACTGAAGCTGCCTCCACCACACTCTCAGGCAGTGCATTCCAGATCCTAAACACTCACTGAACCTGCCTCCACCACACTCTCAGACAGTGCATTCCAGATCCTAAACACTCACTGAACCTGCCTCCACCACACTCTCAGAAAGTGCATTCCAGATCCTAAACACTCACTGAACCTGCCTCCACCACACTCTCAGGCAGTGCATTCCAGATCCTAAACACTCACTGAACCTGCCTCCACCACACTCTCAGACAGTGCATTCCAGATCCTAAACACTCACTGAACCTGCCTCCACCACACTCTCAGAAAGTGCATTCCAGATCCTAAACACTCACTGAACCTGCCTCCACCACACTCTCAGACAGTGCATTCCAGATCCTAAACACTCACTGAACCTGCCTCCACCACACTCTCAGACAGTGCATTCCAGATCCTAAACACTCACTGAACCTGCCTCCATCACACTCTCAGGCAGTGAATTCCAGATCCTAAACACTCACTGAACCTGCCTCCACCACACTCTCAGACAGTGCATTCCAGATCCTAAGCACTCACTGAACCTGCCTCCACCAGACTCTCAGACAGTGCATTCCAGATCCTAAACACTCACTGAACCTGCCTCCACCACACTCTCAGACAGTGCATTCCAGATCCTAAACACTCACTGAACCTGCCTCCACCACACTCTCAGGCAGTGCATTCCAAATCCTAAACACTCACTGAACCTGCCTCCACCACACTCTCAGACAGTGCATTCCAGATCCTAAACACTCACTGAACCTGCCTCCACCACACTCTCAGGCAGTGAATTCCAGATCCTAAACACTCACTTAACCTGCCTCCACCACACTCTCAGACAGTGCATTCCAGATCCTAAACACTCACTGAACCTGCCTCCACCACACTCTCAGACAGTGCATTCCAGATCCTAAACACTCACTGAACCTGCCTCCACCACACAGTCAGGCAGTGCATTCCAGATCCTAAACACTCACTGAACCTGCCTCCACCACACTCTCAGACAGTGCATTCCAGATCCTAAACACTCACTGAACCTGCCTCCACCACACTCTCAGACAGTGCATTCCAGATCCTAACACTCACTGAACTTGCCTCCACCACACTCTCAGGCAGTGCATTCCAGATCCTAAACACTCACTGAACCTGCCTCCACCACACTCTCAGACAGTGCATTCCAGATCCTAAACACTCACTGAACCTGCCTCCACCACACTCTCAGACAGTGCATTCCAGATCCTAAACACTCACTGAACCTGCCTCCACCACACTCTCAGACAGTGCATTCCAGATCCTAAACACTCACTGAACCTGCCTCCACCACACTCTCAGGCAGTGCATTCCAGATCCTAAACACTCACTGAACCTGCCTCCACCACACTCTCAGACAGTGCATTCCAGATCCTAAACACTCACTGAACCTGCCTCCACCACACTCTCAGAAAGTGCATTCCAGATCCTAAACACTCACTGAACCTGCCTCCACCACACTCTCAGACAGTGCATTCCAGATCCTAAACACTCACTGAACCTGCCTCCACCACACTCTCAGACAGTGCATTCCAGATCCGAAACACTCACTGAACCTGCCTCCACCACACTCTCAGACAGTGCATTCCAGATCCTAAACACTCACTGAACCTGCCTCCACCACACTCTCAGGCAGTGCATTCCAGATCCTAAACACTCACTGAACCTGCCTCCATCACACTCTCAGGCAGTGAATTCCAGATCCTAAACACTCACTGAACCTGCCTCCACCACACTCTCAGACAGTGCATTCCAGATCCTAAGCACTCACTGAACCTGCCTCCACCACACTCTCAGACAGTGCATTCCAGATCCTAAACACTCACTGAACCTGCCTCCACCACACTCTCAGACAGTGCATTCCAGATCCTAACACTCACTGAACCTGCCTCCACCACACTCTCAGACAGTGCATTCCAGATCCGAAACACTCACTTAACCTGCCTCCACCACACTCTCAGACAGTGCATTCCAGATCCTAAACACTCACTGAACCTGCCTCCACCACACTCTCAGACAGTGCATTCCAGATCCTAAACACTCACTGAACCTGCCTCCACCACACTCTCAGGCAGTGAATTCCAGATCCTAAACACTCACTGAACCTGCCTCCACCACACTCTCAGACAGTGCATTCCAGATCCTAAACACTCACTGAACCTGCCTCCACCACACTCTCAGACAGTGCATTCCAGATCCTAAACACTCACTGAACCTGCCTCCACCACACAGTCAGGCAGTGCATTCCAGATCCTAAACACTCACTGAACCTGCCTCCACCACACTCTCAGACAGTGCATTCCAGATCCTAAACACTCACTGAACCTGCCTCCACCACACTCTCAGACAGTGCATTCCAGATCCTAACACTCACTGAACTTGCCTCCACCACACTCTCAGGCAGTGCATTCCAGATCCTAAACACTCACTGAACCTGCCTCCACCACACTCTCAGACAGTGCATTCCAGATCCTAAACACTCACTGAACCTGCCTCCACCACACTCTCAGACAGTGCATTCCAGATCCTAAACACTCACTGAACCTGCCTCCACCACACTCTCAGACAGTGCATTCCAGATCCTAAACACTCACTGAACCTGCCTCCACCACACTCTCAGACAGTGCATTCCAGATCCTAAACACACACTGAAGCTGCCTCCACCACACTCTCAGGCAGTGCATTCCAGATCCTAAACACTCACTGAACCTGCCTCCACCACACTCTCAGACAGTGCATTCCAGATCCTAAACACTCACTGAACCTGCCTCCACCACACTCTCAGACAGTGCATTCCAGATCCTAAACACTCACTGAACCTGCCTCCACCACACTCTCAGACAGTGCATTCCAGATCCTAAACACTCACTGAACCTGCCTCCATCACACTCTCAGGCAGTGAATTCCAGATCCTAAACACTCACTGAACCTGCCTCCACCACACTCTCAGACAGTGCATTCCAGATCCTAAGCACTCACTGAACCTGCCTCCACCACACTCTCAGACAGTGCATTCCAGATCCTAAACACTCACTGAACCTGCCTCCACCACACTCTCAGACAGTGCATTCCAGATCCGAAACACTCACTGAACCTGCCTCCACCACACTCTCAGACAGTGCATTCCAGATCCTAAACACTCACTGAACCTGCCTCCACCACACTCTCAGGCACTGCATTCCAAATCCTAAACACTCACTGAACCTGCCTCCACCACACTCTCAGACAGTGCATTCCAGATCCTAAACACTCACTGAACCTGCCTCCACCACACTCTCAGGCAGTGAATTCCAGATCCTAAACACTCACTTAACCTGCCTCCACCACACTCTCAGACAGTGCATTCCAGATCCTAAACACTCACTGAACCTGCCTCCACCACACTCTCAGACAGTGCATTCCAGATCCTAAACACTCACTGAACCTGCCTCCATCACACTCTCAGGCAGTGAATTCCAGATCCTAAACACTCACTGAACCTGCCTCCACCACACTCTCAGACAGTGCATTCCAGATCCTAAGCACTCACTGAACCTGCCTCCACCACACTCTCAGGCAGAGCATTCCAGATCCCAAACACTCACTGAACCTGCCTCCACCACACTCTCAGACAGTGCATTCCAGATCCTAACACTCACTGAACCTGCCTCCACCACACTCTCAGACAGTGCATTCCAGATCCGAAACACTCACTGAACCTGCCTCCACCACACTCTCAGACAGTGCATTCCAGATCCTAAACACTCACTGAACCTGCCTCCACCACACAGTCAGGCAGTGCATTCCAGATCCTAAACACTCACTGAACCTGCCTCCACCACACTCTCAGAAAGTGCATTCCAGATCCTAAACACTCACTGAACCTGCCTCCACCACACTCTCAGACAGTGCATTCCAGATCCTAAACACTCACTGAACCTGCCTCCACCACACTCTCAGACAGTGCATTCCAGATCCTAAACACTCACTGAACCTGCCTCCATCACACTCGCAGGCAGTGAATTCCAGATCCTAAACACTCACTGAACCTGCCTCCACCACACTCTCAGACAGTGCATTCCAGATCCTAAGCACTCACTGAACCTGCCTCCACCACACTCTCAGACAGTGCATTCCAGATCCTAAACACTCACTGAACCTGCCTCCACCACACTCTCAGACAGTGCATTCCAGATCCGAAACACTCACTGAACCTGCCTCCACCACACTCTCAGACAGTGCATTCCAGATCCTAAACACTCACTGAACCTGCCTCCACCACACTCTCAGGCAGTGCATTCCAAATCCTAAACACTCACTGAACCTGCCTCCACCACACTCTCAGACAGTGCATTCCAGATCCTAAACACTCACTGAACCTGCCTCCACCACACTCTCAGGCAGTGAATTCCAGATCCGAAACACTCACTTAACCTGCCTCCACCACACTCTCAGACAGTGCATTCCAGATCCTAAACACTCACTGAACCTGCCTCCACCACACTCTCAGACAGTGCATTCCAGATCCTAAACACTCACTGAACCTGCCTCCACCACACTCTCAGACAGTGCATTCCAGATCCTAAACACACACTGAAGCTGCCTCCACCACACTCTCAGGCAGTGCATTCCAGATCCTAAACACTCACTGAACCTGCCTCCACCACAGTCTCAGGCAGTGAATTCCAGATCCTAAACACTCACTGAACCTGCGTCCACCACACTCTCAGACAGTGCATTCCAGATCCTAAACACTCACTGAACCTGCCTCCACCACACTCTCAGACAGTGCATTCCAGATCCTAAACACTCACTGAACCTGCCTCCACCACACTCTCAGACAGTGCATTCCAGATCCTAAACACTCACTGAACCTGCCTCCATCACACTCTCAGGCAGTGAATTCCAGATCCTAAACACTCACTGAACCTGCCTCCACCACACTCTCAGACAGTGCATTCCAGATCCTAAGCACTCACTGAACCTGCCTCCACCACACTCTCAGACAGTGCATTCCAGATCCTAAACACTCACTGAACCTGCCTCCACCACACTCTCAGACAGTGCATTCCAGATCCTAACACTCACTGAACCTGCCTCCACCACACTCTCAGACAGTGCATTCCAGATCCGAAACACTCACTGAACCTGCCTCCACCACACTCTCAGACAGTGCATTCCAGATCCTAAACACTCACTGAACCTGCCTCCACCACACAGTCAGGCAGTGCATTCCAGATCCTAAACACTCACTGAACCTGCCTCCACCACACTCTCAGACAGTGCATTCCAGATCCTAAACACTCACTGAACCTGCCTCCACCACACTCTCAGACAGTGCATTCCAGATCCTAACACTCACTGAACTTGCCTCCACCACACTCTCAGGCAGTGCATTCCAGATCCTAAACACTCACTGAACCTGCCTCCACCACACTCTCAGACAGTGCATTCCAGATCCAAAACACTCACTGAACCTGCCTCCACCACACTCTCAGACAGTGCATTCCAGATCCTAAACACTCACTGAACCTGCCTCCACCACACTCTCAGGCAGTGAATTCCAGATCCTAAACACTCACTGAACCTGCCTCCACCACACTCTCAGACAGTGCATTCCAGATCCTAAACACTCACTGAACCTGCCTCCACCACACTCTCAGACAGTGCATTCCAGATCCTAACACTCACTGAACTTGCCTCCACCACACTCTCAGGCAGTGCATTCCAGATCCTAAACACTCACTGAACCTGCTTCCACCACACTCTCAGACAGTGCATTCCAGATCCTAAACACTCACTGAACCTGCCTCCACCACACTCTCAGACAGTGCATTCCAGATCCTAAACACTCACTGAACCTGCCTCCACCACACTCTCAGACAGTGCATTCCAGATCCTAAACACTCACTGAACCTGCCTCCACCACACTCTCAGACCTTGCATTCCAGATCCTAAACACTCACTGAACCTGCCTCCACCACACTCTCAGAAAGTGCATTCCAGATCCTAAACACTCACTGAACCTGCCTCCACCACACTCTCAGACAGTGCATTCCAGATCCTAAACACTCACTGAACCTGCCTCCACCACACTCTCAGGCAGTGAATTCCAGATCCTAAACACTCACTGAACCTGCCTCCACCACACTCTCAGACAGTGCATTCCAGATCCTAAACACTCACTGAACCTGCCTCCACCACACTCTCAGACAGTGCATTCCAGATCCTAAACACTCACTGAACCTGCCTCCACCACTCTCTCAGACAGTGCATTCCAGATCCTAACACTCACTGAACCTGCCTCCACCACACTCTCAGACAGTGCATTCCAGATCCTAAACACTCACTGAACCTGCCTCCACCACACAGTCAGGCAGTGCATTCCAGATCCTAAACACTCACTGAACCTGCCTCCACCACACTCTCAGACAGTGCATTCCAGATCCTAAACACTCACTGAACCTGCCTCCACCACACTCTCAGGCAGTGCATTTCAAATCCTAAACACTCACTGAACCTGCCTCCACCACACTCTCAGACAGTGCATTCCAGATCCTAAACACTCACTGAACCTACCTCAACCACACTCTCAGGCAGTGAATTCCAGATCCTAAACACTCACTGAACCTGCCTCCACCACACTCTCAGACAGTGCATTCCAGATCCGAAGCACTCACTGAACCTGCCTCCACCACACTCTCAGACAGTGCATTCCAGATCCTAAACACTCACTGAACCTGCCTCCACCACACTCTCAGGCAATGCATTCCAGATCCTAAACACTCACTGAACCTGCCTCCACCACACTCTCAGACAGTGCATTCCGGATCCAAAACACTCACTGAACCTGCCTCCACCATACTCTCAGACAGTGCATTCCAGATCCTAAACACTCACTGAACCTGCCTCCACCACACTCTCAGGCAGTGAATTCCAGATCCTAAACACTCACTGAACCTGCCTCCACCACACTCTCAGACAGTGCATTCCAGATCCTAAACACTCACTGAACCTGCCTCCACCACACTCTCAGGCAGTGAATTCCAGATCCTAAACACTCACTGAACCTGCCTCCACCACACTCTCAGACAGTGCATTCCAGATCCTAAGCACTCACTGAACCTGCCTCCACCACACTCTCAGACAGTGCATTCCAGATCCTAAACACTCACTGAACCTGCCTCCACCACACTCTCAGGCAGTGCATTCCAGATCCTAAACACTCACTGAACCTGCCTCCACCACACTCTCAGACAGTGCATTCCAGATCCTAAACACTCACTGAACCTGCCTCCACCACACTCTCAGGCAATGAATTCCAGATCCTAAACACTCAATGAACCTGCCTCCACCACACTCTCAGACAGTGCATTCCAGATCCTAAACACTCACTGAACCTGCCTCCACCACACTCTCAGACAGTGCATTCCAGATCCTAAACACTCACTGAACCTGCCTCCACCACACTCTCAGACAGTGCATTCCAGATCCTAACACTCACTGAACTTGCCTCCACCACACTCTCAGGCAGTGCATTCCAGATCCTAAACACTCACTGAACCTGCCTCCACCACACTCTCAGACAGTGCATTCCAGATCCTACACACTCACTGAACCTGCCTCCACCACACTCTCAGACAGTGCATTCCAGATCCTAAACACTCACTGAACCTGCCTCCACCACACTCTCAGACAGTGCATTCCAGATCCTAAACACTCACTGAACCTGCCTCCACCACACTCTCAGACAGTGCATTCCAGATCCTAAACACACACTGAAGCTGCCTCCACCACACTCTCAGGCAGTGCATTCCAGATCCTAAACACTCACTGAACCTGCCTCCACCACACTCTCAGACAGTGCATTCCAGATCCTAAACACTCACTGAACCTGCCTCCACCACACTCTCAGAAAGTGCATTCCAGATCCTAAACACTCACTGAACCTGCCTCCACCACACTCTCAGGCAGTGCATTCCAGATCCTAAACACTCACTGAACCTGCCTCCACCACACTCTCAGACAGTGCATTCCAGATCCTAAACACTCACTGAACCTGCCTCCACCACACTCTCAGAAAGTGCATTCCAGATCCTAAACACTCACTGAACCTGCCTCCACCACACTCTCAGACAGTGCATTCCAGATCCTAAACACTCACTGAACCTGCCTCCACCACACTCTCAGACAGTGCATTCCAGATCCTAAACACTCACTGAACCTGCCTCCATCACACTCTCAGGCAGTGAATTCCAGATCCTAAACACTCACTGAACCTGCCTCCACCACACTCTCAGACAGTGCATTCCAGATCCTAAGCACTCACTGAACCTGCCTCCACCAGACTCTCAGACAGTGCATTCCAGATCCTAAACACTCACTGAACCTGCCTCCACCACTCTCTCAGACAGTGCATTCCAGATCCTAACACTCACTGAACCTGCCTCCACCACACTCTCAGACAGTGCATTCCAGATCCTAAACACTCACTGAACCTGCCTCCACCACACAGTCAGGCAGTGCATTCCAGATCCTAAACACTCACTGAACCTGCCTCCACCACACTCTCAGACAGTGCATTCCAGATCCTAAACACTCACTGAACCTGCCTCCACCACACTCTCAGACAGTGAATTCCAGATCCTAAACACTCACTGAACCTGCCTCCACCACACTCTCAGACAGTGCATTCCAGATCCGAAGCACTCACTGAACCTGCCTCCACCACACTCTCAGACAGTGCATTCCAGATCCTAAACACTCACTGAACCTGCCTCCACCACACTCTCAGGCAATGCATTCCAGATCCTAAACACTCACTGAACCTGCCTCCACCACACTCTCAGACAGTGCATTCCGGATCCAAAACACTCACTGAACCTGCCTCCACCATACTCTCAGACAGTGCATTCCAGATCCTAAACACTCACTGAACCTGCCTCCACCACACTCTCAGGCAGTGAATTCCAGATCCTAAACACTCACTGAACCTGCCTCCACCACACTCTCAGACAGTGCATTCCAGATCCTAAACACTCACTGAACCTGCCTCCACCACACTCTCAGGCAGTGAATTCCAGATCCTAAACACTCACTGAACCTGCCTCCACCACACTCTCAGACAGTGCATTCCAGATCCTAAGCACTCACTGAACCTGCCTCCACCACACTCTCAGACAGTGCATTCCAGATCCTAAACACTCACTGAACCTGCCTCCACCACACTCTCAGGCAGTGCATTCCAGATCCTAAACACTCACTGAACCTGCCTCCACCACACTCTCAGACAGTGCATTCCAGATCCTAAACACTCACTGAACCTGCCTCCACCACACTCTCAGGCAATGAATTCCAGATCCTAAACACTCAATGAACCTGCCTCCACCACACTCTCAGACAGTGCATTCCAGATCCTAAACACTCACTGAACCTGCCTCCACCACACTCTCAGACAGTGCATTCCAGATCCTAAACACTCACTGAACCTGCCTCCACCACACTCTCAGACAGTGCATTCCAGATCCTAACACTCACTGAACTTGCCTCCACCACACTCTCAGGCAGTGCATTCCAGATCCTAAACACTCACTGAACCTGCCTCCACCACACTCTCAGACAGTGCATTCCAGATCCTACACACTCACTGAACCTGCCTCCACCACACTCTCAGACAGTGCATTCCAGATCCTAAACACTCACTGAACCTGCCTCCACCACACTCTCAGACAGTGCATTCCAGATCCTAAACACTCACTGAACCTGCCTCCACCACACTCTCAGACAGTGCATTCCAGATCCTAAACACACACTGAAGCTGCCTCCACCACACTCTCAGGCAGTGCATTCCAGATCCTAAACACTCACTGAACCTGCCTCCACCACACTCTCAGACAGTGCATTCCAGATCCTAAACACTCACTGAACCTGCCTCCACCACACTCTCAGAAAGTGCATTCCAGATCCTAAACACTCACTGAACCTGCCTCCACCACACTCTCAGGCAGTGCATTCCAGATCCTAAACACTCACTGAACCTGCCTCCACCACACTCTCAGACAGTGCATTCCAGATCCTAAACACTCACTGAACCTGCCTCCACCACACTCTCAGAAAGTGCATTCCAGATCCTAAACACTCACTGAACCTGCCTCCACCACACTCTCAGACAGTGCATTCCAGATCCTAAACACTCACTGAACCTGCCTCCACCACACTCTCAGACAGTGCATTCCAGATCCTAAACACTCACTGAACCTGCCTCCATCACACTCTCAGGCAGTGAATTCCAGATCCTAAACACTCACTGAACCTGCCTCCACCACACTCTCAGACAGTGCATTCCAGATCCTAAGCACTCACTGAACCTGCCTCCACCAGACTCTCAGACAGTGCATTCCAGATCCTAAACACTCACTGAACCTGCCTCCACCACACTCTCAGACAGTGCATTCCAGATCCTAAACACTCACTGAACCTGCCTCCACCACACTCTCAGGCAGTGCATTCCAAATCCTAAACACTCACTGAACCTGCCTCCACCACACTCTCAGACAGTGCATTCCAGATCCTAAACACTCACTGAACCTGCCTCCACCACACTCTCAGGCAGTGAATTCCAGATCCTAAACACTCACTTAACCTGCCTCCACCACACTCTCAGACAGTGCATTCCAGATCCTAAACACTCACTGAACCTGCCTCCACCACACTCTCAGACAGTGCATTCCAGATCCTAAACACTCACTGAACCTGCCTCCACCACACAGTCAGGCAGTGCATTCCAGATCCTAAACACTCACTGAACCTGCCTCCACCACACTCTCAGACAGTGCATTCCAGATCCTAAACACTCACTGAACCTGCCTCCACCACACTCTCAGACAGTGCATTCCAGATCCTAACACTCACTGAACTTGCCTCCACCACACTCTCAGGCAGTGCATTCCAGATCCTAAACACTCACTGAACCTGCCTCCACCACACTCTCAGACAGTGCATTCCAGATCCTAAACACTCACTGAACCTGCCTCCACCACACTCTCAGACAGTGCATTCCAGATCCTAAACACTCACTGAACCTGCCTCCACCACACTCTCAGACAGTGCATTCCAGATCCTAAACACTCACTGAACCTGCCTCCACCACACTCTCAGGCAGTGCATTCCAGATCCTAAACACTCACTGAACCTGCCTCCACCACACTCTCAGGCAGTGAATTCCAGATCCTAAACACTCACTGAACCTGCCTCCACCACACTCTCAGACAGTGCATTCCAGATCCTAAGCACTCACTGAACCTGCCTCCACCACACTCTCAGACAGTGCATTCCAGATCCTAAACACTCACTGAACCTGCCTCCACCACACTCTCAGACAGTGCATTCCAGATCCTAACACTCACTGAACCTGCCTCCACCACACTCTCAGACAGTGCATTCCAGATCCGAAACACTCACTGAACCTGCCTCCACCACACTCTCAGACAGTGCATTCCAGATCCTAAACACTCACTGAACCTGCCTCCACCACACAGTCAGGCAGTGCATTCCAGATCCTAAACACTCACTGAACCTGCCTCCACCACACTCTCAGACAGTGCATTCCAGATCCTAAACACTCACTGAACCTGCCTCCACCACACTCTCAGACAGTGCATTCCAGATCCTAACACTCACTGAACTTGCCTCCACCACACTCTCAGGCAGTGCATTCCAGATCCTAAACACTCACTGAACCTGCCTCCACCACACTCTCAGACAGTGCATTCCAGATCCTAAACACTCACTGAACCTGCCTCCACCACACTCTCAGACAGTGCATTCCAGATCCTAAACACTCACTGAACCTGCCTCCACCACACTCTCAGACAGTGCATTCCAGATCCTAAACACTCACTGAACCTGCCTCCACCACACTCTCAGACAGTGCATTCCAGATCCTAAACACTCACTGAACCTGCCTCCACCACACTCTCAGACAGTGCATTCCAGATCCTAAACACTCACTGAACCTGCCTCCACCACACTCTCAGACAGTGCATTCCAGATCCTAAACACTCACTGAACCTGCCTCCACCACACTCTCAGACAGTGCATTCCAGATCCTAAACACTCACTGAACCTGCCTCCACCACACTCTCAGACAGTGCATTCCAGATCCTAAACACACACTGAAGCTGCCTCCACCACACTCTCAGGCAGTGCATTCCAGATCCTAAACACTCACTGAACCTGCCTCCACCACACTCTCAGACAGTGCATTCCAGATCCTAAACACTCACTGAACCTGCCGACTTCACCTGCTGGAAGTGCATCCGTCGCCAGCTCCTATCAGACCGTGTTAGGGAATTGGAGCTGGAGCTGGATGAACTGAGGATCATTCGGGAAGCTGAGGGGTTGATAGATAGAAGCTACACGGAGGTCGTTACTCCACAAATCAAAGGCAGCTGGGTAACAGTTAGAGGTGGGAAGAGGTCAGTGCAGGGATCTCCTGTGGTCGTTCCCCTCAACAACAAGTATACAGTTTTAGATACTGTTGGGGGGGACGGCCTATCGGGGGCAGGCTGTAGTGACCGGGCCTCTGGCACGGGGTCCTGCACTGTGGCTCAGAAGGGAAGGAGGGAGAATGGGAGAGCACTAGTCATCGGGGACTCGATGGTGAGGAGTACGGACAGGCGGTTCTGTGGGCGCAGGCGAGACGCACGGATGGTTTGTTGCCTCCCTGGTGCCAGGGTCCGTGATGTTTGTGATCGCGTCTTCAGGATCCTTAAAGGGGAGGGGGAGCAGCCAGAGGTCGTGGTGCACATTGGCACCAACGACGTAGGAAGGAAGGGTGGCACAGATGTTAGAAGTGAGTTTAGGGAGTTAGGCTGGAAGCTGAAAGCTCGGACGGACAGAGTTGTTATCTCTGGTTTGTTGCCGGCGCCACGTGATAGTGAGGCTAGGAATAGGGAGAGAGCACAGCTGAACACGTGGCTGCAGGAATGGTGTAGGAGGGAGGGCTTCCAGTTCTTGGATAATTGGACTGCATTCTGGGGAAGATGGGACCTGTTCAAACAGGACGGGCTGCATCTGAACCAGAGGGGCACCAATATCCTGGGAGGGAGGTTTGCTAGTACTGTTCGGGAGGGTTTAAACTAGTTTGGGAGGGGGATGGGAACCGGACTTGTAATCCAGGGACCAGTGGGTCCACTCAGAAAGACAAAGAGTGTAGTGAGGTATTGGGGAAGGTAGCACTGTCACAGAGGACAGATGGGCACGGAGAAGGGTTAAAGTGCGTATACTTCAACGCAAGAAGCATCAGGAATAAGGTGAGTGAATTGAAGGCGTGGATGGGCACTTGGGACTACGATGTTGTGGCCATCACTGAAACGTGGATAGGTGAGGGGGAGGAATGGTTTTTGGAGGTACCTGGTTATAGATGTTTTCATAAGATTAGGAATAGTGGTAAAAGAGGTGGGGGGGGTGGCATTGTTAGTTAGAAATAGTGTAACAACTGCTGAAAGAATTTTCGAGGAGGATCTGCCGACTGAGGCACTGTGGGTTGAGGTCAGGAACAGGAAAGGAGCAGTCACCTTGATGGGAGTTTTCTATAGGCCCCCCAATAGCAGCAGGGAGGTGGAAGAGCAGATTGGGAAACAGATTTTGGAAAGGAGCAGAAGTCACAGGGTAGTAATTATGGGGGATTTCAACTTCCCAAATATTGATTGGCAACTCTTTAGATCGAATAGTTTGGATGGGGTAGTGTTTGTGCAGTATGTCCAGGAAGCTTTTCTGACTCAGTATGTAGACTGCCCGACCAGAGGGGAGGCAATATTGGATTTGGTACTAGGTAATGAACCAGGGCAAGTGATAGAGCTGTTGGTGGGCGAGCACTTTGGAGATAGTGATCACAATTCTGTAGCATTCACTGTGGTAATGGAGAGGGATAGGTATGTGCAACAGGGCAAGGTTTACAATTGGGGGAAGGGTAGATATGATGCTGTCAGGCAGGAACTGAGGAGCATAAGTTGGGAGCATATGCTGGCAGGGAAGGGCACGGTCGAAATGTGGAACTTTTTCAAGGAGCAGATAGTAGGGGCCATTGATAAGCATGTCCCTGTCAGACAGGGAAGGGATGGTCATGTGAGGGAACCGTGGTTGACAAGAGAGGTTGAGAGTCTTGTTAGGAAGAAGAAGGATGCGTATATAAAGTTGAGGAAAAAGGGCACAGGCATAGCTCTGGAGGGATACAAGATGGCCAGGAAGGATCTGAAGAAAGGGATTAGGAGAGCTAAGAGAGGGCATGAAAAATGCTTGGCGGGTAGGATAAAAGAAAACCCCAAGGCCTTTTACGCGTATGTCAGAAATATGAGGATGACTAGGGGGACCATAGGTCCGGTCAAGGACAATAGCGGGAGACTGTGTGTTGAGCCGGAAGAGATAAGTGAGGTTTTGAATGAGTACTTCTCTTCGGTATTTACGAATGAGAAGGGGTGTATTACTGAAGAGGACGGTGTGAAACAGACTGGTAAGCTCGAGGAAGTGCTCGTTAGGAGGGAAGATGTGTTGGGGTTTTTGAATAACTTGAAGATAGACAAGTCTCCCGGGCCTGACGGGGTATATCCAAGGATGTTATGGGAAGCAAGGGATGAAATTGCAGAGCCGCTGGCAATGATCTTTTCATCTTCTCTGCTGACGGGGGTGGTACCAGGTGATTGGAGGGTGGCAAATGTTGTGCCCCTGTTCAAGAAAGGGAATAGGAACAACCCTGGGAATTACAGGCCAGTTAGTCTTACTTCGGTGGTAGGCAAGTTGATGGAAAAGGTGCTGAGGGATAGGATTTCTGAGCATCTGGAAAGACACTGCTTGATTCGGGACAGTCAGCACGGTTTTGTGAGGGGTAGGTCTTGCCTCACAAGCCTGATTGAATTCTTTGAGCAGGTGACCAAGCAAGTGGATGAGGGTAAACCAGTGGATGTGGTGTACATGGATTTTAGTAAGGCATTTGATAAGGTCCCCCATGGTAGACTTATGGAGAAAGTCAGGAGGCATGGGATAGTGGGGAATGTGGCCAGTTGGATTAAGAATTGGCTAACTGATAGAAGGCAGAGAGTGGTCTTAGATGGTAAATACTCAGCCTGGAGCCCAGTTACCAGTGGCGTGCCGCAGGGATCAGTTCTGGGTCCTCTCCTGTTTGTGATTTTTATTAACGACTTGGATGAGGAAGTCGAAGGGTGGGTCAGTAAATTTGCAGATGATACAAAGGTTGGTGGAGTTGTGGATACCGAGGAGGGCTATTGTCGTCTGCAAAGGGACTTGGATAGGTTGCAGTGCTGGGCTGAAAAGTGGCAGATGGAGTTTAACCCTGAAAAGTGTGAGGTCGTCCATTTTGGAAGGACAAACATGAATGCAAAATACTGGGTTAACGGTAGGGTTCTTGGGCATGTGGAGGAGCAGAGAGACCTTGGGGTCTATGTGCATAGATCATTGAAAGTTGCAACTCAAGTGGATAGGGCTGTGAAGAAGGCATATGGGGTGTTAGCGTTCATTAGCAGAGGGATTGAATTTAAGAGCCGTGAGGTGATGATGCAGCTGTACAGGACCTTGGTAAGGCCTCATTTGGAGTACTGTGTGCAGTTCTGGTCGCCTCATTTTAGGAAGGATGTGGAAGCCTTGGAGAGGGTGCAGAGGAGATTTACCAGGATGTTGCCTGGAATGGAGAATAAGTCTTACGAGGAAAGGCTGAACATTCTAGGCCTCTTCTCATTAGAAAGGAGAAGGATGAGGGGTGACATGATAGAGGTTTATAAGATGATCAGGGGAATAGATAGGGTAGACAGTCAGAAACTTTTTCCCCGGGTGGAGCAAAGCGTTACAAGGGGTCATAAATTTAAGGTGAAGGGTGGGAGATATAAGGGGGATGTCAGGGGAAGGTTCTTTACCCAGAGAGTGGTCGAGGCATGGAATGCCTTGCCCGGGGAAGTTGTTGAGTCAGAAACTTTAGGGACTTTCAAAAGGCTTTTGGATAGGTATATGGATAAAGGAGAATGATGGGGTATAGATTAAATTGTCCTTGACAGAGGACAAAGGATCGGCACAACATGGTGGGCCGAAGGGCCTGTTCTGTGCTGTATGTTCTATGTTCTATGTTCTATGAACCTGCCTCCACCACACTCTCAGAAAGTGCATTCCAGATCCTAAACACTCACTGAACCTGCCTCCACCACACTCTCAGACAGTGCATTCCAGATCCTAAACACTCACTGAACCTGCCTCCACCACACTCTCAGACAGTGCATTCCAGATCCTAAACACTCACTGAACCTGCCTCCATCACACTCTCAGGCAGTGAATTCCAGATCCTAAACACTCACTGAACCTGCCTCCACCACACTCTCAGACAGTGCATTCCAGATCCTAAGCACTCACTGAACCTGCCTCCACCACACTCTCAGACAGTGCATTCCAGATCCTAAACACTCACTGAACCTGCCTCCACCACACTCTCAGACAGTGCATTCCAGATCCTAACACTCACTGAACCTGCCTCCACCACACTCTCAGACAGTGCATTCCAGATCCGAAACACTCACTGAACCTGCCTCCACCACACTCTCAGACAGTGCATTCCAGATCCTAAACACTCACTGAACCTGCCTCCACCACACAGTCAGGCAGTGCATTCCAGATCCTAAACACTCACTGAACCTGCCTCCACCACACTCTCAGACAGTGCATTCCAGATCCTAAACACTCACTGAACCTGCCTCCACCACACTCTCAGACAGTGCATTCCAGATCCTAACACTCACTGAACTTGCCTCCACCACACTCTCAGGCAGTGCATTCCAGATCCTAAACACTCACTGAACCTGCCTCCACCACACTCTCAGAAAGTGCATTCCAGATCCTAAACACTCACTGAACCTGCCTCCACCACACTCTCAGACAGTGCATTCCAGATCCTAAACACTCACTGAACCTGCCTCCACCACACTCTCAGACAGTGCATTCCAGATCCTAACACTCACTGAACTTGCCTCCACCACACTCTCAGGCAGTGCATTCCAGATCCTAAACACTCACTGAACCTGCCTCCACCACACTCTCAGACAGTGCATTCCAGATCCTAAACACTCACTGAACCTGCCTCCATCACACTCTCAGGCAGTGAATTCCAGATCCTAAACACTCACTGAACCTGCCTCCACCACACTCTCAGACAGTGCATTCCAGATCCTAAGCACTCACTGAACCTGCCTCCACCACACTCTCAGACAGTGCATTCCAGATCCTAAACACTCACTGAACCTGCCTCCACCACACTCTCAGACAGTGCATTCCAGATCCTAACACTCACTGAACCTGCCTCCACCACACTCTCAGACAGTGCATTCCAGATCCGAAACACTCACTGAACCTGCCTCCACCACACTCTCAGACAGTGCATTCCAGATCCTAAACACTCACTGAACCTGCCTCCACGACACAGTCAGGCAGTGCATTCCAGATCCTAAACACTCACTGAACCTGCCTCCACCACACTCTCAGACAGTGCATTCCAGATCCTAAACACTCACTGAACCTGCCTCCACCACACTCTCAGACAGTGCATTCCAGATCCTAACACTCACTGAACTTGCCTCCACCACACTCTCAGGCAGTGCATTCCAGATCCTAAACACTCACTGAACCTGCCTCCACCACACTCTCAGACAGTGCATTCCAGATCCTAAACACTCACTGAACCTGCCTCCACCACACTCTCAGACAGTGCATTCCAGATCCTAAACACTCACTGAACCTGCCTCCACCACACTCTCAGACAGTGCATTCCAGATCCTAAACACTCACTGAACCTGCCTCCACCACACTCTCAGACAGTGCATTCCAGATCCTAAACACTCACTGAACCTGCCTCCACCACACTCTCAGACAGTGCATTCCAGATCCTAAACACTCACTGAACCTGCCTCCACCACACTCTCAGACAGTGCATTCCAGATCCTAAACACTCACTGAACCTGCCTCCACCACACTCTCAGACAGTGCATTCCAGATCCTAAACACTCACTGAACCTGCCTCCACCACACTCTCAGACAGTGCATTCCAGATCCTAAACACACACTGAAGCTGCCTCCACCACACTCTCAGGCAGTGCATTCCAGATCCTAAACACTCACTGAACCTGCCTCCACCACACTCTCAGACAGTGCATTCCAGATCCTAAACACTCACTGAACCTGCCTCCACCACACTCTCAGAAAGTGCATTCCAGATCCTAAACACTCACTGAACCTGCCTCCACCACACTCTCAGACAGTGCATTCCAGATCCTAAACACTCACTGAACCTGCCTCCACCACACTCTCAGACAGTGCATTCCAGATCCTAAACACTCACTGAACCTGCCTCCATCACACTCTCAGGCAGTGAATTCCAGATCCTAAACACTCACTGAACCTGCCTCCACCACACTCTCAGACAGTGCATTCCAGATCCTAAGCACTCACTGAACCTGCCTCCACCACACTCTCAGACAGTGCATTCCAGATCCTAAACACTCACTGAACCTGCCTCCACCACACTCTCAGACAGTGCATTCCAGATCCTAACACTCACTGAACCTGCCTCCACCACACTCTCAGACAGTGCATTCCAGATCCGAAACACTCACTGAACCTGCCTCCACCACACTCTCAGACAGTGCATTCCAGATCCTAAACACTCACTGAACCTGCCTCCACCACACAGTCAGGCAGTGCATTCCAGATCCTAAACACTCACTGAACCTGCCTCCACCACACTCTCAGACAGTGCATTCCAGATCCTAAACACTCACTGAACCTGCCTCCACCACACTCTCAGACAGTGCATTCCAGATCCTAAACACTCACTGAACTTGCCTCCACCACACTCTCAGACAGTGCATTCCAGATCCTAAACACTCACTGAACCTGCCTCCACCACACTCTCAGACAGTGCATTCCAGATCCTAAACACTCACTGAACCTGCCTCCACCACACTCTCAGACAGTGCACTCCAGATCCTAAACACACACTGAAGCTGCCTCCACCACACTCTCAGGCAGTGCATTCCAGATCCTAAACACTCACTGAACCTGCCTCCACCACACTCTCAGACAGTGCATTCCAGATCCTAAACACTCACTGAACCTGCCTCCACCACACTCTCAGAAAGTGCATTCCAGATCCTAAACACTCACTGAACCTGCCTCCACCACACTCTCAGACAGTGCATTCCAGATCCTAAACACTCACTGAACCTGCCTCCACCACACTCTCAGACAGTGCATTCCAGATCCTAAACACTCACTGAACCTGCCTCCATCACACTCTCAGGCAGTGAATTCCAGATCCTAAACACTCACTGAACCTGCCTCCACCACACTCTCAGACAGTGCATTCCAGATCCTAAGCACTCACTGAACCTGCCTCCACCACACTCTCTGACAGTGCATTCCAGATCCTAAACACTCACTGAACCTGCCTCCACCACACTCTCAGACAGTGCATTCCAGATCCTAACACTCACTGAACCTGCCTCCACCACACTCTCAGACAGTGCATTCCAGATCCGAAACACTCACTGAACCTGCCTCCACCACACTCTCAGACAGTGCATTCCAGATCCTAAACACTCACTGAACCTGCCTCCACCACACTCTCAGGCAGTGCATTCCAAATCCTAAACACTCACTGAACCTGCCTCCACCACACTCTCAGACAGTGCATTCCAGATCCTAAACACTCACTGAACCTGCCTCCACCACACTCTCAGGCAGTGAATTCCAGATCCTAAACACTCACTTAACCTGCCTCCACCACACTCTCAGACAGTGCATTCCAGATCCTAAACACTCACTGAACCTGCCTCCACCACACTCTCAGACAGTGCATTCCAGATCCTAAACACTCACTGAACCTGCCTCCACCACACAGTCAGGCAGTGCATTCCAGATCCTAAACACTCACTGAACCTGCCTCCACCACACTCTCAGGCAGTGCATTCCAGATCCTAAACACTCACTGAACCTGCCTCCACCACACTCTCAGGCAGTGAATTCCAGATCCTAAACACTCACTGAACCTGCCTCCACCACACTCTCAGACAGTGCATTCCAGATCCTAAACACTCACTGAACCTGCCTCCACCACACAGTCAGGCAGTGCATTCCAGATCCTAAACACTCACTGAACCTGCCTCCACCACACTCTCAGACAGTGCATTCCAGATCCTAAACACTCACTGAACCTGCCTCCACCACACTCTCAGACAGTGCATTCCAGATCCTAACACTCACTGAACTTGCCTCCACCACACTCTCAGGCAGTGCATTCCAGATCCTAACACTCACTGAACTTGCCTCCACCACACTCTCAGGCAGTGCATTCCAGATCCTAAACACTCACTGAACCTGCCTCCACCACACTCTCAGAAAGTGCATTCCAGATCCTAAACACTCACTGAACCTGCCTCCACCACACTCTCAGACAGTGCATTCCAGATCCTAAACACTCACTGAACCTGCCTCCACCACACTCTCAGACAGTGCATTCCAGATCCTAACACTCACTGAACTTGCCTCCACCACACTCTCAGGCAGTGCATTCCAGATCCTAAACACTCACTGAACCTGCCTCCACCACACTCTCAGACAGTGCATTCCAGATCCTAAACACTCACTGAACCTGCCTCCATCACACTCTCAGGCAGTGAATTCCAGATCCTAAACACTCACTGAACCTGCCTCCACCACACTCTCAGACAGTGCATTCCAGATCCTAAGCACTCACTGAACCTGCCTCCACCACACTCTCAGACAGTGCATTCCAGATCCTAAACACTCACTGAACCTGCCTCCACCACACTCTCAGACAGTGCATTCCAGATCCTAACACTCACTGAACCTGCCTCCACCACACTCTCAGACAGTGCATTCCAGATCCGAAACACTCACTGAACCTGCCTCCACCACACTCTCAGACAGTGCATTCCAGATCCTAAACACTCACTGAACCTGCCTCCACGACACAGTCAGGCAGTGCATTCCAGATCCTAAACACTCACTGAACCTGCCTCCACCACACTCTCAGACAGTGCATTCCAGATCCTAAACACTCACTGAACCTGCCTCCACCACACTCTCAGACAGTGCATTCCAGATCCTAACACTCACTGAACTTGCCTCCACCACACTCTCAGGCAGTGCATTCCAGATCCTAAACACTCACTGAACCTGCCTCCACCACACTCTCAGACAGTGCATTCCAGATCCTAACACTCACTGAACTTGCCTCCACCACACTCTCAGGCAGTGCATTCCAGATCCTAAACACTCACTGAACCTGCCTCCACCACACTCTCAGACAGTGCATTCCAGATCCTAAACACTCACTGAACCTGCCTCCATCACACTCTCAGGCAGTGAATTCCAGATCCTAAACACTCACTGAACCTGCCTCCACCACACTCTCAGACAGTGCATTCCAGA
Organism: Heterodontus francisci; assembly: GCF_036365525.1. Lineage (NCBI taxonomy): Eukaryota > Metazoa > Chordata > Chondrichthyes > Heterodontiformes > Heterodontidae > Heterodontus > Heterodontus francisci. The sequence goes on along the minus strand of NC_090378.1, from coordinate 610,260 downwards.
TCCTAAGCACTCACTGAACCTGCCTCCACCACACTCTCAGACAGTGCATTCCAGATCCTAAACACTCACTGAACCTGCCTCCACCACACTCTCAGACAGTGCATTCCAGATCCTAACACTCACTGAACCTGCCTCCACCACACTCTCAGACAGTGCATTCCAGATCCGAAACACTCACTGAACCTGCCTCCACCACACTCTCAGACAGTGCATTCCAGATCCTAAACACTCACTGAACCTGCCTCCACGACACAGTCAGGCAGTGCATTCCAGATCCTAAACACTCACTGAACCTGCCTCCACCACACTCTCAGACAGTGCATTCCAGATCCTAAACACTCACTGAACCTGCCTCCACCACACTCTCAGACAGTGCATTCCAGATCCTAACACTCACTGAACTTGCCTCCACCACACTCTCAGGCAGTGCATTCCAGATCCTAAACACTCACTGAACCTGCCTCCACCACACTCTCAGACAGTGCATTCCAGATCCTAAACACTCACTGAACCTGCCTCCACCACACTCTCAGACAGTGCATTCCAGATCCTAAACACTCACTGAACCTGCCTCCACCACACTCTCAGACAGTGCATTCCAGATCCTAAACACTCACTGAACCTGCCTCCACCACACTCTCAGACAGTGCATTCCAGATCCTAAACACTCACTGAACCTGCCTCCACCACACTCTCAGACAGTGCATTCCAGATCCTAAACACTCACTGAACCTGCCTCCACCACACTCTCAGACAGTGCATTCCAGATCCTAAACACTCACTGAACCTGCCTCCACCACACTCTCAGACAGTGCATTCCAGATCCTAAACACTCACTGAACCTGCCTCCACCACACTCTCAGACAGTGCATTCCAGATCCTAAACACACACTGAAGCTGCCTCCACCACACTCTCAGGCAGTGCATTCCAGATCCTAAACACTCACTGAACCTGCCTCCACCACACTCTCAGACAGTGCATTCCAGATCCTAAACACTCACTGAACCTGCCTCCACCACACTCTCAGAAAGTGCATTCCAGATCCTAAACACTCACTGAACCTGCCTCCACCACACTCTCAGACAGTGCATTCCAGATCCTAAACACTCACTGAACCTGCCTCCACCACACTCTCAGACAGTGCATTCCAGATCCTAAACACTCACTGAACCTGCCTCCATCACACTCTCAGGCAGTGAATTCCAGATCCTAAACACTCACTGAACCTGCCTCCACCACACTCTCAGACAGTGCATTCCAGATCCTAAGCACTCACTGAACCTGCCTCCACCACACTCTCAGACAGTGCATTCCAGATCCTAAACACTCACTGAACCTGCCTCCACCACACTCTCAGACAGTGCATTCCAGATCCTAACACTCACTGAACCTGCCTCCACCACACTCTCAGACAGTGCATTCCAGATCCGAAACACTCACTGAACCTGCCTCCACCACACTCTCAGACAGTGCATTCCAGATCCTAAACACTCACTGAACCTGCCTCCACCACACTCTCAGACAGTGCATTCCAGATCCTAAACACTCACTGAACCTGCCTCCACCACACTCTCAGACAGTGCATTCCAGATCCTAAACACTCACTGAACCTGCCTCCACCACACTCTCAGACAGTGCATTCCAGATCCTAACACTCACTGAACTTGCCTCCACCACACTCTCAGGCAGTGCATTCCAGATCCTAAACACTCACTGAACCTGCCTCCACCACACTCTCAGACAGTGCATTCCAGATCCTAAACACTCACTGAACTTGCCTCCACCACACTCTCAGACAGTGCATTCCAGATCCTAAACACTCACTGAACCTGCCTCCACCACACTCTCAGACAGTGCATTCCAGATCCTAAACACTCACTGAACCTGCCTCCACCACACTCTCAGACAGTGCACTCCAGATCCTAAACACACACTGAAGCTGCCTCCACCACACTCTCAGGCAGTGCATTCCAGATCCTAAACACTCACTGAACCTGCCTCCACCACACTCTCAGACAGTGCATTCCAGATCCTAAACACTCACTGAACCTGCCTCCACCACACTCTCAGAAAGTGCATTCCAGATCCTAAACACTCACTGAACCTGCCTCCACCACACTCTCAGACAGTGCATTCCAGATCCTAAACACTCACTGAACCTGCCTCCACCACACTCTCAGACAGTGCATTCCAGATCCTAAACACTCACTGAACCTGCCTCCATCACACTCTCAGGCAGTGAATTCCAGATCCTAAACACTCACTGAACCTGCCTCCACCACACTCTCAGACAGTGCATTCCAGATCCTAAGCACTCACTGAACCTGCCTCCACCACACTCTCTGACAGTGCATTCCAGATCCTAAACACTCACTGAACCTGCCTCCACCACACTCTCAGACAGTGCATTCCAGATCCTAACACTCACTGAACCTGCCTCCACCACACTCTCAGACAGTGCATTCCAGATCCGAAACACTCACTGAACCTGCCTCCACCACACTCTCAGACAGTGCATTCCAGATCCTAAACACTCACTGAACCTGCCTCCACCACACTCTCAGGCAGTGCATTCCAAATCCTAAACACTCACTGAACCTGCCTCCACCACACTCTCAGACAGTGCATTCCAGATCCTAAACACTCACTGAACCTGCCTCCACCACACTCTCAGGCAGTGAATTCCAGATCCTAAACACTCACTTAACCTGCCTCCACCACACTCTCAGACAGTGCATTCCAGATCCTAAACACTCACTGAACCTGCCTCCACCACACTCTCAGACAGTGCATTCCAGATCCTAAACACTCACTGAACCTGCCTCCACCACACAGTCAGGCAGTGCATTCCAGATCCTAAACACTCACTGAACCTGCCTCCACCACACTCTCAGGCAGTGCATTCCAGATCCTAAACACTCACTGAACCTGCCTCCACCACACTCTCAGACAGTGCATTCCGGATCCTAAACACTCACTGAACCTGCCTCCACCACACTCTCAGACAGTGCATTCCAGATCCTAAACACTCACTGAACCTGCCTCCACCACACTCTCAGACAGTGCATTCCAGATCCTAAACACTCACTGAACCTGCCTCCACCACACTTTCAGACAGTGCATTCCGGATCCTAAACACTCACTGAACCTGCCTCCACCACACTCTCAGACAGTGCATTCCAGATCCTAAACACTCACTGAACCTGCCTCCACCACACTCTCAGACAGTGCATTCCAGATCCTAAACACTCACTGAACCTGCCTCCACCACACTCTCAGACAGTGCATTCCAGATCCTAAACACTCACTGAACCTGCCTCCACCACACTCTCAGACAGTGCATTCCAGATCCTAAACACTCACTGAACCTGCCTCCACCACACTCTCAGACAGTGCATTCCAGATCCTAAACACTCACTGAACCTGCCTCCACCACACTCTCAGGCAGTGCATTCCAGATCCTAAACACTCGCTGTGTAAAATAATTTCCTCATAACGCTATTGCTTCTTTTGCCAATCACCTTAAATCAGTGTCCTCTGGTTCTCAATCCTTCTGCTAATGGAAATAGTTTCTCCCTATCTACTCTGTCCAGACCCATAATAATGTTGAAAACCTCTATCAAATCTCCTCTTAATCTTCTCTTCTTCAAGGAAAGCAACTCCAGCTTTTTCAACCTATCCTCGTAAATGACGTCTCTCATGCCTGGAATTATTTCCATAAATCTTTTCTGCACTCTCTCCAAAGCCTTCACCTCCTTCCGAAAGAATTGGCACAATACTCCAGTTAAGGTCGAACCAGTGTTTTGTTAAAAGTTTACCATCACTTCCTTGCTTTTGCACTCTATGCCTCTATTTATAAAGCCCAGAATCCGGATGCTTTATTAACCATTTTCTCAACCTGCCTGCCACCTTCAATGATCTATGCACACTTACCCTCAGGTCTATCTGCTCCTGCACCCACGTTAGAATTGTGCCCTTTATTTTATATTGCCTTTCCTCATTTTCCTACCAAAATGTACCACTTCACACTTCTCGACATTAAATTTCATCTTCCACATTGTCCACCCATTCCACCAGCCTGTCTATGTGCTCTTGATGTCTATCGCTATCCTCCTGATCGTTGACATCGAGTACATTGAATTGGCTGAGAACTGGTATCTGTGATGGTGGGAACCTCAGGAGGAGGCTGAGATGGATCATCCCCTGGACACTTCTGGTTGAAGATGGTTGTGATTGCTTCAGCCATGTCTCTCGCACTAATTCCTTTCTGGCCACGGGGGAGGTGCCATAGGACTGGAGAACAGCTAATGTGGTCCCACTATTTAAGAAAGGTTGTAGAGATAAGCCAGGGAACTACAGACCAGTGAGTCTCACGCCAGTGGTAGGGAAACTATTGGAGAAAATTCTGAAGGAGAGAATCTATCTCCACTTGGAGAGGCAAAATTGGATTAGGAATAGTCAGCATGGCTTTGTGGGAGGTCATGCCTAACAAATTTGATTGAATTTTTTGAGCATGTGACCAGGTGTGTAGATGAGGGTTGTGCAGTTGATGTAGTTTACATGGATTTCAGCAAAGCCTTAGACAAGGTCTGACATGGGAGACTTATCAAGAAAGCAAACGCACATGGGATACAGGGTAACTTGATAAGGTGGATTCAAAATTGGCTTACCTGTAGGAGACAGAGAGTGGTGAAAGACGGCTGTTTTAGTGACTGGAAGCCAGTGTCCAGTGGCGTACCACAGGGATCTGTGCTGGGTCCCCTATTGTTTGTCATTTATATAAACGACATAGATGACTATGTCAGGGGTAGGATCAGTAAGTTCGCGGACGACACAAAGATTGGCCGAGTGGTTAACAGTGAGGTTGAATGTCTTGGGTTACAGGAAGATATAGACGGAATGGTCAAATGGGCAGAAAAGTGACAGATGGACAGCCAATCCCCAGAGATGGAGACAGAGAAGTCGAGGAAGGGAAGGGAAATGTCAGAGATGGACCATGTGACAGTGAGAGAAAGGTGGAAATTGCAAGCAAGGTTGATGAACTTTTCCAATTTGGGGTGGGAGCAGGAAACGGCACCGAAACAGTCATCAAGGTACCAAAGAAAGAGTTGGAGGAGGGGGCCTGAATAGAACTGGAACAAGGAATGTTCCACATACCTCAAAAAAAGATTGGCATAACTAGGGCCCATGCGGGTACCCATAGCAACATCTTTTACTTGAAGGAAGTGAGTGGAGTTGAAGGAGAAGTTGTTCAATGTGATAACAAGTTCAGCCAGGTGGAGGAGGGTGGTGGTGGATGGGGACTGGTTGGGCCTCTGTTCAAGGAAGAAGTGGAGAGCCCTCAAACTGTCCTGGTGGGGGATGGAGGTGCAGAGAGATTGGACATCTATAGTGAAGAGGAGGCAATTAACGCCAGGAAACTAGAAAATATTGAAATGATGTTGGGCGTCCAAAGAGTCCCGGATGTAGGAGGAAAGAGGAGGGGGCCAGGGGAGAAAAAATAGAGTCAAGGTAGGAAGAAATAAGTTCAGTGGGGCAGGAAGAGGCTAAAACGATGGCTGGGATTTTGTTGAGGTCCCAACGTCAGGATCCATGGCAGCAGTGGTGGGTGGGGCCGGAAGATTGCACTGGCAGCGCCCTGCCACGGAGTCCGACGGCGGGAGTGCCAAGCTTGATCTCCCCGGCACCGGCGAGTCTCTGTGGCGGCCCCCCCGCCACTGGGCGACCCGGCTTTACATGTTTAAATTAAGCACATGAATAGATTTCAATTAAATTCACAGCAATCTTACCTTGGAATGATAGAAGGTGTCCGCCAGTACAGCAGAGTACAGGTGGCTGATATGAGGAGCCACATTCACATGGATGATGGGAGTCGTGATGAGGAAAGGGCTGAGGCCAGTCAAGGACCCTCCCATTCCGCCTCAATTGGTCAAGGGGAGATGGTTAGATTCTCTCTTGTTGGAGATGGTCATTGCCTGGCACTTGTGTGGCGCGAATGTTACTTGCCACTTATCAGCCCAAGCCTGGATATTCTACATGGACTGCTTCAGTATCTGAGGAGTCACAAATGGCGCTGAACATTGTGCAATCATCAGCGAACATTCCCACTTCTGACCTTATGATTGAAGGAAGGTCATTGATGAAGCAACTGAAGATGGTTGGGCCTAGGACACTAACTTGAGGAACTCCTGCAGTGATGTCCTGGAGCTCAGATGATTGACCTACAACAACCACAACCATCTTCCTTTGCGCTAGGTATGACTCCAACCAGTGGAGAGTTTTCCCCCTGATTCCCATTGACTTCATATTTGCTAGGGTTCCTTGATGCCATACTCGGTCAAATGCTGCCTTGATGTCAAGGGCAGTCACTCTCACCTCACCTCTTGAGTTCAGCTCTTTGGTCCATGTTTGAACCAAGGATGTAATGAGGTCAGGAGCTGAGTGGCCCTGGCGGAACCCAAACTAAGCATCACTGAGCAGGTTATTGCTAAGCAAGTGCTGCTTGATGGCACTGTTGATGACTGCTTCCATCACTTTACTGATGATTGAGAGTAGACTGAAGGGCGGTAATTGGCCGGGTTGGACTTGTCCTGCTTTTTGTGTACAGGACATAACTGGGCAATTTTCCACATTGCCGGGTAGATGCCAGTGTTGTAGCTGTACTGGAACAGCTTGGCTAGGGGCGCAGCAAGTTCTGGAGCACAGGTCTTCAGTACTATTGCCAGAATATTGTCAGGGCCCATAGCCTTTGCAGTAACCAGTGCCTTCAGTCATTTCTCGATATCACGGGGTGTGAATCAAATTGGCTGAAGTCTGGCGGCTGTGATGCTGGGGACTTCAGGAGGAGGCTGAGATGGATCATCAACTCGGCACTTCTGGCTGAAGATTGTTGCAAATGCTTCAGCCTTATATTTCGCACTGATGTGCTGGGCTCCCCCATCGTTGAGGATGGGGATATTTGTGGAGCCACCTCCTCCAGTTAGTTGTTTAATTGTCCACCACCTTTCACAGCTGGATGTGGCAGGACTGCAGAGCTTAGAAATGATCCATTGGTTATGGGATTGCTTAGCTCTGTCTATTGCATGCTGCTTATGCAGTTTGGCACGCAGATAGTCCTGTGTTGTAGCTTCACCAGGTTGACACCTCATTTTGAGGTTTGCTTGGTGCTGCTCCTGGCATGCCCTCCTGCACTCTTCATTGAACCAGGGTTGGTCTCCTGGCTTGATGATAATGGTAGAGTGGGGGACATGTTGGGCCATGAGGTTACAGATTGTGGTTGAGTACAATTCTGCTGCTGCTGATGGCCCACAGCACCTCATGTATGCCCAGTTTTGCATTGCTAGATCTCATAGACAATCATAGAGTAAAACAGCACAGAAACAGGACCTTCGGTCCAACGCGTCTGTGCTGACCATCAAGCACGCATCCAATCTAATCCCATTTTCCAGCACTTGGCCTGAAGCCTTGTATGCTATTGCGTTTCAAGTGCTCATCTAAATACTTCTTAAATGTTGTGAGGGTTCCTGCCTCTACCGCCCCTTCAGGTAGTGTGTTCCAGATTCCAACCACCCTCTGAGTGAAAAAATGTTTCCTCAAATCCCCTCTAAACCTCCTGCCCCTTACCTTAAATCTATCCTCCAATAAGGGAAAATATTTCTTCCTATCTATCCTATCAATGCCCCTCATAATTTTGTATACCTCAATCAGGTCCCCCCTCAGCCTTCTCCGCTCCAAGGAAAACAACCCTAGCCTTTCCAGTCTCTCTTCATAGCTGAAATGCTCCAGCCCAGGCAACATCCTGGTGAATCTCCTCTGCACCCTCTCCAGTGCAATCAGATCCTTCCTATAGTGTGGTGCCCAGAACTGTACACAGTACTCCAGCTGTGGCCTAACTAGCGTTTTATACAGCTCCATCATAACCTCCCTGCACTTATATTCTGTGCCTCGGCTAATAAAGGCAAGTATCCCATATGCCTTCCTAACCACCTTATCTACCTGTGCTGCTGCCTTCAGTGATCTATGGACAGGTACACCAAGGTCCCTCTGACCCTTTGTACTTCCTAGGGTCCTACCATCCATTGTATATTCCCTTGCCTTGTTAGTCCTCCCAAAGTGCATCACCTCACACTTCTCAGGATGAAACGCCACCTGCCACTGCTTCGCCCATCTTACCAGCCCATCTATATATCCCTGTAATCCAAGGCTTTCCTCCTCACTATTTACAACACCACCATTTTTCGTGTCAGCTACGAACTTACTGATCATACCTCCGACATTCACGTCCAAATCATTAATGTACACTACAAACAACAAGTGTCCCAGTACCGATCCCTGTTGAACACCACTGGTCACAGGCTTCCAATCACAAAAATAACCCTCAACCATCACCCTCTGCCTCCTGCCACTAAGCCAATTTTGGATCTAATTTGCCAAGTTACCCTGGATGCCATGGGCTCTTACCTTCTTCACCAATCTCCCATGCGGGACCTTATCAAAAGCCTTACTGAAGTCCATGTATACAACATCAATTGCTTTACTCTCATCTACACATCTTGTCACCTCCTCAAAAAATTCAATCAAGTTTGTTCGACATGATCTCTCCCTGACAAAGCCATGCTGACAATCCCTGATTAATCCCTGCCTCTCCGTGTGGAGATTAATTCTGTCCCTCAGAATTTTTTCCAATATTTTCCCAACCACTGATGTTAGACTCACCAGCCTGTAATTACCTGGTTTATCCCTGCTACCCTTCTTGAATAGTGGGCGGCACAGTGGCGCAGTGGTTAGCACCGCAGCCTCACAGCTCCAGGGACCCGGGTTCGATTCCGGGTACTGCCTGTGTGGAGTTTGCAAGTCCTCCCTGTGTCTGCGTGGGTTTTCTCCGGGTGCTCCGGTTTCCTCCCACAAGCCAAAAGACTTGCAGGTTGATAGGTAAATTGGCCATTATAAATTGTCACTCGTATAGGTAGGTGGTAGGGAAATATAAGGGACAGGTGGGGATGTTTGGTAGGAATATGGGATTAGTGTAAATGGGTGGTTGATGTTCGGCACAGACTCGGTGGGCCGAAGGGCCTGTTTCAGTGCTGTATCTCTAATCTAATCTAATCTAATAATGGTACCACATTCTCTGTCCTCCAGTCCTCTGGTACCTCTCCTATGGCCAGAGAGGATTTGAAAATTTGTGTCAGAGCCCCTGCTATCTCCTCCCTTGCCTCACATAACAGCCTTGGGTAGCATCTCATCTGAGCCTGGGGATTTAACCACCTTTCAGCCCACTAAAACAGATAATACCTCCTCCCTTTCAATGCTAATATGTTCAAGTATATCACAATCCCCTTCCCTGATCTCTCCACCTACATCATCATTCTCCATAGTGAATACAGATGAAAAGTAATCATTTAAAACCTCACCTATGTCCTCCAACTCCACACACAGATTGCCACTTTGGTCCCTAATGGGCCCTACTCTTTCCCTGGTTATCCTCTTGCCCTTAATATACTTACAAAATGCCTTGGGATTTTCCTTTATCTTGTCTGCCAGTGTTTTTTCATGCCCCCTCTTCGCTCTCCTAATTACTTTTTTTAGTACCCCCCTACATTTTCTATATTCCTCTAGTGCCTCCACTGTTTTCAGCACTTGGGATCTGCCATAAGTCTCCTTTTTTTTCCTGATCCAATCCTCTATATCCCTTGACATCCAGGGTTCCCTGGACTTGTTGGCCTCATTCTTCACCTTAACGGGTACATGTTGGCTCTGAACTCTCACTATTTCCTCTTTGAATGACTCCCACTGGTCTGATGTAGACTTTCCTACAAGTAGCTACTCCCAGTCCACTTTGGCCAGATCCTGTTTTATCATATTGAAATCGGCCTTCCCCCAATTCAGTATCTTTATTTCCTGTCTGTCTTTGTCCTTTTCCATAACTACCTTAAAGCTTACAGAGTTATGGTCACTATCCCCAAAATGCACCCCCACTGATACTTCTACCACTTGTTCAGCTTCATTTCCGAAGAATTGGTCCAGTACTGCCCCTCCTTTTATAGGACTCTCCACATACTGGCTCAAAAAGCTCCCCTGTATGCACTTTAAGAATTCCACCCCCTTTAAGCCTTTTACACTAAGACTATCCCAGTTGATATTGGGGAAGTTGAAATCCCCTACTATTATTACACTATTATTTTTACACCTCTCTGAGATTTGCCTACATATCTGCTCCTCTATCTCTTCCTGACTGTTTGGAGGTCTGTAGTACACTCCCAGCCAAGTGATTTCCCCCTTTTTGTTTTGAAGTTCTACCCATATGGCCTCATTTGAGGAACCTTCTAAGATATCATCCCTCCTTACTGCAGTAATTGACTCCTTGATCAACAGTGCAATGCCACCTCCTCTTTTACACCCTCCCTGTCATGCCTGAAGATTCTATACCCTGGAATATTGAGTTGCCAGTCCTGCCCTTCCTTCAACTATGTCTCAGTGATAGCAATAATATCATAATTCCATGTGTTAATCAACACCCTCAATTTATCTGCCTTACCAGTAAGACTCCCTGCGTTAAAATAGATACAATCCAGCCTTGCATTATTCGCTTGTGCCTTACTCTGCCCTCCAGACTGACTCAGTTTCTCTTTTATATTTGACTGTGCCTCACCCCCTACTGTAACTCCACTCTGTATCTCATCCCTCTGCCAAATTAGCTTAACCCCCTCCCCCCCACAACAGCACTAGCAAACCTCCCATCAAGGATCCCATCCGTCGCCTCCGCCTCCGGGCTCACTTCTTCAACCAGGAGTCCTCCCCCGACCAGCAGACCCATTCACCCGCCTCCAGCATTCTCCCTCTACCTGGACCCCTCACCCTGGCCTCTTACCCGCTCTTGATCTCTTCATTGAAAACTGTCGGCGAGACTTTGGTCGTCTCAATTTCTCTGCCCCCCTCACTCACTCTAACCTGTCCCCCTCTGAACTTGAGGCACTCCGTTCTCTCAGGTCTAACTCCGACATGGTCATCAAACCTGCAGACAAGGGTGGTGCTGTTGTTGTATGGCGTACCGACCTCTACCTTGCAGAAGCTCAACGCCAACTCACAGACACCTCTTCCTACCTCCCTCTGGACCATGACCCCACCACCGAACATCAAGCCACCGTCCAAAGGACTGTCACTGACCTCATCTCCTCTGGAGATCTTCCCTCTACAGCTTCCAACCTCATAGTCCCGCAACCCCGGACAGCCCGCTTCTACCTCCTTCCCAAAATCCACAAACGGGACTGTCCCGGCAGACCCATTGTGTCAGCCTGCTCCTGCCCAACTGAACTTATTTCTTCCTATCTAGACTCTATCTTTTCTCCGCTGGTCCAGTCTCTTCCCACCTACATCCGTGACTCTTCTGACGCCCTACCTCATTTTGACAATTTCCAGTTTCCTGGTCCCAACCGCCTCCTCTTCACTATGGACGTCCAATCGCTCTACACCTCCATCCCCCACCAGGATGGTTTGAGGGCTCTCCGCTTCTTCCTGGAACAGAGGCCCAACCAGTCCCCATCCACCAACACCCTCCTCCGCCTGGCTGAACTTGTTCTCACATTGAACAACTTCTCCTTCAACTCCATGCATTTCCTTCAAGTAAAAGGTGTCGCTATGGGTACCCGCATGGGTCCTAGTTATGCCTGTCTTTTTGTGGGATATGTCGAGCATTCTTTGTTCCAGTCCTACTCAGGCCCCCTCCCCCAACTCTTTTTCCGGTACATTGATGACTGTATCGGTGCCGTTTCCTGCTCCCGCCCCGAACTAGAAAACTTTATCAACTTTGCTTCCAATTTCCACCCTTCTCTCACCTTTACATGGTCCATCTCTGACACTTCCCTTCCCTTCCTCGACTTCTCTGTCTCCATCTCTGGGGATAGGTTGTCTACCAATATCCATTATAAGCCCACTGACTCCCACAGCTACCTCGACTACACTTCTTCACACCCTACCTCCTGTAAGGACTCCATTCCATTCTCCCAGTTTCTCCGTCTCCGACGCATCTGCTCTGATGATGCTACCTTCCATGACGGTGCTTCTGATATGACCTCCTTTTTCCTCAACCGAGGATTTCCCCGCACTGTGGTTGACAGGGCCCTCAACCGTGTCCGACCCATTCCCCGCACCTCTACCCTCACCCCTTCCCCTCCCTCCCAGAACCGTGACAGGGTTCCCCTTGTCCTCACTTTTCATCCCACCAGCCTCCATATCCAAAGGATCATCCTCCGCCATTTTCGCCACCTCCAGCGTGATGCCACTACCAGTCGCATCTTCCCCTCCCTTCCCCTGTCAGCATTCCGAAGGGATCGATCCCTCCGCGACACCCTGGTCCACTCCTCCATTACCCCCACCACCTCGTCCCCGTCCCAGGGCACCTTCCCTTGCAATCGCAGGAGGTGTAATACCTGCCCATTTACCTCCTCTCTCCTCACTATCCCAGGCCCCAAACACTCCTTTCAGGTGAAGCAGCGATTTACTTGTACTTCTTTCAATGTAGTATACTGTATTCGCTGCTCACAGTGTGGTCTCCTCTACATTGGGGAGACCAAGCGCAGACTGGGTGACCGCTTTGCGGAACATCTCCGCTCAGTCCGCAAGCAGGACCCTGAGCTTCCGGTTGCTTGCCATTTCAACACTCCCCCCTGCTCTCATGCTCACATCTCTGCCCTGGGATTGCTGCAGTGTTCCAGTGAACATCAACGCAAGCTCGAGGAACAGCATCTCATCTACCGATTAGGCACACTACAGCCTGCCGGACTGAACATTGAGTTCAATAATTACAGAGCATGACAGCCCCCCACTTTACTTTCACTTTTAGTCATTTTTAGTTATTTTTTCTTCCTTTTTTTTTGCATTCCTTTTTACATTTTTTACAATCTTTATTTGCATTTATTTCATTTCATCTTAGTTTGTTCAGTTTGCTTACCCACTGTTTTTTTCAGGTTGTTTTTCTTCAGGTTTGCACTTGCTGATGTTCAATATTCAGTATATTCACATCTAATCTGTACTAATGCTTTGTCTTTCAACACACCATTAACATATTGTTTGCCTTTGCTCCGTGACCTTTTGGTCAGCTATGTGGCCTGGTCCAATCTGCACCTTCTCCTTTGTTATCTCTTGCCCCACCCCCACCTCACTTGTTTATAATCTGTGACTTTTCTAATATTTGTCAGTTCCGAAGAAGGGTCACTGACCCGAAACGTTAACTCTGCTTCTCTTTCCACAGATGCTGCCAGACCTGCTGAGTGAATCCAGCATTTCTTGTTTTTGTTTCAGATTTCCAGCATCCGCAGTATTTTGCTTTTATTTTAGTGTTTAACTCACTGCCACTTCTCTTCCAGGAATGCCTACCTTGAAGAAGTTCTGCTCTTCTCTCCGACGGGATTTTCGTTTGTCTCTTTTACCTTGTTCACCTTCATTGCTTTCTATTTCCCTCCTGGTGTTTGATAAGGTATCTACCAAAACTCGTTTTCACAGCCACATCTCCTTCCTCAGTGACTGTCTCCGGCTCCGACTGATTCCACGTGGATTCCAACTGCAGTTTCACCCATCATGCTTTGAAACCACCCAGGATCACAGGTATCTCCGAGAAATACAACGTTCCTCGGACTGCTACTCTCGCCGCATCCTGAGATCTACACTCAGTGCAATGCGCCGCCATATGCACACACTGGACCTCTCTCTCCAGCAGCACCGTCTCACCTTATCTCAAATCTGTTCCACTCCGCAGTTTCATCTCATCTTACGTCTCATCCGACGCATTAACAAAAAACATTTTTTTCTTCCTTTCAGGTGTTAAGGAACGCAAGCTCCAGCAGCTGATGGGGACTAATGCCCCTCCAGATCCTCCTTCCGCTTCACTTCCCTCTAACCCCACCCCTTCTGATCTGACCCCTTGCCGTGTATTCACTATACCCTCTGACCTCCCCCTCTCTGATGCTGAGCGTTCTGTACTCAGCAAAGGTCTCAGTTTTATCCCCTTACGCCCCCACCTCAATGAATTTCGCGCTCGGCATGACGTTGAGCTCTTCTTCCGTCGCCTCCGCCTCCGGGCTCACTTCTTCGACCAGGAGTCCTCCCCCCGACCAGCAGACCCATTCACCCGCCTCCAGCATTCTCCCTCTACCTGGACCCCTCACCCTGGCCTCTTACCCGCTCTTGATCTCTTCATTGAAAACTGTCGGCGAGACATTGGTCGTCTCAATTTCTCTGCCCCCCTCACTCACTCTAACCTGTCCCCCTCTGAACGTGAGGCACTCCGTTCTCTCAGGTCTAACCCCGACATGGTCATCAAACCTGCAGACAAGGGTGGTGCTGTTGTTGTCTGGCGTACCGACCTCTACCTTGCAGAAGCTCAACGCCAACTCACAGACACCTCTTCCTACCTCCCTCTGGACCATGACCCCACCACCGAACATCAAGCCACCGTCCAAAGGACTGTCACTGACCTCATCTCCTCTGGAGATCTTCCCTCTACAGCTTCCAACCTCATAGTCCCGCAACCCCGGACAGCCCACTTCTACCTCCTTCCCAAAATCCACAAACGGGACTGTCCCGGCAGACCCATTGTGTCAGCCTGCTCCTGCCCAACTGAACTTATTTCTTCCTATCTGGACTCTATCTTTTCTCCGCTGGTCCAGTCTCTTCCCACCTACATCCGTGACTCTTCTGACGCCCTACCTCATTTTGACAATTTCCAGTTTCCTGGTCCCAACCGCCTCCTCTTCACTATGGACGTCCAATCGCTCTACACCTCCATCCCCCACCAGGATGGTTTGAGGGCTCTCCGCTTCTTCCTGGAACAGAGGCCCAACCAGTCCCCATCCACCAACACCCTCCTCCGCCTGGCTGAACTTGTTCTCACATTGAACAACTTCTCCTTCAACTCCATGCATTTCCTTCAAGTAAAAGGTGTCGCTATGGGTACCCGCATGGGTCCTAGTTATGCCTGTCTTTTTGTGGGATATGTCGAGCATTCTTTGTTCCAGTCCTACTCAGGCCCCCTCCCCCAACTCTTTTTCCGGTACATTGATGACTGTATCGGTGCCGTTTCCTGCTCCCGCCCCGAACTAGAAAACTTTATCAACTTTGCTTCCAATTTCCACCCTTCTCTCACCTTTACATGGTCCATCTCTGACACTTCCCTTCCCTTCCTCGACTTCTCTGTCTCCATCTCTGGGGATAGGTTGTCTACCAATATCCATTATAAGCCCACTGACTCCCACAGCTACCTCGACTACACTTCTTCACACCCTACCTCCTGTAAGGACTCCATTCCATTCTCCCAGTTTCTCCGTCTCCGACGCATCTGCTCTGATGATGCTACCTTCCATGACGGTGCTTCTGATATGACCTCCTTTTTCCTCAACCGAGGATTTCCCCGCACTGTGGTTGACAGGGCCCTCAACCGTGTCCGACCCATTCCCCGCACCTCTACCCTCACCCCTTCCCCTCCCTCCCAGAACCGTGACAGGGTTCCCCTTGTCCTCACTTTTCATCCCACCAGCCTCCATATCCAAAGGATCATCCTCCGCCATTTTCGCCACCTCCAGCGTGATGCCACTACCAGTCGCATCTTCCCCTCCCTTCCCCTGTCAGCATTCCGAAGGGATCGATCCCTCCGCGACACCCTGGTCCACTCCTCCATTACCCCCACCACCTCGTCCCCGTCCCAGGGCACCTTCCCTTGCAATCGCAGGAGGTGTAATACCTGCCCATTTACCTCCTCTCTCCTCACTATCCCAGGCCCCAAACACTCCTTTCAGGTGAAGCAGCGATTTACTTGTACTTCTTTCAATGTAGTATACTGTATTCGCTGCTCACAGTGTGGTCTCCTCTACATTGGGGAGACCAAGCGCAGACTGGGTGACCGCTTTGCGGAACATCTCCGCTCAGTCCGCAAGCAGGACCCTGAGCTTCCGGTTGCTTGCCATTTCAACACTCCCCCCTGCTCTCATGCTCACATCTCTGCCCTGGGATTGCTGCAGTGTTCCAGTGAACATCAACGCAAGCTCGAGGAACAGCATCTCATCTACCGATTAGGCACACTACAGCCTGCCGGACTGAACATTGAGTTCAATAATTACAGAGCATGACAGCCCCCCACTTTACTTTCACTTTTAGTCATTTTTAGTTATTTTTTCTTCCTTTTTTTTTGCATTCCTTTTTACATTTTTTACAATCTTTATTTGCATTTATTTCATTTCATCTTAGTTTGTTCAGTTTGCTTACCCACTGTTTTTTTCAGGTTGTTTTTCTTCAGGTTTGCACTTGCTGATGTTCAATATTCAGTATATTCACATCTAATCTGTACTAATGCTTTGTCTTTCAACACACCATTAACATATTGTTTGCCTTTGCTCCGTGACCTTTTGGTCAGCTATGTGGCCTGGTCCAATCTGCACCTTCTCCTTTGTTATCTCTTGCCCCACCCCCACCTCACTTGTTTATAATCTGTGACTTTTCTAATATTTGTCAGTTCCGAAGAAGGGTCACTGACCCGAAACGTTAACTCTGCTTCTCTTTCCACAGATGCTGCCAGACCTGCTGAGTGAATCCAGCATTTCTTGTTTTTGTTTCAGATTTCCAGCATCCGCAGTATTTTGCTTTTATTTTAGTGTTTAACTCACTGCCACTTCTCTTCCAGGAATGCCTACCTTGAAGAAGTTCTGCTCTTCTCTCCGACGGGATTTTCGTTTGTCTCTTTTACCTTGTTCACCTTCATTGCTTTCTATTTCCCTCCTGGTGTTTGATAAGGTATCTACCAAAACTCGTTTTCACAGCCACATCTCCTTCCTCAGTGACTGTCTCCGGCTCCGACTGATTCCACGTGGATTCCAACTGCAGTTTCACCCATCATGCTTTGAAACCACCCAGGATCACAGGTATCTCCGAGAAATACAACGTTCCTCGGACTGCTACTCTCGCCGCATCCTGAGATCTACACTCAGTGCAATGCGCCGCCATATGCACACACTGGACCTCTCTCTCCAGCAGCACCGTCTCACCTTATCTCAAATCTGTTCCACTCCGCAGTTTCATCTCATCTTACGTCTCATCCGACGCATTAACAAAAAACATTTTTTTCTTCCTTTCAGGTGTTAAGGAACGCAAGCTCCAGCAGCTGATGGGGACTAATGCCCCTCCAGATCCTCCTTCCGCTTCACTTCCCTCTAACCCCACCCCTTCTGATCTGACCCCTTGCCGTGTATTCACTATACCCTCTGACCTCCCCCTCTCTGATGCTGAGCGTTCTGTACTCAGCAAAGGTCTCAGTTTTATCCCCTTACGCCCCCACCTCAATGAATTTCGCGCTCGGCATGACGTTGAGCTCTTCTTCCGTCGCCTCCGCCTCCGGGCTCACTTCTTCGACCAGGAGTCCTCCCCCCGACCAGCAGACCCATTCACCCGCCTCCAGCATTCTCCCTCTACCTGGACCCCTCACCCTGGCCTCTTACCCGCTCTTGATCTCTTCATTGAAAACTGTCGGCGAGACATTGGTCGTCTCAATTTCTCTGCCCCCCTCACTCACTCTAACCTGTCCCCCTCTGAACGTGAGGCACTCCGTTCTCTCAGGTCTAACCCCGACATGGTCATCAAACCTGCAGACAAGGGTGGTGCTGTTGTTGTCTGGCGTACCGACCTCTACCTTGCAGAAGCTCAACGCCAACTCACAGACACCTCTTCCTACCTCCCTCTGGACCATGACCCCACCACCGAACATCAAACCACCGTCCAAAGGACTGTCACTGACCTCATCTCCTCTGGAGATCTTCCCTCTACAGCTTCCAACCTCATAGTCCCGCAACCCCGGACAGCCCACTTCTACCTCCTTCCCAAAATCCACAAACGGGACTGTCCCGGCAGACCCATTGTGTCAGCCTGCTCCTGCCCAACTGAACTTATTTCTTCCCATCTAGACTCTATCTTTTCTCCGCTGGTCCAGTCTCTTCCCACCTACATCCGTGACTCTTCTGACGCCCTACCTCATTTTGACAATTTCCAGTTTCCTGGTCCCAACCGCCTCCTCTTCACTATGGACGTCCAATCGCTCTACACCTCCATCCCCCACCAGGATGGTTTGAGGGCTCTCCGCTTCTTCCTGGAACAGAGGCCCAACCAGTCCCCATCCACCAACACCCTCCTCCGCCTGGCTGAACTTGTTCTCACATTGAACAACTTCTCCTTCAACTCCATGCATTTCCTTCAAGTAAAAGGTGTCGCTATGGGTACCCGCATGGGTCCTAGTTATGCCTGTCTTTTTGTGGGATATGTCGAGCATTCTTTGTTCCAGTCCTACTCAGGCCCCCTCCCCCAACTCTTTTTCCGGTACATTGATGACTGTATCGGTGCCGTTTCCTGCTCCCGCCCCGAACTAGAAAACTTTATCAACTTTGCTTCCAATTTCCACCCTTCTCTCACCTTTACATGGTCCATCTCTGACACTTCCCTTCCCTTCCTCGACTTCTCTGTCTCCATCTCTGGGGATAGGTTGTCTACCAATATCCATTATAAGCCCACTGACTCCCACAGCTACCTCGACTACACTTCTTCACACCCTACCTCCTGTAAGGACTCCATTCCATTCTCCCAGTTTCTCCGTCTCCGACGCATCTGCTCTGATGATGCTACCTTCCATGACGGTGCTTCTGATATGACCTCCTTTTTCCTCAACCGAGGATTTCCCCGCACTGTGGTTGACAGGGCCCTCAACCGTGTCCGACCCATTCCCCGCACCTCTACCCTCACCCCTTCCCCTCCCTCCCAGAACCGTGACAGGGTTCCCCTTGTCCTCACTTTTCATCCCACCAGCCTCCATATCCAAAGGATCATCCTCCGCCATTTTCGCCACCTCCAGCGTGATGCCACTACCAGTCGCATCTTCCCCTCCCTTCCCCTGTCAGCATTCCGAAGGGATCGTTCCCTCCGCGACACCCTGGTCCACTCCTCCATTACCCCCACCACCTCGTCCCCGTCCCAGGGCACCTTCCCTTGCAATCGCAGGAGGTGTAATACCTGCCCATTTACCTCCTCTCTCCTCACTATCCCAGGCCCCAAACACTCCTTTCAGGTGAAGCAGCGATTTACTTGTACTTCTTTCAATGTAGTATACTGTATTCGCTGCTCACAGTGTGGTCTCCTCTACATTGGGGAGACCAAGCGCAGACTGGGTGACCGCTTTGCGGAACATCTCCGCTCAGTCCGCAAGCAGGACCCTGAGCTTCCGGTTGCTTGCCATTTCAACACTCCCCCCTGCTCTCATGCTCACATCTCTGTCCTGGGATTGCTGCAGTGTTCCAGTGAACATCAACGCAAGCTCGAGGAACAGCATCTCATCTACCGATTAGGCACACTACAGCCTGCCGGACTGAACATTGAGTTCAATAATTACAGAGCATGACAGCCCCCCACTTTACTTTCATTTTTAGTCATTTTTAGTTATTTTTTCTTCCTTTTTTTTGCATTCCTTTTTACATTTTTTACAATCTTTTTTTGCATTTATTTCATTTCATCTTAGTTTGTTCAGTTTGCTTACCCACTGTTTTTTTCAGGTTGTTTTTCTTCAGGTTTGCACTTGCTGATGTTCAATATTCAGTATATTCACACCTAATCTGTACTAATGCTTTGTCTTTCAACACACCATTAACATATTGTTTGCCTTTGCTCCGTGACCTTTTGGTCAGCTATGTGGCCTGGTCCAATCTGCACCTTCTCCTTTGTTATCTCTTGCCCCACCCCCACCTCACTTGTTTATAATCTGTGACTTTTCTAATATTTGTCAGTTCCGAAGAAGGGTCACTGACCCGAAACGTTAACTCTGCTTCTCTTTCCACAGATGCTGCCAGACCTGCTGAGTGAATCCAGCATTTCTTGTTTTTGTTTCAGATTTCCAGCATCCGCAGTCTTTTGCTTTTACTCCCATCAAGGATGTTGGTCCCGTTCCAGTTCAGGTGCAACCCGTCCAACTTGTACAGGTCCTACCTTCGGCAGAAAACAGACCCAGTGATTCAGGAAACAAAAGCCCTCCCTCCTACACCATCTCCTCAGCCACGCATTCATCTGCTCTATCTTCCTAATCCTATACACACTAGCCCATGGCACTGGGAGTAATCCAGAGATTACAACTTTTGAGGTCCTACTTTTTAATCTGCTACCTTGCTCCCTAAATTCTTGTTGCAGGACCTCATCCCTCTTTCTACCTATGTCATTGTTACAATGTGGCCCTCCGGCTGTGTACCCTCACCCTCCAGAATACTCTGTCACCGCTCGGTGATATCCATGACCCTTGCACCAGGGAGGCAACATACCATCCTGGAATCATGTCTGCAACCACAGAATCGCCTATCTGTTCCTCTAACCACAGAAACCCCACCACTATTGCCCGCTTGTCCCTTTTTCTCCATCCCAGCACAGCTGAGTCAGCCATGATTCATGGTTGCGACTCTCGGTTCACTCTCCATAGGAAGCCTCTTTCCCATCGGTATTCAGAACAGAATACCGGTTAGAAAATGGGATGTCCTCTGGGGATTCCTGCACTACCTGCCCTGACCTCTATGTCCGTCTGACAGCCATCCAGTCACCCCCCGACTCTGCTTGCCTAGGCACCGGCTTGACCACCTCCTGAAACGTGCCATCCACGTAGTCCTCCACCTCACGGATGCGCCACAGTGACTCCAGCCGCCGCTCGAGCTCCGAAACCCGAAGCTCAAGCTTCTGCAACCGGAGACACTTTCTGCAGACATGTTCGCCAAGGTCACATGGCACGTCCACGACTTCCCACATTGCACAGGAGGTACATTCCACTTGGCCAAGCTGCCCTGCCATTACTTAACTTAACAATGAAATTTTGTGAGTGTAATAACTTACCAGCTATTTACACTCAGATTTTATCCGCTGTACCTTTGAGGTTGAGAATGCAGAAAAGAAAGAGACCAAAGAGCACCCTCCAGCGCCCCTTCGCCCCCAGCCAGTGAAAATACCCACACTCAACCCATCCCCTCAGTCTGTGCAAATAGCACTAGTACAGCTAGTAATTACTAATAGTTTCCAGTTAGTTATCCAAAGGCTTTATTTCAAAAGGAACCTTTTTTTTTTACTCTAGTCTATCCCAGCTATCCACATGCAATAACAACTTCCGTCCACTGACCAATCAGCCCACAGAATTTCAGTGATGTCACTGTTTTTTTTCCCACTTAATCCAAACCGAGCGTGTGCAGAAACAGTCAAAGAGTTCGATGTCGCTGCCCCGAACTTCAGACAAGTGAAGGGCCTCGAGCCCCGCTCTTTCTTTTATAGATCTGCTCCAATCCTGACTCCTTCCAGATCCGCCGCTGCCTGCCGCTGCCCCGGACTTCAGGTTTCTGTACGAAATCTATCCCATTTAACACAGTGTTAGTGCCACACGACACGATGGAGGGTATCCTCAATGTGAAGGCAGGACTTTGTCTCCACCAGGACTGTGCGGTGGTCACTCCTACCAATACTGTCATGGGCAGATGCATCTGCGGCAGGCAGATTGGTGAGGACGAGGTCAAGTAGGTTTTTCCCTCTTGTTGGCTCCCTCACCACCTGGCGCACTCACAGTCTGGCAGCTATGTCCTTTAGGACTCAGTCAGTAGTTGTGCTACTGAGCCACTCTTGGTGATGGATATTGAAATCCCCCACCCAGAGTACATTCTGCGCCCTTGTCACTCTCAGTTCTTCTTCCAAGTGCTGTTCAACATGGAGGAGTACTGACTCATCAGCTGAGGGAGGACAGTAGGTGGTAATCAGCAGGAGGTTTCCTTGCCCATGTTTGACCTGATGCCATGAGACTTCATGGGGTCTGGAGTGAATGTTGAGGACTCCCAGGGCAACTCCCTCCCGACTGTATACCACTGTGCCGCCACCTCTGCTGGGTCTGTCCTGCCGGTGGGACAGGACATACCCGGGAAGGTGATGGCAGTGTCTGGGACACTGTCTGTAAGGTATGATTCCGTGAGTATGACTATGTCAGGCTGTTGCTTAACTAGTCTGTGGGACAGCTCTCCTAACTTTGGCACAAGCCCCCAGATATTAGTAAGGAGGACTTTACAGGGTCGATAGGGCTGGGTTTGCCATTGTCTTTTCCGGTGTCTAGGTCAATGCTCGGTGGTCCATCCGGTTTCATTCCTCTTTATTGACTTCGTGGAGGTTAGATACAACTGAGTGTCTTGCTAGGCCATTATAGAGGGCATTTAAGAGTCAACCACATTGCTGTGGTTCTGGAGTCACATGTAGGTCAGACCAGCTAAGGACAGCAAATTTCCTTCCCTGAAGGACACAAGTGAACCAGATGGGTTTTTACAACAATTGACAATGGTTTCATAGCCATCATTAGACAGGATTTTAAGTCCAGATTTATTAATTGAATTCAAATTCCACCTTCTGCTGTGGTGGGATTCGCACCCATGTTCCCAGAGCAATACTCTGGGTCTCTGGATTACTAGTCCAGGGACAATTACGTTACGCCATCGCTTCCCTTTCCGTCTTAAATGAGAGACCCCTTATTCTGAAACTGTACCTCCTAGTTCTAGATTCCCCCATAAGGGGAAATATGCTCTCAGCATCTTTTCTGTCAAGTGACCTCAGGGTCATATAGGTTTTAATAGATCACCTCGCTATCTTCTGAACTCCAATGAGTATAGGCCCAGTCGGCTCAACCTTTCCTCATAAGCCAAGGTACTAAGGCAATTAAGGGATATGGGGATAATGCGGGAAG
This sequence comes from Heterodontus francisci, assembly GCF_036365525.1. Classification (NCBI taxonomy): domain Eukaryota; kingdom Metazoa; phylum Chordata; class Chondrichthyes; order Heterodontiformes; family Heterodontidae; genus Heterodontus; species Heterodontus francisci. The sequence continues at coordinate 587,500 of NC_090378.1, read as the reverse complement.
GTGGAATTGAGATAGAATGGTGGAACAGGCTCAAAGGGTCAAATGGCCTACTCCAGCTCCTCTGTTTTTATTTTCCTCGACTCCCCAACCAATGGACAAAGAACAAAAAACAAAGAACAGTACAGCACAGGAACAGGCCATTCGGCCCTCCAAGCCTGCACCGATCTTGATGCCTGCCTAAACTAAAACCTTCTGCACTTCCGGGGATCGTATCCCTCTATTCCCATCCTATTCATGTATTTGTCAAGATGTCTCTTAAATGTCGCTATCGTACCTGCTTCCACCACCTCCCCTGGCAGCAAGTTCCAGGCACTCACCACCCTCTGTGTAAAGAACTTGCCTCGCACATCCCCTCTAAACTTTGCCCCTCGCACCTTAAACCTATGTACCCTAGTAACTGACTCTTCCACCCTGGGAAAAAGCTTCTGACTATCCACTCTGTCCATGCCGTTTATAACTTTGTAAACCTCTATCATGTCCCCCCTCCATCTCTGTCATTCCAGTGAAAACAATCCGAGTTTATCCAACCTCTTCTCATAGCTAATGCCCTCCAGACCAGGCAACATCCTGGTAAACCTCTTCTGCACCCTCTCCAAAGCCTCCACGTCCTTCTGGTAGTGTGGCGACCAGAATTGCACGCAATATTCTAAGTGTGGCCTAACTAAGGTTCTGTACAGCTGCAACATGACTTGCCAATTTTTATACTCTATGCCCCGACCGATGAAGGCAAGCATGCCATATGCCTTCTTGACTACCTTATCCACCTGTGTTGCCACTTTTAGTGACCTGTGGACCTGTACGCCCAGATCTCTCTGCCTGTCAATACTCCTAAGGGGTCTGCCATTTACTGTATACCTCCCACCTGCATTAGACCTTCCAAAATGCATTAACTTACATTTGTCCGGATTAAACTCCATCTGCCATTTCTCCGCCCAAGTCTCCAACCGATCTATATCCTGCTGTATCCTCTGACAATCCTCATCATTATCCGCAACTCCACCAACCTTTGTGTCGTCCGCAAACTTACTAATCAGACCAGCTACATTTTCCTCCAAATCATTTATATATGCTACAAAGAGCAAAGGTCCCAGCACTGATCCCTGCGGAACACCACTAGTCACATCCCTCCATTCAGAGGAACACCACTAGTCACATCCCTCCATTCAGAAAAACACCATCCACTGATACCCTCTGTCATCTATGACCGAGCCAGTTCTGTATCCATCTTGCCAGCTCACCTCTGATCCTGTGTGACTTCACCCTTTGCACCAGTCTGCCATGCGGGACCTTGTCAAAGGCTTTACTAAAGTCCATATAGATAACATCTACTGCCCTTCCTTCATCAATCATCTTCGTCACTTCCTCAAAAAACTCAATCAAATTAGTAAGACACGACCTTCCCTCCACAAAACCATGCTGTCTCTCGCTAATAAGTTCATTTGTTTCCAAATGGGAGTAAATCCGTCCCGAAAAAACATCGCTAATAGTTTCCCTACCACTAACGTAAGGCTCACCGGCCTATAATTTCCTGGATTATCCTTGCCACCCTTCTTAAACAAAGGCACAACATTGGCTATTCTCCAGTCCTCTGGGATCTCACCTGTAGCCAATGAGGATGCAAAGATTTCTGTCAAGGCCCCAGCAATTTCTGCCCTTGCCTCCCTCAGTATTCTAGGGTAGATCCCATCAGGCCCTGTGGACTTATCTACCTTAATGCTTTGCAAGACACCCAACACCTCCTCCTTTTTGATAATGAGATGACTGAGACTATCTGCACTCCCTTCCCTAGGCTCATCATCCACCAAGTCCTTCTCCTTGGTGAATACTGATGCAAAGTACTCATTTAGTACCTCGCCCATTTCCTCTGGCTCCACACATAGATTCCCTTCTCTGTCCTTGAGTGGGCCAACCCTTTCCCTGGTTACCCTCTTGCTCTTTATATATGTATAAAAAGCTTTGGGATTTTCCTTAATCCTGTTTGCCAATGACTTTTCATGGCCCCTTTTAGCCCTCCTAATTACCAATGGAAATAGTTACTCTCTGTCTGTGTAATCTTCTAAATTTCAGGGAATACAAACCTAGTTCGTGTAATCTCTCCTCGTAATTTAACCCTTGGAGTCCAGGTATCATTCTGGTAATCTATGCTGCACTCCATTCAAAGCCAATATATCCTCCCTCTGGTGTGGTACTCAGAACTGCTCACAGGATTCCAGGTACAAGTACAAGTACTCCATTCGCCTTTTTGATTATTTTCTGTCAGGAACATCGCAATGCACTTGAAAGGATATTGGACAGGGAAGGGGATTTTACAATTGGCCCCATTCTGAATCAGATGTGAGAGTGGTGCCCACTGAGCAAAGCTGACAGGGTCACAATTGCCTCTCAGTAACATAAACCCATCATCACCATTCCACATACTGTTCTGAAACTCAAATATCTTTGTTCTCACCCCTCTGAATGTCTATTAAATAAGAAGTATACAAGTGAGAGATTCCAACACACTCAGGTTTTGTCTGACCCATTTCTCTTTTCCCAGACACTCTGCGTGAATATCACGGAGCAGAATCATAATTCCATTCTGAGCAAGCCTGTCGCCCTCGTTCTTGCTCAGAGAGAATTCTCAAATTGTCAACACCCAGTGAAAACCTTTCTATATAACTAACAGTCTGCAAGCATGAAATAAAAACAAAAATGCTGGAAATACTCAGCAGGTCTGGCAGCATCTGTGGAGAGAGAAGAAAGGTCACTGACCTGAAATGTTAACTCTGTTTCACTCTCCACAGATACTGCCAGACCTGCTGAGTATTTCCAGCATTTTTTGTTTTTATTTCAGATTTCCAGCATCTGTAGTATTTTGCTTTTAATTTAGTCTGCAAGCATGGCTTTGTTGGACGAGACATTAAACCCAGGCTCTGTCTACCATCTCAAGTGGATGTTAAAGATCCCATGACAGAGAACTGTGAAATGATGCATTTTAGCTAGAAGAATAAGGAGAGGCAATATGCATGCACACAAATCTTTGAAGGTGGCAGGGAAAGCTGCGAAGGCTGCAATAAATCACGAGGTTCTTGATTTTATTAAAGAGGAACAGAAAACAGAAGCAAGGAAGTTATGCTAAACTTTACTGAAACACTGGTTAGGCCTCAGCTGACATATTGTGTCCAGTTCTGGGCACTGCACTTAACAAAGGATGTCAAGGCATTAGAAAAGGTGTAGAAGATGGGTGGGTGGCACAGTTGTGCAGTGGTTAGCACTGGAACCTCACAGCTCCAGGGACCCCGGTTCGATTCTGGGTACTGCCTGTGCGGAGTTTGTAAGTTCTCCCTGTGACTGCGTGGGTTTTCGCCGGGTGCTCCTGTTTTCTCCCACAGTCAAAGACTTGTAGGTGATAGGTAAATTGGCCGTTGTAAATTGTCCCTAGTGTAGGTAGGTGGTAAGATCCTATTTTTCTCCTTATTATTATGATCAAAATGTTCCATGGTACATTGAAGGTATGGCAGGCTGTGGGAGATTAGTGCTCGAAACCAGTGATCGTGTGCTTGTCACTGCTGCTGATTATTTGAGAAGAGCTCCCCCCCCACCCTGCGCTCCCTCTCCACGCTCCCCACCCGCGCTCCCCACTCGCGCTCCCCACCCCCCCATGGCTGCTTTATATGGTGGCCACAATTGGTCTGCAAATTTTAGAATAAATTCACTGACTCCCTGCACCATCTCCACCATTGCGTTAAACGGATCTCCTTTCCTTTGTCCCATTGTTTCATAGCCTCATTGGTTCCCTGGCATGTTTTACTCTTGGCAGGGAGTTTGCTAAATACCTTTGGGTTCAGGGTAAATCGTAATATTTTCTTTTCTCCTCCTTGACATACCCCTTGATTCCCTGAGAGATCTTGTGGTTGTCAATCATCTCAGCTCCAGGACATCGCTGCTGGAATCCCTCAGGGTGGTGTCATCGGCCCAACCTTCTTCAGCTGCTTCATCCGTGACCTTCCCTCCAACATAAAGTCAGGGGAAGAGGGGATATTCGCTGATGAGTGCACAGTGATCAGCTCCATTCACAACTCCTCAGATACTGAAGTAGCCCATGCCCACATGTAGCAAGAGCTGGACAACATCCAGGCTTGGGCTGATAAGTGGCAAGTAACATTCATGCCACACAAGTGCCAGGCAATGATCATCTCAAACAAGAAAGAATCTAACCATCTCTCCTTGATGTTCAACAGCATCACCATCGCTGAATCCCCCACTATCAACATCCTGGGAGTTACCATTGACCAGAAACTGAATTGAAGTAGCCATATAAATACAGTGGCTACAAGAGCAGGTCAGAGGCTGGGAATTCTGTGGTGAGTAACTCACCTCCTGACTCCCCAAAGCCTGTCCACCATCTACAAGGCACAAGTCAGGAGTGTGATGGAATACTCTCCACTTGCCTGGATCAGTACAGCTCCAAAAACGCTCATGAGGCTCAACACCATTCAGGACAAAACAGCCCACTTGATTGGCACCTCATACACCACCTTCAACATTCACTCCCTCCACCACTGATGCACAGTGACAGCAGTGTGTACCATCTACAAGATGCACTGCAGCAACTCACCAAGGCTCCTTCAACAGCACCTTCCAAACCCGTGACCTCTTCCACCTAGAAGGACAAGGACATACAGGCTAATGGAAACACCACCACCTGCAAGTTCCCCTCCAAGTCACACATCATCCTAACTTGGAACTATATTGTCGTTCCTTCAAGGACTATAAAGTCTTAAAAGCTGTATATTCGCTGCAAGAAGTCTGTATGCTAATCTTGTAAAACCAGATGTGAGTAAATCAAGTGACTTTCACAGTTTGGCAGTAATGTAATTAACAGAAGAACTACCTCATTGTCTGGAGAGTTGATAGTCTGCTGGGGCGGGAACCTGGTGGGACAGTTTCAACTGCAATTAGTATCAGTTGGAAACAACCCTGGCCACAAGATTTGTAAGTGGTCTGTAAGTGGTACCTCTGTCAGCTTAGCAATAGTTAAAGTTAACCAAGGAAAGACTGATCACACACCCGCTGGCCACTCACTCACAGTTTATGCATGAGAGGAGCATGCATGATGAAAGGGTATAAGATAGATCTGTTCCGGAGCATAGCAGTAAAGAAATGAGGAAGAGAAGGAAGAGGAAAGTTACAGGTCAGCCCTGAGCAACTAGGAAGAGGAAGGATCCAGGTCAGGCCAGACCTCAGCGACCTGCAATTATCTCAGATGGACTATCCAAGGGGTAGTTGTATGTCTAACAACTTAATATTGGAATAAGTGCAGTTTACTTCGCTTACTGAATATCTGTTCAATAAAATCCTATTCAGTTTATACGCTTATCCTTGTGGTTTCTGTGTAAGTCTTAGGCTCTGAACAAAGTGAAAGACTTTTCAAAGTCTCTCAGTAAAAAGTCTTACAACCTTCTCAAAGGCAATGAGAGATGGATGATCCTGGAATAGTGAGTAGTTTTAGCAGTTGAGGGCAGGACCTGATAGTGTTTTATGTGACCTAGCCAGATCTGACAGTGGATGCTAAACCAGTTGCTTGACACATTCTTTTAAGTCTGTGCCCCTCGAACTTAAGGGAGCAGAGAGGAGGGCCATGCGGGGGGGAGAGCAGCCAGAGTGAGAGAGAGTAATGGTTTTATTGGGACTGGAGCATCAAAGTTGGAGGTGAGGGTGCATTGATCAAATCAGTAACTGATCATCATCAGCGTTCTCTGGATTACTCCCTGTGCCACGTGCCAGTGAGGCTAGAAATAGGAAGATAGTGCAGCTAAACACGTGGCTGAGTAGATGGTGTAGAAGGGAGGGTTTCAGATATCTGGACCATTGGGCTCTCTTCAGGGACAGATGGGACCTGTACAAGAAGGACGGGTTGCATCTAAACTGGAAGGGCACGAATATCCTGGCTGCGAGGTTTTCTAGCGTCACTCGGGAGGGTTTAAACTAGTGTGGCAGGGGGGTGGGAACCAGAGCAGTAGGACAGCTAGTGAAGTAAATGAGGAGGAACTAGTAAATAAGAAACAAAAACAAGAAATGCTGGATTGACTGAGCAGGTCTGGCAGCATCTGTGGAAAGAGAAGCAGAGTTAACGTTTCAGGTCAGTGACCCTTCTTCGGAACTGACAAATATTAGAAAAGTCACAGATTATAAACAAGTGAGGTGGGGGTTGGGCAAGAGATAACAAAGGAGAAGGTGCAGATTGGACCAGGCCACATAGCTGACCAAAAGGTCACGGAGCAAAGGCAAACAATATGTTAATGGTGTGTTGAAAGACAAAGCATTAGTACAGATTAGGTGTGAATATACTGAATATTGAACAGCAGCAAGTGCAAACCTGAAGAAAAACAACCTGAAAAAAACAGTGGGTAAGCAAACTGAACAAACTAAGATGAAATGAAATAAATGCAAAAAAAGATTGTAAAAAATGTAAAAAGGAATGCAAAAAAAAGGAAGAAAAAATAACTAAAAATGACTAAAAATGAAAGTAAAGTGGGGGGCTGTCATGCTCTGAAATTATTGAACTCAATGTTCAGTCCGGCAGGCTGTAGTGTGCCTAATCGGTAGATGAGATGCTGTTCCTCAAGTTTGCGTTGATGTTCACTGGAACACTGCAGCAATCCCAGGACAGAGATGTGAGCATGAGAGCAGGGGGGAGTGTTGAAATGGCAAGCAACCGGAAGCTCAGGGTCCTGCTTGCGGACTGAGCGGAGATGTTCCGCAAAGCGGTCACCCAGTCTGCGCTTGGTCTCCCCAATGTAGAGGAGACCACACTGTGAGCAGCGAATACAGTATACTACATTGAAAGAAGTACAAGTAAATCGCTGCTTCACCTGAAAGGAGTGTTTGGGGCCTGGGATAGTGAGGAGAGAGGAGGTAAATGGGCAGGTATTACACCTCCTGCGATTGCAAGGGAAGGTGCCCTGGGACGGGGACGAGGTGGTGGGGGTAATGGAGGAGTGGACCAGGGTGTCGCGGAGGGAACGATCCCTTCGGAATGCTGACAGGGGAAGGGAGGGGAAGATGCGACTGGTAGTGGCATCACGCTGGAGGTGGCGAAAATGGCGGAGGATGATCCTTTGGATATGGAGGCTGGTGGGATGAAAAGTGAGGACAAGGGGAACCCTGTCACGGTTCTGGGAGGGAGGGGAAGGGGTGAGGGTAGAGGTGCGGGGAATGGGTCGGACACGGTTGAGGGCCCTGTCAACCACAGTGCGGGGAAATCCTCGGTTGAGGAAAAAGGAGGTCATATCAGAAGCACCGTCATGGAAGGTAGCATCATCAGAGCAGATGCGTCGGAGACGGAGAAACTGGGAGAATGGAATGGAGTCCTTACAGGAGGTAGGGTGTGAAGAAGTGTAATCGAGGTAGCTGTGGGAGTCAGTGGGCTTATAATGGATATTGGTAGACAACCTATCCCCAGAGATGGAGACAGAGAAGTCGAGGAAGGGAAGGGAAGTGTCAGAGATGGACCATGTAAAGGTGAGAGAAGGGTGGAAATTGGAAGCAAAGTTGATAAAGTTTTCTAGTTCGGGGCGGGAGCAGGAAACGGCACTGATACAGTCATCAATGTACCGGAAAAGGTCTCAGTTTTATCCCCTTACGCCCCCACCTCAATGAATTTCGCGCTCAGCATGACGTTGAGCTCTTCTTCCGTCGCCTCCGCCTCCGGGCTCACTTCTTCGACCAGGAGTCCTCCGCCCGACCAGCAGACCCATTCACCCGCCTCCAGCATTCTCCCTCTACCTGGACCCCTCACCCTGGCCTCTTACCCGCTCTTGATCTCTTCATTGAAAACTGTCGGCGAGACATTGGTCGTCTCAATTTCTCTGCCCCCCTCACTCACTCTAACCTGTCCCCCTCTGAACTTGAGGCACTCCGTTCTCTCAGGTCTAACCCCGACATGGTCATCAAACCTGCAGACAAGGGTGGTGCTGTTGTTGTATGGCGTACCGACCTCTACCTTGCAGAAGCTCAACGCCAACTCACAGACACCTCTTCCTACCTCCCTCTGGACCATGACCCCACCACCGAACATCAAGCCACCGTCCAAAGGACTGTCACTGACCTCATCTCCTCTGGAGATCTTCCCTCTACAGCTTCCAACCTCATAGTCCCGCAACCCCGGACAGCCCGCTTCTACCTCCTTCCCAAAATCCACAAACGGGACTGTCCCGGCAGACCCATTGTGTCAGCCTGCTCCTGCCCCACTGAACTTATTTCTTCCTATCTAGACTCTATCTTTTCTCCGCTGGTCCAGTCTCTTCCCACCTACATCCGTGACTCTTCTGACGCCCTACGTCATTTTGACAATTTCCAGTTTCCTGGTCCCAACCGCCTCCTCTTCACTATGGACGTCCAATCGCTCTACACCTGCATCCCCCACCAGGATGGTTTGAGGGCTCTCCGCTTCTTCCTGGAACAGAGGCCCAACCAGTCCCCATCCACCAACACCCTCCTCCGCCTGGCTGAACTTGTTCTCACATTGAACAACTTCTCCTTCAACTCCATGCATTTCCTTCAAGTAAAAGGTGTCGCTATGGGTACCCGCATGGGTCCTAGTTATGCCTGTCTTTTTGTGGGACATGTCGAGCATTCTTTGTTCCAGTCCTACTCAGGCCCCCTCCCCCTACTCTTTTGCCGGTACATTGATGACTGTATCGGTGCCATTTCCTGCTCCCGCCCCGAACTAGAAAACTTTATCAACTTTGCTTCCAATTTCCACCCTTCTCTCACCTTTACATGGTCCATCTCTGACACTTCCCTTCCCTTCCTCGACTTCTCTGTCTCCATCTCTGGGGATAGGTTGTCTACCAATATCCATTATAAGCCCACTGACTCCCACAGCTACCTCGACTACACTTCTTCACACCCTACCTCCTGTAAGGACTCCATTCCATTCTCCCAGTTTCTCCGTCTCCGACGCATCTGCTCTGATGATGCTACCTTCCATGACGGTGCTTCTGATATGACCTCCTTTTTCCTCAACCGAGGATTTCCCCCCACTGTGGTTGACAGGGCCCTCAACCGTGTCCAACCCATTCCCCGCACCTCTACCCTCACCCCTTCCCCTCCCTCCCAGAACCGTGACAGGGCTCCCCTTGTCCTCACTTTTCATCCCACCAGCCTCCATATCCAAAGGATCATCCTCCGCCATTTTCACCACCTCCAGCGTGATGCCACTACCAGTCGCATCTTCCCCTCCCTTCCCCTGTCAGCATTCCGAAGGGATCGTTCCCTCCGTGCCACCCTGGTCCACTCCTCCATTACCCCCACCACCTCGTCCCCGGCCCAGGGCACCATCCCTTGCAATCGCAGGAGGTGTAATACCTGCCCATTTACCTCCTCTCTCCTCACTATCCCAGGCCCCAAACACTCCTTTCAGGTGAAGCAGCGATTTACTTGTACTTCTTTCAATGTAGTATGCTGTATTCGCTGCTCACAGTGTGGTCTCCTCTACATTGGGGAGACCAAGCGCAGACTGGGTGACCGCTTTGCGGAACATCTCTGCTCAGTCCGCAAGCAGGACCCTGAGCTTCCGGTTGCTTGCCATTTCAACACTCCCCCCTGCTCTCATGCTCACATCTCTGTCCTGGGATTGCTGCAGTGTTCCAGTGAACATCAACGCAAACTCGAGGAACAGCATCTCATCTACCGATTAGGCACACTACAGCCTGCCGGACTGAACATTGAGTTCAATAATTTCAGAGCATGACAGCCCCCCACTTTACTTTCATTTTTAGTCATTTTTAGTTATTTTTTCTTCCTTTTTTTTGCATTCCTTTTTACATTTTTTACAATCTTTTTTTGCATTTATTTCATTTCATCTTAGTTTGTTCAGTTTGCTTACCCACTGTTTTTTTCAGGTTGTTTTTTTTCTTCAGGTTTGCACTTGCTGATGTTCAATATTCAGTGTATTCACACCTAATCTGTACTAATGCTTTGTCTTTCAACACACCATTAACATATTGTTTGCCTTTGCTCCGTGACCTTTTGGTCAGCTATGTGGCCTGGTCCAATCTGCACCTTCTCCTTTGTTACCTCTTGCCCAACCCCCACCTCACTTGTTTATAATCTGTGACTTTTCTAATATTTGTCAGTTCCGAAGAAGGATCACTGACCTGAAACGTTAACTCTGCTTCTCTTTCCACAGATGCTGCCAGACCTGCTGAGTGAATCCAGCATTTCTTGTTTTTGTTTCAGATTTCCAGCATCCGCAGTATTTTGCTTTTACATAGTAAATAAGGCCAGTAGGACTAAGAGGAAGAGCAGGCAGGGAGAGGTTGCTGAGCACAGCGGGACTGGTGGTCTGAAGTGCATTTGTTTCAATGCGAGAAGTATAACAGGTAAGGCAGATGAACTTAGAGCTTGGATTAGTACTTGGAAATATGATGTTGTTGCTTTACAGAGACTTGGTTGAGGGAAGGGCAGGATTGGCAGCTAAATGTTCCAGGCTTTAGAAGCTTCAGGCGGGATAGAGGGGGATGTAAAAGGGGTGGGGGAGTTGCATTACTGGTTAAGGAGAATATCACAGCTGTACTGCGGGAGGACACCTCAGAGAGTTCATGCAGCGAGGCAATATGGGTGGAGCTCATGAATCGGAAGGGTGCAGTCACAATGTTGGGGGTTTACTACAGGCCTCCCAACAACCTGTGGGAGGTAGAGGAGCAGATATGTAGACAGATTTTGGAAAGATGTAAAGGTAACAGGGTTGCAGTGATGGGTGGTTTTAACTTCCCCAATATTGACTGGGACTTACTTAGTGCTAGGGGCTTGGATGGGGCAGAATTTGTGAGGAGCATCCAGGAGGGCTTCTTGAAACAGTATGTAGATAGTCCAACTAGGGATGGGGCCATTCTGGACCTGGTATTGGGGAATGAACCCGGCCAGGTGGTCGAAGTTTCAGTGGGGGAGCATTTCGGGAGCAGTGACCATAATTCCATAAGTTTTAAGGTACTTGTGGATAAGGATAAGAGTAGTCCTCGGGTGAAGGTGCTAAATTGGGGGAAGGCTAATTATAACAATATTAGGCAGGAAGTGAAGAATTTAGATTGGGGGCGGCTGTTTGAGGGTAAATCAACATCTGACATGTGGGAGTCTTTCAAACGTCAGTTGATTAGAATCCAGGACCAGCATGTTCCAGTGAGGAAGAAAGACAAGTTTGGCAAGTTTCAGGAAGCTTGGATAACGCGGGATATTGTGAGCCTAGTCAAAAAGAAAAAGGAAGCATTCGTAAGGGCTGGAAGGCTAGGAACAGATGAAGCACTTGAGGAATATAAAGACAGTAGGAAGGAACTTAAGCAAGGAGTTAGGAGGGCTAAAAGGGGTCATGAAAAGTCATTGGCAAACAGGATTAAGGAAAATCCCAAGGCTTTTTATACATATATAAAGAGCAAGAGGGTAACCAGGGAAAGGGTTGGCCCACTCAAGGACAGAGATGGGAATCTATGCGTGGAGCCAGAGGAAATGGGTGAGGTGCTAAATGAGTACTTTGCATCAGTATTCACCAAGGAGAAGGACTTGGTGGATGATGAGCCTAGGGAAGGGAGTGCAGATAGTCTCAGTCATCTCATTATCAAAAAGGAGGAGGTGTTGGGTGTCTTGCAAAGCATTAAGGTAGATAAGTCCCCAGGGCCTGATGGGATCTACCTTAGAATACTGAGGGAGGCAAGGGAAGAAATTACTGGGGCCTTGACAGAAATCTTTGCATCCTCATTGGCTACAGGCGAGGTCCCAGAGGACTGGAGAATAGCCAATGTTGTTCCTTTATTTAAGAAGGGTGGTAAGGATAATTCAGGAAATTATAGGTCGGTGAGCCTTCCGTCAATGGTAGGGAAACTATTAGAGAGAATTCTTCGGGACAGGATTTACTCCCATTTGGAAACAAACGAACTTATTAGCGAGAGACAGCATGGTTTTGTGAAGGGGAGGTCGTGTCTTACTAATTTGATTGAGTTTTTTGAGGAAGTGACGAAGATGATTGATGAGGGAAGTGCAGTGGATGTTGTCTATAGGGACTTTAGTAAAGCCTTTGACAAGGTCCCGCATGGCAGACTGGTGCAAAAGGTGAAGTCACACGGGATCAGAGGTGAGCTGGCAAGATGGATACAGAACTGGCTCGGTCACAGAAGGTTGGTGGAGTCGCGGATAATGATGAGGATTGTCAGAGGATACAGCAGGATATAGATCGGTTGGAGACTTGGGCGGAGAAATAGCAGATGGAGTTTAATCCGGACAAATGTGAGGTAATGCATTTTGGAAGGTCTAATGCAGGTGGGAGGTATACAGTAAATGGCAGAACCCTTAGGAGTATTGACAGGCAGAGAGATCTGGGCGTACAGGTCCACAGGTCACTGAAAGTGGCAACGCAGGTGGATAAGGTAGTCAAGAAGGCAAACGGCATGCTTGCCTTCATCGGTCGGGGCATAGAGTATAAAAATTGGCAAGTCATGTTGCAGCTGTACAGAACCTTAGTTAGGCCACACTTAGAATATTGCGTGCAATTCTGGTCGCCACACTACCAGAAGGACGTGGAGGCTTTGGAGAGGGTACAGAGGAGGTTTACCAGGATGTTGCCTGGTCTGGAGGGCATTAGCTATGAGGAGAGGTTGGAAAAACTCGGATTGTTTTCACTGGAACGACGGAGGTGGAGGGGTGACATGATAGAGGTTTACAAAATTATGAGCGGCGTGGACAGAGTGGATAGTCAGAAGCTTTTTCCCAGGGTGGAAGAGTCAGTTCCTAGGGGACATAGGTTTAAGGTGCGAGGGGCAAAGTTTAGAGGATGTGCGAGGCAAGCTTTTTACACAGAGGGTGGTGAGTGCCTGGAACTTGCTGCCAGGGGAGGTGGTGGAAGCAGATACGATAGCGACGTTTAAGAGACATCTTGACAAATATATGAATAGGATGGGAATAGAGGGATATGGGCCCCGGAAGTGCAGGAGGTGTTAGTTTAGGCAGGCATCAAGATCGGCGCAGGCTTGGAGGGCCGAATGGCCTGTTCCTGTGCTGTACTGTTCTTTGTTCTTGTTCTTTGTTCTTCTATAGACTGTCCCACTGAATTCTCATCTGAACTGCAGAAGCACAACAGAACTCATGTGCAACCTTACCCTTGGCAAACTGCCACCTGTGTTACTTTTCCCCCCAGCCCACACATGCAGGTCTCGTGCCAATGCTACCTGTTAAAGTATGTGCAATGTCAGTATCTGAGCCGGTGACTGCAAGCGTGAAATCGAGTGACGAGGGGACTTCATGTTCACTGCAATCAAGTTAATCAGCAGGCAACATGTAGTTGGTGCATTTCTTGCATCACATTCTGCAACAGATGTGGGTTAATCAACCATCAAAATCCTTGCACCAGGTTTTGAGGACCATTGAGTTGAGCTCCCAAAGAATCTTGCAGCACAGAAGGCGGCCATTCAGCCCATCATGTTGGTGCCAGCTCTTTAAAAGAACTATGCAATTAGTCCCACTCTCCCTGCTCTTTCCCCATAGCCCTGCAAATTTTTTCCCTTCCAGTATTTCTCCAATTCCCTTTTGAAAGTTATTATTGAATCTGCTTCCACCGCCCTTTCAGGCAGCGCATTCCAGATCACAACAACTCATGGTGTAAAAAAGAATTCTCCTCATCTCCCCCTCTGGTTCTTTTACCAATTACCTTAAATCATGTTAGTCAACACAATTTGTAAGTGAGGAATCCGTGTTGTATCTGTGTCTGAAATCCTGCAGAACTTTGCTGATAATTCCAGTCTTCACAGAAATCACAAATACCATCATGGTTAAAAAATACATTGCTTTCATTTAATCACAAATTCATGCATGCTTAAACACTAACCTGTCTGCAGTGTAACCATATATAGATCCAAAACAAGGGATCATAAATATAAAGTAAAAACAGAAAATGCTGGAAATACTCAGAACGTCCAGTAGCTTCTGTGGAGAGAGAATAAGCGTTAATGGCCAGTATTTAAGGAGAAGGCGGTGGCCCCTCCCACCACTGGAAAGTCGGGGGCTGAGCTGCCTCCGTCCGCCCTGGAAGCCACGGTGTTATTTTGTGTGGCTCAGCCGGTTAATTGGCTACAGTTGTGGGCTCCACCCCCATGAGGCAGGATGTCTCGCCTCCGGGCCAATCAGCTAGGCCCCAGCGAGGGGGAGGGGGGGGTGACCACCATGGGACACAGGGTGCCCAGTCAGGAGGGACACCCCCCCCCGCACAACCCACAGTGAGGCCGACAAGATTTACTGAACAGACTTCCCAGGTGGCAAGGTTCCATCCATTGCAGGTAAAATACCAGCAGAGGCGGGTAGGCAATGGGCACAGCAGCCACCGCCATCTCAATACCAGCAGAGGTGGGTAGGCAATGGGCACAGCAGCCACCGCCGTCCCAATACCAGCAGAGGTGGGTAGGCAATGGGCACAGTACCCACCGCCATCCCAATACCAGCAGAGGTGGGTAGGCAATGGGCACAGCACCCACCGCCGTCCCAATACCAGTAGAGGTGGGTAGGCAATGGGCACAGCACCCACCGCCGTCCCAATACCAGCAGAGGTGGGTAGGCAATGGGCACAGCACCCACCGCCGTCCCAATACCAGCAGAGGCGGGTAGACAATGGGCACAGCACCCACCGCCGTCCCAATACCAGCAGAGGCGGGTAGACAATGGGCAGAGCACCCACCGCCATCCCAATACCAGCAGAGGCGGGTAGGCAATGGGCACAGCACCCACCGCCATCCCAACTGATTTTACACCCACACGCCCCCCACTTCTCAGTCTGCTCCCAAGATGGGGGTTGGGGCACGTAAAACTCCGGCCAAAGTTAACACTTCAGGTTGATGACCTTTCATCAGAATACTTGAGGCGAGTAACATAGATGCATTTAAGGAGAAGCTAGATAAGCACATGAGGGAGAAAGGAATAGAAGGATGGGACTGGAAGGCTGTTTCCAGTGGGGTTCCGTAGGGCTCAATATTAGGTCCCTTGCTGTTTGTGGTATATATCAATCAGTTGGACTTGAATGTAGGGGGTTTGCTGAAGAAGTTTGCAGAAAATACAAAAATTGGTCGTGTTGTTGACAAAGAAGTAGAAGGTTGTTGATGGCAGGAAAAAATCAATGGAGTGGTCAGGTGAGCAGACCAGTGGCAAATGGAGTTCAATCTGGAGAAGTGTGAGGTAATGCATTTGGGGAGGGTTAACAAGGCAAGGGAATAAACAATAAATGGTCAGATACTGAGAAGTGTAGAGGAACAGAGGGACCTTGGAGAGCAAATCCACAGATCGCTGAAGGTGGCTGGACAGGTAGATAAGGTGGTCAATAAGGCTGCGGGATACTTGCCTTTATTAGCTGAGGTATAGAATATAAGAGCTGGGAGATTATGCTGGAACTGTTTAAAACACTAGTTAGGCCACAGCTGGAGTACTGTGTGCAGTTCTGGTCACCGCACTATAGGAAAGATGTGATTGCACTCGGGAGGGTGCAGAGGAGATTTACGAGGACTGAAGAATTTTAGTTATGAGGAAAGATTGGATCAGCTAGGGTTGTTTTCTTTGGAACAGAGGAGGCTTCAGTAAGGCGTTTGATAAGGTTCCCCATGGTAGGCTGATGGAGAAAGTGAAGGCGCATGGGGTCCAAGGTGTACTAGCTAGATGGATAAAGAACTGGCTGGGCAACAGGAGACAGAGAGTAGCAGTGGAAGGGAGTTTCTCAAAATGGAGACGTGTGACTAGTGGTGTTCCACAGGGATCCGTGCTGGGACCACTGTTGTTTGTGATATACATAAATGATTTGGAGGAAAGTATAGGTGGTCTGATTAGCAAGTTTGCAGACGACACTAAGATTGGTGGAGTAGCAGATAGTGAAGGGGACTGTCAGAGAATACAGCAGAATATAGATAGATTGGAGAGTTGGGCAGAGAAATGGCAGATGGAGTTCAATCAGGGCAAATGCGAGGTGATGCATTTTGGAATATCCAATTCAAGAGTGAACTATACAGTAAATGGAAAAGTCCTGGGGAAAATTGATGTACAGAGAGATTTGGGTGTTCAGGTACATTGTTCCCTGAAGGTGGCAACGCAGGTCAATAGAGTGGTCAAGAAGGCATACGGCATGCTTTCCTTCATCGGACGGGGTATTGAGTACAAGGGTTGGCAGGTCATGTTACAGTTGTATAAGACTTTGGTTCGGCCACATTTGGAATACTGCGTGCAGTTCTGGTCGCCACATTACCAAAAGGATGTAGATGCTTTGGAGAGGGTGCAGAGGAGGTTCACCAGGATGTTGCCTGGTATGGAGGGCACTAGCTATGAAGAGAGGTTGAGTAGATTAGGATTATTTTCATTAGAAAGACGGAGGTTGAGGGGGGACCTGATTGAGGTGTACAAAATCATGAGAGGTATAGACAGGGTGGATAGCAAGAAGCCTTTTCCCAGAGTGGGGGATTCAATTACTAGGGGTCACGAGTTCAAAGTGAGATGGGAAAAGTTTAGGGGGGATATGCGTGGAAAGTTCTTTACGCAGAGGGTGATGGGTGCCTGGAACGCGTTGCCAGCGGAGGTGGTAGACGTGGGGACGATAGCATCTTTTAAGATGTATCTAGACAGATACATGAATGGGCAGGAAGTAAAGAGATACAGACCCTTAGAAAATAGGTGACATGTTTAGATAGAGGATCTGGATCGGCGCAGGCTTGGAGGGCCGAAGGGCCTGTTCCTGTGCTGTAATTTTCTTTGTTCTTTGTTCTTTGTTCTTTGCTGAGGGGAGACCTAATTGAAATTAAAGACCAATTTAAGATTGTCAGTAGGGCTCGCAGTGTGGTGCATTTGTGTGTACTGGAAGTTACATATAGTAACACACAGGGCCCTGTTCTTTGCAGACAGAAAGAATACGCATAAACATTATATCTGTTTCAGCTGAACAAAATAAGTGCCAGCCATTCACTGGTTCATTCCTCAGGGCAATGCCTTGACCAATCAGACTCAAGCTGTCTGGTTTAAATTTTAACAAAGCTTGGCAGTTAACTGTCTATCACTGTAAACTGGTGCATTCGCATGACAGTGCATTAACCACTTGCCAACCAATGAACACTCTCTTCTCATGCAGTATAAGTTGTTGTTTTCCCTTACATTGGTTATTCTTGCGATTGTCCTGATGAGTGCAAGATGAAAAGCTTCGACAACATGTCTCTATTTTCAGCAATACTAATTGAAATTATGAGGTGTCTAGATTCAGCGGATAGGAAGGCCTTATTCCCATTGCTTGAGGGGTCTATTATCAGGGGGCATGGATTTAGCATCAGAGGTACGGGTTTTAGAGGGGAGTTGAGGGGAATTTGTTTCACCCAGAGGGTGTTGGGGATCTCGAACTCATTGCCTGAAAAGGTCGTAGAGGCAGAAACACTCATAACGTTTAAAAGTACTTGGATATACACTTGAGGTTCTACAGACCAAGAGCTGGAAAGTTAGGCTGGATGGTTATTTGTCAGCCAGCGCGGACACGATGGGCTGAATGGCCTCCTCCCATGCTGTAAATTACCCTGATTCTATGATATGTTAATAGGGTGAGATGAAGAGGGGTGGGAGGAGGCCCGTGTGGAGCATAAAAACCAACGTGGAGCAGATGGGCCAAATGGCCTGTTTCTGTGGTGTGAATTCAATGTAACTCTGTGTTTTTTTTATTTGCTCAGGGGATGTTGGTGTCACTGGCCAGGCCAGCATTTATTGCCCATCCCTAATTGCCCTTGAAAAGGTGGTGGTGAGCTGCCTTCTTGAACTGCTTCAGTCCATGTGGGGTAGGTATACCCACACTGCTGTTAGGAAGGGAGTTCCAGGATTTTGACGCAGTGACAGTGAAGGAACGGCGATATAGTTCCAAGTCAGGATGGTGTGTGACTTGCACGGGAACTTGCAGGTGGTAATGTGTGTATGGTGTTGAGGTACAGATCAGCCATGATCGAATTAAATTGGAATAGGCTCGATGGATGAATGTTCCAATCAGTATCACAAACAGAATTATAAAACAGAAATAAAAACAAGAAATGCTGGATTCACTCAGCAGGTCTGGCAGCATCTGTGGAAAGAGAAGCAGAGTTAACATTTCGGGTCAGTGACCCTTCTTCGGAACTGACAAATATTAGAAATGTCACAGGTTAGAAGCAAGTAAAGTGGGGGTGGGGCAAGAGATAACAAAGGAGAAGGTGTAGATTGGACCAGGTCACATAGCTGACCAAAAGGTCATGGAGCAAAGGCAAACAATATGTCAATGGTGTGTTGAAAGACAAAGCATTAGTAGATTGGGTGTTAACGGACTGAAGATTGAACAGCAGCAAGTACAAACATGAAAAAAAGCAGTGGGTAAGCAAACTGAACAAACTAAGATGAAATGAAATAAACATTTAAAAAATTGTAAAAAATGTAAAAAAGAAAAAAAGAAAAAATAACTAAAAATAAAAGTAAAATGGGGGGCCCATCATGCTCTGAAATTATTGAACTCAATGTTCAATCCGGCAGGCTGTAGGGTGCCTAATCGGTAAATGAGATGCTGTTCCTCGAGCTTGCGTTGATGTTGCACATTCCTGAAACCATTTGCAAGAATCTTTTCTGCACCCTCTCTAATGTCTTAGCATCCTTCCTGAAGTGCGGTGGCCAGAAGTGGACACAATACTCCAGTTGAGGCTGAACCAGTGTTTTGTACAGATTTATCATAACTTCCCTGTTTTCATACTCTATGCCTCTATTTATAAAGCCCAGGATACCATCCACCTTCTCAACCTGTCCTGCCACCTTCAATGACTTGAACATAAGAACATAAGAACTCGGAGCAGGAGTAGGCAATTCAGCCCCTCGAACCTGCTCCGCCATTCAATACGATTATGGCTGATCTCATCTCGGCCACAACTCCAGTTTCCTGCCCGTTCTCCATAACCTTTCAACCCATTACTAATTAAAAATCTGTCTATCTCCTCCTTAAATTTACTCAATGTCTCGGCATCCACCGCACTCTGGGGTAGTGAATTCCACAGACTCACAACCCTTTGAGAGAAGTAATTTCTCCTCATCTCTGTTTTAAATCTGCTACCCCTTATCCTAAAACTATGACCTCTCATTTTAGATTGCCCCACCAGAGGAAACATCCTCTCTTAGTCTACTTTGTCAATCCCCTTAATCATCTTATATACCTCAATTAGATCTCCTCTCATTCTTCTAAACTCTAGAGAGTAAAGGCCTAAACTGCTCAATCTCTCTTCATAAGACAAAACCCTCATCTCTGGAATCAATCTAGTGAACCTCCTCTGAACTGCCTCCAATGCAACTACATCCCTCCTCAAGTAAGGGGACCAAAACTGTACGCAATACTCCAGGTGCGGTCTCACGAATGCCTTGTACAGTTGCAGCAACACTTCCATACTTTTATACTCTATTCCTTTAGCAATAAATGCCAAAATTCCATTTGCCTTTCTTAATACCTGCTGCACCTGCATACTAGTTTTCTGCGATTCATGCATGAGGACACCCAGATCTCTCTGCACCGAAGCACTGTGAAGTTTCTCTCCATTTAGATAATAATTTGCCTTTCTATTCTTCCGACCAAAATGGATAACCTCACATTTATCTACGTTAAACTCCATCTGCCCAATTTTGGCCCATTCACCTAACCTATCCATATCCATTTGTAAATTTCTTATTTCTTTATTGCAACTTACTATCCCACCTATTTTAGTGTCATCTGCAAATTTGGCTATTTTTATCCCTGCATCCCAGTCATTAATATTGATTGTAAGTAGTTGGGGCCCAAGGAACGAACCCTGTGGCACCCCACTAGTTACATCTTGCCAACCAGAAAATGATCCAATTATCCTGACTCTCTGTTTTCTGTTGGTTAGCCAATCCTCTATCCAAGCTAATAAATTGCCCCTAACCCCATGTGATCTTACCTTGTGTATTAACCTTTTGTGCGGCACCTTATCAAATGCCTTCTGGAAGTCCAGATATACTACATCTGCAGGATCCCCTTTACTTGTTACAGCGTCGAAGAACTCTAACAAATTAATCAAACACGATTTACCCTTCATAAAACCATGCTGACTCTGATGGATTGCGTTTTGACTTTCTAAATGTCCTGTTATTACTTCCTTAATAATGGATTCTAACAATTTCCCAATGACAGATATTAAACTAACTGGTCTATAGTTTCCTACTTTCTGCCTCCCTCCCTTTTTGAATAAGGACATTATATTAGCATTTTTCCAATCCACTGGAACCTTTCCCGCATCCAGAGAATTTTGGAATATTATAACCAATGGCTCCACTATCTCTGCGGCCACTTTCTTCAAGACCCTAGAATGTAGACCATCAGGCCCTGGGGACTTGTCTGCCTTCAATCCCAATAGTTTGCTCAGTACTTTTCCCTAGTGATGATGATTTTTCTAAGTTCCTCCCTTTCTATAGCCTCTGCATTACCTGTTACTATTGGGATGGTACTAGTGTCCTCCACCGTGAAAACTGAAGCAAAATACTGATTAGTGTCTCCGCCATTTCTGTGTTCCCCACTATTAACTCCCCAGTCTCATCCTCCAAGGGACCAACATTCACTTTAGCTACTCTCTTCCCTTTTATGTACTTATAGAAGCTTTTGCTATCCATTTTTATATTTCGCGCTAGTTTTCTTTCATAATTTACCTTTGCTCTTTTTATTACTTTTTTAGCAACCCTTTGTTGATCTTTAAAAGTTTCCCAATGTTCCAGCCTGCCACTGGCCTTTGCAATATGGTATGCCTTAGTTTTTGTCTTTATGTTATCCTTAACTTCCTTGCTTAGCCATGGATGTTTTCCCCCCTCTTACAATCTTTCTTCCTCTCTGGAATATATTTTAGTTGGGAGGAATTGAATATCTCCTTAAACAGTTTTGCACATATACACCCAAGTCCCACTGCTTCTGCACCCCTTTAGAATTGTACCCTTATTTTATATTGTCTTTCCTTGTTCTTCCTACCAAAATGAATCACTTCAGAATTTTCTGCATCAAATTTCATCTTTCACTTGTCCGCCCATTCCATCAACTTGTTTGTGTCTTCTAGAAGTCTATCATGATCCTCCTCACAGTTCACAATTCTTCCAAGGTTTGATCATCTGCAAATTTTGAAATTGTGCCCTGTACTCCCAAGTCTCGGTCATTAATGTATATCAAGAAAAGCAGTGGTCCGAATGCTGACCCCTGAAAAACCTCACTGTATATCAGGGATCTCCAACCTTTTCTTTAGTGAGAGCTGCTTCTGATAAACAAAAATTATCATGAGCTGCTTAAACATATTTTGAAAATATTAAGATATATAAATGAAAACTAAATATGTAGCTATTATAATTACATTATATCATATTTAATATGAAGGAAAACTGATCTTAACTTTATTCCAGTGGAATATACTTGACAGTGTATGCTGTCCAACAGTCCTATGAGGTTTGGCTTGTAACTGGAGAGGGAGACCCTGATGGAGTCGTTCAGATGCTCGTCGGTTTAGTCGGGTTCAAAATTTTGATTTGATAAAGTTCATGTCAGAAAAGGCGGCCACACAAAGATATGTGAAACCAAACTATGAAGCCACTTTCATTGCTGCTGTGCAGATATTGCGGTAACTCTCTCATATCCATCAGACTCCAGATATCAGTTGTAGGGTACCTTGACTTCAGTTGAATGTCATTTTGAAGATTAATAATCTCCATTTCCAAATCGGCACAATGCAGGTTAAACAGTGAGCTCACTTGTTCAGAAATGTCACTTGGATTCACTTCCATAAAGGAGTTTGAAGTAAACATCACACACGGCTCCGACTGCTTAAAGTCACGACATCTGCAGTTGAATTCTTGGCCAAGCCTGGTCAAGAGATCACTGTAAATGTACTTTCTGTCATCTCCAAGCTCAGCAGCAGCTTCATTTTCTCCCAGCATTTGGAGCCGGGATGGAATGTGCTGCTTTTTCTTTTCCTGCAATTGCTGTGCCCAAAAGTCCAGTTTTGATTTGAAAGCTTTCACTGGACTTATTGGGTGGAATTCCCAACTGCTGGACCCGGAAGCTGTCAAAACCTCTGCTCCCACTGCAAATCCCATTTCCAACTCAAATTTGTATTTAAATTAGCCATGCGGCGACAGACACAGGGATCATGTGGCAGGGGTGGCCTTTCATTGGTGGAATCCGATGTCACTGCCCCATGCAACATGATCGCCACAGATATAAAACATTCTGTGCTTTCAGCTGCAAGAAGCAGCAGCCTTCCTTTCATGAAAGTATCTTCAGAATAACTTAAATAGAAGTTTTTACTTAAACCAAAATGTTTTTGCCTCCCTAATTTTGTGAAACTCACCACCAACTTCATACCCTTTATTTTCCTGACAGCCAAAGTGAATCAAATGCCAGCCAGCAAGCAGCTTCCTGCCCCACGGTTCAGTGATGCCTCCCTGCAGGTTCTCCTCCAGGCCGTCAGGGAAAGGAGGGAGGTCCTCTTCCCTACAAATGAAGTGGAAAGACCCTCCCACCTCACCAAGGTGGCCAGGATGAAAGTAGCAGACGAGGTCTCGAACTGTGGGGTAGCTCGAAGAACATGGGTGCAGTGCAACAAGCAAATTGATGACTTGCTCAGATCTGCGAGGTTAAGTGGTCCTGGCGAGGCTGCTCCATTGATTTCTTCCATGGCTCAGTGTCTTTAAGGCACAGGGTAGGCAAGGAACGCAGTCGAATGCGTGAGCAGCCTTGACGTAATTTACTAAATGATGAAAATTGGCATTGATTAAGTAATTGGATGTGTCATAGGAACATAGGAGCAGGAGTAGGCCATTCAGCCCATCGAGCTTGCTCCACCATTCAGTACGATCATAGCTGATCATCTACTTCAATGCCTTTTTCCCACACTATCCTTATTTCCCTTCATGCCATTTGGTATCTAGAAATCTGACAATCTCTGCTTTAAACATACTTAATGACTGAGCTTCCACAGCCTTCTGGGGCACATAATTCCAAAGATTCGCACACCTCTGAGTTTTTTAAAAATTCATTCATGGGATATGGGCGTCGCTGGCTAGGCCAGCATTATTACCCATCCCTAATTGCCCTTGAGAAGGTGTTGGTGAGCTGTCTTCTTGAACCGCTGCAGTCCATGTGGGGTAGGTACACCCACAGTGCTGTTAGGGAGGGAGTTCCAGGATTTTGACCCAGCGACAGTGAAGGAACGGTGATATCGTTCCAAGTCAGGATGGTGTGTGACTTGGAGGAGAACTTGCAGGGGGTGGTGTTCCCAGGCATTTGCTGTCCTCGTCCTTCTAGTTGGTAGAGCTCATGGGTTTGGAAGGTGCTGTCGAAGGAGCCTTGGTGCATTTCTGCAGTGCATCTTGTAGATGGTACACACTGCTGCCACTATGCGTCGGTGGTGGAGGGAGTGAATGTTTGTGGATGGGGTGCCAATCAAGTGGGCTGCTTTGTTCTGGATGGTGTCGAGCTTCTTGAGTGTTGTTGGAGCTGCACCCATCCAGGCAGGTGAAGAGTATTCCATCACACTCCTGACTTGTGCCTTGTAGATGGTGGACAGGCTTTGGGGAGTCAGGAGGTGAGTTACTCACTGCAGGATTCCTAGCCTCTGTCCTGCTCTTGTAGCCACGGTATTTATATGGCTATTCCAGTTCATCACCTCATTCCATGACAGTATGAAAGGCACAATTCAGCATAGCGGCGCCTCATCAGACCCCTTTCCTATCATGAGTGGCGTGAAACAGGGCTGTGTTCTCGCACCCACACTGTTTGGGATCTTCTTCTCCCTGCTGCTCTCACATGCGTTCAAATCTTCAGAAGAAGGAATTTTCCTTCACACAAGATCAGGTGGCAGGTTGTTCAACCTTGCCCGTCTAAGAGCGAAGACCAAAGTACGGAAAGTCCTCATCAGGGAACTCCTCTTTGCTGACGATGCTGCATTAACATCTGGCAATCACTGGCAACTGAATCCCACGATTTGTGGTCAATGTCACAGGATTTCATGTCGCGTTTGCAGACGTCTTTAAACCGGAGACATGGATGGCCGGTGGGTCTGATACCAGTGACGAGCTCACTGAACAATGTGTCCTTGGGGATCCTGCCATCTTCCATGTGGCTCATTCTTTGAAACTCTAGAGAATACAGGCCCAGTTTCCCCAATCTCTCTTCATTGGACAGACTCGCCATCCTGAAAATATATCTGGTGAACCTTCATTGCACTTTGAGCACTTACCTTCCGGGAGACAGCAGCAGAGAGGAGTGGACCTGCGGGAAGAACACGGAGCGAGGAGCGGATAAATAGAGCCCGAGGATCGCGGCCAAGAGCACTTACCTTCTGGGAGAGCAGCGGAGAGGAGTCCAGTGCAGCGCAATTTAGAACATAGAACATAGAACAGTACAGCACAGTACAGGCCCTTCGGCCCACGATGTTGTGCCGAACCTTTAACCTACTCTAAGATCAAACTACCTACATATCCTTCATTCTACTATCATCCATGTACCTATCCAAGAGTCGCTTAAATGTCCCTAATGTATCTGCTTCTACTACCACCGCTGGCAGTGCATTCCACGCACCCACCACTCTCTGTGTAAAGAACCTACCTCTGACATCTCCCCGAAACCTTCCTCCAAGCACCTTAAAATTATGCCCCCTGGTGATAGCCCTTTCCACCCTGGGAAAAAGTCTCTGGCTATCCACTCTATCTATGCCTCTCATCATCTTGTACCCCTCTATCAAGTCACCTCTCATCCTTCTTCGCTCCAATGAGAAAAGCCCTAGCTCCCTCAACCTTTCTTCATAAGACATGCCCTCCAGTCCAGGCAGCATCCTGGTAAATCTCCTCTGCACCCTCTCTAAAGCTTCCACATCCTTCCTATAATGAGGCGACCAGAACTGAACACAATATTCCAAGTGTGGTCTAACCAGGGCCTTTATAGAGCTGCAGCATAACCTCGTGGCTCTTAAACTCAATCCCCCTGTTAATGAAAGCCAACACACCATACGCCTTCTTAACAACCCTATCAACTTGGGTGGCAACTTTGAGCGATCTATGGACATGGACCCCAAGATCCCTCTGTTCCTCCACACTGCCAAGAATCCTGTCTTTAAGCCTGTATTCTGCATTCAAATTCGAGCTTCCAAAATAAATCACTTCACACTTTTCCAGGTTGAACTCCATCTGCCACTTCTCAGCCCAGCTCTGCATCCTGTCAATGCCCCGTTGCAACCTACAACAGCCTTCCACACTATCCACAACTCCAGCAACCTTTGTGTCATCGGCAAACTTACTAACCCAGCCTTCCACTTCCTCATCCAAGTCATTTATAAAAATCACAAAGAGCAGAGGTCCCAGAACAGATCCCTGCGGAACACCACTGGTCACCGAGCTCCATGCTGAATACTTTCCATCTACTACCACCCTCTGAAAACAAAGTGAACAGTGACATCACAGGAAAGCTGCAAGGTGATTGGTTGGTGAGTAACTGCTGTTAGGGAGTATCAATAAATAGCTGGGTTAGTACACCACTGTTAGGGTGCGTGTGTAAGTAGCTGAGTTATAGCGTCTCTACAACTGGCAGACTAAA
Source organism: Heterodontus francisci (assembly GCF_036365525.1). Classification (NCBI taxonomy): domain Eukaryota; kingdom Metazoa; phylum Chordata; class Chondrichthyes; order Heterodontiformes; family Heterodontidae; genus Heterodontus; species Heterodontus francisci. The sequence goes on along the minus strand of NC_090378.1, from coordinate 561,885 downwards.
AAAAGAGTAAAAATTAAGTATTAATAATAAGGAGCAAGTGAGTAGCTGGTAAGTATTATTTTGAGTAAGGTTTATTTTAACTAGTGAACTGTATTGATTTTTAGTAGGATTTATCAGCACTAGTAAAGTTTTATTAGGAATTCTAAAGTTACGACCTGGTGAGAAAGGTGTCTAGGGTTCCCTCACAGCCTTCACCTGGTCTTACCGTAACAGGGCTTAATTTTAAACACATTGTGTTTTTAACTCCCCCTTGATGGATCCTTGTTCACCACTTTCCAATTATAAGGCAAAGAAACCAGCACAAACAGGCTTTCTTAGGTTTAAAAAAGAAAAGTTGAAACTTATTAAACTTGAACTTAAACTCCAATTCAGTTGATGCCTACAGATACACAGCATGCCCATGCTAGCATACATACACAATTCACAAATGCAAATAGAGACAGGAAAGAACAGACGAAAAATAAAGTGGAAAAGTTTGAGGCAATATCTGAAGAGTTTTTGTTACGGTTCATTGAACTCACTGTAGCTGGTCTGATTGGTAAGTTTGCCGACGACACAAAGGTTGGTGGAGTTGCGGATAATGATGAGGATTGTCAGAGGATACAGCAGGATATAGATCGGTTGGAGACTTGGGCGGAGAAATGGCAGATGGAGTTTAATCCGGACAAATGTGAGGTAATGCATTTTGGAAGATCTAATGCAGGTGGGAAGTATACAGTAAATGGCAGAACCCTTAGGAGTATTGACAGGCAGAGAGATCTGGGCGTACAGGGCCACAGGTCACTGAAAGTGGCAACGCAGGTGGATAAGGTAGTCAAGAAGGCATACGGCATGCTTGCCTTCATCGGTCAGGGCATAGAGTATGAAAATTGGCAAGTCATGCTGCAGCTGAACAGAACTTTAGTCAGGCCACACTTAGAATATTGCGTGCAATTCTGGTCGCCACACTACCAGAAGGATGTGGACGCTTTGGAGAGGGTACAGAAGAGGTTTACCAGGATGTTGCCTGGTCTGGAGGGCATTAGCTATGAGGAGAGGTTGGATAAACTCGGATTGTTTTCACTGGAGTGACGGAGGTGGAGGGGTGACATGATAGAGGTTTACAAAGTTATCAGAGGCATGGACAGAGTGGATAGTCAGAAGCTTTTTCCCAGGGTGAAAGAGTCAGTTACTGGGGGACATAGGTTTAAGGTGCGAGGGGCAAAGTTTAGAGGGGATGTGCGAGGCAAGTTTTTTACACAGAGGGTGGTGAGTGCCTGGAACATGCTGCCAGGGGAGGTGGTGGAAGCAGATACGATAGTGACGTTTAAGAGACATCTTGACAAATATATGAATAGGAAGGGAATAGAGGGATTTGGGCCCCGGAAGTGCAGAAGGTGTTAGTTTAGGCAGGCATCAAGATTGGCGCAGGCTTGGAGGGCCGAATGGCCTGTTCCTGTGCTGTACTGTTTTTTGTTCTTTGTTCTTTGTTCTGGAGTCCTTGATTGTAGGTAGATCTTGCTTTTCATTGGGGCCCAATATTCTTCTTAAACCTTGTTCGTTGTAGGAGACTTTTCTCTCTTGGGGTTCATGTGTATTCAGTGGATTCAGAGGCTTGTGAAAAAAAGATGGGAGCAGACAGGAGAGATCTTCTCAGTTCAGGAGCTAACAGACTTTCTGAATTCAAACTGTTTGTACAATTCGGAAAACCCCAGGTTAGTCATGTGAATAACTGGTCTGACCACATCTTGGATTGGATCACCTTAGCAGTCTCTGGAATGCTCCTGTTACACACCATACCCGGTGATCAAGGTCCATTGTGGGTTGAATGTGTCAGGGAATGATCCTTTGTCTTTCCAATCACTGTCTGTTAATATACAAACATTTTTTCCAGCCGTGGCTGATCTGTTTAACAAGTCCTTTCTTCACTCCAGTAACAGTTTAATATCAATGTTCATGACAAAATTAATGTGCCTTATTCTTGGCAGGTGGGGACCTTGCTGACACTAAGGTGTTGTAGTATTTGTAAGGTATTTTTATTAGCAGTAGCAAAGGGTCAACAAATAAATAAGGAAATGGCAGGGGTGCTTTAACCTCGAGGGTGCCCCTCCTGTGCTATGTTGGATCTCCAGAATGCTTCCCATACCCCGGAGAACCATTTGTGTAGGAAGTGTTGTCAATTGTGGCAGCCTGAACTCCGGGTTTTGGAACGTGAGCGGCAGCTGGTGACACTGTGGTGCATTCATGAGGATAAGAACTGCATGACTAACATGTTCATAGATGTGGTCACCCCACAGCTTAAGAGTATGCAGGGAGAGAGGCAATTGACCAGCAGGCAGTCAAAAAGAATCAGGCAGGTAGTGCAGGAGACCCCTGAGTACATCTCACTCTCCAAGTGTTCAGTACAGATACCGAGGAAAGTGATGCTTCACCTGGGGAGTGCAGCCAGAGCCAAGTCCATGGCACCACAGGTGGCTCAGCTGCACAGGGGGTGGGGGATGGCATACAGGGATGACTAGAAGAGCCATAGCGATAGTGATTCAATAGTCAGGGGAACAGACAGGCGATTCTGTGGCCAAAGACGTGAATCCAGGATGGTGTGTTGCCTCCCTGGGGCCAGGGTCCAGGATGTCACTGAGCGGCTACAGAGCATCCTGAAGGGGGAGGGTGAACAGCCAGCAGTCGTGGTCCACATCGGAACCAATGACAGGTAGAAAGAGGGATGTGGTCCTGCAGTCAGAATTTAGAGAGTTAGGAAAGAAATTAGCAAGCAGGATCTCAAAAGTAGTAATCTCCAGATTACTCTCAATGCCACGCGCAAGTGAGTATAGAAATAGAAGGATAAGACAGATGAATGTTGGGAAATGAGCCGGGCCAGGTGGTTGAAGTTTCAGTAGGGGACTACTTTGGGAATAGTGATCACAATTCCGTAAGTTTTAGAATACCTTTGGACAAAGACGAGAGTGGTCCCAAAGGAAGAGTGCTAAATTGGGGGAAGGCCAACTATACCAAAATTCGGCAGGAGCTGGGGAATGTAGATTGGGAGCAGCTGTTTGAAGGTAAATCCACATTTGATATGTGGGAGGCTTTTAAAGAGAGGTTCATTAGCGTGCAGGAGAGACATGTTCCTGTGAAAATGAGGGACAGAAATGGCAAGATTAGGGAACCATGGATGACAGGTGAAATTGTGAGACTAGCTAAGAGGAAAAAGGAAGCATACATAAGGTCTAGGCGGCTGAAGAAAGACGAAGCTTTGAAAGAATATCGGGAATGTAGGACCAATCTGAAATGAGGAATTAAGAGGGCTAAAAGGGGTCATGAAATATCTTTAGCAAACAGGGTTAAGGAAAATCCCAAAGCCTTTTATTCATATATAAGGAGCAAGAGGGTAACTAGAGAAAGGATTGGCCCACTCAAGGACAAAGGAGGAAAGTTATGCGTTGAGTCAGAGAAAATGGGTGAGATTCTAAACGAGTACTTTGCATCGGTATTCACCGAGGAGAGGGACATGACGGATGTTGAGGTTAGGGACAGATGTTTGATTACTCTAGGTCAAGTCGGCATAAGGAGGGAGGAAGTGTTGGGTATTCTAAAAGGCATTAAGGTGGACAAGTCCCCAGGTCCGGATGGGATCTATCCCAGGTTACTGAGGGAAGCGAGAGAGGAAATAGCTGAAGCCTTAACAGATATCTTTGCAGCATCCTTAAACACGGGTGAGGTCCCGGAGGACTGGAGAATTGCTAATGTTGTCCCCTTGTTTAAGAAGGGTAGCAGGGATAATCCAGGTAATTATAGACCGGTGAGCCTGACGTCAGTGGTAGGGAAGCTGCTGGAGAAGATACTGAGGGATAGGATCTATTCCCATTTGGAAGAAAATGGGCTTATCAGTGATAGGCAACATGGTTTTGTGCAGGGAAGGTCATGTCTTACCAACTTAATAGAATTCTTTGAGGAAGTGACAAAGTTGATTGATGAGGGAAGGGCTGTAGATGTCATATACATGGACTTCAGTAAGGCGTTTGATAAGGTTCCCCATGGTAGGCTGATGGAGAAAGTGAAGTCGCATGGGGTCCAGGGTGTACTAGCTAGATGGATAAAGAACTGGCTGGGCAACAGGAGACAGAGAGTAGCAGTGGAAGGGAGTTTCTCAAAATGAAGACGTGTGACCAGTGGTGTTCCACAGGGATCCGTGCTGGGACCACTGTTGTTTGTGATATACATAAATGATTTGGAGGAAAGTATAGGTGGTCTGATTAGCAAGTTTGCAGACGACACTAAGATTGGTGAAGGGGACTGTCAGAGAATACAGCAGAATTTAGATAGATTGGGGAGTTGGGCAGAGAAATGGCAGATGGAGTTCAATCAGGGCAAATGTGAGGTGATGCATTTTGGAAGATCCAATTCAAGAGTGAATTATACAGTAAATGGAAAAGTACACGGGAAAATTGATGTACAGAGAGATTTGGGTGTTCAGGTCCATTGTTCCCTGAAGGTGGCAACGCAGGTCAATAGAGTGGTCAAGAAGGCATACGGCATGCTTTCCTTCATCGGACGGGGTATTGAGTACAAGAGTTGGCAGGTCATGTTACAGTTGTATAAGACTTTGGTTCGGCCACATTTGGAATACTGCGTACAGTTCTGGTCGCCACATTACCAAAAGGATGTAGATGCTTTGGAGAGGGTGCAGAGGAGGTTCACCAGGATGTTGCCTGGTATGGAGGGCGCTAGCTATGAAGAGAGGTTGAGTAGATTAGGATTATTTTCATTAGAAAGACGGAGGTTGAGGGGGGACCTGATTGAGGTGTACAAAATCATGAGAGGTATAGACAGGGTGGATAGCAAGAAGCTTTTTCCCAGAGTGGGGGATTCAATTACTAGGGGTCACGAGTTCAAAGTGAGAGGGGAAAAGTTTAGGGGGGATATGCGTGGAAAGTTCTTTACGCAGAGGGTGGTGGGTGCCTGGAACGCGTTGCCAGCGGAGGTGGTAGACGCGGGCACGATAGCGTCTTTTAAGATGTATCTAGACAGATACATGAATGGGCAGGAAGTAAAGAGATACAGACCCTTAGAAAATAGGCGACAGGTTTAGATAGAGGATCTGGATCGGCGCAGGCTTGGAGGGCCGAAGGGCCTGTTCCTGTGCTGTAATTTTCTTTGTTCTTTGAATGTGTGGCTGGAAAGATGGTGCAGGAGGGAGGGTTTCAGATTTCTGGGACATTGGGACCAGCTCTGGGGGAGATGGGACCTGTACAGGCTGGACGGGTTGCACCTGAACAGAGCTGGGACTGAATTCTTTGCGGGACATTTTGCTATTGCTGTTGGGGAGGGTTTAAACTAGTTTGGCAGAGGGATGGGGACCTCAGGGTAGACTCAGCTGGGACAAAATCAGAAATTAAAATGGAAGGCAGAAAATTAATGGATGAATCTGGAAGACAGAGGAAACAAAGGTTAGAAAATAAGAGTTTGACAGTGCTCAAGGGTCTCTATTTCAATGCAAGGAGTATAGCAAATAAAGAAGATGTGCTGAGGACACAGATAGACACATTGGCGGTATGATATCATAGCTATTACAGAAACATGGCTTTAGGAGGGACAGGAATGGCAGCTCAACGTTCCTGGTTACAGGGTTTTCAGACACGATAGGGAGGGGGATAAGAAAGGAGGGGGAGTGGCAATTTTGGTCAAGGAAACTATTACAGCTGAGAAGAGGGAGGATATGTTGGAAGGTTCATCAAATGAGGCCATATGGATTGAACTAAGGAACAAAAAAGGGGCAATCACACTGCTGGGAGTGTACTATAGATCCCCACACAGTCAGAGGGAGATAGAAGAGCAGATATGTTGGCAAATCTCTAAGAAATGCAAGAACAATAGGGCAGTAATAGCATGGGATTTTCACTACCCCAATATTAACTGGGATAGTTTTAGTGTGAAAGGAATTGAGGGAGCAGAATTCTTGAGGTGCATTCAGGAGAACGTTTTTGCCCAGTATGTAGCAAGTCCAACAAGAGAGGGTGCAGTTTTAGACTTAGTTTTAGGAAATGAAGATGGGCAGGTGGAAGGAGTGGCAGTGGGAGAGCATTTTGGTAGTAGTGATCATAATTCAGTCAGTTTTAACATAATTATGGAAAAGGACAGAGATAGAACAGGAGTTAGAGTTCTCAATTGGGGCAAGGACAATTTTATTGAACTGAGGAGTGATTTAGCGAAAGTGGACTGGAAACAGCTACTTGAAGGTAAATCAGTGCCAGAACAGTGGGAGGCATTCAAAGGGCAGATTCAATGGGTTCAGAGTAAACATGTTCCCGCAAAGAAAAAGGGTGAGATGGTCAAATCTATGGACGTCAAAGAGTCTGCAGAGTAAGATAAGGCAAAAAAGGAAAGCTTATTTCCGACACCGAGAACTCGGAAAGCCGAGAGGAGTATCGAAAGTGGAGGGGTGAAATCAAAAAGGAAATTAGGAAAGCAAAGAGAGGACATGAAAGAATATTGGCAAGCAAAATCAAGGTGAACCGAGAGATGTTTTATCAATACATTAAGAGTAAGGGGATAACTAAGGAGAGAGTAAGGCCCATAAAAGACCAAAAAGGTAACTTATGTGTAGGAGCGGAAGATGTTGGTATTGTTCTTAATGAATACTTTGCATCTGTCTTCCAAAAGAGGGGGTGATGCAGATATTGTAGTTAAGGAAGAGGGGTGTGAAGTATTGGATGTGATAATCATAGGGAGAAAGGAAGTATTAATGGGATTAGCATCCTTGAAAGTTGATAAATCACCAGGGCCAGATGAAATGCACCCCAGTCTGTTAAAAGAAGCAAGAGAGGAAATAGCAGAGGGTCTGACCATCATTTTCTGGTCCTCACTGGATACAGGTGTGGTACCGGAGGATTGGAGAATTGCTAACGTTGTACCTCTGTTTAAAAAGGGAGTGAGGAATAGACCGAATAATTACAGGCCATTCAGTCTAACCTCAGTAGTGGGCAAATTATTGGAAGCTATTCTGAGAGACAGGATAAACTGTCACTTAGAAAGGCACAGGTTAATCAAGGATGGATTGGTTAAGAGAAGATCTTGTTTGACCAACTTGATTGAATTTTTTGAAGAAGTAACGAGATAGATGAGGGTAGTGTTGGTGATGTGGTCTACATGGATTTTAGCAAGGCTTTTGGCAAGGTCCCACAAGGCAGACTGATTAAAGAAATTAAAACCCATGGGATCCAGGAAAATGCAGCAAGTTGGATACAAAAGTGGCTCAGTGGCAGAAAACAAAGGGTAATTGTTGACGGGTGTTTTAGCGACTGGAGGGCTGTTTCCAGTGGCGTTCCGCAGGGCTCAGTACTGGGTCCCCTGCTTTTTGTTGTGTATATTAACAATTTGGACATAAATGTAGGGGGCAGGATCAAGAAGTTTGTGGACGACACAAAGATGAGCCATGTGGTCAACAGCGAGGAGGATAGCTGTAGACTGCAGGAAGATATTGATGGTCTGGTCAAATGGGCAGAAAAGTGGCATTTGGAATTCAACTTGGAGAAATGTGAGGTGATGCATTTGGGGAGATCAAACAAGGCAAAGGAATACATGAATAACGGGAAAATACTGAGATGTGTAGAGGAAGTGAGAGACCTTGGAGTGAATGTCCACAGACCCCTGAAGATAGCAGGACAGGTTGATAAGGTGGTTAAGAAGGCATATGGAATCCTTTCCTTTATTAGCCAAGGTATAGAATACAAGAGCAGGGAGGTTATGCTGGAACTGTATAACTCATTGGTTAGACCACAACTTGAGTACTGTGTGCAGTTCTGGTCACCTCATTACAGAAAGGATATAATTGCACTGGAGAGGGTACAGAGGAGATTTACGAGGATATTGCCGGGACTGGAAAAATGCAGCTATGAGGAAAGATTGGATAGGCTGGGGTTGTTCTCCTTGGAACAGAGAAGGCTGAGGGAAGATCTGAAATGTACAATATTTTGAGGGGCCTGGAGGTGAAGGGTCTATTCACCTTAGCAGAGAGGTCAGTGACGAGGGGGCATAGATTTAAAGTGATTGGTAAAAGAATTAGAGGGGAGATGAGGAAAAAACTTTCACCCAGAGGGTGGTGATGGTCTGGAACTCACTGCCTGAAAGGGTAGTTGAGGCAGAAACCCTCAACTCATTCAAAAGGAGTCTGGATATGCACCTCAAGTGTAGTAATCTGCAGGGCTACGGACCAAATGCTGGAAGGTGGGATTAAAATAGGTGGATCATTTATCGGCCGATACAGACACGATGGGCTAAATGGCCTCTTGCTGTGCCTTAAACTTTCTATGATTCTATGATTCAATGCCTCGATGGCAATAATATCCTTTCTAAGGTAAGGGGACCAAAACTGCACACAGTACTCCAGGTGCGGTCTAACCAAATTTCTTTGCAATTGAAGCAAGCTTTCACTACTCCTGTACTCAAATCCTCTTGCGATAAAGGCTAACATACCATTAGCTTTCTTAATTGCGCCCTGCACCTGCATGTTATCTTTCAGTGACTTATTAACAAGGACACCCAGGTCCCTTTGTACATCTACGCTTTCTAATCTCTTACAAAGAACAAAGAACAGTACAGCACAGGAACAGGCCATTCGGCCCTCCAAGCCTGCGCCGATCTTGATGCCTGCCTAAACTAACACCTTCTGCACTTCCGGGGCCCATATCCCTCTATTCCCATCCTATTCATGTATTTGTCAAGATGTCTCTTAAACGTCGCTATCGTACCAGCTTCCACCACCTCCCCTGGCAGCAAGTTCCAGGCACTCACCACCCTCTGTGTAAAGAACTTGCCTCGCACATCCCCTTTAAACCTTGCCCCTCGCATCTTAAACCTATGTCCCCTAGTAACTGACTCTTCCACCCTGGGAAAAAGCTTCTGACTATCCACTCTGTCCATACCACTCATAACTTTGTAAACCTCTATCATGTCGCCCCTCCACCTCCGTTGTTCCAGTGAAAACAATCCGAGTTTATCCAACCTCTCCTCATAGCTAATCCCCTCCAGACCAGGCAACATCCTGGTAAACCTCCTCTGTACCCTCTCCAAAGCCTCCACGTCCTTCTGGTAGTGTGGCGACCAGAATTGCATGCAATATTCTAAGTGTGGCCTAACTAAGGTTCTGTACGGCTGCAGCATGACTTGCCAATTTTTATACTCTATGCCCTGACCGATGAAGGCAAGCATGCCGTATGCCTTCTTGACTACCTTATCCACCTGCGTTGCCACTTTCAATGACCTGTGGCCCTGTACGCCCAGATCTCTCTGCCTGTCAATACTCCTAAGGGGTCAGCCATTTACTGTATACCTCCCACCTGTATTAGATCTTTCAAAATGCATTACCTCGCATTTAACCGGATTAAATTCCATCTGCCATTTCTCCGCCCAAGTCTCCAACCGATCTATATCCTGCTGTATCCTTTGACAATCCTCATCACTATCCGCAACTCCACCAACCTTTGTGTCATCTGCAAACTTACTAATCAGACCAGCTACATTTTCCTCCCAATCATTTATATATACTACAAACAGCAAAGGTCCCAGCACTGATCCCTGTGGAACACCACTAGTCACAGCCCTCCATTCAGAAAAGCACGCTTCCACTGCTACCCTCTGTCTTCTATGACTGAGCCAGTTCTGTATCCATCTTGCCAGCTCACCTCTGATCCCGTGTGACTTCACCTTTTGTACCAGTATGCCACGAGGGACCTTGTCAAAGGCTTTACTGAAGTCCATATAGACAACATCCACTGCCCTTCCTTCATCAATCATCTTCGTCACTTCCTCAAAAAACTCAATCAAGTTCGTGAGACACGACCTCCCCTTCACAAAACCATGCTGCCTCTCGCTAATAAGTTCATTTGTTTCCAAATGGGAGTAAATCGTGTCCCGAAGAATCCTCTCTAATAATTTCCCTACCACTGACGTAAGGCTCACCGGCCTATAATTCCCTGGATTATCCTTGCTACCCTTCTTAAACAAAGGAACAACATTGGCTATCACTATCCATTTAAGAAATACTGTGCATATCTGTTCCTCCCAGAAAAGTGGATAAACTCACATTTTTCCACATTATATTCCTTCTGCCATGTTCTTGCCCACTCACTAAGTCTGTCCAAATCCCCTTGAAGCCACTTTGCATCTTCCTCACAACACACATTCCCACCTAGTTTTGTGTCATCTGTGAACTTGGAAATATTACATTTGGTTCCCACAGCCAAATCATTGATATATATTGTGAACAGCTGGGGCCCAAGCACTGATCCTTGCAGTACCCCAGTTGCCAAAGCAAGAATGACCCATTTGGAAACATAGAAACATAGAAAATCGGAGCAGGAGTAGGTAAGACGTCTCTTCGAGCCTGCTCCGCCATTCAATACGATAATGGCTGATCATCCAAACTCAGTAACCTGTTCCCGCTTTCTCCCCATATCCCTTGATTCCATTAGCCCTAAGAACTCTTTTTAACTCTTTCTTGAATATATTTAATGATTTGGCCTCAACTGCTTTCTGTGGTTGGTTCACCACTCTCTGGATGAAGAAATCTCTCCTCATCTCAGTTCTAAATGGTTTACTCCTTATCCTTAGACTGTGACCCCTGGTCCTGGACTCCCCCACCATCGGGAACATCCTTCCTGCATCTAGTCTGTCCAGTCCTCTTAGAATTTTGTCGGTTTCTATGGGATCCCCTCTCATTTTTCTAAACACTAGCAAATACAAGCCTAATCCAGCCAATCTCTCTTCATACGTCAGTCCTGCCATCCCAGGAATCAGTCTGGTGAACCTTTGCTGCACTCCCTCCATAGCAAGAACATCCTTCCTCAGATAAGGAGACCAAAACTGCACACAATACTCCAGATGTGGTCTCACCATGGCTCTGTATAATTGCAGCAAGACATCCTTGCTCCTGTACTCGAATCCTCTCGCTATGAAGGCCAACATACCATTTGCCTTCATAACTGCCTGCTGCACCTGCATGCTTACTTTCAGCGACTGGTGCACAAGGACACCCAGGTCTTGCTGCACCTCCCCCTTTCCCAATCTATTGCCATTCAGATAATAATCTGCCTTTCTGTTTTTGCCACCAAAGTGGATAACCTCATTTTTATCCACATTATACTGCATCTGCCATGTATTTGCCCACTCACTAAACCTGTCCAAATCACACTGGAGCTTCTCTGCATCCTCCTCACCGCTCACACTCCCACCCAGCTTGGTGTTGTCTGCAAAATTGGATATATTACATTTAATTCCCCCATCTATATCATTAATATATATTGTGAATAGCTGGGGTCCTGGCACTGATTCCTGCAGTACCCCACTAGTCACTGCCTGCCATTCGGAAAAAGATCCATTTATTCCTACTTTTTGTTTCCTGTCTGCCAACTAGTTCTCTATCCATGTCAGTACCTTACCCCCAATCCCATGTGCTTAATTTTGCATGCTAACCTATTATGTGGGACCTTATTGAAAGTCTTCTGAAAGTCCAAATACACCACATCCACTGGTTCTCCCTTAGCTATTCTACTAGTTTCATCCTCAAAAAACTCCAACAGGTTTGTCAAACATGATTTTCCATTCATAAATCCATGTTGACTATGCCCAATCAGATCATTATTATCCAAATGTCCACTTATCAAATCCATTAGAATAGATTCTAGCATTTTGCCAACGACTAACAGGTTTGGAATTCCTTGTTTTCTCTCTTCCCCCTTCTTCAATAGTGGGGTGACATTTGCTACCTTCCAATCTGCAGGAAGCGCTCCAGAATCTATAGAATTTTGGAAGATGATCACCAATGCATCCACTATCTCCATAACTACCTCTTCCAACTCTCTGGGATGTAGAATATCAGGTCCTGGGGACTTATCAACCTTCAGCCCCATTAATTTCTCCAATACAACCTTCTTACTCATACTAATTTCCTTCAATTCCTCATTCTCCCTCATCCCTTGGATCTCTAATTCTGGGAGATTCCTTGTATCTCCCTTCGTGAAGACAGATACAAAACTTCTCAGCCATTTCTCTATTCCCCATTATAAATTCTCCTGACTCTGCCTGTAATGGACCTACATTTGTCTTAGCCAAACGTTTCCTTTTGATATACCTGTAGAAGCTTTTGCAGTCTGTTTTTATATTTTTTGCTAGTTTACATTCATATTCTATTCTCCCTTTCTTTCTCAGTTTCTTGATCCTCCTTTGCTATATTCTAAAGTCCTCCCTATCCTCAGGTTTACTACTATTTCTGGCAACTTTATAGGCCTTTTCTTTCAATCATATACAATCCTTAATTTTCTTTGTTAGCCACAGTTGACTGACTTTCTTTTTGGCTTTTTGTGCCTTGAAGGAATGTACAGTTGCTGTAAACTATGTAATATTTCTTTAAAGACTATCCATTACCTATGTAGTGTCATACCTTTTAATGTATTTTCCCAATCCACCTCAGCCAATTTGCCCCTCATACCTTCATAATTTCCTTTGTTCAAATTTAACACCCTGGCTTTTGATTAAACTACCTCACTTTCAAACATAATGTAAAATTCTATCATATTATGGTCACTCATCCCTAAAGGTTCTTTTACAACAAGATTATTAATTAGCCCTTTCTCATTACTTAATACTCGATCTAAAATAGCCTGTTCTGTATTCAGTTCCTGAATATACTGCTGTCGAAAACCGTTCCTAACACACTCCCGAAACTCATCCCCACTAGCATCAGTGCTCATTAGGTTTACCCAGTCTATATACAGATTGAGGTCACCCATGATTACTGTACTACCCATGCTACATGCTTCTCTAATATCCTGATTAATACCATGCCCCACACTACCACTACTGTTTGGCCTATAAACAACGCCTACCAATGTTTGCTGCCCCTTGCTGTTTCTTAGCTCCACCCAATTAGATTCCACATTTTGTTCGTCTGATCTAGGATCCTCACTTACTAATGTACTGATCCCATCCCTTATTATCAGCACAACACCACCTCCTTTTCCTTTTTTCCTGTCCTTCCTAAATGTCGAATATCCTTGAATATTCAGTTCCCAGTCTTGGTCGCCCTGTAGCCACGTTTCCATTATGGCAATTAGATCAAACCCATTTACCTCTCTTGTGCCTTTAAATCACCTACCTTGTTGCGAAAGCTGTGTGCATTCAGGTAGAGTGCCCTTAACCCTGTCTTTTTGACATTATTCTGCATTCTAAGCCTAGTTGATGCTCGCCTTTGTTTTGCCTGCCTTCTAATGTCACTTGCTACTTTTCTTCCTCCTGTTGCCAGTTTTAATTTCTTCCAATTTGAGCTACCCCTCAGGTTCTCATCCCCCTGACAAGTTAATTTAAACCCTCCCCAATGGCACTAGTGAGGATATTAGTTCTGGTCCTGTTCAGGTGTAGCCCGTCCATCTTGTACAGGTCCCACCTGCCCCAGAACCGGTCCCAATGCCTCAGAAATCTGATGCCCTCCCACCGACACCAATTCTACAGCTACATGTTCAATTGATCAATCCTCCTATTCCTATTTTCACTAGAACATGGCACTGGGAGTAATCCTGAGATTACTGCTTTGGAGGTCCTGCCTTTTAATTTCCTTCCTAATTTCCTAAAATCTGCTTTCAGGTTCTCATCCTTCTTCCCACCTATGTCATTGGTACCAATGTGGACCATGACCTCTGGTTGTTCGCCATCCCTTACAAGAATGTCCTGCAGCTGCTCTGTGACATCCTTGACCCTGGCACCAGGGAGGCAACACACCATCCTGGAGTCACATTTACTGCTGCAGAAATGCCTGTCTGATCCCCTGACTATCGAATCCCCTATCACTATTGCTCTTCCACTCTTCTTCCTCCCCTCCTGTGCAACTGAGCCACCCATGGTGCCACGTACTTTGCTCTGGCTGCACTCCCCCAAGGAACCATCGCCCTCACCAGTATCCAAAATGGAAAACTGATTAGCAAGCAAGATAGACTCAGGGGACTCCTGCACTGCCCGCCTGGTTCTCTTAGACTGTCTGGCTGTCACCCATTCCCGCTCTGCCTGCATGATTGAAACCTGCGGTGTGACCACCTCCCTAAACTTGCTATCCACATAGTCCTCAGCCTCGGAACTCAAGCTTCTGCAGCCAGTGACACTTCCTGTAGATGTGTTCTCTAGGACATGTGGTGCATCTGTGACTTCTCACATACCAATGAAGAATGAGTGATATTGATGCATGTATGCAATGGTTGTGAATCAACATATGTTATGTCATTAAATCTGCACTGTCTGTTGCAGCAGAAATGAAGCCACAAACAGTGTGAACGTTCTAAGATGGGAGAAGGGGTCCTTGACCTCAGGCCGCTGACCACACTTGAGGAAGAGGCCTCTGAGATCGCGAGAAAGGAGGAAGGCAGAGTGAGCAGAGATGGCGAGGCAGGAGCCACAAGGTGTAATGATGAAGTATCATCTCAGCTCTTGCAGCCATATGTGGAAACTGAAGGAAATTATGTGAACTCATGTGAAACACATGCTTAAAGTGCCTGATTGTGTCTCCACTGCAGTGCCCACACACGAGTAGCAGAATGGTGTGTGGCCCAAGAATCCTCCTCTGGAGAGCAAGAAGAAGTCAATGCCCCAGAGGGTGCACCGTCACCTGCCTCTTCCACCTCCACCAGCGCAGATACATCCACACAGTCCGCGGTGGGCTTAAGATTAGAATCTGGGTCACAAGCTGGTGTGCATGACACAAACACATCCCAGCAGCTGAGGGAATATGTGCCAGCTGGGTCCCCTGACAATCGGAGGACTGCTGGGGACCAGGCCCCAGCTCAGCCCCACGCTCATGATGATCCTTTGTTTGTTGCTACGAGATATCTGCTGGATGTGCAGAAAAGCCATGTGGAAAATATGTCGGAGATGCCGCAGGTCATGTGTCAAGGCAACAGAGTCACATTTTCAGCATGCCAGTGGTGTGCTCGATGATGGCTCTGGTGGATGTGTGAGCAGCATTGTCCCTCTCTTCAGCAGCACTTTGGGGATGATGTACTGGTGTCATCAACCATGTACAAAGGGGGTAACCCTGGCCACCCAGGATCCATCCGTCCACTTCAGCTGGTTTCTCGAAAACTGCTGGCAGCTGGGAGTTCCTCAAAATTTATGAGCCATGACAGCTCCCCGGGAAACGTGCACAAACATGCAAGATTCTTCTCCTGTGGTCACAAACCAGTTGCACGTTTAAAGAGTGGAAGCTTTTGAAATTTGCAAAGAAAGAAGGCTGGTCCCAGGGAGCTCTGATAGCCACATGAGTAGAGTCGATCACCCCTTGCACTCTGGGGAAGCCAGCGATGGCTTGATCTGTTGATCACCAAGATCCCTCCTCAGTCTCTCCCACTGCACTTATTCGTGTGTTACAGGACAAATTGCATGTATGAGGCTCATGTCTTTGCAACTTTTCAATTGTTGAGATGAGAAGTGTGTTGTAAAATTGCACTTCTGCCATTCAGCAGAACCATGAAAGTCATAAGCAGATCGCTGTTATGTGACTTACATTTGCATGTAGCAGGAGATTCCACCCACCATCATTTGTCTCCTCCCAATTGACTTGCATTCCTTGATTGGCCACGTGGTTTGCATTCTTCTTCCAGAAAATGTTGCATCTGCAAAACCAGGCAAGTTTGCCCACCTTCCAACCTCCTTCTGCCACCTTCCAACCTTCACCCATCACCCTTAACCCATCCAACTTAACATTCACCCTTCCCCCTGTTACCATAGAACCTCCCCCCATTACCATGGACTGGCTCATCATCAATTTCTACAAGCCTCCCTTCCCCCGTCACCGTCCAACTGCCGACTCTCACCTTTGAACCTCCAAAAATCCACCTTGATATAGTTACAGATTCCCAATCCCCTCCCTGTGATGACCTTGAATACTCAACCCTAAGCCTCCACCTTACCCCCCTACCATATATAATTGCCCTCTGTGACTGTGACCATACCTTCTGCCATCCAGTACCCTAATGTGGACACACAGGACTCCGACGACGAAAGTGATCCTCCTTCCTTTCAGACCTCTCATGACCATCAGTTTTCTGACAGGAACATATCAACTCATCACCCTCTGCAATCACACACAGCCAGCCTCATCATCAGAATCAGCCACTGCACACCCTAAATTCTGCCCTCCTCCCTTCCCCTGCTCCTCCATGCACCCAAGATCCCACCCTGCCCTCCCCAACTAACCTCCCCTGCTTCTCCATGTAGCCACCGCTGCATCCCCTGAGATGATTCACCCTTGTTGGTGCTGAGCCTGCAGGCAAACATCCATTCCACTGCTGGTGTTAGTTTGTAGCTGAGTGAAAGGGAAAAGAGCACAGACCTGAGACTCAACTGCACAAATCCGATTGTTGCACACCACATTGAAATATTAGTGAACTGTGTAGCATGAGAATATCGCTCGCCATTCACTTAATCTGGCAGGTAGGACTAAATCCTAAATATGCATAACGTAATGAGTATTCATGGCATGTAAATGAATGCAAAGCTGCTTCCACACTGGGGAAACCCTGGAACACCACAAACCCACCACCGACTTAATTCCTCTAAAATATCCTGCCGTTGTGAATCCAAAAAAACACCTCCTGCCTAATTATATCACCCCACATGCCACCAAATCCACCGTGGCGGACTGCATAATATTCCCCCACTATGTCGGCAATTATTTTTTGTTTTCCCTGTAATTCACAATTCAGGCTGTTTAATTTCTCTGTCATGTCTGTGAGAAATACCAAGCCAAGCAACCACGCACTGTCTGATATTTGGGTAATACTTTCGTTCCTTGATTCCAGAAAAGCTTTAATTTCTGACACAAGGGAAAGAAATCGAGGCAGCACTTTACCTCTGCTAAGGCACTGTATTTCAGCGTGCAGCAACAGATCGCCAGGCTGGGATGATAGTTCGTCGAGAAGTGACTTGAACTGATGCTGTTTTAAGGCCCTTGCACGAATCAAATTAATTATTTTCCCAACGGGAGTCATAATGTGATCCAATTCCATTACTTTGCCGCAAATTACCTGTTGATGAATGAGACAATGGTAGTTCAGGAAACAAGAGAAATTGAGGTCTGTTCTGCAACTTGATTGAAACCAACATGACGACCAGTCATTGAAGGGGCCCCATCAGTTGTTATTGATGCTAGCTTCTTGATTGGCACATTCATTTTTGCAAAATAATTCTTAACCTTGTTGTAGATACCAACTCCTCAGGTAAGGGCTTTCAAAGCAACAACATCAAGAATTCCTCTTTAACGGTCAAGTCTTCAAGCATCGTTTGAACAAACAGAGCCAGCTAGACAGTGTCAATGGAGTCATCCGATTCATCACATTTATTTTTATTAGTTCATGGGATGTGGGCGTCACTGGCTAGGCCAGCATTTGTTGTTCATCCCTAATTGACCTTGAGAAGGTGGTGGTGAGCTGCCTTCTTGAACTGCTACAGTCCATTTGGGGTAGGTACACCCACAGTGCTGTTAGGAAGGGAGTTCCAGGATTTTGACCCAGCAACAGTGAAGGAACAGCGATATAGTTCCAAATCAGAACGGCTTGGAGGACAACTTGCAGGTGGTGGTGTTCCCATGCATCTGCTGTCCTTGTCCTACTAGGTGGTAGAGGTCGCGGGTTTGGAAGGTGCTGTCTAAGGAGGCTTGGTGCATTGCTGCAGTGCATCTTGTAGATGGTACACACTGCTGCCACTGTGCGTCAGTGGTGGAGGGAGTGAATGTTTGTGGATGGGGTGTCAATCAAGCGGGCTGCTTCGTCCTGGATGGTGTCGAGCTTCTTGAGTGTTGTTGGAGCTGCACCCATCCAGGCACGTGGTGAGTATTGCATCACACTCCTGACTTGTGCCTTGTAGATGGTGGACAGGCTTTGGGGAGTCAGGAGGTGAGTTACTCACTGCAGCATTTCCAGCCTCTGACCTGCTCTTGTAGCCACAGTATTTATGGGCTGGTCCAGTTCAGTTTCTGGTCAAGGGTGACTCCCAGGATGTTGATAGTGGGGGATTCAACAGTGGTAATGCCACTGAATATTAAGGGGTGATGGTTAGATTCTCTCTTGTTTGAGATGGTCATTGCCTGGCACTTGTGTGCCAAAAATATTACTGGCCACTTTCCTTTGCGCTAGGTATAACTCCAGCCAGCGGAGAGTTTTCTCCTGATTCCCATTGACTCCAGTTCTGCTAGGGCTCCTTGATGCCATATTCGGTCAAATGCTGTCTTGATGTCAAGGGCAGTCACTCTCACCTCACCACTTGAGTTCAGCTCTTTTGTCCATGTTTGAACTAAGGCTGTAATGAGGTCAGGAGCAGAGTGGCCCTGGCAGAATGGAGAACCACTGACAAGTACTTAAATATCTCGCTAACTGTTCTAAAATGTCTGCGCAGAATGCTGATACCCTTCTTGCCATGGTGTTTGCCCCGAACTACATGTTGGGTATGGCAGACATAATTCCTGGCTTGTTTTTGAAATCTTTGAATAACGATTCGGCCATAACAGTCATCATGCCCTTTATCATTGCACTGCCTGAAAATGCTGCCTTGTTCGTGGTTAAAAAGTGAGCAACTTGAAAAGATGCCTCTGTTGCTGCATTTGCTTTCTTCACTGGCTCCAGAAGCTGGCCAAGCGCGTCTACCCTGAGGCACAGTGTGGCTTTCGTGCAGAGAGATCGACCATTGACATGCTGTTCTCCCTTCGTCAGATACAGGAGAAATGCCGTGAACAACAGATGCCCCTCTACATTGCTTTCATTGATCTCACCAAAGCCTTTGACCTCGTCAGCAGACGTGGTCTCTTCAGTCTACTCGAAAAGATCGGATGTCCACCAAAGCTACTAAGTATCATCACCTCATTCCATGACAATATGAAAGGCACAATTCAACATGGCGGCACCTCATCAGACCCCTTTCCTATCCTGAGTGGCGTGAAACAGGGCTGTGTTCTCGCACCCACACTTTTTGGGATTTTCTTCTCCCTGCTGCTTTCATATGCGTTCAAGTCTTCTGAAGAAGGAATTTTCCTCCACACAAGATCAGGGGGCAGGTTGTTCAACCTTGCTCATCTAAGAGCGAAGACCAAAGTACGGAAAGTCCTCATCAGGGAACTCCTCTTTGCTAACGATGCTGCTATAACATCTCACACTGAAGAGTGCCTGCAGAGTCTCATCAACAGGTTTGCGGCTGCCTGCAATGAATTTGGCCTAACCATCAGCCTCAAGCAAACGAACATAATGGGGCAGGACGTCAGAAATGCTCCATCCATCAATATTGGCGACCACGCTCTGGGAGTGGTTCAAGAGTTCACCTACCTAGGCTCAACTATCACCAGTAACCTGTCTCTCGATGCAGAAATCAACAAGCGCATGGGAAAGGCTTCCACTGCTATGTCCAGACTGGCCAAGAGAGTGTGGGAAAATGGCGCACTGACACAGAACACAAAAGTCCGAGTGTATCAAGTCTGTGTCCTCAGTACCTTGCTGTATGGCAGCGAGGTCTGGACAACGTATGTCAGCCAAGAGCGACGTCTCAATTCATTCCATCTTCGCTGCCTCCGGAGAATACTTGGCATCAGGTGGCAGGACCGTATCTCCAACACTGAAGTCCTCGAGGCGGCCAACATCCCCAGCTTATACACCCTACTGAGTCAGCGGCGCTTGAGATGGCTTGGCTATGTGAGCTGCATGGAAGATGGCAGGATCCCCAAAGACACATTGTACAGCGAGCTCGCCACTGGTATCAGACCCACCGGCCGTCCATGGCAACGCTTTAAAGACGTCTGCAAACGCGACATGAAGTCCTGTGACATTGACCACAAGTCGTGAGAGTCAGTTGCCAGCGTTCGCCAGAGCTGGTGGGCAGCCATAAAGGCGGGGCTAAAATGTGGCGAGTCAAAGAGACTTAGTAGTTGGCAGGAAAAAAGACAGAGGCGCAAGGGGAGAGCCAACTGTGTAACAGCCCGGACAAACAAATTTCTCTGCAGCACCTGTGGAAGAGTCTGTCACTCCAGAATTGGCCTTTATAGCCACTCCAGGCGCTGCTCCACACACCACTGACCACCTCCAGGCACGTATCGATTGTCTCTCGAGATAAGGAGGCCAAAGAAGAGAAGAAAGAAGACTGGTTTAATTAGAAACGATTGCTGTCTCTACAATGCCGCCTTTAGTTCACTTACTTTTTTGTGCAGAGACTGCTTCCTGCAGGGA
Source organism: Heterodontus francisci (assembly GCF_036365525.1). Taxonomy (NCBI): domain Eukaryota; kingdom Metazoa; phylum Chordata; class Chondrichthyes; order Heterodontiformes; family Heterodontidae; genus Heterodontus; species Heterodontus francisci. Next base: position 541,663 of record NC_090378.1, on the reverse strand, counting down.
AAGTTTTCTCACAATTCTTGTGTGCCATTGCAAAGTGCCTCTCCACATTGCTCTTTTTTCCAACTCCATCTCCCACACCGCAGATTAAACAGACACACTTGTCTTTAATGCATTTAAACAAAAAAGTCGTTCTCCCATTCTTGGTGAAAATAGTATGTTTTTTATCTGCCTCAGCATCTATGATTCGAGTCACCCTCCTCTCTGCTCCCTCACCAGTTGCTCATTTCCCTCCTCGCTGCTCCCTCACCAGTTGCTCATTTCCCTCCTCGCTGCTCCCTCACCAGTTGCTCATTTCCCTCCTCGCTGCTCCCTCACCATTTGCTCATTTCCCTCCTCGCTGCTCCCTCACCAGTTGCTCATTTCCCTCCTCGCTGCTCCCTCACCAGTTGCTCATTTCCCTCCTCGCTGCTCCCTCACCAGTTGCTCATTTCCCTCCTCGCTGCTCCCTCACCAGTTGCTCATTTCCCTCCTCGCTGCTCCCTCACCAGTTGCTCATTTCCCTCCTCGCTGCTCCCTCACCAGTTGCTCATTTCCCTCCTCGCTGCTCCCTCACCAGTTGCTCATTTCCCTCCTCGCTGCTCCCTCACCAGTTGCTCATTTCCCTCCTCGCTGCTCCCTCACCAGTTGCTCATTTCCCTCCTCGCTGCTCCCTCACCAGTTGTTTATTTCCCTCCTCTCTGCTCCCTCACCAGTTGCTCATTTCCCTCCTCGCTGCTCCCTCACCAGTTGCTCATTTCCCTCCTCGCTGCTCCCTCACCAGTTGTTCATTTCCCTCCTCGCTGCTCCCTCACCAGTTGTTCATTTCCCTCCTCGCTGCTCCCTCACCAGTTGTTTATTTCCCTCCTCTCTGCTCCCTCACCAGTTGTTCATTTCCCTCCTCGCTGCTCCCTCACCAGTTGCTCATTTCCCTCCTCTCTGCTCCCTCACCAGTTGCTCATTTCCCTCCTCGCTGCTCCCTCACCAGTTGTTCATTTCCCTCCTCGCTGCTCCCTCACCAGTTGTTCATTTCCCTCCTCGCTGCTCCCTCACCAGTTGCTCATTTCCCTCCTCGCTGCTCCCTCACCAGTTGCTTGACCTCACCACGTCACCACTGAACTCATCACATGTGACATCACCATGGATGCACATGCACAAATTAATGATGGTAAACGTGGGGAGCTACTCAAAAGACTGTCGCGAACTACTGGTAGCTCACCATCAACATGTTGGCGAGATCTGCTGTATACCTTCCTCCAGTCTGAAAAACAATCGTTCATAACTACTGTCTGTGTCCTGTCACTCAGCCAATTTTGTATCCATGCTACTACTGCCCTTTATATTCCATGGGCTTTAACATTGCTGACAAGCCTCTTTGTGACACTTTATGACATGCCTTTTGGAAATCCATATGTACCACATCAACCACATTACCCTCATCAACCTTCTCTGTTATCTCATCAAAAACTCAAGCAAGTTTCCCTTAACAAATGCTGATGTTAAATCCTAACAAATGTTCTGGTGAAAGGTCACAGACCTGAAACTCTGTTAACTCTGTTTCTCTCTCCACAGATGCTGCCAGAACTGTTGAGTATTTCTAGCACTTTCTGTTTTTTATTTAACAAATCTGTGCTTGCCTTCCTTAATTAATCCACATTTGTCCAAGTGTCTGTTAATTTTGTCCTGAATTGTCATTTCTAAAAGCTTTCCCACCACCAAGGTTGAACTGATGGCCTGTACTTGCTGGGCTTATCCTTACAGCCTTTTTCAAGCAAGGATGTGGCATTTGCAATTCTCCAGTCCTCTGGCACCACCCCCATATCGAAGTAGGATTGGAAGATTATGGCCAGTGCCTCTGCAATTTCCACCCTTACTTCCCTCAGTATCCTTGGATGCATTTCATCTGGTCCTGGTGACTTATCAACTTGAAGTACAGCCAGTTTATCTAAAACTTCCTGGTTATCAATTTTTAGCCCATCCAGCATCTCAACTACCTCCTCTTTCACTATGAATTTGGCAACATCTTCTTCTTTGGTAAAGACAGATGCAAAGTACTCATTTAATTCCTCAGCCATGTCCCCTGCCTCCATGCGTAAATCTCTCATTAGGTCCCTAATCAGCCCCACTCCTCCTTTTACTACCCTTTTATTATTTATATTTAGAGATACAACACTGAAACAGGCCCTTCGGCCCACCGAGTCTGTACCGACCATCAACCACCCATTTATACTAATCCTACACTAATTCCATATTCCTACCACATCCCCACCTGTCCCTATATTTCCCTACCACTTACCTATACTAGGAGCAATTTACAATGGCCAATTTACCTATCAACCTGCAAGTCTTTGGCTGTGGGAGGAAAACGGAGCACCTGGCGAAAACCCACACGGCCACAAGGAGAACTTGCAAACTCCACACAGGCAGTACCCAGAATTGAACCCAGGTCCCTAAAGCTGTGAGGCTGCGGTGCTAACCACTGCGCCCTTTTATGTTAGCTGCAAGTCTGTGCTCAGAGAGAGAGATAGAGAGAGAGAGAAAGAGAGAGAGAAAAAGAGAAGGTGCGACAGAAAGGGTGCAACAGAGAGGGTGATAGAGAGAGAGAGACAAAGAGACAAAGAGAGTAAGAGAAAGAAAGGCAGAGACAGAACCAAAGAGACTGAGAGAAAGTGACAGACAGAGAGAGAGGCAGAGAAAGACAGAGAGTGAGAAAGAGAGGAGATCAAAAAGAGAAAGAGACAGACAGACAGATGGACTGAGAGCAGGGGAGAAACAGACAGACAGAGTGAGTGACAGAGAGAGACCGAGAGAGAGACAGAGAGAGAGAGAATGAGCCAGAGAAAGAGAGAGAGAAAGAGAGACAGGCAGAGAGGGAGACAGAGTCAGAGAGAGAGACAAAGGCTGGAATTTTACGCTTGGTGAATGGGAGCCATCCACCGACTGAAAAGTCAGTGGCGCACCCACCTCCGTCTGGCCTGGGGATCCGGCCCACATTTTACGTTCCCCAGGCCTTTAATTGGCCTGAGGCGGGACTTCAGTGGCCACTGCTGGGACTGTTAACCAGCCATCGCAAACAAGATGTCGGGGAGCCCCAGAACCAAGGTACGTTTTTGGTGCCATACCGGGAGTGATCGATCAGGCCCCGGCGAGGCAAGGGTGGTAAACTGCGGGGACGGGGAGGTGTGTTAGGTGCTGGGGCTGGTTGAGGCAGCAGGGTCGGCCCTCCATCGGGCACTGGGTGCCTGATCAAGAGGATCACCCCCCCCACACCCCGCCACAAGCTATCAGAGACCTGCCTGCTTTTGTCAGGCGGCTTCTCTCGGGCCTGGTCTGCCCAATCGTCCACGGGTAAAATACCCGTGGCGGCGGGCAGAGGCCCTTAAATGGCCATTAAGAGCCTTGATTGTCCTGGGGCAGGCTGCTACCTTACCGGCCAAAGAAACAAACAGAGAGGGAGAGAAAACAAAGACAGAGAAAGAGAGTGAGAGAAAACAGAGACAGAGAAAGAGAGTGAGAGAAAACAGAGACAAAGAGAGTGAGAGAAAACAGAGACAGAGAAAGAGAGTGAGAGAAAACAGAGACAGAGAAAGAGAGTGAGAGATCCAGTGTGGAGAAAAACAGGGAGAGTGAGACAGAGACAGAAAGAATGAAAGACAAAGAGCAAAGCAGAGAAAGACAGTATGAGGTAAAGAGAGAGCCAGGGAGGATGAGGCAGAAAGAGATAGAGACAGAGAAACAGAGAGAGACAGAGACAGAGGAAGAGAGAGAGACAGAGAGAAACAGACCGGGGACGGTGGGGAGGATGAAATTTTATGCTCTCCCCCCGCTGCAGGTTTGGAGGCAGGGAGACCCCACCACCTTCCCACCGCCCCCAAAATTAAGTCTCGGGTGGGAAGGCCTGTCAACAGCCTCCCTGCCCCATTGTCAAGTAAGGACCTGATCCCACTGCTGCCACAATTACTCATGAGGCGGGGGCCCTGTTGCTGCACGGGAAGCACAGCATGTAAAACCTTACGAGCTGCTTTGTGACTCAGTTGGGGGGCTGTCCCTCGTTAAAAGGCACAGTGCCTGAAAGAGGGAGCTGGCATCGGAAAGGGAGGCTGCTGAGAGCCAACCCCTGCCCTTGCTACTGACCCTCCTACAGCCCCCTCCCCGCGATCCCCACCACACGAGACCCCTCCCCCCGACCTACCTGTGGCCTGGGTCCAGCACCGCTCCTGGGCCTCTGGTAGGTGCTCCACCAGCAGCAGCCACCGCCTCTGTGGTGGCACTGCTCAGTGATAGAGCTGGAGACCTCTGATTGGATGGCAGCTTTCCAAGAGTGGGATTTCCGGCGACAGGGTCATTGATCCTGTGGAAGGCCAGCTGCTGTCCACTTAAGTGCCTGATTGGCACTAGATTCGGGTGGCCATTGGAGAAGGGGCGACGCGAGTTCTCAATGTCGCTTTGTCCAGACGTCAAGACCCCTGTCGCCAGGATAAATTCCCGGACAGAGAGAGAGAACAGAGACAGATGGAGAGAGAGAGGCAAAGAGAAAGAAAGCAGAGAGGGAGAGAGAGAGTCAGTCAAAGAGAAAATCTAAGGGGTAGAAAGGGAGACAGAGACAGACAGAGATACTGAGAGAAAAATGGTGAGAGAGGAAAGAAGCCGTGACTTGGAGCTGATTGCATCAGAATGATGAATAATGAATTGAGAAAACAGATTTGTCTTTTGTTAATGACTATTTATTTTAAGACCATTGTTTTTATTCATTCTAACAGCGAGTGTGAATCTTTGTAAATGGTTTGCTGCTGCTTTTGTCAGTTTTGTCAGGAGTTCAGAGATCCTCCTGAATATCTGATGGATCAGTAGCTTCAACGAAACAGAAATTAATCAGCCCAGAGTCAGAGAATTGAAGGGAATGCTAATGGGTGTCTTATTCCATTCCCCGGTAGATGGGAGCTCTTTGAACAATTTCTATTCACGCTCTGTTCTAAATTGACTTTGATGTAAACACATTTATGCAACTGACATAGAATAATAATGTTTAATCTGACTCATTATATACTTCAAAAAGAAAATTTACAGTGCTATGGAGAAAGAGCAGAACAGTGGAACTAATTGTACCGCTCTTTCAAAGAGTCAGCACGGGCACAATGGGCCGAATGGCCTCCTCCTGTGGTTCAAGGATATTTAGACAAATGTTAAATAATTGTGCTAACTGTTCAATCTTATTGGCAACAACAACCTGTATTTATCTAGCTCCTTTAACATAGGAAAACACCTCAAGGCTCTTCTCAGAAGCATAAATCAGACATAATTTGACATAAAGTCAGATAAGGAAATATTAGGACAGGTGAACAAAAGCTTGGTCAGAAGGTTAGGGTTAGGGTGGGAGAGGTGCAGTGAGGAGGAGGAGGATGGGTTATGGTGGATGGGGTTTGGGACTCCAGGGGAGAGAATGTTCCGGAATCAGGGTTGAAGGGAAATTGCTTCACCTCTGGCTCTTCAGTGTGGTTGACTCTTAACTGCCCTCGAAACTGGCCTACAAGTCACTCAGTTCAAGGACAATTAGGGATGGGTAATAAACGCTGGCCTTGCCAGTAGCATTTGCATCCCAAGAACAAATAAAAAAAATTCAGGGAATTTTTTTATGGCCTTTTTGTCAGATCCTCTTTTGTGACCTTTAACCTTTGGTTAGGCCACAAGTAAATCGGGTTTTCTGATTGTTCAACAGAGCCACAATTTTTCAAACTGCCCTCAGAACTTGTAAATATTCCTGAAGATGATTCGACTCTGTGACAGAGTGAGCTGAGGTCAGGCTACTGTGCTGAAAAATCCAGTTAAAACCTCTAACAGCGGGCACCTCTGCCACTTCATAGTCTTGGTAGCTAGGCAACACCTCACTTGTGTAATGAACGGTCGATATCTCTGTTCCCAACAACTAAACTCTGTTCGTTCAACAAATCTACAAAACCAAATATCACTGGAGGTGGATATAGAGTAATGGAGCAGGAATTTTATTGTACAACATAAACAGGCTATTTATACCTTCAAAATAATCAACATTTGATTCTGTCAAATTTGGGTTATTACAAGCAGAGTGTGTGTTTTAATTTATTCCTTCATTTCAGTTATGTTTGAGGTCACCTGTGGGGCTTGAATTTGATTCCGCACAGACAGGTGGGTTCTTATTCCATCAATCCCCTGGATGGTCTCCCATTTTCACCCTCCGTAAACTTCAACTCATCATGTGGGAGTGGTGTACAGGCCACCTAACATTAACCACACTGTAGAACGGGTTAGAAAGGAAGAAATAATAGCAGCTTGTCAGAAAGGTACAGTGATAATCATGGGGGATTTTAACCTACATATAGACTGGAAAAATTAGATGGGCAGAGGTAGCCTAGATGAGGAGTACATAAAATGTTTTTGGGATAATTTCTTGGAACGGTACGTTCTGGAATTAACCAGAGAGCAGGCTATACTAGACCTGGTATTGTGCAACAAGATAGGATTAATTAATGACCTCATAGTTAATGTGCCCCTAGGGAGCAGTGATCATAATATGTTTGAATTTTATATTCCGTTTGAGGGAGAGAAGAGTGGGTCCAAGACTAGTATTTTAAACTTAAATAAGGCCAATTATGAGGGCATGAAAGCAGAGCTAGCTAAAGTGAACTGACAAATCAGGTTAAGGGATAGGTCAATAGAGATGCAGTGGCAGACATTTAAAGGATTATTTCAGAATACTCAGAATAGATACATTCCACTGAGAAAGAAAAATTCCAAGGGGTGGACTCACCATCCGTGGTGAACTAAAACAGTTAAAGATAGTATCAAGCTTACAGAAAAAGCTTATAATTACACAAAGATGGGAGGCAAGTCAGAAGATTGACAATATATAAAAAACAGCAAAGAGTGACTAAACAATTGATAAGGATGGTAAAATTAGAGTATGAGAGAAAGTTAGCAAGAAATATAAAGACAGATAGTAAGAGTTTCCATAGATATTTTAAAAAGAGAAGAGTTAACAAAGTGAGCATTTATCCTATAGAAAGTTAGTCTGGGGAATTAATAATGGAAAATAAGGAGATGGCAGATGAATTGAACAGGGATTTTGCATTGTTCTTCACTACTGAGGATACAAGTGACATCCCAGTATTAGCTGTGTCAGGAAATGTAAGGGAGGAAGGAACTCAAGAAAATTACAATCACCAGGGAAGTGGTATGAACAAATTGTTGGAGCTGCGGGCTGACAAGTCTCCAGATCCTAAGGGACTTCGTCCTCAGGTGCTAAAAGAAGTGGCTACTGAGATACTTCAAGCGTTAGTTTTAATTTTCCAAAATTCCCTAGATTCGGGGAAGGTTCAGTTAGATTAGAAAATAGCCAATGTAACTCCTTTATTCAAAAAGTGAGGGAGACAGAAAGCAGGAAACTACAGGCCAGTTAGCTTAACATCTGTCTTAGGGAAAATGTTAGATGCTATTATTAAAGACGTTATAGCAGGGCATTTAGAAAAAAATCAAGTTAATCAGACAGAGTCAACATGGTTTTGTGAAAAGGAAATCATATTTAACCAATTTATTGGAGTTCTTTGAGGGAGTTGCAAGTGCTGTGGATAAAGGGGAACCGGTGGATGTATTGTACTTAGATTTTCAGAAGGCATTTGATAAGGTGCCACAACAAAGGTTATTGCAGAAAATAAAAGCTCATGTTGTAGTGGGTAACATATTGGCATGGATAGAAGATTGGCTAGCTAACAGGAAACAGAGAGTAGGCATAAATGGGTCATTTTCTGGTTGGCAAGATGTGACCTTTAGTCATCCAGGGAGAACACTCGGAGGGCAGAGTTCCAGACCGGTAAGTATAAAAAAATTACCTCTGGTAAAAAAAATGGAAAAAGTGACATCACAGGAAAGCTGTGACCTGATTGGCTGGTAGGGAATCTGTACTGAATTTGAAAATAAAACATTGATAAAAATTGATTAAAACCCTAATTAACTAATTAATAAGTAGAGTAACTAAACCAGAGGGAGGAGATTACTGTATTTAGTTAGCATTTATTATTTATAGTAGAAATCTAGCACTAGGGATCCTACAGATAATTGCAACATAATTTATTTTTTATTAATTTATTTTTAATTTATTTTATTTAGAGATACAGCACTGAAACAGGCCCTTCGGCCCACCGCGTCTGTGCCGATCATCAACCACCCATTTATACTAATCCTACACTAATTCCATATTCCTACCACATCCCCACCTGTCCCTATATTTCCCTACCACCTACCTATACTCGGGGCAATTTATAATGGCCAATTTAACTATCAACCTGCAAGTCTTTGGCATGTGGGAGGAAACCGGAGCACCCGGAGGAAACACACGCAGACACAGGGAGAACTTGCAAACTCCATTCATTTTAAATTAATTTATTAATTAGTGCTAGAAATGTCACTTAGAGGGGTAAAGTGCTTCATCCGTGAGATGTGGGAGGTCCGTGACGCTTCCAGCGTTCCGGACGACTACATCTGCAGGAAGTGTACCCAGTTGCAGCTCCTCACAGACCGCATGGATCGGTTGGAGCAGAAACTGGATGCACTTAGGAGCATGCAGGTGGCAGAGAGCGTCATAGACAGGAGTTTTAGAGAAGTGGTTACACCCAAGATGCAGGCAGATAGATGGGTGACCGCTAGAAGGGGCAGGCAGTCAGTGCAGGAATCCCCTGTGGCTATCCCCCTCTCTAACAAGTATACTGTTTTGGATACTGTTGGGGGGATGGCCTATCAGGGGAAAACAGCAGCAGCCAGAGCAGTGGCACCACGGCTGGCACTGTTGTTCAGCAGGGAAGGACAAAGCGCAGAAGAGCAATAGTTATAGGGGACTCTATAGTCAAGGGCTCAGATAGGTGCTTCTGTGGACGTGAAAGAGATCCAGGATGGTATGTTGCCTCCCTGGTGCCAGGGTCAAGGATGTCTCTGAAGGCACAGGGGGCATTCTGAAGGGGGAGGGTGAACAGCCAGACATTGTGGTACACATCGGTACCAACGACATAGGCAGGAAGAGTGACGAGGTCCTGCAGGGGGAGTTTAGGGAGTTAGGTAGTAAGTTAAAAGACAGGACCTCTAGGGTTGTAATCTCGGGATTACTCCCTGTGCCACGTGACAGTGAGGCTAGAAATAGGAAGATAGTGCAGCTGAACACGTGGCTGAACAGCTGGTGTAGGAGGGAGTGTTTCAGATATCTGGATCATTGGGATCTCTTCCAGGACAGGTGGGACATGTACAAGAAGGAGGGGTTGCATCTAAACTGGAGGGGCACAAATATCCTGGCTGCGAGGTTTGCTAGTGTCACTCGGGATGGTTTAAACTTGTGTGGCAGGGGGTTGGGAACCAGAGCAGTAGGACAAATGAGGGGGAACGAGTAAATAAGGCCAGTAAGACTAAGAGGAAAAGCAGGCAGGGAAATGTTGCTGAGCACAACGGGACTGGTGGTCTGAAGTGCATTTGTTTCAATGCAAGAAGTATAAAAGATAAGGCAGATGAACTTAGAGCTTGGATTAGTACTTGGAACTATTATTGTTGTCGCTATTATAGAAACTTGGTTGAGGGAAGGACAGGATTTGCAGCTAAATGTTCCGGGATTTAGAAGCTTCAGGCGAGATAGAGGGGGATGTAAAAAGGGTGGGGGAGTTGCATTACTGGTTAAGGAGAATATCACAGCTGTACTGCGGGAGGACACCTCGGAGGGGTCATGCAGCGAGGCAATATGGGTGGAGCTCAGGAATAGGAGGGGTGCAGTCACAATGTTGGGGGTTTACTACAGGCCTCCCAACAGCCAGCGGGAGGTAGAGGAGCAGCTATGTAGACAGATTTTGCAAAGATGTACAGGTAACAGGGTTGTAGTGGTGGGTGATTTTAACTTCCCCAATATTGACTGGGACTCACTTAGTGCTAGGGACTTGGATGGGGCAGAATTTGTGAGGAGCATCCAGGAGGGCTTCTTGAAACAATATGTAGATAGTCCAACTAGGGATGGGGCCATACTGGACCTGCTATTGGGGAATGAGCCCGGCCAGGTGATCGAAATCTCAGTAGGGGAGCATTCCAGGAACAGTGACCATAATTCCGTAAGTTTTAAGGTACTTGTGGATAAGGATAAGAGTAGTCCTCGGGTGAAGGTGCTAATTTGGGGGAAGGCTAATTCTAACAATATTAGGCAGGAAGTGAAGAATTTCGATTGGGGACGGCTGTTTGAGGGTAAATCAACATCTGACATGTGAGAGTCTTTCAGACGTCAGTTGATTAGAATCCAGGACCGGCATGTTCCTGTGAGGAAGTAGGATAAGTTTGGCAAGTTTCAGTAACCTTGGATAATGCGGGATATTGTGAGCCTAGTCAAAAAGAAAAAGGAAGCATTCGTAAGGGCTGATAGGCTGGGAACAGACGAAGCCCTTGAAGAATATAAAGACAGTAGGAAGGAAATTAAGCAAGGAGCCAGGAGGGCTAAAAGGGGTCATGAAAAGTCATTGGCAAACAGGATTAAGGAAAATCCCAAGGCTTTTTATATGTATATAAAGAGCAAGAGGGTAACCAGGGAAAGGGTAGGCCCACTCAAGGACAGAGTAGGGAGTCTATGTGTGGAGCCAGAGGAAATGGGCGAGGTACTAAATGAATACTTTGCATCAGTATTCACTAAAGAGAAGGGCTTGGTGGATGATGAGTCTAGGGAAGGGAGTGTAGATAGTCTGGGTCATCTCATTATCAAAAAGAAGGATGTGTTGGGCGTCTTGCAAAGCATTAAGGTAGATAAGTCCCCAGGGCCTGATGGGATCTACCCCAGAATACTGAGGGAGGCAAGGGAAGAAGTTGCTGGGGCCTTGACAGAATTCTTTGTATCCTCATTGGCTACAGGTGAGGTCCCAGAGGACTGGAGAATAGCCAATGTTGTTCCTTTGTTTAAGAAGGGTAGCAAGGATAATCCAGGAAATTATAGGCCGGTGAGCCTTACGTCAGTGGTAGGGAAATTATTAGAGAGGATTCTTCGAGACAGGATTTATTCCCATTTGGAAACAAACGAACTTATTAGCAAGAGGCGGTGGAAGCAGATACGATAGTGACGTTTAAGAGGCATCTTGACAAATACATGAATAGGATGGGAATAGAGGGATACGGTCCCCGGAAGTGCAGAAGGTTTTAGTTTAGGCAGGCATCAAGATCGGCTCAGGCTTGGAGGGCCGAATGGCCTGTTCCTGTGCTGTACTGTTCTTTGTTCTTTGTTCTTTGATTGGTGTGCCACAGGGATCTGTGCTGGGGACTCAACTTTTTCCAATTTACATAAATGACTTAGATGACGGGACCGAAGGTATGGTTGCTAAATTTGCTGATGACGCAAAGATTGTTCGGAAAATAACTTGTGAAGAGGACATAAGGGGGCTACAAAGGGATATAGATAGGTTAAGTGAGTGGCAAAGACTTGGTAAATGGAGTATAATGTGGGAAAGTGTAAATTTGTCCACTTTGGCAGGAAGAATAAAAAAGAAGCATATTGTATATAAGGCGCGAGTTGGCTATGATATGTTAGGCAATGTTACTTAAAATGTCGACAGTGGATAGGCAATGGCTAGCATTTGAAGAGTGCATGGATGAATTACAACAATTATTCATTCCTGTCTGGTGCAAAAATAAAACAGGAAGGCTGGCTCAACCATGACTTACAAAAGAAATTAGGGATAGTATTAGATCCAAGGAGGAAAAATATAAAATGGCCAGAACAAGCTGCAAACCTGAGGATTGGGAGCAATTTAGAATTCAGTGAAGGAGGACAAAGGGATTCACAGAATCACAGAATAATACAGTGCAGAAGAGGCCCTTCGGCCCATCGAGTCTGCACCGATGCATTAAAGACACCTGACCTGTCTACCTAATCCCATTTTCCAGCACTTGGCCCATAGCCTTGAATGTTATGATGTGCCAAGTGCTCATCCAGGTACCTTTTAAAGGATGTGAGGCAACCTGCCTCTACCACCCTCCCAGGCAGGGCATTCCAGACTGTCACCACCCTCTGGGTAAAAAGGTTCTTCCTCAAATCCCCCTTAAACCTCCTGCCCCTCACCTTAAACTTGTGTCCCCTCGTGACTGACCGTTCAACTAAGGGGAACAGCTGCTCCCTATCCACCCTGTCCATGCCCCTCATAATCTTGTACACCTCGATCAGGTCACCCCTCAGTCTTCTCTGCTCCAGCGAAAACAACCCAAGCCTATCCAACCTCTCTTCATAGCTTAAATGTTCCATTCCAGGCAACATCCTGGTGAATCGCCTCTGCACCCCCTCCAATGCAATCACATCCTTCCTATAATGTGGCGACCAGAATTGCACACAGTACTCCAGCTGTGGCCTTACCAAAGTTCTATCCAACTCCAACATGACCTCCCTGCTTTTGTAATCTATGCCTCGATTGATAAAGGCAAGTGTCCCATATGCCTTTTTCACCACCCTATTAACCTGCCCTTCTGCCTTCAGAGATCTATGGACAAACACGCCAAGGTCCCTTTGTTCCTTGGAACTTCCCAGTGTCAGGCTATTCATTGAATACTTCCGTGTCACATTACTCCTTCCAAAGTGTATCACCTCACACTTTTCAGCGTTAAATTCCATCTGCCACTTTTCTGTCCATTTGACCATCCCGTCGATATCTTCCTGTAACCCAAGACACTCAACCTCACTGTTAACCACTCGGCCAATCTTTGTGTCATCCGCGAGCTTACTGATCCTACCACCCCCCCCACATAGTCATCTATGTCGTTTATAAAAATGACAAACAATAGGGGACCCAGCACAGATCCCTGTGGTAAGCCACTGGACACTGGCTTCCAGTCACTAAAACAGCCGTCTGTCATCACTCTCTGTCTCCTACAGTTATGCCAATTTTGAATCCACCTTATCAAGTTACCTTGTATCCCATGCGCATTTGCTTTCTTGATAAGTCTCCCATGTGGGACCTTGTCAAAGGCTTTGCTGAAATCCATGTAAACTACATCAACTGCACTACCCTCATCTACACGATTGATTAAGAAGGGGAAAATAGAGTATGAGAGTAAGCTTGCTGAGAACATAAAAACTGACTGTAAAGGCTTCTATAGATATGTAAAGAGAATAAGATTAGTGAAGACAAATGTGGGTCCCTTGCAGTCAGAAACGGGGGGAATTTATAATGTGGAACAAAGAAATGGCTGACCAATTAAATACATACTTTGGTTCTGTTTTCACAAAGGAGGACAGAAATTACCTCCCAGAAATGTTGGGGAACATAGGGTCCAGTGAGAAGGAGGAATTGTATGAAATCAGTTTTAGTAGGGAAATGCTGTTCGGGAAATTGATAGGATTGAAGGCCGATAAATCCCAGGGCCTGATAATCTACATCCCAGAATACTTAAGGAAGTGGCCCTAGAAATAGTAGATACATTGAACAAAGAACAAAAAACAAAGAACAGTACAGCACAGGAACAGGCCATTCGGCCCTCCAAGCCTGATGGCTTGATGCTTGACGTGTCTAAACTAAAATCTTCTGCACTTCCTGGGTCCGTATCCCTCTATTCCCATCCTATTCATGTATTTGTCAAGATGCCTCTTAAATGCTATCGTACCTGCTTCCACCACCTCCCCCGGCAGCAAGTTCCAGGCACTCACCACCCTCTGTGTAAAAAACCTGCCTCGCACATCCCCTCTAAACATTGTCCCTCGCACCTTAAACCTAATTATAGACCGGTTAGCCTGACATCAGTGGTGGGGAAAATGCTAGAGTCCCTTCAAAAAGATGTAATAGCAGAGCACTTGGAAAACAATGACAGGATCAGATAAAATCAACATTTACGAAAGGGAAATCATGCTTGACAAATCTACTGGAATTTTCTGAGGATGTAACTAGTAGAACAGCTAAGGGAGAACCTGTGGATGTGGTGTATTTGGACTTTCAGAAGGCTTTCGATAAGGTCCCACATAAGAGATTAGCGTGTAAAATTAAAGCACATGGGATTAGGGGTAAGGTACTGACATGGATAGAGAACTGGTTGGCAGACAGGAAACAAAGAGTAGGAATACAGGTCTTTTTCCGAGTGGCAGGCAGTGACTAGTGGGGTACTGCAGGGATCAGTGCTAGGACCCCAGCTATTCACAATATACATTAATGATATAGATGGGGGAATTAAATGTAATATATCCAATTTTGCAGACAACACAAAGCTGGGTGGGAGTGTGAGCTGTGAGGAGGATGCAGGGAAGCTCCAGTGTGATTTGGACAGGTTGAGTGAGTGGGCAAATACATGGCAGATGCAGTATAATGTGGATAAATATGAGGTTATCCACTTTGCTGGCAAAACCAGAAAGGCAGATTATTATCTGAACGGCAATAGATTGGGAAAGGGGGAGGTGCAGCAAGACCTGGGTGTCCTTGTGCACCAGTCGCTGAAAGTAAGCATGCAGGTGCAGCAGGCAGTTCAGAAGGCAAATGGTATGTTGGCCTCCATAACGAGAGGATTCGAGTAGAGGAGCAAGGATGTCTTGGTGAGACAGGGCCTTGGTGAGACCACATCTGGAGTATCGTGTGCAGCTTTGGTCTCCTTATCTGAGGAAGGATGTTCTTGCTATGGAGGGAGTGCAGCGAAGGTTTACCAGACTGATTAATCCTCCAGGCCCCCTTTATAGACATTATAAAATAACTTTATTAAAGAACAGGTAAATAAAACAAAAACTCAAATTAAAATGCCATTCTCGGCATCGACAATGCACTCCAGCCCCTGCGGTGCCCACCGTTCGCGGAAGGCCTCAAGTGTGCCGGCAGACGCCGCATGCTCCTTCTCCAGGGACACCTGGGCGCAAACGTAACCACGGAAGAGGGGCAGGCAATCAGGGAGGACGGACCCACTGACAGGCCGCAGCCTGGACCTGTGAATTGCCACCTCGGCCAGGCCCAGAAGCAGACCAGCGAGGAGATCCTCCTCCCGGCCCACGCCCCTCCGCACCGGGTGCCCAAAGATCAGGAGCGTGGGACTGAGGTGCAGCCAGAACTTCAGGAACAGCCCCTTCAAAATACTCAAACAGGGGCTGCAACCTCGCACACTCCATACATACATGGAACACGGACTCGTCCAGGCCGCAGAAAGTGCAGGCAGCCTGGGAGTTCGTGAACCTACTTAAAAGTCTATTGCACGGGAGTGCCCTGTGCAACACCCTCCACCCCAGGTCCCCGATGTAAAGGGAGAGGACTCCCGTGTAGAGAGACCTCTATCGAGGTTTCCCCTCGCCTCCAGATGGCAACACGGACCGCCAGGGCGTGTCCAGCCGGCTGACGAGGGCAAGGAAGTGGAGGGTGTGCAGGAGCAGCCCGTACAGGAAATCTCTTGCGCCGATTGGAATGGCATGGAGGGCATTTCCGAGAGGCGACTCGTGTTGTGCGGGACTGACTCCCGAGGAGGGTTTCGGGGCCTGGGTTCAATGAGCAGTTCCGGCCGAGCGAGGGTCAGCTCGGCCAGGAGCACTCCACACTCCCGAGCCCCCTCGTCATCCGCAGTGAGGGGCGTCCCAGGGGCTTCAGCTACTCCTCCGCCCGTCAGTCCGTCCCCAGAGTCGGCTGCCCAGACAGTCGAAGCGCTGTCCTCCGCCGGCAGGGGAGCGCCTTGACTGGATGCGACCATGTTCCAGACTTGGAATAGATCCTGGTAAAAGACAGGCAACACCCTCAGAGGCGTGGCTAACGGTCTCCACCGGGAGCTGCGTGTCGCCTTGAAGGCAGTGACACTGGCGGAAAAAATACGTCGCCAGCGCACACCATCTGGGAGGACGCTCGACGTACAGGTATCTCTGCAGGGTCCAAAGGCGGAGAGTCGCAGCCTGGGTGCGGATGCACACCAGCGACTGGCCGCCCTCCTCAGTCGGGAGACTCAGGACCGTGGCAGAGACTCAGTGTTTACTCTTGCCCCAGAAGAAATCGAAGAGCTTCTTCTGGATCTCGGTGGCAAATGCAGGGGGCGGGGCCAAAGTGAGCAACCGGTACCACAGCATGGAGGCCACCAGTCGGTTTATGACCAGCGCTCGGCCCCTGTAGGAAAGCACTCGGAGCAGTCCTGTCCAGCGCCCCAGCCGAGTGGTGACTTTCGCCTCCAACTCCGGCCAGTTTGCCAGCCAGGCTTCCTCAGCTGGGCGAAGGTGGACTCCCAGATAGAGGAGGTGTGTGGTGCTCCACGCAAAAGGTGTTAACTTTTCCGGTAGGGAGTCTTCGTGGATGACGTGGCAGAAAACGACTGCTGGCAGTTGCACATCCTCCAAAAGTCAACGGGATCTGTGACTGCGAGGAGCACGACAGCAGCGTAAGCCGAGAGGACGACCACATGGCCGTCCCGCGCAGAGCGAAACGCGTTAACCTCCTGTGAAGCAGGCACAGGAAGGGCTCCTCGCAGATGGTGTATAATTGGCCAGACATGGGGCATCCCCGACGCACTCCTCTCCCAAAGTGAAGGGGCGTTGTCAAGGACCCGTTAACTTTGACCAGACACTCTGCGGCGGCATATAAAGGTCAGACCTGGGCCACAAAATGCGGACCGAGTCTGAATGCGCGCAGAGTCCCGAAAAGTATTTGTGATTCATCCTGTCGAACACCTTCTCCTGATTGAGGGAGAGAAAGGTGACCTTCAGTCCAATCCTCTGGGAAAGATGGACCAGGTCCCAGACCAATTGGATGTTGGCCTGGATGGACCAGCCCGGGACCGTGCAGGACTGGTCAGGGTGGATCATATGGATCAGCACAGAGCCCAGGCGGGTAGACATAGCCGTGCTGAGAAGGGAGACTGAACGCCAGTTCCTAAGCAGGCAGAGATCGCCCCTCTTCGGCAACAGGACAACGTCCGCCCTGCACCACGAGAGGAGAATCTCCCCGGTCGCCAGGCTTTCCCCCAGGACCCACGCGTAATCGCCCTCCAGGATGTCCCAGAACGCCCTGAGGAACTCCACGGCCAGCCGGTCCAGCCCCAGGGATTTGCACCTCGAGAGCTTGTGGAGGGCACCGGTCAGCTCTGCCAACGTGAACGGAGCCTCCAATCCTTCAGTGCCCTCTGGGCTGACCTTCAGCAGGACCACCCACAAAACTCTGTGCGCATCCTCGCTGGACGGATCTAGGGAGAACAATGTGCCATAATAGGTACGGACCAAAAGGCTCATTCCGTCTGGATCCGTGAGCATAGAATCATAGAATCTTAGAAAGTTTAAGGCACAGAAAGAGGCCACTTGGAGCATTGTGTCTATGCCAGCCGAAAAAATGATCCACCGATTCTAATCCCACCTTCCAGCATTTGGTCCGTAGCCCTGCAGATTATGGCACTTGAGGTGCATATCCAGACACCTTTTGAATGAGTTGAGGGTCTCTGCCTCAACTACCCTTTCAGGCTAGGAAAAGGGATGAGGAACTGAAAAGCGAATATAGGGAGTTAGGTTGGAAGCTAAAAGGCAGGACGAGCAGAGTAGTAATCTCAGGATTGATACCGGTGCCACGTGCTAGTGAGGCTAGAAACAGGGAGCGAGTGCAGCTGAACACGTGGCTACAGAGCTGGTGTAGGAGGGAGGGCTTCAGATATGTGGATCATTGGGATACCTTCTGGGGAAGGTGGGACCTGTACAAGAAGGACGGGTTGCATCTGAACTGGAGGGGCACCAATATCCTGGGCGGGAGGTTTGCTAGAGCTCTTCGGGAGGGTTTAAACTAGTTTGGCAGGGGGATGGGAACCAGAGCCACGGATCAGTGGATGGGGTAGCTGTTGAACAGGTAGATACAGAGTGCAGAGAGTCTGTGAGGAAGGTTAGACAGTTGACAGGGCAAAGTTGCAGCCAGTATGATGGGTTGATGTGTGTCTATTTTAACGCAAGAAGGGTCAGGAATAAGGGTGATGAACTTAGAGCATGGATCAGTACTTGGAGCTACAATGTTGTGGCCATTACGGAGACTCGGATATCACAGGGGCAGGAATGGATGTTGGATGTTCCGGGGTTTAGATGTTTCAAAAGGAATAGGGAGGGAGGTAAAAGAGGTGGGGGAGTGGCATTGCTAATCAGGGATAGTATCACAGCTGCAGAAAGGGAGATCGTCGAGGAGGGTTTGTCTACTGAGTCAGTATGGGTGGAAATCAGAAACAGGAAAGGAGCAGTCACTTTATTGGGAGTTTTCTATAGAACCCCCCAATAGCAACAGAGACACGGAGGAACAGATTGGGAGGCAGATTTTGGAAAGGTGCAGAAGTAACAGGGTTGTTGTCATGGGTGACTTCAACTTCCCTAATATTGTTTGGAACCTCGTTAGTGCAAATATTTTGGATGGAGCAGTTTTTGTCAGGTGTGTCCAGGAAGGTTTCCTGACTCAATATGTAGATAGGCCGACTAGAGGGGAGGCTATGTTGGATTTGGTGCTTGGCAACGAACCAGGCCAGGTGGCAGATCTCTCGGTGGGAGAGCATTTCGGTGATAGTGATCACAACTCCCTGACCTTTACTATAGTCATGGAGAGGGACAGGAGCAGACGTGATGGGAAAATATTTAATTGGGGGAGGGGGAATTACAATGCTATTAGGCAGGAACTGGGGAGCATAAATTGGGAACAGATGTTCTCAGGGAAATGCACGACAGAAATGTGGAGGTTGTTTAGGGAGCACTTGCTGCGACTGCTGGATAGGTTTGTCCCGATGAGGAAAGGAAGGGATGGTAGGGTGAAGGAACCTTGGATGACAAGAGATGTGGAACAGCTAGTCAAGAGGAAGAAGGAAGCTTACTTAAGGTTGAGGAAGCAAGGTTCAGACAGGGCTCTAGAGGGTTACAAGGTAGCCAGGAAGGAACTGAAGAATGGACTTAGGAGAGCTAGAAGGGGACATGAAAAAGTCTTGGTGGGTAGGATTAAGGAAAATCCCAAGGCGTTCTACACTTATGTGAGGAACAAGGGGATGGCCAGAGTGAGGGTAGGGCCGATCAGGGATAGTGGAGGGAACTTGTGCCTGGAGTCGGAGGAGGTAGGGGAGGTCCTAAATGAATACTTTGCTTCAGTATTCACCAGTGAGAGGGACCTGGTCGTTTGTGAGGACTGCGTGAAACAGGCTGATATGCTCGAACAGGTTGATGTTAAGAGGGAGGATGTGCTGGAAATTTTGAAAGACATGAGGACAGATAAGTCCCCGGGGCCAGACGGGATATACCCAAGGATATTACGGGAAGCGAGGGAAGAGATTGCCGCGCCTTTGGCGATGATCTTTGCGTCCTCACTGTCCACTGGAGTAGTACCAGATGATTGGAGGGTGGCAAATGTTATTCCCTTGTTCAAGAAAGGGAATAGGGATAACCCTGGGAACTATAGACCAGTCAGTCTTACGTCGGTAGTGGGAAGATTATTGGAGAGAATTCTAAGAGACAGGATTTATGATTATTTGGAAAAGCATAGTTTGATTAGAGACAGTCAGCATGGCTTTGTGAGGGGCAGGTCATGCCTCACAAGCCTTATTGAATTCTTTGAAGATGTGACAAAACACATTGATGAAGGAAGAGCAGTGGATGTGGTGTATATGGATTTTAGCAAGGCGTTTGATAAGGTTCCCCATGGTAGGTTCATTCAGAAAGTAAGGAGGCATGGGATACAGGGAAAGTTGGCTGTCTGGATACAGAATTGGCTGGCCCATAGAAGACAGAGGGTGGTAGTAGATGGAAAGTATTCAGCCTGGAGCTCGGTGACCAGTGGTGTTCCGCAGGGATCTGTTCTGGGACCTCTGCTCTTTGTGATTTTTATCATTGACTTGTATGAGGAAGTGGAAGGCTGGGTTAGCAAGTTTGCCGATGACACGAAGGTTGCTGGAGTTGTGGATAGTGTGGAAGGCTGTTGTAGGTTGCAACGGGACATTGACAAGATGCAGAGCTGGGCTGAGAAGTGGCAGATGGAGTTCAACCTGGAAAAGTGTGAAGTGATTCATTTTGGAAGGTCGTATTTGAATGCAGAATACAGGCTTAAAGCCAGGATTCTTGGTAGTGTGGAGGAACAGAGGGATCTTGGGGTCCATGTCCATAGATCGCTCAAAGTTGCCACCCAAGTTGATAGGGTTGTTAAGAAAGCGTGTTAAGAAGGCTTTCATTAACAGGGGGATTGAGTTTAAGAGCCGTGAGGTTATGCTGCAGCTCTATAAGGCCCTGGTTGGACCACACTTGGAATATTGTGTTCAGTTCTGGTCGCCTCATTATAGGAAGGATGTGGAAGCTTTAGAGAGGGTGCAGAGGAGATTTACCAAGATGCTGCCTGGACTGGAGGGCTTGTCTTACGAAGAAAGGTTGAGGGAGCGAGGGCATTTCTCATTGGAACGAAGAAGGATGAGAGGTGACTTGATAGCAAATGTTGTCCCCTTGTTCAAGAAGGGGAGTAGAGACAGCCCTGGCAATTATAGAGCTGTGAGCCTTACTTCGGTTGTGGGTAAAATGTTGGAAAAGGTTATTAGAGACAGGATTTATAATCATCTTGAAAAGAATAAGTTCATTAGCGATGGTCAGCACGGTTTTGTGAAGGGTAGGTCGTGCCTCACAAACCTTATTGAGTTTTTCGAGAAGGTGACCAAACAGGTGGATGAGGGTAAAGCAGTGGATGTGGTGTATATGGATTTCAGTAAGGCGTTTGATAAGGTTCCCCACGGTAGGCTATTGCAGAAAATACGGAAGTATGGGGTTGAAGGTGATTTCGAGCTTTGGATCAGAAATTGACTGGCTGAAAGAAGACAGAGGGTGGTGGTTGATGGCAAATGTTCATCCTGGAGTTTAGTTACTAGTGGTGTACCGCAAGGATCTGTTTTGGGGCCACTGCTGTTTGTCATTTTTATAAATGACCTGGAAGAGGGTGTAGAAGGGTGGGTTAGTAAATTTGCGGATGACACAAAGGTCGGTGGAGTTGTGGATGGTGCCGAAGGATGTTGTAGGGTAAAGAGGGACATAGATAGGCTGCAGAGCTGGGCTGAGAGATGGCAAATGGAGTTTAATGCGGAAAAGTGTGAGGTGATTCACTTTGGAAGGAGTAACAGGAATGCAGAGTACTGGGCTAATGGGAAGATTCTTGGTAGTGTAGATGAACAGAGAGATCTTGGTGTCCAGGTACATAAATCCCTGAAGGTTGCTACCCAGGTTAATAGGGCTGTTAAGAAGGCATATGGTGTGTTAGCTTTTATTAGTAGGGGGATCGAGTTTCGGAGCCACGAGGTCATGCTGCAGCTGTACAAAACTCTGGTGAGACTGCACCTGGAGTATTGCGTGCAGTTCTGGTCACCGCATTATAGGAAGGATGTGGAAGCTTTGGAAAGGGTGCAGAGGAGATTTACTAGGATGTTGCCTGGTATGGAGGGAAGGTCTTACGTGGAAAGGCTGAGGGACTTGAGGTTGTTTTCGTTGGAGAGAAGGAGGAGAGGTGACTTAATAGAGACATATAAGATAATCAGAGGGTTAGATAGTGAGAGTCTTTTTCCTCGGATGATGATGGCAAACACGAGGGGACATAGCTTTAAGTTGAGGGGTGATAGATATAGGACAGATGTTAGAGGTAGTTTCTTTACTCAGAGAGTAATAGGGGCGTGGAACGCCCTGCCTGCAACAGTAGTAGACTCGTCAACTTTAAGGGCATTTAAGTGGTCATTGGATAGACATATGGATGAAAATGGAATAGTGTAGGTCAGATGGTTTCACAGGTCGGCGCAACATCGCGGGCCGAAGGGCCTGTACTGCGCTGTAATATTCTAATTCTAATTCTAATTCTAAGGGGTACAAGATGATGAGAGGCATAGATAGAGTGGATAGCCAGAGACTTTTTACCAGGGCGGAAAGGGCTATCACCAGGGGGCATAATTTTAAGGTGATTGGAGGAAGGTTTCGGGGAGATGTCAGAGGTAGGAACTTTACACAGAGAGTGGTGGGTGCGTGGAATGCGCTGCCAGCGGTGGTAGTAGAAGCAGATACATTAGGGACATTTAAGCGACTCTTGGATAGGTACATGGATGATAGTAGAATGAAGGATATGTCGGTAGTTTGATCTTAGAGTAGGTTAAAGGTTCGACACAACATCGTGGGCCAAAGGGCCTGTACTGTGCTCTACTGTTCTATGTTCTATGGGCCTTGTTACCTTTTCAAAAAAATTCGATCAAGATATTCAATAAGATCGCTCCTTAACAAATCCATGCTGACTATCCTTGATTAACCTGTGCCTTTCTAAGTGACAGTTTATCCTGTCTCTCTGAATAGATTCCAATAATTTGCCCACTACTGAGGTTAGAGTGACTGGCCTGTAATTATTCAGTCTATCCTTTGCTCCCTTTTTAAACAGAGATACAACGTTAGCAATTCTCCAATCCTCTGGCACCACACCTGTCTCCAGTGAGGACCGGGAAATGATGGTCAGACCCTCTGCTATTTCCTCTCTTGCTTCTTTTAACAACCTAGAGTACATTTCATCTGACCCCTGGTGATTTATCAACTTTCAAGGATGTTAATGGCATTAATACTTCCTCTCTCCCGATGTTTATCACATCCAATACTTCACACTCTTCCTACTTAACTACAATATCTGCATCGTCCCCCTCTTTTGTGAAGACAGACGCAAAGTATTCATTCAGAACCATATCAATATCTTCTGCTCCTGCACAAGGGTTACCTTTTTGGTCTTTTATGGGCCCTACTCTCTCCTTAGTTATTCTCATACTCTTAACGTATTGACAAAACATCTTTGGGATCACCTTGATTTTGCTTGCCAATATTCTTTCATGCCCTCTCTTTGCATTCCTAATTTCCTTTTTGATTCCACCCCTCCACTTTAGAGTCATAGAGTGGTACAGCATAGAAACAGGCCCTTCAGTCCACTGCGTCCATGCCGACCATAATGCCTATCTATACTAATCCCACCTGCCTGCATTAATTCCATATCCCTCTCTGCCTTGCTCATTCAAGTACCTGTCCAGATGCCTCTTAAATGTTGCTACTGTTCCTGCCTCCACCACCTCCTCAGGCAGCTCATTCCAGATACCCACTATTCTTTGTGTGAAACATTTACCCCTTTGATCCCCTTTAAACCTCCTCCCTCTCACCTTAAATCTATGCCCTCTAGTTTTAGTCACCCCTACCATGGGAAACAGACTCTGGCTATCTACCCTATCTACGCTTCTCAGAATTTTATATACCTCTATCATATCCCCTCTCAGCCTCCTTTGCTCCAGGGAAAACAGGCCCAGCCTATCCAATCTCTCAATAACTCAAGCCCTCCAAACCAGGCAACATCCTTGTGAATCTTTTCTGCACCCTCTCTAGCTTAATCACGTCTTTCCTGTAGTGCAGCGACCAGAACTGCACACAGTATTCCAAATGCGGCCGAACCAACGTTATGTACAACTGTAACATGACGTCCCAACTCTTGTACTCAATGCCTCGGCCAATGAAGGCAAGCATGCCATATGCCTTCTTCACCACCCTGTCTACCTGTGTTGCCACTTTCAGGGAACTATGTACTTGTACCCCGAGGTCTCTCTGCTCAACAACATTCCCCAGGGCCCTGCCATTCACTGTATATGTCCTGCCCTGGTTTAACTTCCCAAAATGCATCACTTCGCACTTGTCTGCGTTAAATTCCATTTGTCAATCCCTTGCCCACTTTCCCAGTTGATCTATATCCTGTTGTAACCTTAACCAACCTTCTTCACTGTCCACGATACCACCAATTTTGGTGTCATCTGCAAACTTACTAATCATGCCCCCTCCATTCACATCCAAGTCATTAATATATATGACAAACAACAGAGGGTCCAGCACCGATCCCTGCGGCACACCACTGGTCACTGGCCTCCAATCTGGAAAACAACCCTCCACGACCACCCTCTGCCTCCTATCACCAAGCCAATTTTGTATCCAACTGGCTAGTTCACCCTAGATCCCATATGTTCGAACCTTCTGGACCAGTCTACCATGCGGGACCTTGTCAAAGGCCTTGCTAAAGTCCATGTAGACAACGTCCATCACCCTGCTCTCGTCAATCCTCTCAGTCACCTCCTCAAAAAACTCAAATTCGTGAGACATGATTTCCCACGCACAAAGCCATGCTGACTATTCCTAATCAGACCTTGCCTTTCCAAATGCATATAAATCCTGTCTCTCAGAATCCCTTCCAATAACTGTCCCACCGCTGATGTAAGGCTCACCGGCCTGTAGTTCCTTGGCTTATCCCTGCTGCCCTTCTTAAATAAAGGCACAACATTAGCTATTCTCCAGTCCTCCATTACCTCCCCCGTGGCTAACGATGATACAAAAGTCTCTGCCAGGGCCCCAGCAATCTCCTCCCTTGCTTCCTATAGCATCCTAGGATACAGCTGGTCATCCACCTTAATGTGCTTCAAAACCTCCAACATCTCCTCCTTTTTAATGTCTATACTCTTTCTATACTCCTCTCGGCTTTCTGTAGCATTGAGTGCTCTGTGTCGGGCATAAGCTTTCCTTTTCTGCCTTATCTTACCCTGTCGGCTCCTTGAAATCCATCGGGCTCTAAATTTGGCCGCCTCACCCTTTTTCGCTGTGGGAACATTATTACCCTGAACCCCTTGAATCTCCCCTTTGAATGCCTCCCACTGTTCTGACATTCTTACCTTCAAGTAGCTGTTTCCAGTTCACTTTCGCTAAATCACCCTCAGTTGAGTAAAATTGTCCTTGCCCCAATTGAGAACTCTAACTCCTGTTCTATCTCTTTCCTTTTCCATAATTATGTTAAAACTGACTGAATTATGATCACTACCACCAAAATGCTCTCCCACTGCCACTCCTTCCACCTGCCCATCTTCATTTCCTAAAACTAAGTCTAAACCTGCACCGCGACCTCACGTACTCGCCTCGGGACCAAATGAGCTGCAGGTCCCTCAGCGCGCTCTTCTCTTTGTACACCTGCTACAGGGCCAGGTCCATAGAAATATAGAAAATAGGAACAGGAGTAGGCCATTCGGCCCTTCGAGCCTGCTCCGCCATTCATTATGATCTTGGCTGATCATCCAACTCAGGAACCCGTTCCCGCTTTTGCCCCATACGCTTTGATCCCTTTAGACCCAAGAGCTATATCTAACTCCTTGAAAACATACAATGTTTTGGCCTCAACTTCTTTCTGTGGTAGCGAATTCCACAGGCTCACCACTCTCTGGGTGAAGAAATTTCTCCTCATCTCAGTCCTGAAAGGTTTACCCCGTATCCTTAGACTATGACTCCTGATTCTGGACTCTCCCACCATCGGGAACATCCTTCCTGCATCTACCCTGTCAAGTCCTGTCAGAATTTTATAGGTTTCTATGAGATCCCCCCTCACTCTTCTGAACTCCAGTGAATATAATTCTAACCGACTCAATCTCTCCTCATACTTCAGTCCCGCCATCCCAGGAATCAGTCTGCTAAACCTTTGCTGCACTCCCTCTATAGCAAGAACATCCTTCCTCAGATAAGGAGACCAAAATTGCACACAATATTCCAGGCGTGGCCTCACCAAGGCCCTGTATAATTGCAGCAAGACATCCCTGCTCCTGTACTCGAATCCTCTCACTATGAAGGCCGACATACCATTTGCCTGTTTTACCGCCTGTTGGACCTGCATGCTTACCTTCCTTGACGGCCTGACTGGGACAGGTTTGCTTCAATCTCCAGAGTGCACCTCCTGTACTATGTGGGAGCTCCAGGATGCTTCCCATGTCCTGGAGAATCATTTGTGTAGGAAGTGTCATCATTTGAAGCAGCTTGAGCTCCGGGTTTTGGAACTTGAGCGGCAGCTGGCGATACTGCGGTGCACTCATGAGGATGAGAGCTAGGTGGATAACATGTTTATAGATGTGGTCACCACAAAGCTCAGGAGTATGCAGGGAAAGAGGCAATGGGTGCCCAGCAGACAGTCAAAAGGAATCAGGCAGTTAGTGCAGGAGATCCCTGAGTGCATCTCACTCTCCAACAGGTATTCAGTGCTGAATACCGAGGAAAGTGATGCTTCACCTGGGGAGTGCAGCCAGAGCCAAGTCCATGGCACCATGGGTGGCACAGCTGCACAGGAGGGTACAGCGAAGACTAGAAGAGCCATAGTGATAGGTGATTCAATAGTCAGGGGAACAGACAGGCGTTTCTGTGGCCACAGACGTGAATTCAGGATGGTGTGTTGCCTTCCTGGTGCCAGGGTCAAGGATGTCACTGAGCGGTTGCAGAGCATCCTGAAGGGGGAGGGTGAACAGCCAGCAGTCGTGGTCCACATCGGAACCAATGACATAGGTAGAAAGAGGGATGTGGTCCTGCAGTCAGAATTTAGAGAGCTAGGTAAGAAATTAGCAAGCAGCACCTCAAAAGTAGTAATCTCCAGATTACTCCCAGTGCCACATGCAAGTGAGTATAGAAATAGAAGGATAAGACAGATGAATGCGTGGCTGGAAAGATGGTGCAGGAGGGAGGACTTCAGATTCCTGGGACATTAGGACCGCCTCTGGGGGAGATGGGATCTGTACAGGCTGGACGGGTTGCACCTGAACAGAGCTGGGACTGAGTTCCTTGTGGGACATTTTGCTAGTGCTGTTGGGGAGGGTTTAAACTAGTTCGGCAGGGGGATGGGGACCTCAGGGTAGACTCAGTTGGACAAAATCAGAAATGAAAATGGAAGGCAGAAAATTAATAGATGATCTGGAAGACAGAGGAAACAAAGTTTAGAAAATAAACAAAGAGTTTGACAGTGCTCAAGGGTATCTATTTCAATGCAAGGAGTATACCAAATAAAGCAGATGAGCTGAGGACACAGATAGACACGTGGCAGTATGATATCATCGCTATTACAGAAACATGGCTTAAGGAGGGACAGGAATGGTAGCTCAACGTTCCTGGTTACAGGGTTTTCAGACACGATAGGGAGGGGGATAAGAAAGGAGGGGAGTGGCAATTTTGGTCAAAGAAACTATTAAAGCTGTGAGGAGGGATGATATGTTGGAAGGTTCATCAAATGAGGCCACATGGATTGAGCTAAGGAACAAAAAAGGGGCAATCACACTGCTGGGAGTGTACTATAGACCCCCAAACAGTCAGAGGGAGATAGAAGAGCAGATATGTAGGCAAATCTTTGAGAAATGCAAGAACAACAGGGCAGTAATAGTAGGGGATTTTAATTACCCCAATATTAACTGGGATAGTTTTAGTGTGAAAGGAATTGAGGGAGCAGCTTCCTAAGGTGCATTCAGGAGAAATTTTTTGCCCAGTATGTAGCAAGTGCAACAAGAGAGCGTGCAGTTTTAGACTTAGTTTTAGGAAATGAAGATGGGCAGGTGGAAGGATTGGCAGTGGGAGACCATTTTGGTAGTAGTGATCATAATTCAGTTTTAACATAATTATGGAAAAGGACAGAGATAGAACAGGAGTTAGAGCGCCTACAAGTGTTTTGTTTTGCACCGTGCCTTCTTTCCACCCGGACAGGTCTCCACCACCCCGTGAAGACCACAGCTTCCGGAACTGCCTGTGCGGTGCCTGATGAAGGTTTAGGGGGAGTGGGAGGAGGTGCAACGGTGCCACCCTGGGCCAACCAGATGGAGTTGGTGGCCAGGAGGTTGGGGCAGTTCTTACAAATGTGCTCCACCCTCTTGCAGGCATGGTATCGCGCCCCATCCAAGGTCCGGAAGATACGGTAGGCCGCCCCCTCGAGCTCCACATTGAAGTGGCCCTCCAAGACATCCTCCCGCGCCAGATGCATAAAGAGCTGGTAGCAGAAGGAGTACACATGCCGGAGGCTGTTCTCCCGAAGACTGAGCGGGACTGAGGTGATCCTAGATGGTTCAGATGGGGGAGGAGAAGCTCACTGGGAATGAAGGGCGGAACATTTGATAACATGATCCTCTGCGCATTGGCCCCCAGAGGGTCCACTGGCAGGAAGGTCCCCCCCATGCTGAGCCCCTTGCTCAGGGCCAGGGACACCACCCGCTCGGTCTTCAGGAAGAACACAGCCTCCCTGTACATCTTCGAGGCTGCAACAATGGCCAAGGGGCTGACAACTACAGCCATTGCATTTACGCAGGCCTCAATGGACATGTTGGGGTGGGGATAGCTCTTCACCCCATGGCTGAATGTTATTAATTTAAAGGGTGATGGGACCACATGGGCAGCCAGAGGCTGCAGCTGCATAGGTAGTAGAGGGTCCCGTCACTGGTGATGAAGGGCTTGCCATGGGTCTAAGAGCTAAACCCACCCCAAATTGTAGGCTTGCAAATCGAACAAAATAAAAGTTTCACAAGAGGCACTGAATTAAAAAAACAGGTTAGTGGAGAGGCTGACGGTATAGAGGAGAAAGACATGCTGTGAGGGATTTCTTGCTCTCAGGAGGTGGTGCACAAAACACACTTAACATAATCTTTGCCAGCGTTCTTGGTCTTCTGGTCAGGGAAGGTGTCTTCACCTGGGTCAGCTGAGGCTGCCCAGGCACTATCTATCCCCTTCTGTCTCTTTAGCCGGGCAGCTTCAGCTGACCCAGACTGGGCAATTGGGGTGGGGAGGGAGCTTCCCTGTGTGTTTGTTGCAGCAGCACAGATCTCTACAGAACTGGCAGCCCCACCCCTTCTTGTTCCACCCACTTGTTCCTCCCCCAACAGTCCAAAGCAAAGCAAACTTCTGGTGTTCAGCACCCACCTCCAAACAAACAAGAACAAAGAACAAAGAAAATTACAGCACAGGAACAGGCCCTTCGGCCCTCCAAGCCTGCGCCGATCCAGATCCTCTATCTAAACATGTTGCCTATTTTCTAAGGGTCTGTATCTCTTTTCTTACTGCCCATTCATGTATCTGTCTAGATACATCTTAAAAGACGCCATCGTGCCCGCATCTACCACCTCCGCTGGCAACGCGTTCCAGGCACCCACCACCCTCTGCGTAAAGAACTTTCCACGCATATCCCCCCTAAACTTTTCCCCTTTCACTTTGAACTCGTGTCCTCTAGTAATTGAATCCCCCACTCTGGGAAAAAGCCTCTTGCTATCCACCCTGTCTATACCTCTCATGATTTTGTACACCTCAATCAGGTCCCCCCTCAACCTCCGTCTTTCTAATGAAAATAATCCTAATCTACTCAACCTCTCTTCATAGCTAGCGCCCTCCATACCAGGCAACATCCTGGTGAACCTCCTCTGCACCCTCTCCAAAGCATCCACATCCTTTTGGTAATGTGGCGACCAGAACTGCACGCAGTATTCCAAATGTGGCCGAACCAAAGTCTTATACAACTGTAACATGACCTGCCAACTCTTGTACTCAATACCCCGTCCGATGAAGGAAAGCATGCCGTATGCCTTCTTGACCACTCTATTTACCTGCGTTGCCACCTTCAGGGAACAGTGGACCTGAACACCCAAATCTCTCTGGACATCAATTTTCCCCAGGACTTTTCCATTTACTGTATAGTTCACTCTTGAATTGGATCTTCCAAAATGCATCACCTCGCATTTGCCCTGATTGAACTCCATCTGCCATTTCTCTGCCCAAATCTCCAATCTATCTATATTCTGCTGTATTCTCTGACAGTCCCCTTCACTATCTGCTACTCCACCAATCTTAGTGTCGTCTGCAAACTTGCTAATCAGTCTACCTATACTTTCCTCCAAATCATTAATGTATATCACGAACAACAGTGGTCCCAGCACGGATCCCTGTGGAACACTACTGGTCACACGTCTCCATTTTGAGAAACTCCCTTCTCCTGCTACTCTCTGTCTCCTGTTGCCCAGCCAGTTCTTTATCCATCAAG
This sequence comes from Heterodontus francisci, assembly GCF_036365525.1. Lineage (NCBI taxonomy): Eukaryota > Metazoa > Chordata > Chondrichthyes > Heterodontiformes > Heterodontidae > Heterodontus > Heterodontus francisci. The sequence continues at coordinate 511,895 of NC_090378.1, read as the reverse complement.
CTAGTACACCTTGGACCCCATGCGCCTTCACTGTCTCCATCAGCCTGCCATGGGGAACCTTATCAAACGCCTTACTGAAGTCCATGTATATGACATCGACAGCCCTTCCCTCATCAATCAACTTTGTCACTTCCTCAAAGAATTCTATTAAGTTGGTAAGACATGACCTTCCCTGCACAAAACCATGTTGCCTATCACTGATAAGCCCATTTTCTTCCAAATGGGAATAGATCCTATCCCTCAGTATCTTCTCCAGCAGCTTCCCTACCACTGACGTCAGGCTCACCGGTCTATAATTACCTGGATTATCCCTGCTACCCTTCTTAAACAAGGGGACAACATTAGCAATTCTCTAGTCCTCCGGGACCTCACCCGTGTTTAAGGATGCTGCAAAGATACCTGTTAAGGCCCCAGCTATTTCCTCTCTCGCTTCCCTCAGTAACCTGGGATAGATCCCATCCGGACCTGGGGACTTGTCCACCTTAATGCCCTTTAGAATACCCAACACTTCCTCCCTCCTTATGCCGACTTGACCTAGAGTAATCAAACATCTGTTCCTAACCTCAACATCCGTCATGTCCCTCTCCTCGGTGAATACCGATGCAAAGTACTCGTTTAGAATCTCACCAATTTTCTCTGACTCCAAGCATAACATTCCTCCTTTGTCCTTTAGTGGGCCAATCCTTTCTCTAGTTATCCTCTTTCTCCTTATATATGAATAAAAGGCTTTGGGATTTTCTTTAACCCTGTTTGCTGAAGATATTTCATGACCCCTTTTAGCCCTCTTAATTCCTCGTTTCAGATTGGTCCTACATTCCCGATATTCTTTCAAAGCTTCGTCTTTCATCAGCCGCCTAGACCTTATGTATGCTTCCTTTTTCCTCTTAGCTAGTCTCACAATTTCACCTGTCATCCATGGTTCCCTAATCTTGCCATTTCTATCCCTCATTTTCACAGGAACATGTCTCTCCTGCACGCTAATCAACCTCTCTTTAAAAGCCTCCCACATATCACATGTGGATTTATCTTCAAACAGCTGCTCCCAATCTACATTCCCCAGCTCCTGCCGAATTTTGGTATCGTTGGCCTTCCCCCAATTTAGCACTCTTCCTTTCGGACCACTCTCGTCTTTGTCCATGAGTATTTTAAAGCTTACGGAATTGTGATCACTATTCCCAAAGTAGTCCCCTACTGAAACTTCAAACACCTGGCCGGGCTCATTCCCCAACACCAGGTCCAGTATGGCCCCTTCCCGAGTTGGACTATTTACATACTGCTCTAGAAAACCCTCCTGGATGCTCCTTACAAATTCTGCTCCATCTAGACCTCGAACACTAAGTGAATCCCAGTCAATGTTGGGAAAATTAAAATCTCCTATCACCACCACCCTGTTGCTCCTACATCTTTCCACAATCTGTTTACATATTTGTACCTCTATCTCACGCTCGCTGTTGGGAGCCCTGTAGTACAGCCCCAACATTGTTACCGCACCCTTCCTATTTCTGAGTTCTGTCCATATTGCCTCACTGCTCGAGTCCTCCATAGTGCCCTCCTTCAGCACAGCTGTGATATCCTCTTTGACCAGTAATGCAACTCCTCCACCCCTTTTACCTCCCTCTCTATCCCGCCTGAAGCATCGATATCCTGGGATATTTAGTTGCCAATCATGCCCTTCCCTCAACCAAGTCTCAGTAATAGCAATAACATCATACTCCCAGGTACTAATCCAAGCCCTAAGTTCATCTGCCTTACCTACTACACTTCTTGCATTAAAAAAAATGCACCTCAGACCACCAGTCCCTTTACATTCATCATCTGCTCCCTGCCTGCTCTTCCCCTTAGTCACACTGATTTCATTATCTAGTTCCTTACAGGCTTTTGTTACTACCTCCTTACTGTCAACTGACCTCCTCAATTGGTTCCCAAAGCCTTGTTTCCAACAAAAGTTTCCTTCTTCACTGTAAAGGTGATTGTTGTTCAAGCTTTCCCTCTACTCAGTGTAGCTCCTCTCTCCACCACTGCAACTTCCAACTTTCACCAGCACTATCAGCTGAGGCTCGCTGCTGAATCAGCAGTCAGCACCTCCAATCAAGCAACAGCCAATCCCAATTTTTTTTAATGTATCTAACCCATTTTATTTTAGGTGGCCTTTACACCCCAGGCCCCTTGAATGTATTTTATGTTGCAGTATCTCTGCAGGGTCCGAAGGTGGAGAATCACAGCCTGGGTGCCGACGCACACCAGCGACTGGCCACCCTCCTCAATCGGGAGACTCAGGATGGTAGCAGAGACCCAGTGTTTCCTCTTGCCCCAGAAGAAATCGATGAGCTTCTTCTGGATCTTGGTGGCAAATGCAGGGGACGAGGTCAAAGTGACCAACCGGTACTACAGCATCGAGGCCACCAGTTGGTTTATGACCAGCACTCGTCCTCTGTAGGAAAGCACTCGGAGCAGTCCTGTCCAGCGTCCCAGCCAAGTGGTGACTTTCGCCTCCAACTCCTGCCAGTTTGCCGGCCAGGCTTCCTCAGCGGAGCTAAGGTGGACTCCCAGGTAGAGGAGGTGTGTGGTGCTCCACGCAAAAGGTGTTAACTCCTCCGGCAGAGAGTCCACCCGCCACTGACCCACCAGGAGTCCGGAACATTTCTCCAAATTGATCCTTGCGGAGAACACGGCAGAAAAGGTCTGCTGGCACTCGCGCATCCTTCGCAAGTTAATGGGATCTGTGACTGGGGGGAACACGTCATTGGCGTAAGCTGAGAGGACGACCCACATGCCCAGCCCACGCAGAGCCAAACCCGTCAACATCCTGCAAAGCAGGCACAGGAATGGCTCCTCGCAGATGGTATATAATTGGCTGGACATGGGGCATCCCTGATGCACTCCTCTCCCAAAGCGAAGGGGCGCCATCAAGGGCCCATTAACTTTAACCCAGACACCCTGTGGCGGCGTATAAAAGTCAGACCCGGGCCAAAAAATGCGGCTCAAGTCCGAACATGCGCAGAGTCCCGGGAAGGTATTCATGATCCACCCTGTCGAACGCCTTCTCCTGATCGAGGGAGAGAAAGGCGACCGACAGACCAGTCCTCTGGGAAAGATGGATCAGGTCCCAGACCAGGTGGATGTTGTCCTGGATGGACCGGCCCGGGACCGTGTAGGACAGGTCGGGGTGGATCATGTAGGCCAGCATGGAGCCCAGGCGGGTAAACATAGCCCAGGCAAAGATCTTATAATCTGTGCTGAGGAGGGAGACTGGACGCCAGTTCTTAAGCAGGCGAAGATCACCCCTCTTAGGCAGCAAGACGATGACTGCCCTGCACCACGAGAGGGGCATCTCCCCGGTTGCCAGGCTTTCCCCCAGGACCCACACGTAATTGGCCCCCCCAGGACATCCCAGAATGCCCTGAGGAACTCCATGGTCAACCCCGAGGATTTGCCCCTCGACAGCCGGTGGGGGGCGCCGGTCAGCTCCGCCAACATGAGCGAGCCTCCAATCCTTCAGCGCCCTCTGGTCTGACCTTCGGCAGGTCCTCCCACAAAACTCTGCGTCCGTCTTCGCTGGCCAGATCTGGAGAGAATAACGTTCCATAGTAGGTACGGACCAAAGGGCTCATTCCCTCCGGATCCATGATGGATGGTCCGTCATCGGCCAGCAGCTCAACGAGCTGCTTACGGCCCCCCCTGCCATTTTTTTAGCAAGTAGGAGAAGGATGAGGCGCAGTTGAAATCTTCCAGGATCTGGATCCGCGACCTCACGTAAGCGCCTTGGGACCCTACGCACTGAGGGTCCCTCAGCACACCCTTCTTCTCTTTGAATGCCTGCCACAGGGCAGGGTCTGCGACGGCATGACCGAGGCAGGACTTCAAGACGAGCACATCCCTCTCCAGGCACCCTATCTCGGCTTCCCGCCTTTTGGTCAACCCCTTTGCGTACTCCTGACAGAAGACATGGATGTGAGTCTTGCCTACATCCCACCATAGCCTCAAAGAGGGGAAGCCCCCGCCCCGCTTCCTTCTCCAGTCGGCCCAGAATTGACAGAACGAGTCCTGGAATCGCTCGTTCTCCAGCAGGTGATTGTTAAAGTGCCAGTACGTGAACCCCGTCCATGTGCAGAGCGGAGTGAAATCCGCCCACACCAGGTGGTGGTCCGAGCAAGGTACCAGCCGCATGGAGGCCACCGAGACGCAGTAGACGTACACCTGCAATATGTAGAGGCAGTCGATTCGGGACCCTCCTCCTCCAGACCTCCACGTGAAGATGCTAGAGTCAGGATGGAAATTCCGGCAGATCTCAAGAGAGCAGACAGTTCTTTAAAGAAGCGTCATTGCAACGTGCCGGGCCTGGGTACATACACGTTCACAAGGTGGAGTGGCACGCTAGCCAGGCGAACGACGCGGTGGAACAAGCGGCCTGGCACAAGCTCCTTGATCCCCAAGATCTCCGGTTGAACAGTCGGGGCCAACAAAATAGCCACCCCACTAGAAATAGGGGTGAGGTGACTCATGTAGACCTTACCCTGCCACTCCAGGAGCCAGGTAGTTTCGTCTCCCGGAACGGTGTGGGTTTCCTGCAGAAAACTCACCGCATATCTCCCTTCCCTGAGGTCTGAGAGATTGTGAAATCTGCGGTGAGATCCCCTGCTGCCATTGATGTTGAGGCTGGCTATGGTTATCTTCATGTCAAAGGTACTTAGAAACCCGTCACCAACACCTCACTGTGAGGAGGGAGCGGAAGTGTACCTGGCCTTCCACTCCTCCAGCAACCCATTGAGGAACGCTTTAAACTGGCACCTCTCAACCAGTTTCATGTCCGCGCCCTTCCCTGCTTTCTTGAGGGCGGCACAGACAGACCAGATGATTAAACTCAACCAGCGGCCGAGGGCCAGCTGAACTTTATTGCGGCAACCCCTGCATGCCACGAGGAAATCCCGGAGTTCCGCCGTGGGGATGAGAGGAGATTCAGTGGGAGGCACGAGGGACTCCACCACCTCACTGGCGATGGAATCAAGATCATCCTGCATGCCCCACACCGAATCCCCATCCTCCTCCGGGTCGTCGCCGCCAGCGGCCAACTCACCCACCAAACACTGTGGGGCGGACGTCCCAGCCGTGCCAGCTGGTCCCGCCTCCGACACGATCCCACCCCCAGGATCGATGGCGGAGGAGGAGTCCTCTTTGGGTTCATCTATTGGGCTGGAGCCTGTGGGTGCCAACGGTTCAGGACCCACCCACCCCCTCCCACTCCACCTCCGTCACTAAGCCAATGAGAGGCCCGGGGAGACAGTCGTTCCTGACTCCGGAAATCCAGCATTTGATGATCCAGTTCAGTTTTAAACTTGCTGAAAATTCACCTTCCTTGTACTGAGTCATGGTGAGATTTTACATCTTTGTCCTTCAGTTCAAGGGAATATTTTGCTTTAATGTGTTGAATAAATCAGACTTAATGTTCTAAAAAATATAATAGCCCAAATGTAAAAGGACTGTTGATTAAAAATACTAATAGTGTCTCTATAAATTATTCATGAATAATAAAATATTCGCTCACACTATATTAAGAAGAAATATCTAAGCAATTTGCTAATGGAAAATCCTAATGATCAAAAATACTTTGTAAATTCATTACATTTTCATAAGTAATTCCTTTAAAATATGTACAAATTATTGAGATAATTTGTGTCTTTAAGCGATTTGAAAACTACACCAGTTGGCTTGGTTACAAATATTTACAATTCAGGTTTTCTCGTTGCATTCAGGAAACTGTATAGAGTCATCGAGTCGTACAGCATAGAAACAGGCCCTTCGGCTTGTTGGATTGTGTCTACATTTTAAATCCGATTGATGGGAATTCGAAATCGCTATGCTGCAGATCAAAGTTGCTCCAATAAGAACTGAATTAGGATTAAAGCTCATGGTCAAGACCGATCCTAATGGCAGGAAGAAGAAAGGAACATCGGAACATAGGAGCAGGAGTAGGCCATTGAGCCCATTGAGCCTGCTCCGCCATTCAATATGATCATGGCTGATCATCCACTTCAATGCCTTTTTCCTACACTATCCCCATATCCCCTTATGTCATTGGTATTTAGAAATCTGTCAGTCACTGCTTTAAACATACTCAATGACCGAGCTTCCACAGCCCACACGGATAGAGAATTCCAAAGATTCACAACCTTCTGAGCAAAGAAATTTCTCCTCATGTGTCCTAAATGGCTTCCCACTTATTTTGAAATTGTGTCCCCTTAGCTGCATCTACGCTGTCTATCCCTTTAAGTATTTTGTAGGTTTCAATTAGATCACTTCTCATTCTTCGAAATTCTCGAGAATACAGGCCCAGTTTCCCCAATCGCAAAAGGTTAGTATGCAGGTACAGTACGTAATTAGGAAAGCTAATAGAATGTTATCGTTTATAGCGAGGGGAATTGAATACAAAAGTAGGGAGGTTATGCTTCAACTATACAGGGCATTGGTGAGACCACATCTGGAGTACTGTGTACAGTATTGGTCTCCTTATTTAAGGAAGGATGTACAGAGAAGGTTTATTAAACTAATACCTGGAATGGACGGGCTGTCTGATGAGGAAAGATTGGACAGGCTAGGCTTGTATCCACTGGAATTTGAAAGAGTAAGAGGTGACTTGATTGAAACATATAATATCCTGAAGGGTCTTGACAGGGTGGATGTGGAAAGGATGTTTCTCCTTGTGACAGAATCTAGAACTAGGGGTCACTGTTTAAAAATGAGGGGTCGTCCATTTAAGACACAGATGAGGAGAATTTTTTTCTCTCAGAGGGGAGTGAGTCTTTGGAATTCTTTTCCTCAAAAGGCGGTGGAAGCAGATTCTTTGAATATTTTTAAGGCAGAGGTAGATAGATTCTTGATAAGCAAGGGGGTGAAAGGTTAACCGGGGTAGGTGGAAATGTGGAGTAATCAGTTTAGCCATGAACTTACTGAATGGCAGAGCATGCTCAAAGGGTCGAGTGGCCTCCTCCTGCTCTTAATTTGTATGTTCTTAATCTCTCTTCATAGGACAGTCCCGCCATCCCGGGAACAAGTCTGGTGAACCTTTGTTGCAGTCCCTTTATGGCAATAATATCCTTCCTAAGGTAAGGGGACCAAAACTGCACACAGTACTCCAGGTGTGGTCTGACCAAGGTTCTGTACAACTGAAGCAAGACTTCACTACTCCTGTACTCAAATCCTCTTGCGATAAAGGCTAACACACCATTAGCCTTCCTAATTGCTTGCTGCACCTGCATGTTCGCTTTCAGTGACTTATTGACGAGGACACCCAGGTCCCTTTGTACATCTACACTTTCTAAGCTCTTACCATTTAAGAAATACTCTGCACATCTGTCCCTCCTACCAAAGTGGATAACCTCACATTTTTCCACACTATATTCCATCTGCCACTTTCTTGCCCATTCATTAAGTCTGTCCAAATTCCCTTGAAGCCACTTTGCATCTTCCTCACAACTTATATTCCCACCCAGTTTTTTGTCATCCGCGAACTTGGAAATACTACATTTGGTCCTCACATCCAAATCATTGATATATATTGTGAACAGCTGGGGCCCAAGTACTGATCCTTGTAGTACCCCACTAATCACAACCTGCCAACGTGAGAATGACCCGTTTATTCCTGCTCTCTGTTTCTGCCTGTTAACCAATCCTTAATCCATGCCAGTATATTACCTCCTATCCCATGTGCTTTAATTTTACTAACCAACCTCCTGTGGGGGACTTTATCGAAAGCCTTCTGAAAATCTAAGTATATAACATCCACCGACTCCCCTTTATCAATTCTTTTAGTAACATCCTCAAAAAACTCCAACAGGTTCGTCAAACATGATTTCCCATTCATAAATCCATGTTGACTATGCCCAATCAGATCATTATTATCCAAATGTCCATTTATCACATCCTTTAGAATAGATTCTAGCATTTTCCCAACAACTGATGTAAGGCTCACAGGTCTGCAATTCCCTGTTTCCTCTTTCCCTCCCTTCTTAAATAGTGGGGTGAAATTTGAAACCTTCGAATCTGCAGGATCTGTTCCAGAATCTATAGAATTTTGGAAGATGATCACCGATGCATCCATTATCTCCATAGCTACCTCTTTCAACATTCTGGGATGTAGAATATCAGGTCCTGGGGACTTATCAACCTTCAGCCCCATTAATTTCTCCAATACAACCTTCTTACTAATTTCCTTCAATTCCTCATTCTCCCTAATCCCTTGGATCTCTAATTCTGGGAGATTTCTTGCATCTTCCTCAGTGAAGACAGACGGAAAGTAATCATTTAGCTTCTCAGCCATTTCTCTATTCCCTATTATAAATTCTCCTGATCCTGCCTGTAATGGACACACATTTGTCTTCGTCAAATGTTTCCTTTTTATGTTCCTATAGAAGCTTTTACAGTCCGTTTTTATGTTTTTTGCTAGATTGCATTCATATTCTATTCTCCCTTTCTCTATCAGTTTCTTAGTCCTCCTTTGCTGTATTCTAAAGTCCTCCCAATACTCAGATTTACTACTATGCTGGCAACTTTATAGGCTTTTTTTAATCTTATACACTCTTGAACTTCCTTTGTTAGCCACAGTTGACTGCCTTTACTTTAGGGCTTTTGTGCCTTTAAGGAATGTATACTTGCTGTAAACTATGTAATATTTCTTTAAAGACTATCCATTGCCTATGTACTGTCATACCTTTTAATGTATTTTCCCAATCCACCTCAGCCAATTTGCCCCTCATACCTTCATCATTTCCTTTTTCCAAATTTAACACCCTGTCTTCAGATTGAACTACTTCACTTGCAAACATAATGTAAAATTCTATCATATTATGGTCACTCATCCCTAAAGGTTCTTTTGCAACAAGATTATTACTGAGCCATCTCTCATTACATAAAACTAGATCTAAAATAGCCTGTTCTGTAGTCGGTTCCTCAACATACTGCTCTAGAAAACCATCCCTAACACACCTCAGAAACTCGTCCGTCACAGCATTAGTGCTCATTAAGTTTACCCAGTATATGTGTAGATTGAGGTCACGCATGTTTACTGTATTACCCATGCTACATGCTTCTCTAATCTCCTGATTAACACCATGCCCCACACTACCACTACTGTTTGGTGGCCTATAAACAAATCCTACCAATGTTTGCTGCCCCTTGCTGTTTCTTAGCTCCACCCAAACAGATTCCACTTTGTTCTTCCGATCTGAGATCCTCGCTGACTAATGTACTGATCCCATCCCTTATTATCAGTGCAACACCACCTCCTTTTCCCTTTTTTTCTGTCCTTCCTAAATGTCGAATATCCTTGAATATTCAGTTCCCAGTCTTGGTCACCCTGTAGCCACGTTTCCGTAATGGCAATTAGATCATACCCATTTACCTCTTTTGTGCCTTTAAATCACCTACCATGTTGCAAATGCTGTCTGCATTCAGGTAGAGTGCCCTTAACCTTATCTTGACATTATTCTGCATTCTAAGCCTAGTTGATGCTCGCCTTTGTTTCGCCTGCCTTCTAATGTCACTTGCTACTTTTCTTCCTCCTGTTACCAACTTTACTTCCTTCCAATTTGAGCTACCCCTCTGGTTCCCATTCTCCTGACAAGCTAGTTTAAACCCTTCCCAACAGCACTAGCAAATCTCCCTCTGAGGATATTAGTTCCGGTCCTGTTACGGTGTGGCCCGTCCATCTTGTACAGGTCCCATCTGCTCCAGAACCAATCCCAATGCCTCAGAAATCTGATGCCCTCCCTCCTACACCAATTCTCCAGCCACGTGTTCAATCAATCAATCCTCCTATTCCGAGCAGGTGGTACAGGGAGTAATCCTGAGATTACTGCTCTTGAGGTCCTGCATTTTAATTTCCTTCCGAGCTCCCTAAAATCTGCTTTCAGGGCCTCATCCCTCTTCCTACCTATGTCGATGGTACCAATGTGGACCACGACCTCTGTCTGTTCACCCTCCCCCAGAAGGATGTCCTACAGCTACTCCATGACATCCTTGACCCTGGCACCAGGGAGGCAACATCCCATCCTGGAGTCACATTTACTGCCGTAGAAATGCCTGTCTGTTCCCTTAACTAATGAATCCCCTGTCACTACTGCTCCTCCACTCTTCTGCTTCCCCTCCTTTGCAGCTCAGCACATGTGGTTCCACAGACTTTGCTCTGACTGCACTCCCCTGAGGAACCATCGCTCTCACCAGTATCCAAAATGGAAAACCGATTAGCAAGCAAGATAGACTCAGGGGACTTGTGCACTGCCTGCCTGGTTCTCTTAGACTGCCTGGTGGTCACCCATTCCCTCTCTGCCTGTGTGCTCCTAACCTGCGCTGTGACCACCTCCCTAAACGTGCCATCCACATAGTCCTCCACCTCCCGGATGCACAACAGTGACTCCAGCCGCTGCTCGAGTTCTGAAACCCGGAGCTCAAGCTTTGGTAGCTGGTGACACTTCCTGCAGATGTGTTTGTCAAAGAAACATGGTGCGTCCATGATTTCCCACAAACCACAGGATGTACATTCCACTTGGCCGAGTTGACTTGACATACTGTAACTTTAAAAACTATTTATTGCAATTACAATAAGTAGAATAACATAGCAATTACTAACCAATCAGCTTCTTCCCCGTACCGAAGGGAGAGGCAACTACTGGAGGCTGATAAAGGTAGAAAAAGAAAGAAAGGAGCTCCTCCCTCACTGAACTCCCTCACACACCTAACTTCCACTTTACACTCTGTGCACTCCAAGCAGATCTCAATGCAGACAAATGTATTTTCTCTCTTAATTTATAGGTCCCCTCCTCACTGAAATCCACTAAGTTACCAAACTCCCTTCCTCATACACTGTACCCTCCAGCAGCACTCAGTGCAGACAAACAGCACTGAGAGACCCCTGAATTTATACTCTGAAAACAATGCTGTGTCAACTCTGTTAGAGATCTGCTAGAGCTCAGAAACCAGTTTAAGCTAGCTACCTAATTAACTAGCTACAGCTGCTCTCAGAGAGCATGTATATCCCTATTTAAAACTGTAAGGAACCTTACTTACCTCTTAACTTAAACAGTAATTTCAATTAATTGCTAAATGTAAACAAATAGTTATATGGGAAATGAAGGTCAGAGAATGGCAGGAAGAGACAGAGAGAAAAAACCTAAGAACACACCAACAGTCAAAACTAGATGTTACAACGATAATAAATGATAAAACTAAAGGCTCTGTATCTGAATGTACGTAGCATTCATGACAAAGTTGATGAACTGGTAGTGCACATTGAAGTAAATAAATATGATCTGATAGCCATTATGAAGACATGGCTGCAGGATGACAAGAATTGGGTCCTGAATATTAAGGGGTATGTGACATTCAAGAAAAATAGGAAGCTAGGTAAAGGTAGAGGGGTAGCACTGTTAATCAAGGATGACATTGGTGCAATAATTAAAGATGACCTTGGCTCAGGGGATCAGGATGTAGAATCAGTTTAGAAACATAGAAACATAGAAAATCGGCCCTTCGACTCTGCTCCGCCATTCATTATGATCATGGCTGATCATCCAACTCAGGAACCTGTTCCTGCTTTCGCCTCATACCCTTTGATCCCTTTAGCCCCAAGAGCTATATCTAACTCCTTCTTGAAAACATACAATGTTTTAGCCTCAACTGCTTTCTGTGGTAGCGAATTCCACAGGCTCACCACTCTCTGGGTGAAGAAATTTCTCCTCATCTCAGTCCTGAAAGGTTTACCCCATATCCTTAGACTATGACCCCTGGTTCTGGACTCCCCCACCATCGGGAACATCCTTCCTGCATCTGCCCTGTCAAGTCCTGTTAGAATTTTATAGGTTTCTATGAGATCCCCCCTCACTCTTCTGAACTCCAGCGAATATAATTCAAACCGACTCAATCTCTCCTCATACGTCAGTCCCACCATCCCAGAAATCAGTCTGGTAAACCTTCACTGTACTCCCTCTATAGCAAGAACATCCTTCCTCAGATAAGGAGACAAAAACTGCACACAATATTCCAGGTGTGGCCTCATCAAGGCCCTATATAATTGCAGCAAGACATCCCTGCTCCTGTACTCGAATCCTGTCTCTATGAAGGCCAACATATCATTTGCCTTTATAACCGCCTTTTACAACCTGTTGCACCTGCATGCATGGTTTGGGTGGAGATGAGGAATAGTAGGGGGAAAAAGTCACAAGTGGGGAGTGGTCTACAGGCTCCCTAACAGTAATCACAATGTAGGATGAAGTATACAAAAAAGAAATATTGGATACTTGTGATAAAGGATGGCAATACTGGATAAATCAGATTGGCAATAGTAGCCTGGAAGAGGAGTTCATAGAATGCTTTTGAGATAGTTTTTTAGAGCAGCACGTTCTGAAACCAACCAGAGAGCAGGTTATATTAGACTTGGTATTGTATAATGTGACAGGATTAATTCATGACCTCAAAGTAAAGGCACCTCTAGGTAGCAGCTACCACAATATGATTGAATTTTACATCCAGTTTGAAAGAGAGAAGAGTGGGTCTAAGACTAGTATTTTAAAATTGAATAAGGGAAACTATGTGGGCATGAAAGCTGAGCTAGCTGAAGTAAACTGGGTTACTAGGCTAGGAGATAGATCAATAGAGAAGCAGTGGCAGACACTTAAGGGGATATTTCAGAATACTCAGAATAAATATATTCCGACTATGAAGAAAAATTCTAAGGGGAGGACCCACCATCCGTGGTTAACTAAAGAAGATAAGGAATAAGGTGGGTGAGCTTGCAGCATGGGTTGGTACCTGGGATCTCGATGTTGTGGCCATTTCAGAGACATGGGTAGAGCAGGGACAGGAATGGATGTTGCGGGTTCCGGGATTTAGATGTTTCACTAAGAACAGAGAAGATGGTAAAAGAGGGGGGGGTGTGGCATTGTTAATCAAGGAAAGTATTACAGCGGCAGAAAGGACGTTTGAGGACTCGTCTACTGAGGTAGTCTGGGCCGAGGTTAGAAGCAGGAGAGGAGAGGTCACCCTGTTGGGAGTTTTCTATCGACCTCCAAATAGTTCCAGAGATGTAGAGGAAAGGATAGCAAAGATGATTCTTGACAGGAGCGAGAGTAACAGGGTAGTGGTTATGGGGGACTTTAACTTTCCAAATATTGACTGGAAATACTATAGTTCGAGTACTTTAGATGGGTCTGTTTTTGTCCAATGTGTGCAGGAGGGTTTTCTGACACAGTATGCAGACAGGCCAACCAGGGGCGATGCCACATTGGATTTGGTACTGGGTAATGAACCCGGCCAGGTGTTAGATTTAGAAGTTGGTGAGCACTTTGGTGATAGTGATCACAATTCGGTTAGGTTTACCTTAGCGGTGGGCAGGGACAGGCATATACAGCAGGGCAAGAATTATAGCTTGGGGAAAGGAAATTATGATGCGATAAGGCAGGATTTAGGATGCGTAGGATGGGGAAGGAAACTGCAGGGGATGGGCACAATCGAAATGTGGAGCTTATTTTAGGAGCAGCTACTGCGTGTCCTTGATAAGTATGTACCTGTCAGGCAGAGAGGAAGTTGTCGAGCGAGGGAGCCGTGGTTTACTAAAGAAGTTGAAGAGCTTGTCAAGAGGAAGAAGAAGGGTTATGTTAGGATGAGACGTGAAGGCTCAGTTAGGGCGCTTGAGAGTTACAAGCTAGCCAGGAAGGATCTAAAGGGAGAGATAAGAAGAGCAAGGAAAGGACACGAGAAGTCATTGGCGGATAGGATCACAGAAAACCCTAAGGCTTTCTATAGGTATATCAGGAATAAAAGAATGACTAGAGATAGGTTAGGGCCAATCAAGGATAGTAGTGGGAAGTTGTGTGTGGAATCGGAGGAGATAGGGGAAGTGTTAAGTGAATATTTTTCGTCAGTATTTACAGTGGAGAAAGAAAATGTTGTCGAGGAGAATACTGAGATACAGACTACTAGGCTAGATGGGATTGAGGTTCACAAGGAGGAGGTGTTAGCAATTTTGGAAAGTGTGAAAATAGATAAGTCCCCTGGGCCAGATGGGATTTATCCTAGGATTCTCTGGGAAGCCAGGGAGGAGATTGCAGAGCCTTTGTCCTTGATTTTTATGTCGTCATTGTCGACAGGAATAGTGCCGGAAGACTGGAGGATAGCAAATGTTGTCCCCTTGTTCAAGAAGGGGAGTAGAGACAGCCCTGGTAATTATAGACCTGTGAGCCTTACTTCGGTTGTGGGTAAAATGTTGGAAAAGGTTATAAGAGACAGGATTTATAATCATCTTGAAAAGAATAAGTTCATTAGCGATAGTCAGCACAGTTTTGTGAAGGGTAGGTCGTGCCTCACAAACCTTATTGAGTTTTTTGAGAAGGTGACCAAACAGGTGGATGAGGGTAAAGCCGTGGATGTGGTCTACATGGATTTCAGTAAGGCGTTTGATAAAGTTCCCCACGGTAAGCTATTGCAGAAAATACAGAAGTATGGGATTGAAGGTGAATTAGTGCTTTGGATCAGAAATTGGCTAGCTGAAAGAAGACAGAGGGTGGTGGTTGATGGTAAATGTTCATCCTGGAGTATAGTTTCTAGTGGTGTACCGCAAGGATCTGTTTTGGGGCCACTGCTGTTTGTCATTTTTATAAATGACCTGGATGAGGGTGTAGAAGGGTGGGTTAGTAAATTTGCGGATGACACGAAGGTCAGTGGAGTTGTGGATAGTGCCGAAGGATGTTGTAGGGTACAGAGGGACATAGATAGGCTGCAGAGCTGGGCTGAGAGATGGCAAATGGAGTTTAATGCGGAAAAGTGTGAGGTGATTCACTTTGGAAGGAGTAACAGGAATGCAGAGTACTGGGCTAATGGGAAGATTCTTGGTAGTGTAGATGAGCAGAGAGATCTTGGTGTCCAGGTACATAAATCCCTGAAAGTTGCCACCCAGGTTAATAGAGCTGTTAAGAAGGCATATGGTGTGTTAGCTTTTATTAGTAGGGGGATTGAGTTTAGGAGCCACGAGGTCATGCTGCAGCTGTACAGAACTCTGGTGCGGCCGCACCTGGAGTATTGCGTGCAGTTCTGGTCACCGCATTATAGGAAGGATGTGGAAGCTTTGGAAAAGGTGCAGAGGAGATTTACTAGGATGTTGCCTGGTATGGAGGGAAGGTCTTACGAGGAAAGGCTGAGGGACTTGAGGTTGTTTTCGTTAGAGAGAAGGAGGAGAAGAGGTGACTTAATAGAGACATATAAGATAATCAGAGGGTTGGACAGGGTGGATAGTGAGAGCCTTTTTCCTCGGATGGTGATGGCAAACACGAGGGGACATAGCTTTAAGTTGAGGGGTGATAGATATAGGACAGATGTCAGAGGTAGTTTCTTTACACAGAGAGTAGTAGGGGCGTGGAACGCCCTGCCTGCAACAGTAGTAGACTCGCCAACTTTAAGGGCATTTAAGTGGTCATTGGATAGACATATGGATGAAAATGGAATAGTGTAGGTCAGATGGTTTCACAGGTCTGCGCAACATCGAGGGCCGAAGGGCCTGTACTGCGCTGTAATGTTCTATGTTCTATGTTCTATGTTCTATGAAAGCATCAAACTTAAGGAAAAGGCATATAATTGTGAAAAGATGAGTGGCAGTTCAGATAATTGATCAGAATATCAAGAATGACAGATTAATTAGGAGAAAGAAATTAGAGTATGAGAGGAAGCTAGCTAGAAATGTAAAAACGGATAGCAAGAGTTTCTACAGGTATTTAAAAAGGAAAAGAGTAAGTAAAGTGAGTGTTGGTCCTTTAGAGAGTGAGAATGGGGAGTTAATAGCAGATAATAAGGAAATGGCAGATGAAATTAACAAATATTTTGCTTCTGTCTTCACTATAGGATACAAAACATCCCAGTATTAACTGTAAATCAGGAGGTGGAAGGAAAAGAGGAACTTGGTGAAATTACAATCACCAGGGAAGCGGTACTGAACAATTTGATGGAGCTGCAGGCTGACAAGTCCCCGGGTCCTGATGGACTTCATCCAAGGATCTTAAAAGAGGTGGTTAATGAGGTAGTAGATGCGTTGGTATCAATTTTTCAAAATTCGCAAGATTCTGGAAGGGTTCCATCAGACTGAAAAGTAGCAAATATAACCCCTCTATTCAAGAAGATGGGGAGGCAGAAAACAGGTAACTATAGACCAGTTAGCTTGACGTCTGTCGTGGGGAAGGTGTTAGACTCAATCATTAAAGATGTTGTAGCTGGGCACTTCGAAAAACTTAAGGTAATCGGCAATAGTCAGTATGGTTTTGTGAAAGGGAAATCATGTTGAACCAATTTATTGAAGTTCTTTGAAGGAGTGACATGTGCTGTGGATAAAGGAGAGCCTTTATGGAGGAGTGACATACTGTACTTGGATTCCCAGAAGGCATTTGACAAGGTGCCAC
Source organism: Heterodontus francisci (assembly GCF_036365525.1). NCBI lineage: Eukaryota > Metazoa > Chordata > Chondrichthyes > Heterodontiformes > Heterodontidae > Heterodontus > Heterodontus francisci. The sequence goes on along the minus strand of NC_090378.1, from coordinate 495,465 downwards.
ATTAAAGATTATTGTGCAAAGTAGGAGCTCATGGTGTAGGGGATAACATATTAGCATGGATAGAAGATTAGTTGGCTGACAGAAAACAGAGAGTATGCATAAATGGGTCCTTTTCTGATTGGCAGGATGTGACGAGTGGAGTCCCGCAGGGGTCTGTGCTGAGGCCTCAACTTTTTACAATTTATATCAATGACTTAGATGAGGGGAGCGATGACATGGTAGCTAAATTTGCAGATGACACAAAAGTAGGTAGGAAAGTATGTGAAGAGACCATAAGGAAGTTGCAGACCAATATAAATAGGTTGAGTGAGTGGGCAAAAATCTGGCAGATGGAGGATAATGTGGGAAAATGTGAAGTTGTTCACTTTGGCAGGAAGAATAAAAAATCAGCTAATTAATTAAATGGAGAACAACTGCAGAATTCCGAGGTGCAGAGGGATCTAGCTGTTTTAGTGCAAGAGTCACAAAAAGTTAGTATGCAGGTACAGCAAGTCATAAAGAAGGCTAATGGAGTGCTATCCTTTATTACGAGAGGAATTGAAAATAAAAATAAGGATGTTATGCTTCAGTTACACAGGGCATTGTTGAGACCACATCTCGAATACTGTGTGCAGTTTTGGTCTCCTTATTTAAGGAAGGATGTAAATGCATTTGAGGCGGTTCAGAGGAGGTTTACTAGATTGATACCTGGAATGAGTGGGTTGTCTTATGAGGAAAGGTTGGACAGACTGGGCTGGTTTTAACTGGAGTTTAGAAGAGTGAGGGGAGACTTGATTGAAGTTAATAAGATCCTGAATGGTCTGGACAAGGTGGGTGTGGAAAGGATGTTTCCTCTTGTGGGTGTGTCCAGAACTAGGAGGCACTGTTTTAAAATTAGGGGTCACCCTTTTGGGACAGAGATGAGGAGAATCTTTTTCTGTCAGAGGATTGTGTGACTTTGGAACTCTCTGCCCCAGAAGGTGGTGGAGCCGGGGTCATTGAGTATTTTTGCGGTGGAGGTAGATTGATTCTTGTTAGGCAAGAGAATCAAAGGTTATCGAGGTAGATGGGAGTGTGGAATTCGGAACACAAATAGATCAGCCATGATCATTATTGAATGGCACAGCAGGCTCAAGGGGCCAAATGGTCCACTTCTGCTCCTAATTTATATATTCGTATGTATCCAAAAACTAGACTTCAGAGAGATTAACCCTTAAAATTCATCACTTACCAAACTCCCTTCTTCACACACTATGCTCTCCAGCAGCACACAGTGCAGACAAGTAGCACTGAGTGTCCCCTGAAATTGTACTCTGGAAACAATGCTATGTCAGGTCTGCTAGAATTCTGCTAGAGCTCAGAAACCAGTTTAAGCTAGCTACCTAATTAACTAGTTACAGCTACTCTCAGAGAGCTTGTACAACCCTGTTTAAACCTAACTTACTTCCTAACTTAAACAATAATTTCAATTAATTGCTATATATAAACAAAGTATGAAAGAAAGACTTACATTTTGATAGCGCCTCTCACAACCTCAGAACATCCCAAAGAGCTTTACAGCCAAAGAAAGACTTGTGAAGTGTAGTCACTGTTGTCATGTAGGAAACGCGACAACTACTTTGCACAAAGCAGGTTGCAATGAGATTATGACCTGATAATCTATTTTAATGATGTTGATTGAGAGATAAATATTGGCCACGGCCTCAGAGTGAACACCCCTGCTCTTCTTCAAATAGTTCCATTGAATCTTTTACATGAGGAAAGACAGGGCCTCAGTTTAATGTCATCCAAAAGATAACACCTCCAACAGTGCAGCACTCTGTCAGAACTACCCCTCCAACGGTGCAGTGCTCCCTCAGTACTGCCCCTCCAACAGTGCAGCACTCCTTCAGTACTGCCCTTCCAATGGTGCAGCACTCCCTCAGTCCTACCCCTCTGATAGTGCAGCACTCCCTCAGTACTGCCCCTCTGACAGTGCAGCAGTCCCTCAGTACTGAACCTCTGACAGTGCAGCACTCCCTCAGTACTGCCCCTCTGACAGTGCAGCAGTCCCTCAGTACTGTCCCTCCAACAGTGCAGCACTCCTTCAGTACTGCCCCTCTGACAGTGCAGCACTCCCTCAGTCCTACCCCTCTGACTGTGCAGCACTCCCTCCGTACTATCCCTCCAACAGTGCAGCACTCTGTCAGTACTACCCCTCCAACAGTGCAGCACTCCCTCAGTACTGACCCTCCAACGGTACAACAATCCCTCAGTACTGCCCCTCAAACCCTGCAGTGCTCCCTCAGTACTGCACCTCCATCAGTGCAGTGCTTCCTCAGAATGTTGTGTTATGTTTCTTTCAGAACATGTACAGAGAGTGGGCATGATCATCATGAAGGGAAGTGAGCTGTCTGTAACATAGTTATAATATATCTGCAGCAGTCCGACTTCTCAACTAAAACAAACCTATATTTTGTTCATGTCAATCGTCATGTATAGCAAACAAAGCAACGGGACAAAACAACATTACATGGAGGCAACGATACGAGTTGGAAGACTGAACCACATTACAGAATTTTAAAAAGAAATTTGAAGCTAAAAATAAACTCGAATCTAAGAGAAGACCAGAGAGAGAAAGAGCCAATAAAGAAGTTTGGGACCACACAGAAGTTTGCAGCAGGAGCAGCTAACAGCAAGACGTTTATGAAACCTTAAACAGCACAGTGAGTACCTGAGTTTAAAATTGCTGATCTGCAGGGCCAGTGGAAGAAACAGGACAGTCCAGAGTCACTCTGTCCAAATCGCTGCATGTTAGTCCAGGGTAGAGCCGTCCAGAGTCCTTTTTGTCCCTGCTGTAGGTTGAAAAGATCTGAAACAGGCATTGTCGCAGCAGACTAGCATTCTGCAATGTTATGACCAAATGAAGGAGACAGTTCTAGAAGTTGACGCGTCTCAGAAAGGGCTAGAAGCGTGCATCATGTAGGATGAAATACCTATTGGATTTGGCTCGAAGAGTTTATCGAAAGCGCAATCAAATTATTCAAACATAGAGCCCGAGACTCTGGCGCTAGTGTTTGAGGTAACCAGATTCCACATGTATCTCTTTGGTAAAAGATTCATTGTGGAAACAGACCACAAGTCAGTGGAGATGATCTGGCACAAACCGTTGACAAGCGCACCACCTAGACTGCAGAGACTTCTCATAAAACTTCAAGGATATGATTGCAAAGTGTGCTGCAAACCAGGTAATAGAATGATCCGTTCAGACACTGTAAGCAGGTAAGCAAATCCAAAGAAAACTGTGCATATTTTATTAGACTTGCAGGTGGATTGCTTGGATATCGAAGTCAAGAATATACTCAAAGTCGACTTCCTGAGTTTCAGTCAACACAAATGCAAACAACTTCAAGAGGAGACAGTGACAGACCCAACACTGATAGAACTATGGAAAGTCTTTAGCGAAGGTTGGCCAGACACAATTCAGGAAGTACAAGCCAATGTGAGATGTTTCCGACCATACAGAGATGAATTAGGCGTAATATTCAAGGGAAAGCAGGTACTTTTAGCTGAAGTTCTTTGTCAGGACATTTTGTCAAAATTGTACCAAGGGCCTATGGGCTTAGAGCGGATGAGGTGCCTGGTGAGTGAAATCGCTGTTGGCCAGGAATCAACAGCAATATAGAAACAGTCAGGAGAATGTGCGAGACCTGCCAGAGGCAACAGCCGAATCAGCACAAAGAGCCTTGAAACCCTCACAAAGTTCCAGTACATCCTCGGTCCAAGATCATAACAGATCTGTTCACTGTTCAGGGTGATTATTTTCCCTTAGTCATTGTTATATATGTTATATATTGTTATGTTATCTGTAAAGTGTTAGGAACTAATTAGCTAGGAGCTCGATGTTATGCGTAGGTGGTCCAGTGGGGGGCCACATTCACGGCTGCACTGGGGAGTCATGTTATATGTAACACAAGAACCAAAGAACAAAGAACAAAGAACAGTACAGCACAGGAACAGGCCATTCGGCCCTCCAAGCCTGAGCCGATCTTGACGCCTGCCTAAACTAAAACCTTCTGCACTTCCGGGGCGCATATTCCTCTATTCCCATCCTATTCATATATTTGTCAAGATGTCTCTTAAACGTCGCTATCGTACCTGCTTCCACCACCTCCCCCAGCAGCAAGTTCCAGGCACTCACCACCCTCTGTGTAAAGAACTTGCCTCGCACATCCCCTCTAAACTTTGCCCCTCGCACCTTAAACCTATGCCCCCTAGTAACTGACTCTTCCACCCTAGCAAAAAGCTTCTGACTATCCACTCTGTCCATGACGCTCATAACTTTGTAAACCTCTATCATGTCGCCCCTCCACCTCCGTCATTCCAGTGAAAATAATCCGAGTTTATCCAACCTCTCCTCATAGCTAATGCCCTCCAGACCAGGCAACATCCTGGTAAACCTCCTCTGTACCCTCTCCAAAGCCTCCACGTCCTTCTGGTAGTGTGGCGACCAGAATTGCACGCAATATTCTAAGTGTGGCCTAACTAAGGTTCTGTACAGCTGCAACATGACTTGCCAATTTTTATACTCTATGCCCCGACCGATGAAGGCAAGCATGCCGTATGCCTTCCTGACTACCTTATCCACCTGCGTTGCCACTTTCAGTGACCTGTGGACCTGTACACCCAGATCTCTCTGTCTGTCAATACTCCTAAGGGTTCTGCCATTTACTGTATACTTCCAACCTGCATTAGACCATCCAAAATGCATTGACTCACATTTCTCCGGATTAAACTCCATCTGCCATTTCTCCGCCCAAGTCTCCAACCGATCTATATCCTGCTGTATCCTCTGACAATCCTCATCATTATCCGCAACTCCACCAACCTTTGTGTCGTCCACAAACTTACTAATCAGACCAGCTACATTTTCCTCCAAATCATTTATATATACTACAAAGAGCAAAGGTCCCAGCACTGAACCCTGTGGAACACCACTAGTCACATCCCTCCATTCATAAAAATACCCAACCAGTTGAATCAGGCTCTGCAGCACAAAGACTGACTCCAGCCTTTTCCAAGTTTTAAAGTGTGATTCCTTCCAACATCTGGGAATCAGAAAACAACATAAAGACGAAACATGTTGGCAGCAAATTTCTGGGAGTAAACCTACAGCATTTTTTAAAGCATCAGATTGAGAAAAGTGACCCAAATCAGTGCCAGAGAGAGAGACAGAAAAACTGACTGACTTGTGAAAAAACTCTAAAAAAAAAGATCGAAATGTCAGCCGGGACAGGAATGAATGCATTGCTACAGCCCATGATGAATTGGGGAGCTGATGATGTTGTAGAGGCATTTGAGAAGTTTAACAAAAGTGCAAATTGGCATTCAGTAGTTTCCTAAAAGGCACTAATAAAGAGGAGAGGGTCAGCTATATCCTTCTGTGGGCTGGAGATAAGGAGTAAATTTATTTAACAGCTGGGACCTAAGCAAAGAGGACAGCAGAAACCCATACAAAATTTTTGAAAGATTCAGTACCCATCTCCAGCCAAAATCAAATCATCAGATAGCTTTCTTTGGCCTCCTTGTCTCGAGAGACAATGGGTAAGCGCCTGGAGGTGGTCAGTGGTGTGTGGAGCAGCGCCTGGAGTGGCTATAAAGGCCAATTCCAGAGTGACAGACTCTTCCACAGGTGCTGCAGATAAAATTGGTTGTCGGGGCTGTTGCACAGTTGGCTCTCCCCTTGCGCTTCTGTCTTTTTTCCTGCCAACTGCTATGTCTCTTCAACTCGCCACACTTTAGCCCCGCCATTATGGCTGTCCGCCAGCTCTGGCGAACGCTGGCAACTGACTCCCATGACATGTGATCAATGTCACACGACTTCATGTCGCATTTGCAGACGTCTTTAAAGCGGAGACATGGACGGCCGGTGGGTCTGATACCAGTGACGAGCTCGCTGTACAATGTGTCCTTGGGGATCCTGCCATCTTCCATGCGGCTCACATGGCCAAGCCACCTCAAGCGCCGCTGGCTCAGTAGGGTGTATATGCTGAGGATGCTGGCCGCCTCGAGGACTTCTGTGTTGGAGATACGGTCCTGCCACCTGATGCCAAGGATTCTCCGGAGGCAGCGAAGATGGAATGAATTGAGATGTCGTTCTTGGCTGACATACATTGTCCAGACCTCGCTGCCGTAGAGCAAGGTACTGAGGACACAGGCTTGATACACTCGGACTTTTGTGTTCCGTGTCAGTGCGCCATTTTCCCACACTCTCTTGGCCAGTCTGGACATAGCAGTGGACGCCTTTCCCATGCGCTTGTTGATTTCTGCACCGAGAGACAGGTTACTGGTGATAGTTGAGCCTGGGTAGGTGAACTCTTGAACCACTTCCAGAGCGTTATCACCGATATTGATGGATGGAGCATTTCTGACGTCCCGTCCCATGATGTTCGTTTTCTTGAGGCTGATGGTTAGGCTAAATTAGACGGGCAAGGTTGAACAACCTGCCATCTGATCTTGTGTGGAGGAAAATTCCCTCTTCTGCTGACTTGAACGCATGTGAGAGCAGCAGTGGGAAGAAGATCCCAAACAGTGTAGGTGCGAGAACACAGCCCTGTTTCACACCACTCAGGATAGGAAAGGGGTCTAATAAGGTGCCACTATGCTGAATTGTGCCTTTGATATTGTCATGGAATGAGGTGATGATACTGAGTAGCTTTGGTGACATCCGATCTTTGCTAGTAGTCTGAAGAGACCACATCTGCTGACGAGGTCAAAGGCTTTGGCTGCTGGGTAAGTAAAGTAAAAGTAAGTAAGTAAGTAAAACACTATATATTTGGGCCTTTTAAAATAACTTTCCTTTCATTGCAGCAGCTTTTTCGGGAGCAGAGAGTGCGAGCAAGTGAGCAGCTGGGAAGGTCAGTTTGAAAGTAAACTTAATTTCCTTTTGTTTTTGGCGGAGGCCAGGGGGCTGCTGGGTAAGTAAAACACTATATATTTGGGCGGTTTAAAATAACTTTCCTTTCATTGCAGCAGCTTTTTCGGGAGCAGAGAGTGCGAGCGAGTGAGCAGCTGGGAAGGTCAGTTTGAAAGTAAACTTAATTTCCTTTTGTTTTCGGCGGAGGCCAGGGGGCTGCTGGGTAAGTAAAACACTATATATTTGGGCGGTTTAAAATAACTTTCCTTTCATTGCAGCAGCTTTTTCGGGAGCAGAGAGTGCGAGCGAGTGAGCAGCTGGGAAGGTCAGTTTGAAAGTAAACTTAATTTCCTTTTGTTTTCGGCGGAGGCCAGGGGGCTGCTGGGTTAGTAAAACACTATATATTTGGGTGGTTTCTGAACCCGAGACACCACACTTGTAGTGTCTCCCACCCGCCCTCCTCCTCTAACCAAAAAAAAGGACTCGGTGGGGTGTACATAAGGTAAGGCTTTTTCTATTTCTCTGGTTTTATCATGATTGGTAAAAACTTTTCGTTCCTTTTACATTTAACTAAGTTAAGCTTAAGATTAAAAATGGCAGGAGATCTCAGACCCGTGTCATGCTCCTCTTGCTCAATGTGGGAGCTCAGGGACATGGCTGATGTCCCTGACTCCTTCACGTGCAGGAAGTGTGTCCAACTGCAGCTCTTGTTAGACCGCATGACGGCTCTCGAGCTGCAGATGGACTCACTTTGGAGCATGCGCGATGCTGAGGAGGTCGTGGATAGCACGTTTAGTGAATTGGTCACACCGCAGATTAGGATTGCTGAGGGAGAAAGGGAATGGGTGACCAAAAGGCAGAGAAAGAGCAGGAAGGCAGCGCAGGAGTCCCCTGCGGTCATCTCCCTCCAAAACAAGTATACCGTTTTGGATACTGTTGAGGGAGATGGCTCACCAGGGGAAGGCAGCAGTAGCCAGGTTCATGGCACTGTGGCTGGCTCTGCTGTTCAGAAGGGCGGGAAAAAGAGTGGAAGGGCTATAGTCGTAGGGGATTCGATTGTAAGGGGAGTAGATAGGCGGTTCTGTGGTCGAAAACGAGGCTCCCGAATGGTATGTTGCCTGCCAGGTGCACGGGTCAGGGATGTCTCAGATCGGCTGCAGAACATTCTAAAGGGGGAGGGTGAACAGCCAGTTGTCGTTGTGCACATAGGCACCAATGATATAGGTAAAAAACGGGATGAGGTCCTACAAGCAGAGTTTAGGGAGTTCGGAGCCAAGTTAAAAAGTAGGACCTCAGAGGTAGTAATCTCAGGATTGCTACCAGTGCCACGTGATAGTCAGAGTAAAAATAAAAGAATAGTCAGGATGAATGCGTGGCTTGAGAGATGGTGCAGGAAGGAGGGGTTCAGATTTTTGGGACATTGGGACCGGTTCTGGGGGAGGTGGGACTATTACAAATTGAACGGTCTACACCTGGGCCGGACTGGAACCAATGTCCTTAGGGGTGCTTTTGCTAACGCTGTTGGGGAGGGTTTAAACTAATGTGGCAGGGGGATGGGAACCAATTGAGGAGGTCAGTTGACAGTAAGGAGGTAGTAACAAAAGCCTGTAAGGAACTAGATAATGAAGTCAGCGTGACTAAGGGGAAGAGTAGACAGGGAGCAGATGATGAACGCAAAGGGACTGGTGGTCTGAGGTGCATTTATTTTAATGCAAGAAGTGTAGTAGGTAAGGCAGATGAACTTAGGGCTTGGATTAGTACCTGGGAGTATGATGTTATTGCTATTACTGACACTTGGTTGAGGGAAGGGCATGATTGGCAACTAAATATCCCAGGATATCGATGCTTCAGGCGGGATAGAGAGGGAGGTAAAAGGGGTGGAGGAGTTGCATTACTGGTCAAAGAGGATATCACAGCTGTGCTGAAGGAGGGCACTATGGAGGACTCGAGCAGTGAGGCAATATGGACAGAACTCAGAAATAGGAAGGGTGCGGTAACAATGTTGGGGCTGTACTACAGGCCTCCCAACAGCGAGCGTGAGACAGAGGTACAAATATGTAAACAGATTATGGAAAGATGTAGGAGCAACAGGGTGGTGGTGATAGGAGATTTTAATTTTCCCAGCATTGACTGGGATTCACTTAGTGTTAGAGGTCTAGATGGAGCAGAATTTGTAAGGAGCATCCAGGAGGGTTTTCTAGAGCAGTATGTAAATAGTCCAACTCGGGAAGGGGCCATACTGGACCTGGTGTTGGGGAATGAGCCCGGCCAGGTGTTTGAAGTTTCAGTAGGGGACTACTTTGGGAATAGTGATCACAATTCCGTAAGCTTTAAAATACTCATGGACAAAGACGAGAGTGGTCCTAAAGGAAGAGTGCTAAATTGGGGGAAGGCCAACTATACCAAAATTCGGCAGGAGCTGGGAAATGTAGATTGGGAGCAGCTGTTTGAAGGTAAATCCACATGTGATATGTGGGAGGCTTTTAAAGAGAGGTTGATTAGCGTGCAGGAGAGACATGTTCCTGTGAAAATGAGGGATAGAAATGGCAAGATTAGGGAACCATGGATGACAGGTGAAATTGTGAGACTAGCTAAGAGGAAAAAGGAAGCATACATAAGGTCTAGGCGGCTGATGAAAGACGAAGCTTTGAAAGAATATCGGGAATGTAGGATCAATCTGAAACGAGGAATTAAGAGGGCTAAAAGGGGTCATGAAATATCTTTAGCAAACAGGGTGAAAGAAAATCCCAAAGCCTTTTATTCATATATAAGGAGCAAGAGGGTAACTAGAGAAAGGATTGGCCCACTAAAGGACAAAGGAGGAATGTTATGCTTGGAGTCAGAGAAAATGGGTGAGATTCGAAACGAGTACTTTGCATCGGTATTCACCGAGGAGAGGGACATGACGGATGTTGAGGTTAGGAACAGATGTTTGATTACTCTAGGTCAAGTCGGCATAAGGAGGGAGGAAGTGTTGGGTATTCTAAAGGGCATTAAGGTGGACAAGTCCCCAGGTCCGGATGGGATCTATCCCAGGTTACTGAGGGAAGCGAGAGAGGAAATAGCTGGGGCCTTAACAGATATCTTTGCAGCATCCTTAAACACGGGTGAGGTCCCGGAGGACTGGAGAATTGCTAATGTTGTCCCCTTGTTTAAGAAGGGTAGCAGGGATAATCCAGGTAATTATAGACCGGTGAGCCTGACGTCAGTGGTAGGGATGCTGCTGGAGAAGATACTGAGGGATAGGATCTATTCCCATTTGGAAGAAAATGGGCTTATCAGTGATAGGCAACATGGTTTTGTGCAGGGAAGGTCATGTCTTACCAACTTAATAGAATTCTTTGAGGAAGTGACAAAGTTGATTGATGAGGGAAGGGCTGTCGATGTCATATACATGGACTTCAGTAAGGCGTTTGATAAGGTTCCCCATGGCAGGCTGATGGAGACAGTGAAGGCGCATGGGGTCCAAGGTGTACTAGCTAGATGGATAAAGAACTGGCTGGGCAACAGGAGACAGAGAGTAGCAGTGGAAGGGAGTTTCTCAAAATGGAGACGTTTGACCAGTGGTGTTCCACAGGGATCCGTGCTGGGACCACTGTTGTTTGTGATATACATAAATGATTTGGAGGAAAGTATAGGTGGTCTGATTAGCAAGTTTGCAGACGACACTAAGATTGGTGGAGTAGCAGATAGTGAAGGGGACTGCAAGAGAATACAGCAGAATATAGATAGATTGGAGAGTTGGGCAGAGAAATGGCAGATGGAGTTCAATCAGGGAAAATGTGAGGTGATGCATTTTGGAAGATCCAATTCAAGAGTGAACTATACAGTAAATGGAAAAGTCCTGGGGAAAATTGATGTGCAGAGAGATTTGGGTGTTCAGGTCCACTGTTCCCTGAAGGTGGCAACGCAGGTCAATAGAGTGGTCAAGAAGGCATACGGCATGCTTTCCTTCATCGGACGGGGTATTGAGTACAAGAGTTGGCAGGTCATGTTACAGTTGTATAGGACTTTGGTTCGGCCACATTTGGAATACTGCGTGCAGTTCTAGTCGCCACATTACCAAAAGGATGTGGATGCTTTGGAGAGGGTGCAGAGGAGGTTCACCAGGATGTTGCCTGCATATGGAGGGCGCTAGCTATGAAGGTTGAGTAGATTAGGATTATTTTCATTAGAAAGACGGAGGTTGAGGGGGGACCTGATTGAGGTGTACAAAATCATGAGAGGTATAGACAGGGTGGATAGCAAGAGGCTTTTTCCCAGAGTGGGGGATTCAATTACTAGAGGACACGAGTTCAAAGTGAAAGGGGGAAAGTTTAGGGGGGATATGCGTGGAAAGTTCTTTACGCAGAGGGTGGTGGGTGCCTGGAACGCGTTGCCAGCGGAGGTGGTAGATGCGGGCACGATGGCGTCTTTTAAGATGTTTCTAGACAGATACATGAATGGGCAGTAAGAAAAGAGATACAGACCATTAGAAAATAGGCGACATGTTTAGATAGAGGATCTGGATCGGTGCAGGCTTGGAGGGCCGAAGGGCCTGTTCCTGTGCTGTAATTTTATTTGTTCTCTTTGTTTCTTTGTTCACATTATCTACCTGTGCTGCTGCCTTCAGTGATCTATGGACAATTACACGAAGGTCCCTCTGACCCTCTGTACTTCCTCGGGTTCTACCATCCATTGTATATTCCCTTACCTTGTTAGTCCTCCCAAAATGCATCACCTCACACTTCTCAGGATTAAATTCCATTTGCCACTGCTCTGCCCATCTTACCAGCCCATCTATATCATCCTGTAATCTAAGGCTTTCCTCATCACTATTTGCAACACCACCAATTTTCATGTCACCTGCGAACTTACTGATCATACCTCCTATATTCATGTCTAAATCATTAATGTACACTACAAACAGCAAGAGTCCCAGCACCTATCCCTTTGGTACACCACTGGTCACAGGCTTCCAATCGCAAAAAGAACCCTCGACCATTACCCTCTGCCTCCTGCCACTAAGCCAATTTTGAATCCAATTTGCCAAATTGCCCTGGATCCCATGGGCTCTTACCTTCTTCACCAATCTCCCATGTGGGACCTTATCAAAAGCCTTACAGAAGTCCATGTCCCGATGAGGCAAGGAAGGGATGATAGGGTGTCAGGAACCTTGGATGACAAGAGATGTGGAACAGCTGGTCAAGAGGAAGAAGGAAGCTTACTTAAGGTTGAGGAAGCAAGGATCAGACAGGGCTCTAGAGGGTTACAAGGTAGCCAGGAAGGAACTGAAGAATGGACTTAGGAGAGCTAGAAGGGCACATGAAAAAGTCTTGGCGGGTAGGATTAAGGAAAATCCCAAGGCGTTCTACACTTATGTGAGGAACAAGAGGATGGCCAGAGTGAGGGTAGGGCCGATCAGGGATAGTGGAGGGAACTTGTGCCTGGAGTCGGAGGAGGTAGGGGAGGTCCTAAATGAATACTTTGCTTCAGTATTCACTAGTGAGAGGAACCTGGTAGTTTGTGAGGACAGCGTGAAACAGGCTGATGTACTCGAACAGGTTGATGTTAAGAGGGAGGATGCGCTGGAAATTTTGAAAGACATGAGGACAGATAAGTCCCCGGGGCCAGACGGGATATACCCAAGGATATTAAGTGAAGCGAGGGAAGAGAGTGCCGTGCCTTTGGCGATGATCTTTGCATCCTCACTGTCCACTGGAGTAGTACCGGATGATTGGAGGGTGGCAAATGTTGTTCTCTTGTTCAAGAAAGGGAATAGGGATAACCCTGGGAATTATATACCAGTGAGTCTTACGTCGGTAGTGGGCAAATTATTGGACAGGATTCTGAGAGACAGGATTTGTGATTATTTGGAAAAGCATGGTTTGATTAGAGACAGTCAGCATGGCTTTGTGAGGGGCAGGTCATGCCTCACAAGCCTTATTGAATTCTTTGAAGATGTGACAAAACACATTGATAAAGGAAGAGCAGTGGATGTGGTGTCTATGGATTTTAGCAAGGCATTTGATAAGGTTCCCCATGGTAGGCTCATTCAGAAAGTAAGGAGGCATGGGATACAGGGAAAGTTGGCTGTCTGGATACAGAATTGGCTGGCCCATAGAAGACAGAGGGTGGTAGTAGATGGAAAGTATTCAGCTTGGAGTTCGGTGACCAGTGGTGTTCCGCAGGGATCTGTTCTGGGACCTCTGCTCTTTGTGATTTTCATAAATGACTTGGATGAGGAAGTGCAAGTCTGGGTTAGCAAGTTTGCCGATGACACGAAGGTTGCTGGAGTTGTGGATAGTGTGGAAGGCTGTTGTAGGTTGCAACGGGACATTGACAGGATGCAGAGCTGGGCTGAGAAGTGGCAGAGGGAGTTCAACCTGGAAAAGTGTGAAGTGATTCATTTTGGAAGGTCGAATTTGAATGCAGAATACAGGCTTAAAGACAGGATTCTTGGCAGTGTGGAGGAACAGAGGGATCTTGGGGTCCATGTCCATAGATCGCTCAAAGTTGCCACCCAAGTTGATCGGGTTGTTAAGAAGGCGTATGGTGTGTTGGCTTTCATTAACGGGGGATTGAGTTTAAGAGCCGCGAGGTTATGCTGCAGCTCTCTAAAGCACTGGTTAGACCACACTTGGAATATTGTGTTCAGTTCTGGTCGCCTCATTATAGGAAGGATGTGGAAGCTTTAGAGAGGGTGCAGAGGAGATTTACCAGGATGCTGCCTGGACTGGAGGGCATGTCCTACGAAGAAAGATTGAGGGTGCTAGGGCTTTTCTCATTGGAACAAAGAAGGATGAGAGGTGACTTGATAGAGGGGTACAAGATGATGAGAGGCATAGATAGAGTGGATAGCCAGAGACTTTTTCCCAGGGTGGAAAGGGCTATCACCAGGGGGCATAATTTTAAGGCGATTGGAGGAAGGTTTCGGGGAGATGTCAGAGGTAGGTTCTTTACACAGAGAGTGGTGGGTGCGTGGAATGCACTTCCAGCGGTGGTAGTAGAAGCAGATACATTAGGGGCATTTAAGCGACTCTTGGATAGGTACATGGATGATAGTAGAATGAAGGGTAGGTAGTTAGTTTGATCTTAGAGTAGGTTAAAGGTTCGGCACAACATCGTGGGCCGAAGGGCCTGTACTGTGCTGTACTGTTCTATGTTCTATGTTCTTTATCATCCCTCCTCACAGCTGTAATAGTTTCCTTGACCAAAATTGCCACTCCCCCTCCTTTCTTACCACCCTCCCTATCGTGTCTGAAAACCCTGTAACCAGGAACATTGAGCTGCCATTCCTGTCCCTCCTTAAGCCATGTTTCTGTAATAGCTATGATATCATACCGCCACGTGTCTGTCAGTCCCCTCAGCTCATCTGCTTTATTTGCTATATTCCTTGAATTGAAAATATACCCTTGAGCACTGCCACACTCTTTTTTTATTTTCTAACCCTCGGTTCCTCTGTCTTCCAGAGTCAACTATTGAATCTCTTCCTTCCATTTTAATTTCTGATTTTGTCCCAGCTGCGCCTACCCTGAGGTCCCCAACCCCCTGCCAAACTAGTTTAAACCCTCCCCAACAGCACTGGCAAAACGTCCCGCAAGGATCTCAATCCCTGCCCTGTTCAGGTGCAACCCGTCCAGCCTGTACAGGTCTCATCTCCCCCAGAGCTGGTCCCAATGTCCCGGGAATCTGAAGCACTCCCTCCTGCACCATCTTTCCAGCCACGCATTCATCAGTCTTTTACTTCCATTTCTATACTCACTTGCGCGTGGCACTGGGAGTAATCCGGAGATTACTACTTTTGAGATCCTGCTTGAGAATCTCTTACCTACCTCCCTAAATTCTGACTGCAGGACCACATCCCTCTTTCTACCTATGTCATTGGTTCCGATGTGGACCACGACTGCTGGCTGTTCACCCTCCCCCTTCAGGATTCTCTGCAGCCCCTCAGTGACATCCTTGACCCTGGTACCAGGGAGACAACACACCATCCTGGATTCATGTCTGCGGCCACAGAAATGCTCATCTGTTCCCCTGTCTATTGAATCACCTATCACTATGGCTCTTCCAGTCTTCCCTGTACCCTTCTGTGCAGCTGTGCCACCCGTGGTGCCATGACTTGGCTCTGGCTGCACTCCCCTGGTGAAGCATCACTTTCCTTGGTATTCAGAAGTGAATACCTGTTGGCGAGTGAGATGCACTCAGGGGTCTCCTGCTCTCCCTGCCTGATTCTTTTTGACTGTACAGTGGTCACCCATTCACTATCTCCCTGCATACTCTTAAGCTGTGGGGTGACCACATCAATAAACTTGCTATGCACGTAGCTCCCATGCTCATGAATGCACCGCAGTGTCGCCAGCCGCTGCTCAAGTTCCAAAACCCGGAGCTCAAGCTGCTTCAATTGATGACACTTCCTGCACAAATGGTTCTCCAGGATACAGGAAGCATCCTGTAGCTCCCACATAGCACAGGAGGTGCACTCTCGAGGTTGAAGCCACCCGGCCATTCCTTTATTTAGTAGTTGACCCTTTGCTACTGCTAAAAAAAACTTTTCAATACTACATCAGCTTATAATTGTTAATAAAACTTTGCTAGTACTGATAGATCCTACTAAAAATCAACACAGTTCTCTCGTTGCAGCTTTCCTGTGTCGTCACTGCTCACTTTGTTTACTCTGGTGCACCTAGACTCCTCTCTGCTGCTGTCCTGGAAGGTAAGTGCTTTAAGACGCGATCCTTGGGCTCTAATTATCCACTCCTCGCTCCGTGTTCTTCCCGCAGGTCCGCTCCTCTCCGCTGCTCTCCTGGAAGGTAAGGTTATTGCGCAAAGTAGGAGCTCATGGTGTCGGGGTAACATATTAGCATGGATAGAAGATTGACTGGCTGGCAGAAAACAGAGAGTATGCATAAATGTGTCCATTTCTGATTGGAAGGATGTGACGAGTGGAGTCCCGCAGGAATCTGTGCTGGGGCCTCAATTTTTTACAATTTATAACAATGACTTAGATAAAGGAGCGATGGAATGGTAGCTAAATTTGCAGATGACGCAAAGATAGGTAGCAAAGTATGTTGTGAAGGGGATGTTGTTTGTCATATATATTAATGACTTGGATAAGAATGTAGGGGGCATGATTAATATGCTTGTAGATGACACCAAAATTGGTGGGATAGTGGACAGTGAAGAAGGTTGTCTAAGGTTACAACAGGATATTTATCAACTGGGAAAGTGGGCAAGGGAGTGGCAAATGGAATTTAACGCAGACAAGTGCGAAGTGATGCATTTTGGGAAGTTAAACCAGGGCAGGACATATACAGTGAATGGCAGGGCCCTGGGGAGTGTTGTTGAGCAGAGAGACCTTGGGGTGCAAGTACATAGTTCCCTGAAAGTGGCAACACAGGTAGACAGGGTGGTGAAGAAGGCATATGGCATGCTTGCCTTCATCGGCCGAGGCATTGAGTACAAGAGTTGGGACGTCATGTTACAGTTGTACATAACGTTGGTTAGGCCGCGTTTGGAGTACTGTGTGCAGTTCTGGTCGCCGCACTACAGGAAAGGCGTGATTAAGCTAGAGAGGGTGCAGAAAAGATTCACAAGGATGTTGCGAAGAAGGGTCACTGACCCGAAACGTTAACTCTGCTTCTCTTTCCACAGATGCTGCCAGACCTGCTGAGTGAATCCAGCATTTCTTGTTTTTGTTTCAGATTTCCAGCATCCGCAGTATTTTGCTTTTATTCACAAGGATGTTGCCTGGTTTGGAGGGCTTGAGTTATAAAGAGAGATTGGATAGGCTGGGTCTGTTTTCCCTGGAGCGAAGGAGGCTGAGAGGGGACATGATGGAGGTATATAAAATGATGAGAGGCATAGATAGGGTAGATAGCCAGAGTCTGTTTCCCATGGTAGGGGTGACTAAAACTAGAGGGCATAGATTTAAGGTGAGAGGGAGGAGGTTGAAAGGGGATCAAAGGGGTAAATTCTTCACACAAAGAATAGTGGGTATCTGGAATGAGCTGCCTGAGGAGGTGGTGGAGGCAGGAACAGTAGCAACATTTAAGAGGCATCTGGACAGGTACTTGAATGAGCAAGGCATAGAGGGATATGGAATTAATGCAGGCAGGTGGGATTAGTATAGATAGGCATTATGGTCGGCATGGACGCGGTGGGCCGAAGGGCCTGTTTCTAAGCTGTACGACTCTGATTCTATGACATGAGGAGGTTGCAGACCGATGTAGAGAGGTTGAGTGAGTGGGCAAAAATCTGGTAGATGGAGGATAATGTGGGAAAATGTGAAGTTGTTCACTTTGGCAGGAAGAATAAAAAAGCTGAGTATTTCTTAAATGGAGAATGACTGCAGAATTCCGAGGTGCAGAGGGATCTAGGTGTTCTGGTGCAGGAGTCAGCATCACAGATGCCAGTCTTCAACTAATCTGATTCACTCCATGTGATATCAAGAAATGGCTGAAGGGACTGGATACTGCAAAGGCTTCGGGCCTTGACAACATCCCGGCTGTAGTACTGAAGACTTGTGCTCCAGAACTAGCTGCACCCCTCGCCAAAGTTGTTTGAGTACTTTTGCAACACTGGCATCTACCTGACAAAGTGGAAAATTACCCAGGTATGCCTTATCCAATAAAAGCAGTACAAATCCGCCTGATCAATTGCTGCCTCATCAGTGTACTCTCAATCATCAGCAAAGTGATGGAAGGTGTTGGAGGCCAATCATCACAGTCACAGAATTCTAGAAAGTTTAAGGCACAGAAAGAGGCCACTTGGCCCAGCGTGTCTCTGCCGGCCGAAAAACGATTCACCTATTCTAATCACACCTTCCAGCATTTGGTCCGTAGCCCTGCAGAATACGACACTAGAGGTGCATATCCAGACTCCTTTTGAATGTGTTGAGAGTCTCTGCCTCAACTACCCTTTCAGGCAGTGAGTTCCAGACACCCACCACCCTCTGGGTGAAAAAGTTTTTCCTCATATCCCCTCTAATTTTTCTACCAATCACTTTAAATCTATGCCCCCTCGTCATTGACCTCTCTGCTCTGGTGAATAGACCCTTCACCTCCACTCTATCCAGGCCTCTCAGTCCCAGAACACTGTTGCAGGAGTTCCTCAGGGTAGTGTCCTTGGCCCAACCATCTTCAGCTGCTTCATCAATGACCTTCCCTCCATCATAATGTCAGAAGCGGGGATGTTCTCTGATTACACACGTTCAGCACCATATGCGACTCCTCAGATACTGAAGCAGTCCTTGTCCATATGCAGCAAGACCTGGATAACATTCAGTCTTGGACTGATAATTGACAAGTAACATTTGCACCACACAAGTGTGAGGCAATGGCCATCTCCAACAAGAGAGAATCTAACCATCTCCCATTGATGTTCAAAGGCATTACCATTGCTGAATCCCCCACTATCAACATCCGAGGCGTTATAACTGACCAGAAACTGAACTGGACCAGCTATATAAATACTTTGGCTACAAGAGCAAGTCAGAAGCTAGGAATTCTACAGCAAGTAACCCATCTCCTGACTCCCCAAAATCTGTTCATCTATAAGGCACAAGTCAGGAGTGTGATGGAATACTCTCCACTTGCCTGGATGGGTGCAGCTCCAACAACACTCAGGAAGCTCGGCACCATCCAGAACAAAGCAGCCCGCTTGATTGGCACCCCATCTACAAACATTCACTCCCTCCACCACTGGTGCTCAGTGGCAGCAGCGTGTACCATCGACAAGATGCACTGCAGCAAGTCATCAAGGCTCCTTCGACAGCACCTTCCAAACCCACGACCTCTACCACCTAGAAGGACAAGGGCAGCAGATGCATGGGAACACCACAATTTATTTAAATTATTTGTTCATGGCATCGCTGGCTAGGCCAGCATTTATTGCTCATCCCTAATTACCCTTGAGAAGATGGTGGTGAGCTGCCTTCTTGAACCGCTGCAGTTCATATATAAGTTCCCCTCCAAGTCACATACCATCCTGACTTGGAACTATATCACTATTCCTTCACTGTCACTGGATCAATAAGCTGGAACTCCCTTCCTAACAGCACTGTGGGTGTACCTATCTCACATGGACTGCAGTGGTTCAAGAAGGCAGCTCACCACCACCTTCTTAAGGGCAATTAGGGATGAGCAATAAATGCTGGCCTGGCCAGTGATGCCCACATCCCATGAAACAAATACAAAAAAGCATTTATTTACAGAGATTCACATTACTAACATGCACCTCCTCTCCCAATAACCACAGTTTCAGTCTGTTCCTATTTGTACCTCTTTTGAACCAACCGGGAAGCTTTTCGTAAAGAGGGACTGTGCCCCTTCTTAAAGGGGCACCACTTACACACTGTAACATAAAACCCCAAAAAGATTAAAGGAAACTGAGTTAATCAGACTAAAGTGGCATTCTCAGAGGTGTTGATGTGCTCCAGTTCTCCTTTCCCCCCACCTGCATGGTGCCTATGTGTCGCAGAAGGTATCCCACAAGTCAATCCCCAGTTAATGCCCACCAGATGCATACAATTAAACACAATTAATATACGATTACCAGGGAGTACGACTAATTGGATATCTCTTTCAAATATCCAGCACAGGTACGATGGGCTGAATGGCCTTCTTCTGTGCTGGAACATTACGTATGGTTCTAACTCCTCAGAACTGATTCAACATACGGGGCATTTCTGTATCACATCAGGCAATTAATTTCAGGAGGTTATTTTAATTTTCTCTCCTCTCTTTTTAATTGTCCGCTATAAAGTTTTTAATGTTTGATAAAGTTTAAATAATCTAAATGTCAAATTTATAGCTTAACAACCCAGAATTTATAAATATTTAACAGTTGGTCAATCAATAAAGTGCTTATGTAATGATGGAAATTAGTAATATTTAAATAACCCCACTCGTATAGAATAAGATAACGAGTTTTAAATGCTTGATTACATTATGGAACATGCATTATTAACTTGTAATAAACATAACAATAAAATATTAATCAATGAGATTGCTTGTACATTTTATTTCAAACCCTTGGGACTATCATTTCCCTCTTTGATATTTATTTGAAAGAAACGTGCAAATCACTCACAGGCGAACATCAAATGTAAAAGCTTCCATTGAAAACATCAAGTGCATTGCAATTAAACCTGCATTTCTATAGCACCTTTCACCACCTCAGGGCTTCTGAAAGTGCTTCACAGCCACTGAAGTATTTTTAAAGTGTGGTCATTGTTGTAATGTAAGAAACATGAATAATTGCACACAGCAAGATCCCACAAAAGCAATGTATTGTATCAAACCAAGGAACCTTCTAAACTCTCTCTTATCTCTTGGGGCTTCCATCTCTGAGATGGCTGAGATTCTTTCAGGGCTCGGCTTAACTCCGTCAGGTGTGTACACCATTCCGAAGAACTGACATTCTGCCACTTTCACAATGCATTTGTCTGCATTTAGCTTAATCCCAGCTTTCCTGGTTCTCTCCAGGGCTTCATGTAGATGGTTGTCATGATCTTTTCCATTTACACCATATATCTGGATATCATCTGCTATGCTGACTGCTCCTTTGCATCCCCTGTATGGCTCGTCTACTTTCTGTTGAAACACATCCTGGCTCACTTTGAGGCCAATAGGTAGACGCAGGAATTTGTACCAACCAAAGGATATGTTGAATGTTGTCGAGAATGAAGATTTTGCGTCTAGCTTCACATTCCAGTAGCCATTTCTGGCATCAAGCTTGCTGAAAACTTTTGCCCCTGCCAGTGCTGGTGTGATTTCTTCCAATGTTGGAATAGGGTACTGATCCCTTTTTATTGCTTGGTCAAGATCTTTGGGATCTAGGCAAATTCTTTGCCATCCATTTGGCTTCTCATTCACCACGATGGAATTTACCCAATCTGTAGGCTCTGTGACTCTGGCGATCACCTTCTTTTCTTCCATTTCTTGGATCTCTCTTTCAAGCTTTCCTTTTTGTTCTACTGGCACTTTACGTGAGGGATGAATCACTGGTTTCATTGCTGGGTCAATAGTGATGTGATACTCAAAATCTTCGAAGCATCCAATCGTCTCATCAAAATACTCTGGGTACACTTGTACCAGATCTTCTTTGTTTCTGATTGGAGGGCACTTTTCAACGGGTGTACTATCTTCAACCCTCAATGTCACCTCCTTCACCTCATGGTTTACTGAGATAATCTGCAGCTCTTCACAACTGCTCAACCCCAGGATAGCTGGACCATCTGTTTCAGTGACGTAGAACATACAGTTAACATCTTTTCCTTTGTGTGTCCCTCTGATATGGGTTGGTCCTAGCTGTCGAATCTCAGTTCCCCTGTATGCAGTTACCATGACCTTCCCTTGGATAACCATTTTTCTCCAAATTTTCAGGAAAGATCTTCTGGTATAGTCTGAGTGGGATGATGTTATTCTGCACTCCAGTATCAATCTTCACCTTCAGAATTATCATTGTGGGCTTGTTTCTCAGCCTCTTCCTGATCTGAATGTTTGTATGAATTTCTTTTCTCTGGGAACTGTCACATCCAGACATTTCGTGCAATTCTATGGTTTCTATGTCTATCATGTTCTCAAACCCATCGCCATCTTCCAGGGTATGGATGTTTTGGTTTCTTCCACTATTCCTCCGCCCTGTTACTCTGGCTCTGATCTCTCCCCCACCATCTTCTTTCCTCGTTCCGCACATCTTTTCCCAGTGATTGGTCTTTCTGCAAGCTCTGCAAATTAATCCAAATGCGGGACATTTCCTCCTGTCTGTCAATTCATGTGGTCATAGAGTCATAGAGCTATACAGCACAGAAACAGGCCCTTCGTCCCATCATGCCTATGCTGGCCATACAGCACCCAACTATTCTAATCCCATATTCCTGCACTTGGCCCGTAGCCTTGTATGCTATGGCGTTTCAAGCGCTCATCTAAATACTTCTTAAATGTTGTGAGGGTTCCTGCCTCTACTGCTGCTTCAGGCAGTGTGTTCCAGATTCCAACCACCCTCTGGGTGAAAAAATGTTTCCTCAAATCCCCTCTAAACCTCCTGCCTCTTACCCTGAATCTATGCCCCCTGGTTCTTGACCCCTCCGCTAAGGGAAAAAGTTTCTTCCTATCTAACCTATCAATGCCCCTCATAATCTTGTACACCTCAATCATGTCTCCCCTCATCCTTCTCTGGTCCAAGGAAAACAACCCTAGCCTTTTCAGTCTCTCTTCATAGCTGAAATGCTCCAGCCCAGGCAACATCCTGGTGAATCTCCTCTGCACCCTCTCCAGTGCAATCACATCCTTCCTATAGTGTGGTGACCAGAACTGTACACAGTACTCCAGCTGTGGCCTAACTAGCATTTTATATAGCTCCAACATAACCCCCCTGCTCTTATATTCTATGCCTCGGCGAATAAAGGCAAGTATCTCATATGCCTTCCTAACCACCTTATCTAACTGTGCTGCTGCCTTCAGTGATCTATGGACAAGTACACAAAGGTCCCTCTGACCCTCTGTACTTCCTAGGGTCCTAACATCCATTGTATATTCCCTTGCCTTGTTAATCCTCCCAAAATGCATTACCTCATACTTATCAGGATTAAATTCCATTTGCCACTGCTCCGCCCATCTTACCAGCCCATCTATAGCTCCCTGTAATCAAAGGATTTCCTCCTCACTATTTACAACACCATCAATTTTCATGTTATCTGTGAACTTACTGATCATACCTCCTATATTCACATCTAAATCATTAATGTACACTACAAACAGCAAAGGTCCCAGCACCGATCCCTGTGGTGCACCACTGGTCACAGGCTTCCAATCGAAAAACAGCCCTCGATCATTACCCTCTGCCTCCTGCCACTAAGCCAATTTTGGATCTAATTTGCCAAATTGCCCTGGATGCCATGGGCTCTTACCTTCTTCACCAATCTCCCATGCGGGACCTTACTGAAGTCCATGTAGACTACATCAACTGCTTTACCCTCATCTACACATCCAGTCACCTCCTCGAAAAATTCAATCAAGTGAGTTAGACACGATCTCCCCCTGACAAAGCCATGCTGTCAATCCCTGATTAATCCCTGCCTCTCCAAGTGGAGATTAATCCTGTCCCTCAGGATTTTTCCAATATTTTCCCAACCACTGATGTTAGACTCACCGGCCTGTAATTATCTGGTTTATCCCTGCTACCCTTCTTGAATAATGGTACCACATTCGCTGTCTTCCAATCCTCTGGTACCTCTCCTGTGGTCAGAGAGGATTTGAAAATTTGTGTCAAAGCCCCTGTTATCCCCTCCCTTGCCTGACATAACAGCCTGGGATACATCTCATCTGGGCCTGAGGGTTTATCCACTTTTAGGCCCGCTAAAACAACTAATATTTCATCCCTTTCAATGCTAATATGTTCAAGTATATCACAATCCCCCTCCCTGATCTCTACACCTACATCGTCCTTCTCCATAGTGAACACCAATGAAAAGTAATCATTTAAAACCTCTTCTATGTCCTCCGGCTCCACACAAATATTGCCACATTGGTCCCTGATGGGCCCCACTCTTTCCCTGGTTATCCTCTTACCCTTCATATACTTATAAAACGCCTTGGGATTCTCCTTTATCTTGCCCACCAGTGTTTTTTCATGTCCCCTCTTCGCTCTCCTAATTACTTTTTTAAGTGCCACCCTGCACTTTGTATACTCCTCTAGTGCCTCCGCTGTTTTCAGCGCTTGGGATTTTCCGTAAGCCTCCTTTTTTATCCTGATCCAATCCTCTATATCCCTTGACATCCAGGGTTGCCTGGACTTGTTGCTCCTACCCTTCACCTTAACAGGTACATGTTGGCTCTGAACTTTCACAATTTTCTCTTTGAATGACTCCCACTGTTCTGATGTAGACTTGCCGAAAAGTAGTTGCTCCCAGTCCACTTTGGCCAGATTCTGTTTTATCATATTGAAACCGGCCTTCCCCCAATTCAGTACCTTTATTTCTGGTCCATCTTTGTCCTTTTTCATAACTACCTTAAATCTTAGCGTTCTGGTCACTATCTCCGAAATGCTCCCCCACTGACACTTCTACCACTTGTCCAGCTTCATTCCCTAAGATTAGGTCCAGTACTGCCCCTTCTCTTGTAGGACTTTCTACGTGCTGGCTCAAAAAGCTCTCCTGGACGCATTTTAAGAATTCCGGCCCCTTTAAGCCTTTTGCACTAAGACTATCCCAGTTAATATTGGGGAAGTTGAAATCTTCTACTATTATTAACCTATTATTTTTACACCTCTCTGAGATTTGCCTACATATCTGCTCCTCTATCTCTCCCTGCACTGTTTAGGGGCCTGTAGTAGACACCCAGCCAAGTGATTGCCCCCTTTTTGTTTTTAAGTTCTACCCAAATGGCCTCATTTGAGGAACCTTCTAAGATGTCATCCCTCCTCACTGCAGTAATTAACTCCTTGATCAACAGTGCAATGCCACCTCCTCTTTTATCCCCTCCCCTATTGCACCTGAAGATTCTATACCCTGGAATATTGAGCTGCCAGTCCTGTCCCTCCCTCAACCATGTCTTTGTGACAGCAATAATATCATAATCCCATGTGCGAATCAACACCCTCAATTCATCTGCCTTCCTAGTAAGACTCCTTGCATTGAAATAGATGCAATCCAACCTTGCATGTTTCCCTTGTACCTTAACAGGTCTATATTTGCTCTGTCTTCCAGGCAGACTCACTTTCTGTTCTATATTACGCCCTACAGTACCTCCACTCTGTATCTCACCCCCTGCCAAATTAGTGTAAACCCCCCCCCCCCCCAACAGAACCAGCAAATCTCCCAGCAAGGATGCTTGTCCCATTCCAGTTCAGGTGCAACCCGTCCAACTTGTACAGGTCCCACCTTTGCCAGAAACAGACCCAGTGATCCAGGAAACTAAAGCCCTCCCTCCTGCACCATCTCCTCAGATCTCCACAGCTCCTGCACATCTGTCTCTCTGTTGGAGTACATTCATTAGTTGTTGTTTCACTGCATCGACCCTGCTGCCTGTCTCTTGGCTTAACTGAAGGCTAGCTATTTGGGAGGTCAGAGTCTTCATCTGTCTGCTTGTGGCTTCATGTGCTCTGGCAGTGTCTGCAGCCTGCAATATTGTGAGCATGCCCTGTCCGATTCGAGCTTTCTGCACTTCAGGATGTGCAGAATCCCAAATAACCTGATCTATCAGCTATTCATCTGTATCCTTAAATTTACATTTTCTGACTTCATTATTCAATTTTGCGACAACATTTTCAATAGGCTCACCTAGTTCCTGTCTGAGGCCTTGAAATTCATATCAAAAAAGAACAAAGAACAAAGAAAATTACAGCACAGGAACAGGCCCTTCGGCCCTCCAAGCCTGCGCCGATCCAGATCCTCTATCTAAACATGTCGCCTATTTTCTAAGGGTCTGTATCTCTTTACTTCCTGCCCATTCATGTATCTGTCTAGATACATCTTAAAAGACGCCATCGTGCCCGCATCTACCACCTCCGCTGGCAACGCGTTCCAGGCACCCACCACCCTCTGCGTAAAGAACTTTCCACGCATATCCCCCCTAAACTTTTCCCCTTTCACTTTGAACTCATGTCCTCTAGTAATTGAATCCCCCACTCTGGGAAAAAGCCTCTTGCTATCCACCCTGTCTATACCTCTCATGATTTTGTACACCTCAATCAGGTCCCCCCTCAACCTCCGTCTTTCTAATGAAAATAATCCTAATCTACTCAACCTCTCTTCATAGCTAGCGCCCTCCATACCAGGCAACATCCTGGTGAACCTCCTCTGCACCCTCTCCAAAGCATCCACATCCTTTTGGTAATGTGGCGACCAGAACTGCACGCAGTATTCCAAATGTGGCCGAACCAAAGTCCTATACAACTGTAACATGACCTGCCAACTCTTGTACTCAACACCCCGTCCGATGAAGGAAAGCATGCCGTATGCCTTCTTGACCACTCTATTTACCTGCGTTGCCACCTTCAGGGAACAGTGGACCTGAACACCCAAATCTCTCTGGACATCAATTTTCCCCAGGACTTTTCCATTTACTGTATAGTTCACTCTTGAATTGGATCTTCCAAAATGCATCACCTCGCATTTTCCCTGATTGAACTCCATCTGCCATTTCTCTGCCCAACTCTCCAATCTATCTATATTCTGCTGTATTCTCTTACAGTCCCCTTCACTATCTGCTACTCCACCAATCTTAGTGTCGTCTGCAAACTTGCTAATCAGACCACCTATACTTTCCTCCAAATCATTTATGTATATCACAAACAACAGTGGTCCCAGCACGGATCCCTGTGGAACACCACTGGCCACACGTCTCCATTTTGAGAAACTCCCTTCCATTGCTACTCTCTGTCTCCTGTTGCCCAGCCAGTTCTTTATCCATCTAGCTAGTACACCTTGGACCCCATGCACCTTCACTGTCTCCATCAGCCTGCCATGGGGAACCTTATCAAACGCCTTACTGAAGTCCATGTATATGACATCGACAGCCCTTCCCTCATCAATCAACTTTGTCACTTCCTCAAAGAATTCTATTAAGTTGGTAAGACATGACCTTCCCTGCACAAAACCATGTTGCCTATCACTGATAAGCCCATTTTCTTCCAAATGGGAATAGATCCTATCCCTCAGTATCTTCTCCAGCAGCTTCCCTACCACTGACGTCAGGCTCACCTGTCTATAATTACCTGGATTATCCCTGCTACCCTTCTTAAACAAGGGGACAACATTAGCAATTCTCCAGTCCTCCGGGACCTCACCCGTGTTTAAGGATGCTGCAAAGATATCTGTTAAGGCCCCAGCTATTTCCTCTCTCGCTTCCCTCAGTAACCTGGGATAGATCCCATCCGGACCTGGGGACTTGTCCACCTTAATGCCCTTTAGAATACCCAACACTTCCTCCCTCCTTATGCCGACTTGACCTAGAGTAATCAAACATCTGTTCCTAACCTCAACATCCGTCATGTCCCTCTCCTCGGTGAATACCGATGCAAAGTACTCGTTTAGAATCTCACCCATTTTCTCTGACTCCAAGCATAACATTCCTCCTTTGTCCTTTAGTGGGCCAATCCTTTCTCTAGTTACCCTCTTTCTCCTTATATATGAATAAAAGGCTTTGAGATTTTCTTTAACCCTGTTTGCTAAAGATATTTCATGACCCCTTTTAGCCCTCTTAATTCCTCGTTTCAGATTGGTCCTACATTCCCGATATTCTTTCAAAGCTTCGTCTTTCATCAGCCGCCTAGACCTTATGTATGCTTCCTTTTTCCTCTTAGCTAGTCTCACAATTTCACCTGTCATCCATGGTTCCCTAATCTTGCCATTTCTATCCCTCATTTTCACAGGAACATGTCTCTCCTGCACGCTAATCAACCTCTCTTTAAAAGCCTCCCACATATCACATGTGGATTTACCTTCAAACAGCTGCTCCCAATCTACATTCCCCAGCTCCTGCCGAATTTTGGTATAGTTGGCCTTCCCCCAATTTAGCACTCTTCCTTTCGGACCACTCTCGTCTTTGTCCATGAGTATTTTAAAGTTTACGGAATTGTGATCACTATTCCCAAAGTAGTCCCCTACTGAAACTTCAAACACCTGGCCGGGCTCATTCCCCAACACCAGGTCCAGTATGGCCCCTTCCCGAGTTGGACTATTTACATCTTTCTTCTTTTGGGCCTCCTTATCTCGAGAGACAATGGAAAACCCTCCTGGATGCTCCTTACAAATTCTGCTCCATCTAGACCTCTAACACTAAGTGAATCCCAGTCAATGTTGGGAAAATTAAAATCTCCTATCACCACCACCCTGTTGCTCCTACATCTTTCCATAATCTGTTTACATATTTGTACCTCTGTCTCACGCTCGCTGTTGGGAGGCCTGTAGTACAGCCCCAACATTGTTACCGCACCCTTCCTATTTCTGAGTTCTGTCCATATTGCCTCACTGCTCGAGTCCTCCATAGTGCCCTCCTTCAGCACAGCTGTGATATCCTCTTTGACCAGTAATGCAACTCCTCCACCCCTTTTACCTCCCTCTCTATCCTGCCTGAAGCATCGATATCCTGGGATATTTAGTTGCCAATCATGCCCTTCCCTCAACCAAGTCTCAGTAATAGCAATAACATCATACTCCCAGGTACTAATCCAAGCCCTAAGTTCATCTGCCTTACCTACTGCACTTCTTGCATTAAAACAAATGCACCTCAGACCACCAGTCCCTTTACATTCATCATCTGCTCCCTGCCTGCTCTTCCCCTTAGTCACATTGATTTCATTATCTAGTTCCTTACAGGCTTTTGTTACTACCGCCTTACTGTCAACTGACCTCCTCAATTGGTTCCCATCCCCCTGCCACATTAGTTTAAACCCTCCCCAACAGCGTTAGCAAAAGCACCCCCAAGGACATGCAGGGAGCAGGGAGGTTATTATGGAACTGTATAAAACACTAGTTTGGCCACAGCTGGAGTACTGTGTACAGTTCTGGACACCACACTTACGGAAGGATGTGATTGCACTGGAGAGGGTGCAGAGGAGATTCACCAGGATGTTGCCTGGGCTGGAGCATTTCAGCTATGAACAGAGACTGGATAGGCTGGGATTGATTTCCTTAGAGCAGAGTTGGCTGAGGGGAGACCTGATTGAGGTATACAAAATTATGAGGAGCATTGATAGGGTAGATAGGAAGAAACTTTTTCCCTTAGCGGAGGGGTCAATAACCAGGGGGCATAGATTTAAGGTAAGGGGCGAGCGGTTTAGAAGAGATTTGAGGAAAAAAATTTCACCTGGAGGGTGGTTGGAATCTGGAACACACTGCCTGAATCGGTGGTAGATGCAGGAACCCTCACAACATTTAAGAAGTCACACTGATTTCATTATTATCTAGATGAGCACTTTAAATGCCATAGCATACAAGGTTATGGGCCAAGTGCTGGAAAATGGGATTAGAATGGATAGGTTTGATGGCCGTTGTGGACATGATGGGCCGAAGGTCCTGTTTCTGTGCTGTATAACTCTATGGCTGTATGACTATACTTTTACAGCCATGTGCCTGCCTGTCCCCTTTTGTTCCTGATGGAGGTCCCTTACAGTTCACCAGCCCTTTGCTGGAGGGTCCTCCTAACACCAGTGCAGGACTTTGGGTGCAGGTTTCACTGTAGTTTGGGGTTTTCCCTCAACCTGACACATGTGGCAACTCCTGCAGTTCTCCACCACATCTATGTGGAGTTCTGGCCAGTCAAACTGCTGTCTTATGCGGGCTTTGGTCTTTCATATACTGGCATGTACAGCCACTGTAGTCTCTTGGGCCCTTCTTAATATTTCTCCCCGATACCTCTGTGGCACCACTAACTGGTGAACTACTGTCCACTCCTGGCCCTCAGGTCTGTGAGAAGAACTCCATTTCCTCATTAGTACCCCATTCTTTAATTGTAGCAATCAGGGACTTCTTCTGATTCACTTTCAGATTGGGCAGCCTGTGCTAATCCTTGAAATACTGGGTCAGCTCATTGAGCCTCACTTGGGGAAAGGCCATTTAATTCATTCCCTGGGTCTTCCAGCTTTCCAAAGAAAGTCTCAGACAGGCAGACCTCATGATGATTTTCCTGCAGTGTCAATTCAGTCTCCTTTGGGGGAACTGGTTTGTTCATGGCCTGACCCACTACACGTTCAGGGACACTGCAGGAGATCGTCTCCTGCCTCCGCCCTGTCTCTCTGACCTCCTGCGGTCTTTCTTTCACTACTGGGAGGCTACCACCTTCACCCCCACCAGATCATTACCTCGGAGCAGGTCAACCCCATCCACAGGCAAATTATGGACAATCCCCAAAGTCACCGGTCCCAAATCTAGGTCGCACTCCAGGTGCACCCGGTGTAGAGATACAGACATACACTGTCCTCCAATACCATTCACCACCATTCTGGTGTTCACTGCACTCTCTGGGGGAAAGGTCAGGCCTTTTCCCAGTAAAAGGGATCTAGTGGCCCCTGTGTCCCTGAGAATCACTGTGGGCTTGCTTACCTCACTTGAGGGGTATGGGGTTACTTTCCCTTCAGATA
Source organism: Heterodontus francisci (assembly GCF_036365525.1). NCBI lineage: Eukaryota > Metazoa > Chordata > Chondrichthyes > Heterodontiformes > Heterodontidae > Heterodontus > Heterodontus francisci. The sequence goes on along the minus strand of NC_090378.1, from coordinate 465,527 downwards.
CAAAACCCTGATAACCTTCAGGAATCCTATTAACTTTTCCTGCACTGGCCATAGTAAGCTTCCTGGGTTGCACTCTTACTGCAATCAAAACCACAGCCTGTTCCTTGTTTCCCATCAGGCCCTCGTCTTCACTAAGCCGGTGTGCCCTGATTAACCCTACCAGTTTCGCCTTTAATTTCCAGCAATCAATGTATTAACACCTAATCTGTACTAATGCTTTGTCTTTCAACACACCATTAACATATTGGTTGCCTTTGCTCCGTGACCTTTTGGTCAGCTATGTGGCCTGGTCCAATCTAGACCTCCTTCGTTATCTCTTGCCCCACCCCCACCTCACTTGCTTATAACCTGTGACTTTTCTAATATTTGTCTGTTCTGAAGAAGGGTCACTGACCCGAAACGTTAACTCTGCTTCTCTTTCCACAGATGCTGCCAGACCTGCTGAGTGGTTCCAGCATTTCTTGTTTATATTTTAAATGCCCTGCCTTGTTACAATGGAAGCACACAGGTCTCCAGGTCTCATTCTTGCTCACAGCACCTTCCTATTTGGCTGGAGCAGTGCCCCCTCACTCTCCTGCTTTCCTTTCTCTCCCAGGACTGCCTGGGCTTCCCACACTTTGTCCTTTTCGGATTTGTGGGGATGATTAGGAAAGGTTCTCCCCTGAGAAACCGACTTATGGATTAAAAGCAAACTCATCGGCCAGAACGGCTGCTTGCCGGGCTCCCTGAACCCGCTGCTCCTCTACCTGAGTTTTTATTGAGAATGGGAGAGAGTTGTTAAATTCCTCTAACGGGATTACTTCTCTGAGAGTCTCATAGCTGAGCTGGATTTTTAAAGCCCTCAGCCACTGGTCAAAAGCCAGCAGCTTACTTCTTTCAAACTCCAGGTAGGTTTGATTGGCTTATTATTTGAGCGTTCTAAACTTTTGACGATAGGCTTCGGGTACTAATTCATATGCCCAAGGATAGTATTTGTGGTCAGTTCCTGGTTTGATGAACTCTCATCTCGCAGTGAGGAATAAACCTCACGGGCTTTTCCAGTTGGTTTGCTTTGCAGTAAAAGAGACCAGGTTTCAGCTGGCTATTTTAGCTGTCTTGCCAGTTTTTCAAAAGACACGAAAAACACTTCCACATCTTCCTCATTGTATTTTGGAATCAATTGTGTGAGTTTTAGCAATATTATACCCAAGCCTGAATTCTGATCCTCCATATTGGCCATGCTTTCACTAGGGTTACTCTGTCGCCCCCGAGCTAACTCTAGCCACCGTAACTCTCTTTCTTCACATTCTTTCTGAAATTTCCTTTCTCTCCCTCTCGTTCCTTCTCCTGTATTTGTTTTTCTTCACATTCACTTTGGAAGACTCTTTCTTTCTCCCTCTCCTGCCTCTCTCTCTCTCTTTCCCTGTCTTCTAATTCAAGTTTCTTTTGTTCCAATTGTATTTTTGCTGGCAGTACGCTGTCTGGGTCTACTTCTAACACTGCTTCTGCTTCATTAGATTCAAGGGAAAATGGCTGGCTGCTGGTCTTAGGAGTTCAGACTTCCTCGCCTTGCCATGGACAGTGATCCCACACTGCTCAGCCATTTTTCTCAACTCCTCCATAGACAGTGCTTTTAACTTATCCCAAGTTACTTCACCCTGGCTTGGAGAGCTACTAGCTTCAGTTGCAGACATGTTAGTATTCAATCACACACAACCACAAGAAAACCTGTAGTGATTTGCTCTTTTTGATTGGGAACACTTAGGCTTCCCACTTCAGTTTTCTCTTGTTTGTCTGTGGGTAACAATCCAGATGCTAGAACACAATTTCTGTTATGACCAGGTGAGCAATGTGTCTTGGGGCTCTCTAAGTCTTGCTTGCCTTCACCTGGTCTTCTTGTAACAGGGTTTAATTTCAAACACACTGTCTTTTGAGCTCCCTTTTTTGTGAATCAGTGTTCACAGTTTCCAATTATCAGGCAAATAACTGAGCACAAACAGACTTTCTTTGGTTTAAAGTAGAAAGAGGAAATTTATTAAACCTTAAACTTAATTCTAATATAGTTCACACCTGTGGATATACGACACATGCTAGCATGCATACACGATATAAACATGCAAGATAGGAACAGAAAAGAGAAGAGATAAGTAGAACAGTTTGAGGCAATATCTTGTTACTGTTTCTCGAGCTTGCTGTAGTCCTTGACTGAAGTTATATTCTTGCATTTCATTTGCACCCAGTAATCGTCTTAAAACTTTGTTCACGTGGCAAACCTTTCTCTGAGTGTCACGTGTCTTCAATGGTTTCAGTTCCCTGAGAGATAGACAGGGAGGCAGGCAGGAGGTGTTCTCAGTTCCAGGAGAGCACACAGCGTTCTGCCTGGCAGTTCCTTTTGTTTGGGAGTTCAAATTCAGAAAGCTACCAGGGTCCTCAGCAGGTTAATCATGTGACTAGTTCCTTATATGGAACAGTCTCTTCACATCCCTTGTTGGAGGCTCAAATATCTCTGCCCCAGCCAGCTCGCCATGTGACTAAAACTAGTCTGATCACTTCTGTGTATTGGAGAGCAGCTGCAGAGTCTCCGAAGTGCAGAGGGTTCCGAAGAAGGGTCACTGACCCGAAACGTTAACTCTGCTTCTCTCTCCACAGATGCTGCCAGACCTGCTGAGTATTTCCAGCATTTCTTGTTTTTGTTTCAGATTTCCAGCATCTGCATTATTTTGCTTTTATTATATAACTGCAGAGTCTCCATTGTTTCAACATTGTCTGTTACCATGGAAATGTCTTTCCGGTCGGGGCTTACAATTTTAAGTTTTAATGTTCATGTGGCGAAATAATGTGTGCCTCCGTCTTTGGAGAGGGTACAGAGGAGGTTTACCAGGATGTTGCCTGGTCTGGAGGGCAAAAACTTGGATTGTTTTCACTGGAACGACGGAGGTGGAGGGGCGACATGATAGAGGTTTACAAAGTTATGAGCTGCATGGACAGAGTGGATAGTCAGAAGCTTTTTCCCAGGGTGGAAGAGTCAGTTACTAGGGGACATAGGTTTAAGGTGTGAGGGGCAAAGTTTAGAGGGGATGTGCGAGGCAAGTTTTTTGCACAGAGGGTGGTGAGTGCCTGGAACTTGCTGCCAGGGGAGGTGGTGGAAGCAGATACGATAGCGACATTTAAGAGGCATCTTGACAAATACATGAATAGGATGGGAATAGAGGGATACGGACCCCAGAAGTGCAGAAGGTGTTAGTTTAGGCAGGCATCAAGATCGGCGCAGGCTTAGAGGGCCGAATGGCCTGTTCCTGTGCTGTACTGTTCTTTGTTCTTTGTTCTTTGTCTTGGCAGGTGGGAGTTTGCCTGACACATTTCACAACCTCGGGATGCCCCAAAGCATTTTACAACAAACAAAGTACTTTCTGAAATGTAGCCACTGTTGTGTTGGAGGAAAAATGGCAACCAATTTATGAACAGTAAGCTCCCACAAATAGCAATGTTATAATGAACAGAGAATCTGTTTTTTAGTGATGTTAATTGAGGGTTAAATACTGGCCAAACAACCAGGGAGACCTCCCCTGCTCTTCCCTGACACTGAAGCACTCCCTTAGTACTTCCCCTCCGGCTGTGCAGCACTCCCTCAGTACTGACCCTCCGACAGTGCAGCACTCCCTCACTACTGACCCTCCGACAGTGCAGTGCTCCCTCAGTACTGACCCTCTGACAGTGCAGCGCTCCCTCAGTACTTCCCCTCCGGCTGTGCAGCACTCCCTCAGTACTGACCCTCTGATAGTGCAGCACTCCCTCAGTACTGACCCTCTGATAGTGCAGCGCTCCCTCAATACTTCCCCTCCGGCTGTGCAGCACTCCCTCAGTACTGACCCTCTGATAGTGCAGCACTCCCTCAGTACTGACCCTCTGATAGTGCAGCGCTCCCTAAGTACTGATCCTCCAACAGTACAGCACTTCCTCAGTACTGACCCTGCAACAGTGCGGTGTTCCCTCACTACTGACCCTCCAACAGTACAGTGCTCCCTCAGTACTGACCCTCCAAAATACAGCGCTCCTTCAGTACTGACCCGCCGACAGTGCAGCGCTCCCTCAATACTGACCCTCCAGCAGTGCAGCACTCCCTCAGTACTGACCCGCCGACAGTGCAGCGCTCCCTCAATACTGACCCTCCAGCAGTGCAGCACTCCCTCGCTACTACACTGGGAGTTTCAGCCTGGGTTTTTTGATCCGGTATCTGGAGTGGGATCGAACCCACAACCATCTGACTGAGGGGCATGTGTGCTACCCACTGCGTCACGGCTGTTATCATCATGAAATACACCAGGTATCATCTTCACAGAAACTTCTCATTTTGGGAACTGTTACTTTAGATTGGAAAATTGTGCATTTCACTACACCATTGAATTACAGACCAGTTAGCCTAACATCTGTTGTTGGTAAATTACTAGAGCCCATATTTAAGAAGAGTGACTGAACATCTTGAAAATTTTCAGCTGATCCAAGAGAGCCCAACTTGCATTTTTAAAGGGTAAGTCATGTTTAAAGAACCTGATTGAATTTTTTGTTGAGGTGATTAAACTAACGGGCTGTTGAATGTCTATGGATGTGCTGCAAATAAAATTGGTTGTCGGGGCTGTTACACAGTTGGCTCTCCCCTTGCGCTTCTGTCTTTTTTCCTGCCAACAGCTAAGTCTCTTCGACTCGCCACACTTTAGCCCCGCCTTTATGGCTGTCCACCAGCTCTGGCGAACACTGGCAAATGACTCCCAGGACTTGTGATCAATGTCACAGGACTTCATGTCGCGTTTGCAGACATCTTTAAAGCGGAGACATGGATGGCCGGTGGGTCTGATACCAGTGACAAGCTTGTTGTACAATGTGCCCTTGGGGATCCTGCCATCTTCCATGTGGCTCACATGGCCAAGCCATCTCAAGCGCCGCTGGCTCATTAGGGTGTATATGCTGGGGAGGTTGGCCGCCTCGAGGACTACTGTGTTGGTGATACAGTCTACAGTCTAAGGAAGACTGAAAAAGTATGGCCAGTGCGTCCACAATTTCCATCTCACTTCCCTCAGTATCCTTGGATGCACCTTATCCGGTCTTGGTGCTTTATCATAGAACATAGAACATAGAACAGTACAGCACAGTACAGGCCCTTCGGCCCATGATGTTGTGCCGAACCTTTAACCTATTCTAAGATCAAACTACCTACATACCCTTCATTCTACTATCATCCATGTACCTATCCAAGTGTCGCTTAAATGTCCCTAATGTATCTGCTTCTACTACCACCGCTGGCAGTGCATTCCACGGACCCACCACTGTGTAAAGAACCTACCTCCTGACATCTCCCCGAAACCTTCCTCCAATCACCTTAAAATTATACCCCCTGGTGATAGCCCTTTCCGCCCTGGGAAAAAGTCTCTGGCTATCCACTCTATTTATGCCTCTCATCATCTTGTACCCCTCTATCAAGTCACCTCTCATCCTTCTTTGTTCCAATGAGAAAAGCCCTAGCACCCTCAACCTTTCTTCGTAAGACATGCCCTCCAGTCCAGGCAGCATCCTGGTAAATCTCCTCTGCACCCTCTCTAAAGCTTCCACATCCTTCCTATAATGAGGCGACCAGAACTGAACACAATATTCCAAGTGTGGTCTAACCAGGGCTTTATAGAGCTGCAGCATAACCTCGTGGCTCTTAAACTCAATCCCCCTGTTAATGAAAGCCAACACACCATACGCTTTCTTAACAACTCTATCAACTTGGGTGGCAACTTTGAGCGATCTATGGACATGGACCCCAAGATCCCGCTGTTCCTCCACACTACCAAGAATCCTGTCTTTAAACCTGTATTCTGCATTCAAATTCGACCTTCCAAAATGAATCACTTCACACTTTTCCAGGTTGAACTACATCTGCCACTTCTCAGCCCAGCTCTGCATCCTGTCAATGTCCCGTTGTAACCTACAACAGCCTTCCACACTATCCACAACTCCAGCAACCTTCGTGTCATCGGCAAACTTGCTAACCCAGCCTTCCACTTCCTCATCCAAGTCATTTATAAAAATCACAAAGAGCAGAGGTCCCAGAACAGATCCCTGTGGAACACCACTGGTCACCAAGCTCCAGGCTGAATACTTTCCATCTACTACCACCCTCTGTCTTCTATGGGCCAGCCAATTCTGTATCCAGACAGCCAACTTTCCCTGTGTCCCATGCCTCCTTACTTTCTGAATGAGCCTACCATGGGGAACCTTATCAAACGCCTTGCTAAAATCCATATGCACCACATCCACTGCTCTTCCTTCATCAATGTGTTTTGTCATATCTTCAAAGAATTCAGTAAGGCTTGTGAGGCATGACCTGCCCCTCACAAAGCCATGCTGACTGTCTCTAATCAAACTATGCTTTTCCAAATAATCATAAATCCTGTCTCTCAGAATCCTCTCCAATAATTTGCCCACTACCGACGTAAGACTCACTGGTCTATAATTCCCAGGGTTATCCCTATTCCCTTTCTTGAACAAGGGAATAACATTTGCCACCCTCCAATCATCTGGTACTACTCCAGTGGACAGTGAGGACGCAAAGATCATCGCCAAAGGCGCAGCAATCTCTTCCCTCGCTTCCCGTAATATCCTTGGGTATATCCCGTCTGGCCCCGGGGACTTATCTGTCCTCATGTCTTTCAAAATTTCCAGCACATCCTCCCTCTTAACATCAACCTGTTCGAGCATATCAGCCTGTTTCACGCTGTCCTCACAAATGACCAGGTCCCTCTCACTAGTGAATACTGAAGCAAAGTATTCATTTAGGACCGCCACTACCTCCTCCGACTCCAGGCACAAGTTCCCTCCACTATCCCTGATCGGCCCTACCCTCACTCTGGCCATCCTCTTGTTCCTCACATAAGTGTAGAACGCCTTGGGATTTTCCTTAATCCTACCCGCCAAGACTTTTTCATGTCCCCCTCTAGCTCTCCTAAGTCCATTCTTCAGTTCCTTCCCGGCTACCTTGTAACCCTCTGGAGCCCTGTCTGATCCTTGCTTCCTTAACCTTAACCTTATCATCTTTATCATCTGGCAAACATTCAAAGAACGCATGGATGAACTGCAACAATTGTTTATTCCTGTCTGGCGCAAAAGTAAAACGGGAAAGGTAGCCAAACCATGGCTTACAAAGGAAATTAGAGATACCATTAGATCCAAGGAAAAGGCATACAAATTCGCCAGAAAAAACAACAGACCTGAGGATTGGGAGCAGTTTAGAATTCAGCAAAGGAGGAACAAGGGATCGATTAAGAAGGGGAAAATAGAGTACGAGAGTAAGCTTGCAGGGAACATAAAAACTGACTGTAAAAGTTTCGATGGGTATGTGAAGAGAAAAAGATTGGTGAAGACAAATGTAGGTCCCTGACAGTCAGAAACAGGGGAATTTATTATGGGGAGCAGAGAAATGGCTGACAAACTAAATGCATACTTTGGTTCTGTCTTCACAAAGGAGGACACAAATATCATACCAGAAATGTTGGGAAACACAGGGTTTAGTAAGAGAGAGGAACTGAAGGAAATCAGTATTAGTGGAGAAATGGTGCTGGAGAAATTGATGGGATTGAAGGCCGATAAATCCCCAGGGCTTGATAATCTACATCCCAGACTACTTAAGGAAGTGGCCCTAGAAATAGTGGATGCATTGGTGGTCATCTTCCAAGATTCTATAGACTCTGGAACAGTTCTTACAGATTGGAGGGTAGCTAATGTAACCCCACTATTTAAAAAGGGAGGTAGAGAGAAAGCAGGGAATTATAGACCAGTCAGCCTGATGTCAGTAGTGGAGAAAATTCTAGAGTCCATTATAAAGGATTTTATAGCAGAGCACTTGGAGAACAGTGGTAGAATCGGACAGAGTCAGCATGGATTTACGAAAGGGAAATCATGCTTGACAAATCTACTAGAATTCCTCAAGGGGGAGCCAGTGGGTGTGGTTTATTTGGACTTTCAGAAGGCTTTCGACAAAGTCCCACATAAGAGATTAGCGTGTAAAATTAAAGCGCATGGGATTGGGGGTAGTGTATTGCGATGGATAGAAAATTGTTTGGCAGACAGGAAACAAAGAGTAGGAATAAACGGGTCTTTTTCTGAATGGCAGGCAGTGACGAGTGGGGTACCAGAGGGATCGATGCTAGGACCCCAGCTATTCACAATATATATTAATGATTTAGATGAGGGAACTAAATGTAATATCTCCAAATTTGCAGATGACACAAAACTGGGTGGGAGGGTGAGTTGTGAGGAGGATGCAGAGAGGCTTCAGGGTGATTTGGACAAGTTGAGTGAGTGGGCTAATGCATGGCAAATGCAGTATAATGTGGATAAATGTGAGGTTATCCACTTTGGTAGCAAAAACAGGAAGTAAGATAATTATCTGAACGACTACAACCTGAGAGAGGGGAATATGCAGTAAGTCCTGGGTGTTCTCGTACACAAGTCGCTGAAGGTAAGCATGCAGGTGCAACAGGCAGTAAAAAAGGCAAATGGTATGTTGGCCTTCATAGCGACAGGGTTCAAGTACAGGAGCAGGGATGTCTTGCTGCAATTATACAGGGTCTTGGTGAGGCCACACCTGGAATATTGTGTTCAGTTTTGGTCTCCTTGTCTGAGGAAGGATGTTCTTGCTATAGAGGGAGTGCAGCGAAGGTTTACCAGACTGATTCCTGGGATGGTGGGACTGACGTATGAGGAGAGATTGAGTCGGTTAGGATTATATTCGCTGGAGTTCAGAAGAGTGAGGGGGGATCTCATAGAAACCTATAAAATTCTAACAGGACTTGACAGGGCAGATGCAGGAAGGATGTTCCCGATGGTGGGGGGAGTCCAGAACCAGGGGTCATAGCTGCACTATCTTCCTATTTCCAGCCTCACTGGCACGTGGCACAGGGAGTAATCCTGAGATTACAACCCTAGATGTCCTGTCTTTTAACTTTCTACCTAACTCCCTAAACTCCCCCTGCAGGACCTCGTCACTCTTCCTGCCTATGTCGTTAGTACCGATGTGTACCACAACCTCTGGCTGTTCACCCTCCTCTTTCAGAATGCCCCCTGTCCATTCAAAGACATCCTTGACCCTGGCACCAGGGAGGCAACATACCATCCTGGATCTCTTTCACGTCCACAGAAGCGCCTATCTGTGCCCCTGACTATAGAGTCCCCTATAACTATTGCTCTTCTGCTGAACAACAATGCCAGCCGTGATGCCACTGCTCTGGCTGCTGCTGTTTTCCCCTGATAGGCCATCCCCCCCAACAGTATCCAAAACGGTATACCTGTTAGAGAGGGGGATAGCCACAGGGGATTCCTGCACTGACTGCCTGCCCCTTCTAGCAGTCACCTATCTATCTGTCTGCACCTTGGGTGTAACCACTTCTCTAAAACTCCTGTCTATGACGCTCTCTGCCACCTGCATGCTCCTAAGTGCATCCAGTTGCTGCTCCAACTGATCCATGCGGTCTGTGAGGAGCTGCAACTGGGTACACTTCCTGCAGATGTAGTCGCCTGGAACGCTGGAAGCGTCACGGACTTCCCACATCTCACAGGTGAAGCATTTTACCCCTCTAACTGACATTTCTATCACTAAATTAATGAATTAATTTAAAATAAATAATTGAATACTTATTAAATCCTTACTAAATTGAGTTACAATTAACTGTATGATCACTGGTGCTCGATTTCTACTTTAAATATTAAATGCTAAATACAGTAATCTCCTCCCTCTGGTTTAGTTACTCCTCTACTTATTAATTAATTAGTTAATTAGGGTTTTTATCAATTTTTATCACTGTTTTATTTTCAAATTCAGTACAGATTCCCTACCAGCCAATCAGGTCACAGCTTTCCTGTGACGTCACATTTTCAGTTTTTTTTTCCACCCGAGGTAACTTACCGGTCTGGAACTCCGCCCTCCGAGTCTTCTCCCTGGATGAAGACCGCGAATCCCCGAGGTAATTTTTTTTATACTTACTGGTCCAGAACTCCGCCCTCCGAGTCTTCTCCCTGGATGAAGACCGCGAATCCCCGAGGTAATTTTTTTTATACTTACTGGTCCAGAACTCCGCCCTCCGAGTCTTCTCCCTGGATGAAGACCGCGAATCCCCGAGGTAATTTTTTTTATACTTACTGGTCCAGAACTCCGCCCTCCGAGTCTTCTCCCTGGATGAAGACCGCGAATCCCCGAGGTAATTTTTTTTATACTTACTGGTCCAGAACTCCGCCCTCCGAGTCTTCTCCCTGGATGAAGACCGCGAATCCCCGAGGTAATTTTTTTTATACTTACTGGTCCAGAACTCCGCCCTCCGAGTCTTCTCCCTGGATGAAGACCGCGAATCCCCGAGGTAAGTTTTTATACTTACTGGTCCGGAACTCCGCCCTCCGAGTCTTCTCCCTGGATGAAGACCGCGAATCCCCGAGGTAAGATTTTATACTTACTGGTCCGGAACTCCACCCTCCGAGTCTTCTAATCTTATTCAGATTATAGAAACATGTGGGATTAAAGGGATTGGGGTAACTTGGGTGCATAATTGGATAAGGGATAGGAGACAGAGATTTGGTGAACAGACATGTTTTTCTGACAGGACAGAATTATGCAGTGGGGTCCCCAGGGGTCAGTATTAGGGCCCTGGCATTTCTTGTTATATGTAAATGACCTGGAATTTAGTGGAAGGAGTAATTTCACAGTTTGTGGATAATACAAAACTTGCAGTGTAATAAATCATGGTCAGGACAATCGCAAACTTCAGGAGGACAGAGACAGCCCTGTAAAATGGGCAGATACATGGCAGATGCAGTTTAATGCAGATAAGTGTGAATCTTTGTCAGGAGCAACATGGAGAGACAGTATCATCTGAATGGTACTGTTGCGTGGAGGGTGTAAGAACAGAGGGACCTGGGTCTGCTTATTCTTCAATCTTTGAAGGTGACAGGGCAAGTTGACAAGGTGGTTAAGAAAGTGATTGGGATACTTAGTTGCCCAAATAAGGGTATTGAATACAAAAACAAGGAAGTCATGCTAAACCTTTAAAAATTACTTTTTCAGCCTCATCTGGAGTATTATGTCCAATTCTGAGGTGAGCTGGCAAGATGGATACAGAACTGGCTCGGTCATAGAAGGCAGAGGGTAGCAGTGCTTTTCTGAATGGAGGGATGTGACTAGTGGTGTTCCGCAGGGATCAGTGCTGGGACCTTTTCTGTTTGTATAATATATAAATGATTTGGAGGAAAATGTAGCTGGTCTGATTAGTAAGTTTGCGGATGACACAAAGGTTGGTGGAGTTGCAGAAAGTGATGAGGATTGTCAGAGGATACAGCAGGATATAGATCGTTTGAAGACATGGGCGGAGAAATGGCAGATGGAGTTTAATCCGGACAAATGTGAGGTAATGAATTTTGGAAGATCTGATACAGGTGGGAAGTATACAGTAAATGGCAGAACCCTTAGGAGTATTGACAGGCAGAGAGATCTGGGCGTACAGGTCCACAGGTCACTGAAAGTTGCAACGCAGGTGGATAAGGTAGTCAAGAAGGCATACGGCATGCTTGCCTTCATCGGTCGGGGCATAGAGTATAAAAATTGGCAAGTCATGCTGCAGCTGTCCACAACATTAGTTAGGCCACACTTAGAATATTGCGTGCAATTCTGGTCGCCACACTACCAGAAGGACGTGGAGGCTTTGGAGAGGGTACAAAAGAGGTTTACCAGGATGTTGCCTGGTCTGGAGGGCATTAGCTATGAGGAGAGGTTGGATAAACTCGGATAGTTTTCACTGGAACGACGGAGGTGGAGGGGCGATATGATAGAGGTTTACAAAGTTATGAGCGGCATGGACAGAGTGGATAGTCAGAAGCTTTTTCCCAGGGTGGAAGAGTCAGTTACTAGGGGACATAGGTTTAAGGTGAGAGGGGCAAAGTTTAGAGGGGATGTGCGAGGCAAGTTCTTTACACAGAGGGTAGTGAGTGCTTGAAACCTGCTGCCAGGGGAGGTGGTGGAAGCAGATACGATAGCGACGTTTAAGAGGCATCTTGACAAATACATGAATAGGATGGGAATAGAGGGATACGGTTACCGGAAGTGCAGAAGGTTTTAGTTTAGGCAGGCATCAAGATCGGCGCAGGCTTGGAGGGCCGAATGGCCTGTTCCTGTGCTGTACTGTTCTTTGTAATTCTGGGCACCGCACTTTAGGAAGGATGTCAAGGCCTTGGAGAGGGTGCAGAGGAGATTCATGAGAATGATAACTGAGGTGCCACACAAAAGGTTAATATGCAAGATAAGGGCTCATGGAGTTGAGATATTTGGGGGTAATATATTAGCATTGATGGAGGATTGGTTAATGGACAGGAAGCAGAGAGTAGGGATAAGCGGGGCCTTTTTAAGTTGGCAGGCTGTAACTACTGGAATGCCGCAAGGATCAGTGCTGGACCTCAGCTATTTACAATCTATATTAATGACATAGGTGAAGAGACCGAGAGTAAGGTATCTAATTTTGTTGGTATAAAATTAGGTGGGAAAGTAAGTTGTGAGGAGGACACAAAGAGGCTGCAAAGAGATATAGACAGGTTAAGTGAGTGGGCAACAAGGTGACAGATGGAGTATAATGTGGGGAAGTGTGAAGTCAAATGGTGGAGGGTGGAAAAAGAACAAAAGGGAAGGTCTATGATAGGACAGAAGATGGGAGACATTAAATGCCAAAAGAGTTGGTGGGACAGAGCCATAGGGAGTGGTAATGGGACAAGTAAAGTGACAAAAGCTGTGTCCAGATGAGGTGTGAATGGCAGAATGAGAAACAGCTGCCGTCCGAAAACTAAACAAGAAAAAAGATTAACACCGAAACATGCAAAGAAAAGGAAACAAAATGAAGGGCAGAGTTTACAGCCTAAAGTTGTTGAACTCATTGTTGAGTCCAGAAGGCTGTAAAGTGCCTAATTGGAACATGAGGTGCTGTTGCTGGAGCTTGCATTGAGCTTCACAGGAACACTGCAGCAGACTGAGGACAGTGTGAGAGCAAGGTGGGGAACTAAAATGGCAGGACACTGGAAGTTCAGGGTCATGCTTTCAGACTGAACAGAGGTGTTCCACAAAGCGGTCATCTAATCTGCATTTTGTCTCCCCAATGCATGGTAAACCACATTGTGAGCAGCAAACTCCTTCCAGGTGAAACTACAATTTACGTGTACTTCTCTCAATTTAGTTTAATATATTCACTGCTCACAATGCAGTCTGCTGTACACTGGGGAGACCAAATGCAGATTAGGTGACTGCTTTGCAGAATACCTCTGTTCAGTCCAAAAGCATGACCCCAAGCTTCTGGTGTCCTACCATTTTAATTTTCCACCTTGCTCTCACACTGACCTCTCTGTCCTCGGCCTGCTGTGTTCCAGTGAAGCTCAATGCAAGCTCGAGGGCGGCACAGTGGCGCAGTGGTTAGCACCGCAGCCTCACAGCTCCAGCGACCCGGGTTCAATTCCGGGTACTGCCTGTGTGGAGTTTGCAAGTTCTCCCTGTGTCTGCGTGGGTTTCCTCCGGGTGCTCCGGTTTCCTCCCACATGCCAAAGACTTGCAGGTTGATAGGTAAATTGGCCATTAGAAATTGCCCTTAGTATAGGTAGGTGGTAGGGAAATATAAAGAGGGATAGGTGGGGATGTGATAGGAATATGGGATTAGTGTAGGATTAGTGTAAACGGGTGGTTGATGGTCGGCACAGACTCGGTGGGCCGAAGGGCCTGTTTCAGTGCTGTATCTCTAAACTAAAAGCACCTCATCTGTCGATTAGGCACTTTACAGCCTTCTGGACTCAACACTGAGTTCAACAACTTTAGACTGTAACCATAGCCCCCCATTTTGTTTCCTTTTCTTTTCATGTTTCGTTCTTAATCTTGTTTTCTCTTGTTTAGCTTTCGGACGGCGGATGTTCATTATTCTGCTATTCACACCTCATCTGGACACATCTTTTGTCACTTTACTTGTCCCATTACCACTCCCTTTGGTTCTGCCCCACCAACTCTTCTGCCATTTAATGTCTCCCATCTTCCCTGTCACAGATCTTCCCTTTTGTTCTGTTCCACCCTCCCCTGTTTGACCTACATAAAACCTATTACATTTCTAACTTTTCCCAGTTCTGATGAAGGGTCGTAAATCTGAAATGTTAACTCTGTTTCACTCTCCATTGATGCTGTCTGACTTACTGAGTATTTCTTGTTTTTGTTTCAGATTTCCAGCATCTGCAATATTTTGCTTTTGTGGAAGGTGATGCTGACAGGATGAGATGTAGCGAGGTGGGAGGAGGCTTGTGTGCAGGATAAACACTAGCATAGACCAGCTGGATTGAATGTGATGTAGACTCTATTTGATATTAAAACTATCAATGTGAGTAGCCAAGGGTTTGTAAATCTACTCTCTCAAATTGTCAGATTACTTACAGGCTTCAATGGTTATATTATGAGGAAGGTTAAGTAGACAAGACTTGTTTTACCTTGAGTTTAGTAGATTAAGGTGTGATCTAATTGAGTTGTTTATGATAATCAAAGGAGTTGATCGGATTGTTAGAGAGAAACTATTTCCTCTGCTGGGGTGGGGGAGCGGGGGTGGGGAGTCCAGAACAAGTGGGCAGAACCTTAAAATTTGAGCCAGGCTATTCAGGAGTGATGTCAGGAAGCACTTCTTCACACAAAGGGCAATGGAAATCTGGAACTCTCTCCCCCAAAAAGCTGTAGATTCTGGGAGTCAATTGGAGATTTCAAGACTGAAAGCGATAGATTTTTGAGAGATATGGATTCTCATCACTGATTCACAAGGTTCTGGGTTCAAGTCCCACTCCAGGGCTTGAGCACAAAAATCAAGGCTGACACTGCAGTGCGGTATAGAGGGAGTGCTGCACTGTCGGAGGTGTGATCTTTCAGATGAGACATTAAACCAAGACCTCAACTGTCTGCTTAGGTGGATGTAAAAGATCCCATGGCACTATTTTGAAGCAGAGCAGTGGAATTCTCCCTGGGGTCCTGGGTCAATATTTTATTCATCAATCAACACAACAAAAACAGATCATCTGGCCATTATCAGATTGCTCTTTGTGGGATCTTGCTGTGCACAAATTGCTGCTACATTTCCTACATTACAACAATGACTATACTTCAAAACGACTTCATTGGCTGCAAAGCCAGTGGTCGTGAAAAGTGCTAGGCAATAGCAATACCTATATCCACACGAGTGATGTACGATCCAAGCAATATTCCAGAGAAAGAATGGGTCACAGATACGCCAGAAAAGTCGATCACTAAAGTCATTATATCTTGAGCACCATTACATCCTGTCCACCTGAAGTCTCAGCTGTTAATGATGCCTTTTCATTGTTCATATGTTCCCATGTCCACAGGTCCCCATGAACCTATGTTCCCATGTTTCCTTTTTCCTATCTTCCTGTGTCCCCTGTTCCTGTGTTCTCATGTTCCTTTTTTCCCCACTTTCCTATCTTCCTATGTTCCTGTGTCCTTATCTTCCTACATTCCCATGTTCTCATGCTTCCATGTCCTCATGTCCCCATGTTCCCGCACTTTTTTTTCCTATTTTCCTGTGTCCTTGTGTTCCTGTGTTCCCATCTTCCTATGTTCCCAGGTGGTCATGTTCTCTTGTCCCCATATCACTGTGTTTCCATGTTCCCATTGCCCATATTCCCGTGTTGGTATGTTCCCATGTTCCTTTTTGTTTATTCATTCATGGGACGTGGACATAGCTGGCCAGGCCAGCATTTGTTGCCCATCCCTAATTGCCCTTGAGAAGGTGGTGGTGAGCTGCCTTCTTAAACCACTGCAGTCCATGTGGGGTAGGTACACCCACAGTGCTGTTAGGAAGGGAGTTCCAGGATTTTGACCCAGCAACAGTGAAGGAACGACGATATAGTTCCAAGTCAGGATGGTGTGTGACTTGGAGGGGAACTTGCAGGTGGTGGTGTTCCCATGTATTTGCAGCCCTTGTCCTTCTCGGTGTAGAGGTCGTGGGTTTGGAAGGTGCTGTCTAAGGAGCCTTGGTGCGTTGCTGCAGTGCATCTTGTAGATGGTACACACTGCTGTCACAATGCGTCGGTGGTGGAGGGAGTGAATGTTTATAGATGGGGTGCCAATCAGGTGGGCTGCTTTGTCCTGGATGGTGTCAAGCTTCTTGAGTGTTGTCGGAGCTGCACCCATCCAGGCAAGTGGAGAGTATTCCGTCACACTCCTGCCTCGTGCCTTATAGATGGTGGACAGGCTTTGGGGAGTCAGGAGGTGAGTTCCTCGCTGCAAGACTCCTAGCCTCTGACCTGCTCTTGTAGCCATGGTATTTATATGGCTACTCCAGTTCAGTTTCTGGTCAATGGTAGCCCCTAGGATGTTGATAGTGGGGGATTCAGCGATGGTAATGCCATTGAATGTCAAGGGGAGATGGTTAGATTCTCTCTTGTGGGAGATCCTGGCACTTGTGTGGCGCTATTGTTACTTGCCACTTATCAGCCCAAGCCTGGATATTGTCCAGGTCTTGCTGCATTTCTATACGGAATACTTCAGTATCTGAGGAGTCACGAATGGTGCTGAACATTGTGCAAACATCAGCGAACATCCCAACTTCTAACCTTATGATTGAAGGAAGGTCATTGATGAAGCAGCTGAAGATGGTTGGGCCTAGGACACGACCCTGAGGAACTCCTGCAGTGATGTCCTGGAGCTCAGATGATTGACCTCCAACAACCACAACCATCTTCCTTTGCGCTAGGTATGACTCCAACCAGCGGAGAGTTTTCCTCCTGATTCCCATTGACCTCAGTTTTGCTAGGGCTCCTTGATGCCATACTCGGTCAAATGCTGCCTTGATGTCAAGGGCAGTCACTCTCACCTCACCTCTTGAGTTCAGCTCTTTTGTCCATGCTTGAACCAAGGCTGTAATGAAGTCAGGAGCTGAGTGGCCCTGGCGGAACCAAAACTGAGTGTCACTGAGCAGGTTATTGCTAAGTAAGTGCCGCTTGATGGCACCTTCCCTCAATTTACTGATGATTGAGAGTAGACTGATGGAGCAGTAATTGGCCGGGTTGGATTTGTCCTGCTATTTTTGTACAGGACATACCTGGGCAATTTTCCACATTGCAGGGTAAATGCCAGTGTTGTAGCTGTACGGGAACAGCTTGGCTAGGGGCGCGGCAAGTTCTGGAGCACAGGTCTTTATTACTATTGCTGGAATATTGTCAGGGCCCATAGCCTTTCCAGTATCCAGTGCCTTCAGTCATTTCTTGATATCACGCGGAGTGAATCGAATTGGCTGAAGTCTGGCATCTGTGATGCTGGGGACTTCAGGAGGAGGCCGAGATGGATCATCAACTGGGCACTTCTGGTTGAAGATTGTTGTAAATGCTTCAGCCTTATCTTTCGCGCTGATGTGCTGGGCTTCCCCATCATTGAGGATGGGGATATTTGTGGAGCCACCTCGTCCTGTTAGTTTTCACTCATTTTCACAGCCACATCTCTTTCTTCAGTGACAGTCTCCGGCTCCGACTTATTCCACGTGGATTCCAACTGCAGTTTCACCCATCATGTTTTGAATCCACCCAGGATTACAGGTATCTCCGATAAATACAACATTTCTCGGACTGCTATTCTCGCTGCATCCTGAGATCCACACTCAGTGCTATGCGCAGCCACATGCACACACTGAACCTCTCTCTCCAGCAGCACCTCCTCACCTTATCTCAAAGCTGTTCTACTCTTCACTTTCATTTCATCCTTCATCTTATCTGACTTTTTCTCTTCCTTTCAGGTGTCAGGGAACGCAAGCTCCAGCAGCGGATGGGAACTAATGCCCCTCCAGATCCTTCTTCCCCTTCTCTTCCCTCTGACCCCTTGCCGTGTATTCACTATACCCTCTAACACCCCCTCTCTGATGCTGAGCATTCTGTACTCAGAAAAGTTCTCAGCTTTATCCCCTTACGCCCCCAGCTCAATGAATTTCACGCTCGGCATGACGTTGAGCTCTTCTTCCATCACCTCCGGGCTCACTTCTTTGACCAGGAGTCCTCCCCCCGATCAGCAGACCCATTCACCCGCCTCCAGCATTCTCCCTCTGCCTGGATCCCTCCCCCTGGACTCTTATCCGCTCTTGATCTTTTCATTGAAAACTGTTGGCGAGACATTGGTCATCTCAATTTCTCTGCCCCTTCACTCACTCTAACCTGTCCCCCTCTGAACTGGCCGCACTCCGTTCTCTCAGCTCTAACCCCGACATTGTCCTCAAACCTGCAGACAAGGGTGGTGCTGTTGTTGTCTGGCGTACCGACCTCTACCTGGTAGAGGCTCAGCACCAACTCTCAGACACTTCTTCCTACCTCCCTCTGGAGCATGACCCCACCACTGAACATCAAGCTACTGACCTCATCTCCTCTGGAGATCTTCCCTCTACAGCTTCCAACCTCATCGTCCCACAACTCCGGACAGCCCGCTTCTACCTCCTTCCCAAAATCCACAAACAGGACTGTCCCGGCAGACCCATTGTGTCAGCATGCTCCTGCCCCACTGAACTTATTTCTTCCTATCTTGACTCTATCTTTTCTCCGCTGGTCCAGTCTCTTCCCACCTACATCCGTGACTCTGCTGACGCCCTACGTCATTTTGACAATTTCCAGTTTCCTGGCCCCAACCGCCTCCTCTTCACTATGGACGCTCAATCTCTCTACACCTCCATCCCCCACCAGGACGGTTTGAGAGCTCGCCGATTTCTTCCTTGAACAGAGGCCCACCAGTCCCCATCCACCGCCACCCTCCTCCACCTGGCTGAACTTGTTCTCATATTGAACAACTTCCCCTCCAACTCCACTCACTTCCTTCAAGTAAAGGGTGTTGCTATGGGTACCCGCATGGGTCCTAGTTATGGGATATTTTTTTTAGAGATACAGCACTGAAACAGGCCCTTCGGCCCACCGAGTCTGTGCCGACCATCAACCACCCATTTATACTAATCCGACACTAATTCCATATTCCTACCACATCCCCACCTGTCACTATATTTCCCTACCACCTCCCTACACTAGGGACAATTTATAATGGCCAATTTACCTATCAACCTGCAAGTCTTTGGCATGTGGGAGGAAACCGGAGCACCCGGAGGAAACCCACGCAGACACAGGGAGAACTTGCAAACTCCACACAGGCAATACCCAGAATTGAATCCAGGTCGCTGGAGCTGTGAGGCTGCGGTGCTAACCACTGCGCCACTGTGCCGCCCCAATATGTCGAACATTCCTTGTTCCAGTCCTACTCAGGCCCCCTCCCCCAACTCTTTTTTCGGTACATTGATGACTGTATCGGTGCCGTATCCTGCTCCCGCCCCGAACTGGAAAACTTTATCAACTTTGCTTCTAATTTCCACCCTTCTCTCACATTTACATGGTCCATCTCTGACACTTCCCTTCCCTTCCTCGACTTCTCTGTCTCCATCTCTGGGGATAGGCTGTCTACTAATATCCATTATAAGCCCACCGACTCTCACAGCTACCTCGACTACACTTCTTCACACCCTGCCTCCTGTAAGGACTCCATTCCATTCTCCCAGTTTCTCCATTTCTGACGCATCTGCTCTGATGATGCTACCATCAGCGCTTCTGATAGGTCTTCCTTTTTCCTCAACCGAGGATTCCCCCCCAACTGTGGTTGACAGGGTCCTCAACCGTGTCTGGCCCATTTCCCGCACCTCTACCCTCACCCCTTCCCCTCCCTCCCAGAACCGCAACAGGGTTTCCCTTGTCCTCACTTTCCACCCCATCAGCCTCCCTATCCAAAGGATCATCCTCCGCCATTTCCGCCACCTCCAGCGTGATGCCACTACCAAATGCATCTTCCCCTCCCTTCCCCTGTCAGCATTCCGAAGGGATCATTCCCTCCGCAACACCCTGGTCCACTCCTCCATTACCCCCACCACCTCGTCCCCTTCCCACGGCACCTTCCCCTGCAATCGCAGGAGCTGTAATACCTGCCCATTTACCTCCTCTCTCCTCACTATCCCAGGCCCCAAACACTCCTTTCAAGTGAAGCAGCGATTTACTTGAACTTCTTTCAATGTAGTATACTGTATTCGCTGCTCACAATGTGGTCTTCTCTACACTGGGGAGACTAAACACAGACTGGGTGACCGCTTTGCAGAACACCTCCGCTCAGTCCGAAAGCAGGACCCCGAGCTTCCGGTTGCTTGCCATTTCAACACTCTCCCCTGCTCTCATGCTCACATCTCTGTCCTGGGATTGCTGCAGTGTTCCAGTGAACATCAACGCAAGCTCGAGGAACAGCATCTCATTTACCGATTAGGCACACTACAGCCTGCCGGACTGAACATTGAGTTCAATAATTTCAGAGCATGACGGGCCCCCCCATTTTACTTTTATTTTAGTTATTTTTTATGTGTTTATTTTATTTTATTTCATCTTAGTTTGTTCAGTTTGCTTACCCACTGTTTTTTTTCATGTTTGTACTTGTGGCTGTTCAGTTTTCAGTCCATTAACACCCTATCTGTACTAATGCTTTGAATTTCAACACACCATTAACATATTGTTTGCCTTTGCTCCACGACCTTCTGGTCAGCTATTCTGTGACCTTGTCCTCGTTATACTTTCTCCTTTGTTAACTCTTGCCCCACCCCTGCTTTACTTGCTGAGAACCTTTCACATTTCTAACCTTTGCCAGTCCTGAAGAAGGGTCACTGACCTGAAACGTTAACTCTGCTTCTCTCTCCACAGATGCTGCCAGACCAGCATTTCTTGTTTTTATATCCTCCAGTGAGTTGTTTACCACCATTCATGACTGGATGTGGCAGGACTGCAGAGCTTAGATCTGATCCGTTGGTTATGGGATTGCTTAGCTCTGTCTATCGCATGCTGCTTACGCAGTTTGGTATGCAAGTAGTCCTGCGTTGTAGCTTCACCAGGTTGAAACCTCATTTTGAGGTATGCCTGGTGCTGCTCCTGACATGCCCTCCTGCACTCTTCATCGAACCAGGGTTGGTCTCCTGGCCTGATGGTAATGGTAGAGTGGGGGATATGCCGGGCCATGAGGTTACAGATTGTGATTGAGTACAATTCTGCTGCTGCTGATGGCCCACAGTGCCTCATTGATGCCCAGTTTTGCATTGCTAGATCTGTTCGAAATCTCTCCCATTTAGCACGGTGGTAGTGCCACACAACACGAAGGAGGGTATCCTTAATGTGAGGGCGGGAGTTTGTCTCCACAAGGACTGTGCGGTGGTCACTCCGACCAATACTGGCACGGACAGATGCATCTGTGGCAGGCAGATTGGTGAGGACGAGGTCAAGTATGTTTTCGCCTCTTGTTGGTTCCCTCACCACCTGCCGCATACCCAGTCTAGCAGATATGTCTTTTAGGACTCTGCCAGCTCAGTCAGTAGTGGTGCTTCCGAGCCACTCTTGGTGATGGTCATTGAAGTCCCCCACCAAGAGTACATTCTGTGCCCATGCCACCCTCAGTGCTTCCTCCAAGTGCTGTTCAACATGGAGGAGTACTGCCTCATCAGCTGAAGGAGGGCGGTAGGTGGTAATCAGCAGGAGGTTTCCTTGCCCATGTTTGACCTGATGCCATGAGACATCACGGGGTCCAGAGTCGATGTTGAGGACTCCCAGGGCAACTCCCTCCCTACTGTATACCACTGAGCCGCCACCTCTGCTGGGTCTGTCCTGTCAGTGGGACAGGACATACCCGGGGATGGTGATGGCAGTGTCTGGGACATTGTCTATCAGGTATGATTTCGTGAGTATGACTATGTCAGACTGTTGCTTGACGTGTCTGTGGGACAGCTCTCTTAACTTTGGCACAAGCCCCCAGATGTTAGTAAGGAGGACTTTGCAGGGTCGACAGGGCTGGGTTTGCCATTGTCGTTTCCAGTGCCTAGGTTGATGCCGGGTGGTCCGTCCGGTTTCATTCCTTTTTAATGACTTTGTAGCCGTTAGATACAACTGACTGGCTTGCTAGGCCATTTCAGAGGGCATGTAAGAGTTAACCACATTGCTGTGGGTCTGGAGTCACATGTAGGCCAGACCAGCTAAGGACAGCAGATTTCCTTCCACATTAGTGAACCAGATGGGTTTTTACAACAATCGACAATGGTTTCATGACCATCATTAGACTAGCTTTTAAATTCCAGATTTATTAATTGAATTCAAATTCCACCTTCTGCTGTGGTGGGATTTGAACCCATATGCCCAGAGCAATACCCTGGGTCTCTGGGTTACTAGTCCAGTGATAATACCACTACGTCACCGCCTCCCCTATGTTCCAATGTTCATACATCCCATACCTGCTTCGTGTTTCCAAAATTTTCTGTTTTTGCTTCAGGTTCCAGGTATTGTGTGTTTGTGTTTGTTTGATTTTAATGTGTGAAAAACTGTCCCATATTTAACATAATTAGCAGAAATATAAATTGGGAGATAGACGTAAAGCCAGGATGCTGTTTCCTCCATTCAGCACTGATTCTTCTCAGCTACTTCTCTCTCAATGCCCAAACTCAACCTGCTCCTTCAATATTTCTCTCAGCTCCTCTGTCAAGAAAACCCAATATGCCAAATGAGAAATATGAATTTCAATGGCTGAAAACTTACACTAGACCTTTAATGGAAAAAATCCTGCAGTAACTTCTAAAAAAAACTAGCAGTCAAGATGGCCACTGCAACTTGTATCTGAAATACCAGAAGATTGAACTGGAGTTTGCACTGGAGTTCTGACTTGGGGCTGCATTAGAGAGCTAAAGTGGGAGTTTTGTGACTGTGGGTAATTAAGGGTTAGTTTTATCTAAAGTCCAGTCTTTCTTTTATTTAGCAAATTAACTTAACAGTTGCTGTTTGGGTTGGAGAATGTGAGTTTCAGACCAGCTTTAAACAGAGTTCACTCAGGCTCTGCTTGCAGCTGCACCTTGTTAATTAGATAACAGGCTTAAACCAGTTTTCAAGGGCTAGAGTCAGACAGTATAAAAGTGGGCCATCTTACAGTGCTGACTTCGTTTGCACTGGCTTGCTGGCTTGGGGCTGCATTAGAGTGCTAAAGTGGGAGTTTTGTGAGTGAGGGAGTTTGGTGAGGAGGCAGCAAGGAGCTCCTTTCATTTCCTACCTGTCCTCAAAGAGCGTGAGGGGAGCCAAGAGTTTCCAAAGAGCATAACTGACTGGTGAGTAAGTCCTGGTGGGTATTTTTCAAAGTGGATTGAATTGTAAGTCTTTGTTTTAGCAAGACTTAGTTGATTTTTTTTTATGACAATAGTCTTCTAAAGTTTTAAATTTAAAGGGTTTAGTCTTGGCAGGAGAGCTTAAAGCCGTGGTTTTCTCCTCTTGCTGCATGTGGGAATCCGGGAACATTTCCAATCCCTGGAACCAGCATGTGTGCAGGAAGTGTGTCCAGCTGCAGCTCCTGGAAGCTCGGGTTTCAGAGCTGGAACGGCGGCTGGATAAAACTGTGGAGCATCCGCGAGTCTGAGAGCATCGTGGATAGTACATTTAGAGAGGTGGTCACACCGCAGCTGAAGGGACTTGAGGAAGGAAGGGAATGGGTGACCACCAGGCAGTCCAAGAGAATCAGGCAGGTAGTTCAGGAGTCCCCTGGGGTCCTGCTTGCAAATCGGTATTCCATTTTGGAGGCTGATGAGGCTGGTTCCTCCAGGGAGTGCAGACAGAGCCAAGCTTCTGGCACCACAAGCAGCCTGTTTGCACAGGAAGGGGGAAAGAGAGGAAGAGCAATAGTAATAGGGGATTCTATAGTCAGGGGAACAGATAGGCGCTACTGTGGCCGTCAACGTGACTCCAAGATGGTGTGTTGCCTCCCTGGTGCCAGGGTCCGGGATGTCAGTGAACGGCTGGAGGGCATCCTGAAGGGGGAGGGTGATAAGGCAGAGGTCATGCTACATGTTGGTACCAATAACATAGGTAGAAAGAGGGATGAGGCCTTGCATCAAGAATTCAGGGAGTTAGGCAGCAGACTAAAAAGCAGGACCTCTCGGGTTGTAATCTCTGGATTACTCCCAGTGCCACGTGCTAGCGAGTATAGAAATAGGAGAATAGCACAGATGAATGCGTGTCTTAAGAGTTGGTGCAGGAGGGAGGGTTTTAGATTCCTGGACCACTGGGACCGTTTCTGGGTAAGGTGGGACCTGTACAAGCGGGACAGTCTACATCTGAACCAGAGGGGGACTAACATCCTTGCTGGCGGGTTTGCTCGTGCTGTTGGGAGGAGTTTAAACTAATTTGGCAGGGGGAGGGGACGCAGACTCCTAGCAGAATAAGGACACCGCTAAACACAGGAAAGCAAACAAGCCAGAGGGAATACAGCGGAAGTAAGTTTCAAGGGAGTAAGACCAGGATGGATGGCCTGTAGTATTACAGGTAAAACGGATGAGTTCAGGGCAAGAATTGACACGTGGAATTGTGATATAGTAGCCATCACGGAGACATGGTTGAGGGAGGGGCAGGATTGGCAGCTCAATATCCCAGGATATAGAATCTTCAGGCGAGACAGGAGGGGGTAAAAGAGGAGGGGGCATTGCAATATTAGTTAAGGAATCAGTTACTGCAGTAAGGAGAGATGATATCTTGAAGGGGGCATCAAATGAAGCTTTATGGGTAGAGTTTAGAAATAAAAAAGGGACAGCCACATTGCTAGGTGTTTATTATAGACTCCCAGATAGTCAGTGGGAAATTGAGGAGCAAATATGTGCGCAATTCGCAGAGGTGTGTAAAAATAATAGGGTAATTATATTCGGTGATTTCAACTTTCCCAACATTAATTGGGATAGTCATCGTGTTAAGGGCTTAGATGGAGTGGAGTTCTTAAAATGTATACAGAAGAACTTTTTCGCTCAATATGTAGAGGATCCAACAAGGGAGGGTGCAGTGCTGGACCTAATTCTGGGGAATGAAGCCGGACAGGTGGTTGATGTGTTGGTGTGGGATCATTTTGGTGATAGTGACCACAACATGGTACAATTTAAGCTTGTTATGGAGAAAGAAATAGACAAGTTGCAAAAAAAGGTTTTGGATTGGGGGAGAGCAAATTTTAGTAAAATAAGGCAGGATCTGGCCAAGGTAGACTGGAAAGAGTTACTTGTCGGGAAATCTACAGAAGAGCAGTGGGGGGCATTCAAAAAGGAAATGGGGAGGGGACAGGCCCAACATGTTCCCTCCAGGGTAATAGGTAGGAGCAACAAGCCCAGAGAAACATGGATGACCAGAAACATTCAGGATATGATGAGAAGGAAAAGAGAGGCTTTTAGCAAATACAAGGAGAGCAAATCAACGGAAGCATTAGTGGAGGACAGAAAGTGTAGGATGGAGCTTAAGAAAGCAATTAGGAGAGCAAAGAGGGGATATGAGAAAGCTCTGGCTGGTAAAATAGGGAAAATCCCAAGATATTCTATAAGTATATCAATGGGAAGAGGATAACCAGGGAAAGAGTAGGACCCATTAGGGACCAAGGGGGAAATCTGTGGGTGGAGCCAGAGGACATTGGTAGGGTGTTGAACGAATACTTTACATCTGTCTTCACCCAAAAGAATGAGGATGTAGATATGGAACTCAGAGAGAGACTGTGAATTTGTTGAGCAAATTGTCATAGGGAGTGACAAGGTATTGGAGGTTTTGGCAGACTTAAAAGTGGACAAATCTCCAGGTCCGGACAATTTGTTTCCCAGGATGCTGTGGGAGGCGAGGGTGGAGATTGCAGGGGCTCTGACCCAAATTTTTAATTCCTCTCTGGCCACGGGGGAGGTGCTAGAGGACTGGAGAACAACTAATGTGGTCCCACTATTTAAGAAAGGTTGTAGAGATAAGCCAGGGAACTACAGACCAGTGAGTCTCACGTCAGTGGTAGGGAAACTATTGGAGAAAATTCTGAAGGAGAGAATCTATCTCCACTTGGAGAGGCAAAATTTGATTAGGAATAGTCAGCATGGCTTTGTCAGAAGGAGGTCATGCCGAACCAATTTTGATTGAATTTTTTGAGCATGTGACCAGGTGTGTAGATGAGGGTTGTGCAGTTGATGTAGTTTACATGGATTTCAGCAAAGCCTTAGACAAGGTCTGACATGGGAGACTTATCAAGAAAGCAAACGCACATGGGATACAGGGTAACTTGATAAGGTGGATTCAAAATTGGCTTACCTGGAGGAGACAGAGAGTGGTGAAAGACGGCTGTTTAAGTGACTGGAAGCCAGTGTCCAGTGGCGTACCACAGGGATCTGTGCTGGGTCCCCTATTGTTTGTCATTTATGTAAACGACATAGATGACTATGTGGGGGGTAGGATCAGTAAGCTCGCGGATGACACAAAGATTGGCCGAGTGGTTAACAGTGAGGTTGAGTGTCTTGGGTTACAGGAAGATATAGATGGGATGGTCAAATGGGCAGAAAAGTGGCAGATGGAATGTAACCCTGAAAAGTGTGAGGTGATACACTTTGGAAGGAGTAATGTGACACGTAAATATTCAATGAATGGCCTGACACTGGGAAGTTCCGAGGAACAAAGGGACCTTGGCATGTTTGTCCATAGATCTCTGAAGGCAGAAGGGCAGGTTAATAGGGTGGTGAAAAAGACATATGGGACACTTGCCTTTATCAATCGAGGCGTAGATTACAAAAGCAGGGAGGTCATGTTGGAGTTGTATAGAACTTTGGTAAGGCCACAGCTGGAGTACTGTGTGCAATTCTGGTCGCCACATTACAGGAAGGATGTGATTGCATTGGAGGGGGTGCAGAGGCGATTCACCAGGATGTTGCCTGGGATGGAACATTTAAGCTATGAAGCGAGGTTGGATCGGCTTGGGTTGTTTTCGCTGGAGCAGAGAAGACTGAGGGGTGACCTGATCGAGGTGTACAAGATTGTGAGGGGCGTGGACAGGGTCGATAGGGGAGCAGCTGCTCCCCTTAGTTGAAGGGTCAGTAACAAGGGGACACAAGTTTAAGGTGAGGGGCAGGAGGTTTAAGGGGGATTTGAGGAAGAATTATTTTACCCAGAGGGTGGTGACAGTCTGGAATGCACTGCCTGGGAGTGTGGTAGAGACAGGTTGCCTCACATCCTTTAAAAAGTAGCTGGATGAGCACTTGGCACGTCATAACATTCAAGGCTATGGGCCAAGTGCTGGCAAATGGGATTAGGTAGACAGGTCAGGTGTCTTTAATGCATCAGTGCAGACTCGATGGGCTGAAGGGCCTCTTCTGCACTGTATTATTCTGTGATTCTGTGACACAAAAGTCTAACAAGAAGCCCAGCCAGGACAATGGCTTGCTGTAACTGATTGAATTACCTAAAATGGCTTCATTAACATGGCAGTCAAGGCAATCCTGACATATTGACTTTGAAAGAGCAAACCCCCTCCAACATGTGAATTGGCATCCTGGGGTATATCGAGCCAATTCCTAACCTTAAATTTCATTCAAAGGTTCCAGAAAACCTGAAGCTACCATGTGATTGTCCATTTTGGGGGAAGCCAGTTTTGTTTCCTTTGGACAGAAGACAAGGAGTAACTGAGTGTGCAGCAGCAGAGAAAGCTGTGGCTTCCCTTCCTCTCTCTCTCTTTTTCTTTTTCCCCAGAAAACATCAAGTTTGAAAACCGTCTGCGACTGTGGACCCTCCAAGCCTTCAGGCTGCTACAGCCAGAGACCAGCGGAAGAGAGCCAATTACAATGCTGCCATCAAGAAAACCCTGAGCAAAGCAAGCCAACCACAAAGTGCACTGCAACCAATGAGGAATTGAAGAATACAGCTTCAGTGGGAGAACTACTTGATCATCCATTTCACAGACTATGTATTTAAGTTCCATTTATTCTGGACTTTAATCCAACCACCAAATCTATTTTTCCTTCTGTAATCTATTTGTGTGTGTGATTCTTGTGTAAATGTATAGCATTTTTAAAGTATTTTTAAATTGGGGTTAGAGTGTTGAGTATAATAAACTTGCCGCTTTCTTGTTTTAACTCTTGAAAACTTGTCCGAATGGTTCTTTCACAATCACAGTAAAGATAAAAGGTAAAACACTCACTAGCACAACCAGGATTTAAAAAGGAGTAAACCCTGTTGCGGTCAAATAAGAGGAAGGGCATGAAGTTTGGAGTACTGTATGCAGTTCTGGTCACCGCACTACAGGAAAGATGTGATTAAGCTAGAGAGGGTGCAGAAAAGATTCACAAGGATGTTACCTGGTTTGGAGGGCTTGAGTTATAAAGAGAGATTGGATAGGCTGGGTCTGTTTTCCCTGGAGCGAAGGAGGCTGAGAGGGGACATGATGGAGGTATATAAAATGATGAGAGGCATAGATAGGGTAGATAGCCAGAGTCTGTTTCCCATGGTAGGGGTGACTAAAACTAGAGGGCATAGATTTAAGGTGAGAGGGAGGAGGTTTAAAGGGGATCAAAGGGGTAAATTTTTCACACAAAGAATAGTGGGAATCTGGAATGAGCTGCCTGAGGAGGTGGTGGAGGCAGGAACAGTAGCAACATTTAAGAGGCATCTGGACAGGTACTTGAATGAGCAAGGCATAGAGGGATATGGAATTAATGCAGGCAGGTGGGATTAGTATAGATAGGCATTATGGTCGGCATGGACACGGTGGGCCGAAGGGCCTGTTTCTATGCTGTACGACTCTAAGGTGAGGCTGTAACCCCCTCCTCACTTGGCGTAACATCTGACACGAAAGTTTCCGAACGGTCTACAGATTCTTCCATTTTAGTATTTTGATTTAACTGGTTTATTAAAGGCACAAGAACAGAGGGAGCTGAAGAGTTGCTGATCAACCATGAGATCCGGCACGTGTTCAGACTTCTTGCCTTTAACCCCCTGAAACTGATCAAATGTCACCCCCTTCCGTGATTGGTCAACAGCTTTTTCACATCGGGCTATTTATTTATTAGCAAAGGAATTAAACTCGTAACCCAAAGATTGTCTCAAATTTGAAATAATTCTTCGCTAAAAGACAAAACCAGAGGAGGGGAATCCAACTCGGATAATCATCTAAGTTTAGTGGACTTTGGTTTTTTTTGTCCATTCATTGTTCACGATTTCAATTCTGACAGGTTAGAAAGAGCAGTTTAAAAATGTAGAGGTCAAGAGGAGAGATGACATCAGACGAGAAGGATGGAGACATGAAGGAAATTGCCTGAAATCAGGTGGAGAGCTGGGACTGAAAGCAGCTTGGTGTTTTAATCCAGTGGCTCGGTTCGATGTTCGCATTAACAATGGTTGATTTATAAAATTCCCTCAGTGGAGCTGATGTCACATCCGTTGTCCAGTCCCAATATATTGTTTCCAATCGAAATCTTTTCCTTGCTCGGGTCAAAAGTTTTTGTTTATTTGGGGGAAGGATTGGGGTTGAGTTTGGTGCTGCGTGAGGACAGAGAAAGGCAGAGACAGATGCTGAAGATGCTGTTTGCAGAGAGAGAGAGATAGAAAGATAGATAGATCGATAGATAAACACAGAGATCGAGACAAAGACTGAGTGAGAGAGACAGAGGGACACAAAGTGAGAGACAAAGAGACAGACAGAGGCCGAGGGAGAGAGCGCGAGAAAAAAACACAGGAGTGAAACTGACCCCCCCGCCCCGCAGTGAAACTGACCAGAGAAGGCGGATGTCCAGGGACTGAGCCGAGTTCAGGATGCGGCCGCTGTCTAGGTGCTGGAGTGCGGGATTGCTGCTCGTGTTGTTGGGGTTTGATGGGTCCGGGGTGAGTAAGATGTTGTCTCATATTCCTGAGCCGGCTGAATGCTGCATTAGTTACTGCCTGACAACACTGTGCCTATCCATGTGTGTGTCTGTGTGTGACCTTTGCGTGTCTGTGGGATTTTCTGCTTCGGTTTGTGTCTGTTTCTCTGTGTCTGTTGTGTGTGTTTCTGTGTGTGTGTCTGTCTATCTGTGTGTGCCTGTGATTTGCTTTTGCCGTCACTCGCCTGCGTTCTGTCCTGACCATTCCAGATTTATATCTGAAGCACATACTCGGATAAATTGCTTGTCAATAGGGGAACGATTCAAATAATCCTTATAATGTACATCAGAAAAAATCCGTTCCTGCTTTACAACATTTATTTGTGAGTGCAAAATTGTCACAAGATATTTATTTGTGTTTTAGTAAAACCAGCACAGGTCACATCAGTATAATAAAAGCAAAATACTGCAGATGCTGGAAATCTGAAATAAAAACAAGAAATGCTGGAACCACTCAGCAGGTCTGGCAGCATCTGTGAAAAGAGAAGCAGAGTTAACGTTTCGGGTCATCCGATGAAGGGTCACTGACCCGAAACGTTAACTCTGCTTCTCTTTTCACAGATGCTGCCAGACCTGCTGAGTGGTTCCAGCATTTCTTGTTTTTATTACAGGTCACATCAGCATCAGAACTAACAGAATTAAGAGTTTAAAAATATAACCAGGTGCAAGGTGACAGGACATTGAAATAAGGGGAGCAGAGGTTTGGCTGGAAACATGAGTTCCCAATGAGTTTTCAGGACAGATGGCTTTTATCGTCATCTTTTATTTCAATCTCACAAACCTAAATGTTTTCATCAAAAAGCTGCTATCAAAAAGTAGACATTTTATTTTCAAATGTTTATCACTGCTTGTAGTTCCCAGTATTGGGAATTGAACTGTCTTTCCTCACAATTTCTCACTTAACTATATGTTAACTGCGAATTGGGCCTGATTCCATTTGTGGGACTTAACAACAACTTGCATTTATGTAGTGCCTTTAACATGGTAAAACATCCCAAGGACCTTCACAAAAGCACATTAATACAAAGAAGGAGACATTCGGAATGATGGCAGAACAATTGGTTAAAGAGATCGGTTTTAAGAAGCATTTTAAAGGAGGAGAGAGAGAGAGACGGAGAGGTTTAAGGAGGGAATTCCAGAGCTTAGGACCCAGGCAGCTGAAGGCACGGCCACCAATGGTGGAGCGATTAAAATCGGGGATGCTCAAAAGGCCAGAGTTAGAAAAGCACAGAGATCTCAGAGGGTTGTGGGGCCAGAGGAGATTACAGAGATAGGGAAGGGCGAGGCCATGGAGGGATTTGAACACAAGAATGAGAATTTTAAAATCAAGGCATTTCTTAAATGGGAGCCAATGTAGGTCAGTGAGCACAGGGGAGATAGGTGAATGGAATTTGGTGCAAGTAAGGACACAGGCAACACAGTTTTAAATGACCTCAATTTTATGGAGGGTAGAATGTGGAAGGTCAGCCAGGGGTTCATTGGAATAGTCAAGTCTAGAGGCAACAAAGGCATGAATGAGGGTTTCAGCAGGTGATGAACTGAGCAGGGACAAAGTTGGGCGATGTTACAGAGGTGGAAATAGAAGGCCTTAGTAATGGCACAGAGATGTGTTTGAAAGCATATCTTGGGGTGAAATATGATGCCAAGGTTGTGAACAGTTTGGTTCAGCCTCAGTTGCCAGGGAGGTATTAGCCATGATCTGATTGAATAGCGGAGCAGGCTCAAGGGGCCGAATGTCTTACTTCTGCTCCTAATTTGTAGAGAGATGGAGTCAGTAGCTAAAAAGAGTGGAGTTGGAGCAGAGACCAAAGACAAGCGCTTTGCTTTTCCTGATTTTTTTGAGGAATTTTCTGCTCATCCAGTACTGATAGTTCAGAGACAGTGGAGGCATTGAGAGAGGTGGTTGTAAGGTAGAGCTGGGTGTCATCAGCATATGTATGAAAACTAACATTGTGTTTTCAGATGATGCTGCCAAGGGCAGCATGTAGATGAGAAATAGGAGGGGATGAAGGATAGATCCTGAAAGGGTGGTGGAAGCAGATTTAATAATAACTTTCAAAAGCGAATTGGATAAAGACTTAACAAGGGGAATTTTGCAGGGCTATGGGGAAAGAGCAGGGGAATGGGACTAACTGAATAGTTCTTTTAAAGAGCTGACACAGGGTCAGTGGGCTGAATGGCCTCTTCCTGCGCTGTAATGATTCTATTATTGGTTCACAAGCTCAATGAGCACCAGCTCCCAAAGCAGCAACTAGATGTTAACGCACAAGACATTAAACATTTGATCTGAAGTATGACCAAACACAGGATGGCTTTGAGTAGTGAACCAATTCCAGTTATTGTTCAGCAGCCACTCCCTGCTCCACAGAAATATCCTCAATTGTAACAACAGCTGTAATTTTCGGGGACATCAACTGACATTTTAAAGTGAATGAGCAAATGCATTTAAAGATTAGGTTACCATTTGTCCATCTGTCTGCCTGGCTGGATGTATAGAAATTAGAACTTGCACAAGGGATCAAGTGGCTTCCTTCTGTGATTCTGTGTGGCAATGGATTGTGAGGCTGGTGTTGAGGTTTTGCTGGTCCTGCTGCACTGCTGCACCCTTGTGGGCACAGTCTCAGTACCTGACACAGGGCCAAGTTTAATCGTTTATAATCTGCTCTCATTTATGAAGAAGCTGATTCTAACCTGTTGGGTGTCCTATTTTTTGTTTAGATTGAATCTCTGACATCGAAAGGGATTGATGTGAACAGATTAAAGAGCTAAACCATTTGAACTTTTCAATTTAGTTAGGAGAAGTAAAATTCCCCAAATTATTTATACAAGTGTTTCCTTGTTGGATTTTGGGGGCTGAATAACCTGGGGAGAAGCTGTCTGAAAATATCCATTAATTAAACCAGACACCAACAGGCAGGATGGCTTCTGTAGAACTAAACTGTGACTATTTCTATATCAATGTTGACAATTCTGCTACATTGACCAGTGAGAGGATTCGAAGTCTGACATCTTCCAACATCATCAAACCATCTAAAACGATTAGGCACGCTATAGCCTGCCGGACTGAACATTGGGTTCAATAATTTCAGAGCATGACGGGCACCCCCCCCCCCTTTTTATGTTTAGTTATTTTTTCTTTTTTTCTTTTTTATTTGGTTATTTTATTTTAGTTTTTTAGTTTGTTTAGTTTGTTTCTACTGTGCCTACCCACTGTTTCCTGTTTTTAAATTTTTTTTAATGTTTGTGCTTGGAGTGCTTTGTGCTTTACAGTCAATTCGTACCCTCTCTGCACTAATGCTTTGTCTTGCAGCACACCATTAACATACCATTTGCCTTTGTTCCATAACCTTCTGGTCAGTTATTCTCTGTGACCCTGTCCTATCAACACCTTCTCCTTTGTTATCTCTTGCCCCACTCCCTGCTTTATTTGCTTAAAACCTATTACATTTCTAACCTTTGCCTGTTCTGATGTCGTTTCTGACTGAAACGTTAACTCTGCTTCTCTCTCCACAGATGCTGTCAGACCTGCTGAGTATTCCCAGCATTTCTTGTTTTTATTATCTAAAACTATAGACAAATTTCCATTGGGAAAGGGTCTCGAGGGATATGGAGCAAAGATGGGAAATAGAGTTGAGATACAGATCAGCCATGATCTTAAATGATAGAATAGGCTAGAGGGGCTGAATGGCCTCCTCCTGCTCTTATGAACAGATTACAGCAGCATGTCTGATCACTCCATATGAGGACTGCTGAATTTCAGCATGGTATCTCCAACTTTTACTCTTTATTCCCACAGACCATCAGTCCTAAGGATGGCTGGCAAGTGTACAGCTCTGCCCAGGATCCTGATGGACGATGCATTTGTACAGTCGTGGCTCCAGAGCAGAACCTGTGTTCAAGGGATGCTCAAAGCAGACAACTTCGCCAGCTGCTCGAGAAGGTAAGACTTCTATTCCATTCAACATAGATGTTTGAAGTGGATGGTACTGGTTGTTGGAGGCCAATCATCTCAGCCTGAGGACATCACTGCAGGAATTCCTCAGGGTAGTGTTCTAGACCCAACCATCTTCAGCTGCTTCATCAATGACCTTCCCTTCATAAGTGGGGATGTTCGCTGATGATTGCAATGTTCAGTTTCATTTGCAAGTAATCAGATAATGAAGCAGTCTATGCCTGCATGCACCAAGACCAGGACAAAATTCAAGCTTGAGCTGATGAGTGGCAAGTAACACTCATCTTACACAAGAGAATCATCTCCCCTTGATGTTCAATGGCATAATCATCATTGAATCCCCCACCATCAACATCCTGGGGGGTCGCCATTGATCAGAAACTAAATAGGACCAGCCACATAAATACTGTGGCTAAACAGCAAGTCAGAGGCTAAGTATTCTGCAGTCAGTAACCTACTTCCTGACTCCCCAAAGCCTTTCCACCATCTATAAGACACAAGGCAGAAATGTGATGGAATACTCCATCCTGGACAAAGCAGCCTGTTGATTAGCACCACCTTAAACATTCACTCCCTCCACCACCAGCACACAGTGGCAGCTGTGTGTACCATCTACAAGATGCACTGCAGAAACATGCCAAGGATCCTTCAACAGCATCTTCCAAACCCTTGACCTCTACCACCTAGAAGGATATGGGCAGCAGATACATAGGAACACCATCACCTGCAAGTTCCCCTCCAAGTTGCATGCCATTCTGACTTGGAACTTTATCACCGTTCCTTCACTGTAG
The DNA here is from genome assembly GCF_036365525.1 of Heterodontus francisci. Classification (NCBI taxonomy): domain Eukaryota; kingdom Metazoa; phylum Chordata; class Chondrichthyes; order Heterodontiformes; family Heterodontidae; genus Heterodontus; species Heterodontus francisci. The sequence goes on along the minus strand of NC_090378.1, from coordinate 431,010 downwards.
CAGGGTCAAAATCCTGGAAGTCCCTCCCTAACAACACTGTGAGTGTATCTATACCACATGGACTGCATTAGTTCAAGGATGCGGTACACCACCACCTTCTCATGCAGCACTAGGATGGGCAATAGATACTATTGCCAGTGATGCCCACATTTATGAATGAGTAATAAAGTGCATGTTGGTAAAGTGTTAGGAGGGAAGGAAGGAAGGACTTCGCAGTACATTTATATAGCTCCTTTCATGACCAATTTGTACGTAGGAAGCAGCAATGTGATAATGACCGGATCCCCAGTTTCAATTATGTTGGTTGAAGGATAAAGGATAGGCAGAAAGGAAAAGGAGGTGGGGTAGCTCTGTTAATAAAGGATGCGATTAGTACAGTAGCAAGAAATTATCTTGGCTCAGAAGATCAAGATGTAGAAACAGTTTGGGTCGAGACAAGGAATCGTAAGGGAAAGAAGTTACTGCTGGGAGTAGTTTATAGGTTCCCTAACAGTAGCTACACTGTAGGACAGAGTATAAATCAAAAAATAATGAGGGCTTGTAAGAAAGATACTGCAATAATAGTGGCCGATTTTAATCTTCATGCAGAATGAACAAATCAAATTGGTAAAGGTAGCCTTGAGGACAAGTTCACAGAGTGTGTTCAGGTCAGTTTCATAGAACAATACCAGTTCAGATGAAAGGTCACAGACCTGAAACGTTAATTCTTCTCTCTCCGCAGATGCTGCCAGACCTGCTTTGCATTTCCAGCACTTTCTGCTTTTATTTCAGATTTCTAGCATCTGCAGTATTTTGCTTTCATTTTAGTGTTTAATTCACTGCCACTTCTCTTCCAGGAATGCCTACCTTGAAGAAGTTCTGCTCTTCTCTCCGACGGGATTTTCGTTTGTCTCTTTTACCTTGTTCACCTCCATTGTTTTCTATTTCCCTCCTGATGTTTGATAAGGTGTCGAACAAAACTCATTTTCACAGGCACATCTTCCTCAGTGACTGTCTCCGGCTCCGACTTATTCCACGTGGATTCCAACTGAAGTTTCATCCTTCATGTTTTGAATCCACCCAGGATTACAGTTATCTCTGAGATATACAACATTCCTCGGACTGCTGTTCTCACCGCATCCTGAGATCCACACTCAGTGCTATGCGCTGCCACAGTACACACTGAACCTCTCTCTCCGGCAGCACTGCCTCACCTTATCTCAAAGCTGTTCGACTCTGCACTTTCATTTCATCCTTTGTCTTATCCGATGCATTAACAAAAACTTTTTTCTTCATTTCAGGTGTCAAGGAACACAAGCTCCAGCAGCTGATGGGGACTAATGCCCCTCCAGATCCTGCTTCCCCTTCACTTCCCTCTGACCCCACCCCTTCTGATCTGACCCCTTGCCGTATATTCACTATACCCTCTGACCTCCCCCTCTCTGACGCTGAACGTTCTGTACTCAGCAAAAGACTCAGTTTTATCCCCTTACACTCCCACCTCAATGAATTTCACACTCAGCACGACGTTGAGCTCTTCTTCCATCGCCTCCGCCTCCAGGCTCACTTCTTTGACCAGGAGTCCACCCCCCGACCAGCAGACCCATTCACCCGCCTCCAACCTTCTCCCTCCACCTGGACCCCTCCCTCTGGCCTCTTACCCACTCTTGATCTTTACATTGAGAACTGTCGGCGTGACATCGGCCGTCTCAATTTCTCCACTCGCCTCGCTCACTCCAACCTCTCTCCCTCTTAACTTGCTGCACTCCATTCCCTCAGGTCGAACTATGACATTGTGATCAAATCTGCTGACAAGGGTGGTGCTGTTGTTGTCTGGCGTACCAACCGCTACCTGGACCATGACCCCACCACTGAACATCAAACTACTGTCCACAGGACTGTCACTGACCTCGTCTCCTCTGGAGATCCTCCCTCTACAGCTTCCGACCTCATAGTCCCACAACCCCGGACAGCCCGCTTCTACCTCCTTCCCAAAATCCACAAACAGGACTGTCCCGACAGACCCATTGTGTCAGCCTGTTCCTGCCCCACTGAACTTATTTCTTCCTATCTTGACTCTATCTTTTCTCCCCTGGTCCAGTCTCTTCCCACCTACATTCATAACTCTTCTGATGCCCAAGTCATTTCGACAATCTCCAGTTTTCTGTCTCTAACCGCTTCCTCTTCACTATGGACGTCCAATCTCTCTACACCTCCATCCCCCACCAGGACAGTTTGAGGGCTCTCCACTTCTTCCTTGAACAGAGGCCCAACCAGTCCCCATCCACCACCACCCTCCTCCACCTGGCTGAACTTGTTCTCACATTCAACAACTTCACCTTCAACTCAACTCACTTCCTTCAAGTAAAAGGTGTCGCTATGGGTACCCACATGGTTCCTAGTCATGCCTGTCTTTATGTGGGATATGTCGAACATTCCTTCTTCCAGTCCTACTCAGGCCCCCTCCCCCAACTCTTTTTCCGGTACATTGATGACTGTATCGGTGCCATTTCCTGCTCCCGCCCCGAACTGGAAAACTTTATCAACTTTGCTTCTAATTTCCACCCTTCTCTCACCTTTACATGGTCCATCTTCAACACTTCCCTTCCCTTCCTCGACTTCTCCATCTCCATCTCTGGGGATAGGTTGTCTACTAATATCCATTATAAGCCCACCGACTCCCACAGCTACCTCGACTACACTTCTTCACATCCTACCTCCTGTAAGGATTCCATTCCATTCTCCCAGTTTCTCCGTCTCCGACGCATCTGCTCTGATGATGCTATCTTCCATGACAGCGCTTCTGATATGTCTTCCTTTTTCCTTAACTGAGGATTCCCCCCCCCATCCCACTGTGGTTGACGGGGCCCTCAACCGTGTCCGGCCCATTTCCCGCACCTCTACCCTCACCCCCTTCCCCTCCCTCCCAGAATCGTGACAGGGTTCCCCTTGTCCTCACTTTCCACCCCATCAGCCTCCATATCCAAAGGATCATCCTCCACCATTTCTGCCACATCCAGCGCGATGCCATCGCCAAATGCATCTTCCCCTCCCCTCCCTTGTCAGCATTCCAAAGGGATCATTCCCTCCTCGCCTGACACATCATCCACTCACACAGCCCCTTCCCATGTAATCGCAGGAGGTGTAATACCTGCCCATTTACCTCCTCTCTCCTCACTATCCAAGGCCCCAAACACTCCTTTCAGGTGAAGCAACGATTTATTAGTACTTCTTACAATGTAGTATACTGTATTCGCTGCTTACAATGTGGTCTCCTCTACATTGGGGAGACCAAACGCAGATTGGGTGACCGCTTTGCGGAACACCTCCACTCAGTCTGAAAGCATGACCCTGAGCTTCCAGTTGCTTGCCATTTCAACACCCACCCTGCTCTCATGCTCACATATCTGACTTTGGCCTGTTGCAGTGTTCCAGTGAACATCAACACAAGGTTGAAGAATAGCACCTCATTTTCCAATTAGGCACTCTATAGCCTTCCGAACTGAACATTGAGTTCAATAATTTCAGAGCATGACCGCACCCCTTTTTTATTATTTTATTTTATTTTGTTTTATCTCTTTTTTTTAACCATGCCTTATACTGGGTTTTTCATGTTTGTGCTTTTGGCTAGGGCTGTTCATTATTCTGTCATTAACACTCTCTCTGCACAAAACTGCCTCTGCACAAAACAAAATAAAACAAAATAAAAATTAATGCTTTGTCTTTCAGCACGCCATTAGCACACTCTCTTTGCCTTTGCCCCATGACCTCCTTGTCAGTTAATCTCTCCGGCCCTCAGTCCTATCAGCACCTCCCTTTTTGTTCTCTTGCCCCCCCACCCCCCACCCCCCCGCTTAAAACCTATTACATTTCTAACCTGACAAAAGGTCACAGCCCTGAAACGTTAACTCTGCTTCTCTCTCCACAGATGCTGCCAGACCTGCTGAGTACTTCCAGCACTTTCAAATTTCCAGCATCCACAGTATTTTACTTTTATTTTCAATACATTGTGGAAAAAAACAGGGAACAGACTATTTAAACTTGCAGGATTAATTAATGATCTCATAGGCAAGAGTGATCATAACATGCTAACATTTCACAATCAGTTTGAAGATGAAAAACTTGCGTCTGAAACTGGTGTCTTAAACTTAAGTAAAAGCAATTAGAAAGGTATGAAAAAAAAGTTGGCTAAAGTCGATTGGGAAAATAAGTTAAAAGGTAAGATGGTAGATAAGCAGTGGCAGTCATTCAGGAGATATTTCATAACTCTCAACAAAGATATATTCCATTGAGAAAGAAACACTCCACGAGAAAGATGAAACACATGGAACATAGAACATTACAGTGCAGTACAGGCCCTTCGGCCCTCGATGTTGCGCCGACCTGTGAAACCATCTGAGCTACACTATTCCATTTTCATCCATATGTCTATCCAATGACCATTTAAATGCCCTTAAAGTTGGCGAGTCTACTACTGTTGCAGGCAGGGCGTTCCACGCCCCTATTACTCTCTGAGTAAAGAAACTACCTCTAACATCTGTCCTATATCTATCACCCCTCAACTTAAAGCGATGTCCCCTCATGTTTGCCATCACCATCCGAGGAAAAAGACTCTCACTATCCACCCTATCTAACCCTCTGATTATCTTATATGTCTCTATTAAGTCACCTCTCCTCCTCCTTCTCTCTAACGAAAACAACCTCAAGTCCCTCAGCCTTTCCTCGTAAGACCTTCCCTCCATACCAGGCAACATCCTAGTAAATCTCCTCTGCACCCTTTCCAAAGCTTCCACATCCTTCCTATAATGCGGTGACCAGAACTGCACGCAATACTCCAGGTGTGGCCGCACCAGAGTTTTGTACAGCTGCAGCATGACCTCGTGGCTCCGAAACTCAATCCCCCTACTAATAAAAGCTAACACACCATATGCCTTCTGAACAGCCCTATTAACCTGGGTGGCAACTTTCAGGGATTTATGTACCTGGACACCAAGATCTCTCTGTTCATCTACACTAACAAGAATCTTCCCATTAGCCCAGTACTCTGCATTCCTGTTACTCCTTCCAAAGTGAATCACCTCACACTTTTCCGCATTAAACTCCATTTGCCATCTCTCAGCCCAGCTCTGCAGCCTTTCTATGTCCCTCTGTAACCTACAACATCCTTCGGCACTATCCACAACTCCACCGACTTTCGTGTCATCCGCAAATTTACTAACCCACCCTTCGACACCCTCATCCAGGTCATTTATAAAAATGACAAACAGCAGTGGCCCCAAAACAGATCCTTGCGGTACACCACTAGAAACTAAACTCCAGGATGAACATTTGCCATCAACCACCACCCTCTGTCTTCTTTCAGCTAGCCAATTTCTGATCCAAAGCACTAAATCACCTTCAATCCCATACTTCCGTATTTTCTGCAATAGCCTACCGTGGGGAACCTTATCAAATGCCTTACTGAAATCCATATAGACCACATCCACGGCTTTACCCTCATCCACCTGTTTGGTCACCTTCTCAAAAAACTCAATAAGGTTTGTGAGGCACGACCTACCCTTCACAAAACCGTGCTGACTATCGCTAATGAACTTATTCTTTTCAAGATGATTATAAATCCTATTTCTTATAACCTTTTCCAACATTTTACCCACAACCGAAGTAAGGCTCACAGGTCTATAATTACCAGGGCTGTCTCTACTCCCTTTTTGAACAAGGGGACAACATTTGCTATCCTCCAGTCTTCCGCCACTATTCCTGTCGACAATGACGACATAAAGATCAAGGACAAAGGCTCTGCAATCTCCTCCCTGGCTTCCCAGAGAATCCTAGGATAAATCCCATCTGGCCCAGGGGACGTATCTATTTTCACACTTTCCAAAATTGCTAACACCTCCTCCTTGTGAACCTCAATCCCATCTAGCCTAGTAGTCTGAATCTCAGTATTCTCCTCGACAACATTTTCTTTCTCTACTGTAAATACTGACGAAAAATATTCATTTAACGCTTCCCCTATCTCCTCTGATTCCACACACAACTTCCCACTACTATCCTTGATTGGCCCTAATCTAACTCTAGTCATTCTTTTATTCCTGATATACCTATAGAAAGCCTTAGGGTTTTCCTTGATCCTATCCGCCAATGACTTCTCGTGTCCTCTCCTCGCTCTTCTTAGCTCTCCCTTTAGATCCTTCCTGGCTAGCTTGTAACTCTCAAGCGCCCTAACTGAGCCTTCACGTCTCATCCTAACATAAGCCTTCTTCTTCCTCTTGACAAGCGCTTCAACTTCTTTAGTAAACCACGGCTCCCTCGCTCAACAACTTCCTCCCTGCCTCACAGGTACATACTTATCAAGGACACGCAGTAGCTGCTCCTTGAATAAGCTCCACATTTCGATTGTGCCCATCCCCTGCAGTTTCCTTCCCCATCCTACACATCCTAAATCTTGCCTAATCGCATCATAATTTCCTTTCCCCCAGCTATAATTCTTGCCCTGTGGTATATACCTGTCCCTGCCCATCGCTAAGGTAAACCTAACCGAATTGTGATCACTATCATGTGGATAACTAAGGAAGTTATGAACATACGGACATATTTTTAAAAATGTTTTCATGGGATGTGGTGATCACTGGCTGGGCCAGCATTTATTGCCCATCCCTAATTGCCCTTGAGAAGGTGGTGGTGAGTTGCCCTCTTGAACGGCCGCCGTCCATGTGAGGCCGGTACACTCACAGTGCTGCTAGGAAGGGAGTTCCAGGATTTTGACCCAGCGACAGTGAAGGAACGGTGATATAGTTCCAAGTCAGGATGGTGTGTGACTTGGAGGGGAACTTGCAGGTGGTGATGTTCCCATGCATTTGCTGCCCTTGTCCTTCTGGTTGGTAGAGGCCATGGGTTTGTAAGATGCTGTCTAGGGAGCCTTGGTGCATTGCTGCAGTGCATCGTGTGGATGGTACACACTGCTGCCACTGTGCATCGGTGGTGGAGGGAGTGAACGTTTGTGGATGGGGTGCCAATCAAGCGGGCTGCTTTGTCCTGGATAGTGGATATGAATTAGGAGTAAGCCATTTGGCCCCTTCAAGCCTGCTCCACAATTTAATAAGATCATGGCTGATTTGATAGTGGCCTTAACTCTACTTTTCCACCCACCCCAATACCCTTTGGCCTCCTCGTTAGTCAAGAATTTACCTACCGCTGCCTTAAAAATCTTCAATGACCCTGTCTTCACCGATCTGTGGGGAAGAGAGTTCCAAAGACTCACAAGGATGGTATCACATTGAAAGAAAAGGCATACAATTCTGTGAAGAGCAGTGGTAGGCAGAAGGTTGGAAAAACTTTAGACACTGGCAAAGGATAACTAAAAACATAATAATGGAAACAAGGAAATGGCAGAGACTTTGAACAAATATTTTGTATTTGTCTTCCTGGTAGAAGACATTAGAAAATTCCAATAATAGTAGAAAATTGAGGGAGGAACTTAAAACAAACATTATCATTAGAGTAAACACTAATATATGGTAGACAGTGGTGTTCCCCAAGGGTCAGTGCTGGGACCACTGCTTTTTTGATATCTATCAAAGACTTGGATCTTGGAATACGGATCAGAATCTCACAATTTGTTGACGACACCAAACTTGGAGGGGCGGCAAACAGTAAGGATGATATGAACGGCCTGCAACAGAACATAGATAGGCTAGCAGAATGGGCAGAGAGGTGACAGATGGAATTTGATACTTATAAATGTGAGATGATGCATTTTGGCAGAAGTAATGAAGAGAGGCAATATACACTTAATGGCATAGTTCTAAAGACTCTGCAGGTCATAGAGTTATAGACTCGTCGAGTTATACAGCACAGAAACAGGCCCTTCGGCCCAGTGTCCATGCTGGCCATCAAGCACCTATCTATTCTAATCCCATTTCCCAGCACTTGGCCAGTAGCCTTGTATGCTATGGCATTTCAAATGCTCATCTAAATACTTCTTAAATGTTATGAGGATTCCTGCCTCCACCACCCCTTCAGGCAGTGTGTTCCAGATTCCAACCACCCTCTGGGTGAAAAACCTTTTCCTCAAATCCCCTCTAAACCTCCTGACGCTTACCTTAAATCTATGCCCCCTGGTCATTGACCCCTCCGCGAAGGGAAAATGTTTCTTTCTATCTACCATATCAATGCCCCTCATAATTTTGTGGACCTCAATCATGTCCCCCCTCAGCCTTCTCTGCTCTAAGGAAAACAACCCTAGCCTTTTCAGTCTCTCTTCACAGTTGAAATGCTCCAGACCAGGCAACATCCTGGTGAATCTCCTCTGCACCCTCTCCAGTGCAATCACATCCTTCCTATAGTGTGGTGACCAGAACTGTACACAGTACTCCAGCTGTGGCCAAACTAGCGATTTATACAGCTCCATCATAACCTCCCTGCTCTTATATTCTATGCCTCGGCTAATAAAGGCAAGTATCCCATATGCCTTCCTAACCACCTTATCTACCTGTGCTGCTGCCTTCAATGATCTATGAACAAGTACACCAAGATCCCACTGACCCTCTGTACTTCCTCGGGTCCTAACATCCATTGTATATTCCCTTGCCTTGTTAGTCCTCCCAAAATACATCACCTCACATTTCTCAGGATTAAATTCCTTTTGCCACTGCTTCGTGCATCTTACCAGCCCATCTATATCGTCCTGCAATCTAAGGCTTTCCTCCTCACTATTTACGACACCACCAATTTCAGTCTCATCTGCGAACATACTGATCATACCTCCTATATTCACATCTAAATCATTAATGTACACTACAAACAGCAAGGGTCCCAGCACCAATCCCTGTGGTACACTACTGGTCACAGGCTTCCAATCGCAAAAACAACCCTCGACCATTACCCTCTGCCTCCTGCCACGAAGCCAATTTTGGATCCAATTTGCGAAATTGCCCTGGATCCCATGGGCTCTTACCTTCTTAACCAATCTTCCATGTGGGTCCTTATCAAAAGCCTTACTGAAGTCCATGTAGACTACATCAACTGCTTTACCCTCATCTACACATCTAGTCACCTCCTCAAAAAATTCAATCAAGTTAGTTAGACATGATCTCCCCCTGACAAAGCCATGCTGACTATCCCTGAATAATCCCTGCCTCTCCAAGTGGAGATTAATCCTGTCCTTCAGAATTTTTTCCAAAAGTTTCCCTGCCACTGATTTTGGACTCACCGGCCTGTAATTACCTGGTTTATCCCTGCTACCCTTCTTGAATAATGGTACCGCATTCGCTGTCCTCCAGTCCTCTGGAACCTCTCCTGTGGCCAGAGAGGATTTGAAAATTTGTGTCAGAGCCCCTGCTATCTCCTCCCTTGCCTGAGATACATCTCACCTGCGCTTGGGGAATTATCCACTTTTAAGCCCGCTAAAACCGCTAATACCTCCTCCCTTTCAATACTAATTTGTTTGAGCATATCACAATCCCCCTCCCTGATCTGTACACCTATATCGTCCTTCTCCACAGTGAACACCGATGAAAAGTAATCATTTAAAACCTCATGTAAGTCCTCCGGCTCCACACACAGATTGCCACTTTGGTCCCTACTCTTTCCTTGATTATCCTCTTGCCCTTAATATACTTATAAAATGCCTTAGGATTTGCCTTTCTCTTGCCCTCCAGCGTTTTTTCATGCCCCCTCTTCAAAGAACAAAGAACAGTACAGCACAGGAACAGGCGATTCGGCCCTCCAAGCCTGCGCCGATCTTGATGCCTGCCTAAACTAACACCTACAGCACTTCCGGGGCCCATATCCCTCTATTCCCATCCTATTCATGTATTTGTCAAGATCCCTCTTAAACGTCGCTATCGTACCAGCTTCCACCACCTCCCACGGCAGCAAGTTCCAGGCACTCACCACCCTCTGTGTAAAGAACTTGCCTCGCACATCCCCTCTAAACTTTGCCCCTCGCACCTTAAACCTATGTCCCCCAGTAACTGACTCTTCTACCCTGGGAAAAAGTTTCTGACTATCCACTCTGTCCATGCCGCTCATCACTTTGTAAACCTCTATCATGTCGCCCCTCCACCTCCGTCGTTCCAGTGAAAACAATCAGAGTTTAACCAACCTCTCCTCATAGCTAATGCCCTCCAGACCTCGCTCTCCTAATTACTTTTTTAAGTACCCCACTACACTCTCTATACTCCTCGAATGCCTCCGCTGTTTTCAGCGCTTTGAATCTGCCATAATCCTCCTTTTTTCTCCCTGTTCCAATCCTCTATATCCCTTGACAACCAGGGTTCCCTGGACTTGTTGGTCCTACCCTTCACCTTAATGGGCACACGTTGGCTCTGAACTCTCACTATTTCCTCTTTGAATGACTCCCACTGGTCTGATGTAGGCTTTCCTACAAGTAGCTGCTCCCAGTCCACTTTGGTCAGATTCTGTTTTATCATATTAAAATCGGCCTTCCCCCAATTCAGTACCTTTATTTCCGGTCCATCTTTGTCCTTTTCCATAACTACCTTAAATCTTACAGAGTTATGGTCACTATCCCTGAAATGCTTCCCCACTGACACTTCTACCACTTGTCCGGCTTCATTCCCTAGGATTAGGTCCAGTCCTGCCCCTCCTTCAACCATATCTCTGTGATAGCAATAATATCATGTTCCCCTGTGTTAATCAATGCCCTCAATTCATCTGCCTTACTTGTAAGACTCCCTGCGTTAAAATAGATGCAATCCAGACTTGCATTATTTCCTTGTGCCTTAACAGGTCTATATTTGCTCTGCCTTCCAGACTGACTTCATTTCTCTTCTATATTTGACAGTCCATCACCCCCTACTGTACCTCCACTCTGTATCCCATCCCTCTGCCAAATTAGTTTAACCACCCCCCACCCCAACCGCCCAATAGCACTAGCAAATCTCCCAACAAGGATGTTGTTCCCGTTCCGATCAGGTGCAACCCGTCCAACTTGTACAGGTCCCACCTTCACCAGAAACAGGCCCAGTAAACCAGGAACCTAAAGTCCTCCCTCCTGCACCATCTCTTCAGCCATGTATTCATCTGCTCTAACCTCCTATTCCTATACTCACCAGCCCACGGCACTGGGAGAAACCCAGAGATTACAACCTTTGAGGCCATGCTTTTTAATCTGCTACCTAGCTCCCTAAATTCTTGTTGCAGGATCTCATCCCTCTTTCTACCTATGTTGTTGGTACCAATGTGAACCATGACCTCTAAATGTTCACCCTCCCCCTTCAGAATGTCCTGCAACCGCAATTAAAAGGAGATTAGAGAAGTATGTAGCATGGGTAATACAGTAATCATGGGTGAATTCAATCTGTATAGACTGGGTAAACCTAATAAGCAATAATGCCGTGGAGGATGAGTTTCTGGAGTCTGTTGGGAATGCTTTTCTACAGCAGTATTTTGAGGAACTGACCAGAAAACAGGCTATTTTAGATCCAGTATTATGTAATGAGAAAGGGTTAATTAATAATCTTGTTGCAAAAGAACTTTTAGGAATGAGTGACCATAATAGAGTCATAGAGTCGTACAGCTTAGAAACAGGCCCTTCGGCCCACCGCATCCATGCCGACCATAATGCCTATCTATACTAATCCCACATGCCTGCATTAATTCCATATCCCTCTATGCCTTGCTCATTCAAGTACCTGTCCAGATGCCTCTGAAATGTTGCTACTGTTACTGCTCCACCACCACCTCAGGCAGCTCATTCCAGATACCCACTATTCTTTGTGTGAAAAATTTACCCCTTTGATCCCCTTTAAAACTCCTCCTTCTCAGCTTAAATCTATGCCCTCTAGTTTTAGTCATCCCGACCATGGGAAACAGACTCTGGCTATCTACCCGATCTATGCCTCTCATAATTTTATATACCTCTATCATAGAACATAGAACAGTACAGCAAAGTACAGGCCCTTCGGCCCACGATGTTGTGCCGAACCTTTAACTTACTCTAATATGAAACTAACTACCTACCCTTCATTCGACTATCATCCATGTACCTATCCAAGAGTCGCTTAAATGTCCCTAATGTATCTGCTTCTACTACCACCGCTGGCAGCGCATTCCACGCACCCACCACTCTCTGTGTAAAGAACCTACCTCTGACATCTCCCCGAAACCTTCCTCCAATCACCTTAAAATTATGCCCCCTGGTGATAGCCCTTTCCGCCCTGGGAAAAAGTCTCTTGCTATCCACTCTATCGATGCCTCTCATCATCTTGTACCCCTCTATCAAGTCACCTCTCATCCTTCTTCGCTCCAATGAGAAAAGCCCTGGCTCCCTCAACCTGTTCTCGCAAGACATGCCCTCCAGTCCAGGCAGCATCCTGGTAAATCTCCTCTGCACCCTCTCTAAAGCTTCCACATCCTTCCGATAATGAGGCGACCAGAACTGAACACAATATTCCAAGTGTGGTCTACCCAGGGCTTTATAGAGCTGCAGCATAACCTCGCGGCTCTTAAACTCAATCCCCCTGTTAATGAAAGCCAACACACGATATGCTTTCTCAACAACCCTATCAACTTGGGTGGCAACTTTGAGGGATCTATGGACATGGACCCCAAGATCCCTCAGTTCCTCCAGACTGCCAAGAATCCTGTCTTTAAGCCTGTATTCTGCATTCAAATTCGACCTTCCAAAATGAATCACTTCACACTTTTCCAGGTTGAACTCCCTCTGCCACTTCTCAGCCCAGCTCTGCATCCTGTCAATGTCCCGTTGCAACCTACAACAGCCTTCCACACTATCCACAACTCCAGCAACCTTCGTGTCATCGGCAAACTTGCTAACCCAGCCTTCCACTTCCTCATCCAAGTCATTTATAAAAATCACAAAGAGCAGAGGTCCCAGAACAGATCCCTGCGGAACACCACTGGTCTCTGAGCTCCAGGCTGAATACTTTCCATCTACCACCACCCTCTGTCTTCTATGGGCCAGCCAATTCTGTATCCAGACAGCCAAAATTCCCTGTATCCCATGCCTCCTTACTTTCTGAATGAGCCTACCATGGGGAACCTTATCAAACGCCTTGCTAAAATCCATATACACCACATCAACTGCTCTTCCTTCATCAACGTGTTTTGTCACATCTTCAAAGAATTCAGTAAGGCTTGTGAGGCATGACCTGCCCCTCACAAAGCCATGCTGACTGTCTCAAATCAAGCGATGCTTTTCCAAATAATCAGAAATCCTGTCTCTCAGAATCCTCTCCAATAATTTGCCCACTACCGACGTAAGACTCACTGGTCTATAATTCCCAGGGTTATCCCTATTCCCTTTCTTGAACAAGGGAATAACATTTGCCACCCTCCAATCATCTGGTACTACTCCAGTGGACAGTGAGGACGCAAAGATCATCGCCAAAGGCGCGGCAATCTCTTCCCTCGCTTCCCGTAATATCCTTGGATATATCCCGTCTGGCCCCGGTGACTTATCTGTCCTCATGTTTTCAAAATTTCCAGCACATCCTCCCTCTTAACATCAACCTGTTCGAGCATATCAGCCTGTTTCACGCTGTCCTCACAGACGACCAGGTCCCTCTCAATAGTGAATACTGAAGCAAAGTATTCATTTAGGACCTCCTCCGACTCCAGGCACAAGTTCCCTCCACTATCCCTGATCGGCCCTACCCTCACTCTGGCCATCCTCTTGTTCCTCACATAAGTGTAGAATGCCTTGGAATTTTCCTTAATCCTACCCGCCAAGACTTTTTCATGTCCCCTTCTAGCTCTCCTAAGTCCATTCTTCAGTTCCTTCCTGGCTACCTTGTAACCCTCTGGAGCCCTGTCTGATCCTTGCTTCCTCAACCTTAAGTAAGCTTCCTTCTTCCTCTTGACTAGCTGTTCCACATCTCTTGTCATCCAAGGTTCCTTCACCCTACCATCCCTTCCTTGCCTCATCGGGACAAACCTATCCAGCAGTCGCAGCAAGTGCTCCCTAAACAACCTCCACATTTCTGTCATGCATTTCCCTGACAACATCTGTTCCCAATTTATGCTCCCCAGTTCCTGCCTAGTAGCATTGTAATTTCCCCTCCCCTCTGCTCCTGTCCCTCCCCATGACTATAGTAAAGGTCAGGGAGTTGTGATCACTATCACCGAAATGCTCTCCCACCGAGAGATCTGCCACCTGGCCTGGTTCGTTGCCAAGCACCAAATCCAACATAGCCTCCCCTCTAGTCGGCCTATCTACATATTGAGTCAGGAAACCTTCCTGGACACACCTGACAAAAACTGCTCCATCCAAACTATTTGCACTAAGGAAGTTCCAATCATTATTAGGGAAGTTGAAGTCACCCATGACAACAACCCTGTTACTTCTGCACCTTTCCAAAATCTGCCTCCCAATCTGTTCCTCCATGTCTCTGTTGCTATTGGGGGGTCTATAGAAAACTCCCAATAAAGTGACTGCTCCTTTCCTGTTTCTGACTTCCACACATAATGACTCAGTAGACAAACCATCCTCGACGACCTCCCTTTCTGCAGCTGTGATACTATCCCTGATTAGCAATGCCACTCCCCCACCTCTTTTACCTCCCTCCCTATTCCTTTTGAAACATCTAAACCCTGGAACATCCAACATCCATTCCTGCCCCTGTGATATCCAAGTCTCCGTAATGGCCACAACATCGTAGCTCCAAGTACTGATCCATGCTCTAAGTTCATCACCCTTATTCCTGACACTTCTTGCATTAAAATAGACACACTTCAAACCATCATACTGGCTGCAACTTTGCCCTGTCAACTGTCTAACCTTCCTCACAGACTCTCTGCACTCTGTATCTACCTGTTCAACAGCTACCCCATCCACTGATCTGTGTCTCCGGTTCCCATCCCCCTGCCAAACTAGTTTAAACCCTCCCGAAGAGCGCTAGCAAACCTCCCACCCAGGATATTGGTGCCTCTCCAGTTCAGATGCAACCCGTCCTTCTTGTACAGGTTCCACCTTCCCCAGAAGGTATCCCAATGATCCACATATCTGAAGCCCTCCCTCCTACACCAGCTCTGTCGCCACGTGTTCATCTGCACTCGCTCCCTGTTTCTAGCCTCACTAGCATGTGGCACCGGTATCAATCCTGAGATTACTACTCTGCTCGTCCTGCCTTTTAGCATCCAACCTAACTCCCGATATTCGCTTTTCAGGTCCTCATCCTTTTTCCTAGATATGTCATTGGTACCGATATGTACCACGACTTCTGGCTCCCTTAAGAATCCCGTAGACTTGATCCAAGACATCCCTGACCCTGGCACCTGGAAGGCAACATACCATCCGGGAGTCTCGTTCGCGTCCACAGAATCTCCTGTCTGTTCCGCTAATAATTGAATCTCCTATCACTATCACTCTCCTATTCTCCCCCCTTCCCTTCTGAGCCACAGAGCCAGGCTCAGTGCCAGAGACCTGGCCGCTGTGGCTTTCCCCTGGTAGGTCCCCCCCCACCAACCGTATCTAAAACGGTATACTTATTATTGAGCTTATTATCATGTCCCCTCTCAGCCTCCTTCGCTCCAAGGAAAACAGAACTGCTCACAGTACTCCAAATGCGGCCTAACCAACGTTATGTACAACTGTAACATGACGTCCCAACTCTTGTACTCAATGCCTCAGCCGATGAAGGCAAGCATGCCATACGCCTTCTTCACCACCCTGTCTACCTGTGTTGCCACTTTCAGGGAACTATGTACTTGCACCCCAAGGTCTCTCTGTTCAAGAACACTCCCCAGGGCCCTGCCATTCACTGTATATGTCCTGACCTGGTTTAACTTCCCAAAATGCATCACTTCACACTTGTCTACATTAAATTCCATTTGCCACTCCCTTGCCCACTTTCCCAGTTGATCTATATCCTGTTGTAACCTTAGACAACCTTCTTCACTGTCCACTATGCCACCAATTTTGGTGTCATCTGCAAACTTACTAATCATGCCCCTTACACTCACATCCAAGTCATTAATATATATGACAAACAACAGAGGGCCCAGCACCGATCCCTGCTGCACACCACTGGTCACCGGCCTCCAATCTGAAAAACAACCCTCCACTACCACCGCCTGCCTCCTATCACCAAGCCAATTTTGTATCCAATTTGCTAGCTCACTCTGGATCCCATGTGTTCGAACCTTCTGAACCAGCCTACCGTGCAGAACCTTGTCAATGGCCTTGCTAAAGTCCATGTAGACTTCGTCCATCGCCCTGCCCTCGTCAATCCTCTTTGTCACCTCCTCGAAAAAGGAGCCATGCTGACTATCCCTAATCAGACCATGCCTTTCCAGATGCATATAAATCCTGTCTCTCAGAATCCCTTCCAATAACGTTCCCACCACTGATGTAAGGCTCACTGGCCTGTAATTCCCTGGCTTATCCCTGCTGCCCTTCTTAAATAAAGGCACAACATTAGCTATCCTCCAGTCTTCCAGTACCTCACCCGTGGCTAACGATGATACAAAAATCTCTGCCAGGGCCCCAGCAATCTCCTCCCTTGCTTCCCATAGCATCCAAGGATACACCTGGTCAGGCCCTGGGGATTTATCCACCTTAATGCGCTTCAAAACCTCCAACACCTCCTCCTTTGTAATGTTGATATGCTCCAGGATATCGCAGTTTCCTCCCTGGAACTCACCAGCTTCCATGACCTTCTCCATGGTAAATACAGACGAGAAATATTCATTTAAGACCTCGCCCATTTCCCGTGGCTCCACACAGAGATTGCCACACTGATCCTTAAGGGGACCTACTCTCTCTCTAGCTACCCTTTTACTCTTAACATACTTATAGAATCTTTTAGGATTCTCCTTTATCTTACCTGCCAGGGAAATCTCATGGCCCCTTTTCGCCTTCCTAATTTCCTTCTTAAGTGTAGTCCTACATCCCCTATACTCCTCGAGGGACTCTCTTGATCCCAGCTGCCTATACCTGACATATGCCTCCTTCTTTGTCCTGACCAGACCCTCAATATCCCTTGTCAACCGAGGTTCCCTAAACTTGTCAGCCTTGCCCTTCCATCTAACAGGAATGTGCCAGCCCTGAACTCTTACTATCTCACTTTTAAAAGCCTCCCACCTGCCAGACGTCCCTTTACCTGTAAACAGCCTCTCCCATTCAACTTTTGAGAGTTCCTGTCTGATGCCATCGAAATTAGCCTTCCCCCAATTTCAGACTTCAACTTGAGGACCAGTCCTATCCTTTTCCATACTTATCTTGAAGCAAATAGAGTTATGGTCACTGGACCCAAAGTGCTCCCCCACTGACACATCAACACCTGCCCATCCTCATTTCCTAAGAGGAGGTCGAGTGTAGCCCCTTCTCTAGTAGGGCCATCCACATACTGCTTCAGAAAACTATCCTGGACACACTTAACAAATTCTTCCCCATCTGATCCCTTAGCACTAAAGAGGTCCCAGTCGATATTAGGGAAGTTAAAATCACCTACTATTCTTCTTCTTTGGCCTCCTTGGCTTGAGAGACAATGGGTAAGCGCCTGGAGGTGGTCAGTGGTTTGTGGAGCAGTGCCTGGAGTGGCGATAAAGGCCAATTCTAGAGTGACAGACTCTTCCACAGGTGCTGCAGAAAAATTTGTTTGTCGGGGCTGTTACACAGTTGGCTCTTCCCTTGCGCTTCTGTCTTTTTTCCTGCCAACTGCTAAGTCTCTTCGACTCGCCACACTTTAGCCCCGCCTTTATGGCTGCCCGCCAGATCTGGCGATCGCTGGCAACTGACTCCCATGACTTGTGATCAATGTCACAGGACTTCATGTCGCGTTTGCAGACGTCTTTAAAGCGGAGACATGGACGGCCAGTGGGTCTGATACCAGTGGCGAGCTCGCTGTACAATGTGTCTTTGGGGATCCTGCCATCTTCCATGGGGCTCACATGGCCAAACCATCTTAAGCGCCGCTGACACAGTAGTGTGTATAAGCTGGGGATGTTGGCCGCCTCGAGGACTTCTGTGTTGGAGATACGGTCCTGCCACCTGATGCCAAGTATTCTCCGGAGGCAGCGAAAATGGAATGAATTGAGACGTCGCTCTTGGCTGACATACATTGTCCAGGCCTCGCTGCCATAGAGCAAGGTACTGAGGACACTGGTTTGATACACTTGGACTTTTGTGTTCCGTGTCAGTGCGCCATTTTCCCACACTCTCTTGGCCAGTCTGGACATAGCAGTGGAAGCCTTTCCCATGCGCTTGTTGATTTCTGCATCAAGAGACAGGTTACTGGTGATAGCTGAGCCTAGGTAGGTGAACTCTTGAACCACTTCCAGAGCGTGGTCACCGATATTGATGGATGGAGCATTTCTGACGTCCTGTCCCATGATGTTCGTTTTCTTGAGGCTGATGGTGAGGCCAAATTCGTTGCAGGCAGCCGCAAACCTGTCGATGAGACTCTGCAGACACTCTTCAGTGTGAGATGTTAGAGCAGCATCGTCAGCAAAGTGGAGTTCCCTGATGAAGAATTTCCGTACTTTGGTCTTCGCTCTTAGACGGGCAAGGTTGAACAACCTGCCACCTGATCTTGTGTTTAGGAAAATTCCTTCTTCTGAAGGCTTGAACGCATGTGAGAGCAGCAGGGAGAAGAAAATCCCAAACAGTGTGGGTGCGAGAACACAGCCCTGTTTTACGCCACTCAGGATAGGAAAGGGGTCAGATGAGGTGTCGCTATGCTGAATTGTGCCTTTCATATTGTCATGGAATGAAGTGATGATACTTAGTAGCTTTGGTGGGCATCCAATCTTTTCCAGTAGTCTGAAGAGACCACGTCTGCTGACGAGGTCAAAGGCTTTGTGAGATCAATGAAAGCAACGTAGAGGGGCATCTGTTGTTCGCAGCATTTCACCTGTATCTGACGAAGGGAGAACAGCATGTCAATGGTCGATCTCTCTGCACGAAAGCCACACTGTGCCTCAGGGTAGACGCGCTTGGCCAGCTTCTGGAGCCTGTTTAAAGCGACTCGAGCAAAGACTTTCCCCACTATGTGGAGCAGGGAGATTCCACGGTAGTTGTTGCAGTCACCGCGGTCACCTTTGTTTTTCTGGAGGGTGATGATATTGGCATCGCGCATGTCCTGAGGTACTGCTCCCTCGTCCCAGCACAGGCAATGCAGTTCATGTAGTGCTGAGAATATAGCAGGCTTGGCACTCTTGATTATTTCAGGGGTAATGCCGTCCTTCCCAGGGGTTTTTCCGCTGGCTAGAGAATCAATGGCATCACTGAGTTCCGATTGTTGGCTGTACGTCCAGCTCATCCATGACTGGTAGAGGCCAGGCTGCATTGAGGGCAGTCTCAGTGACAACATTCTTCCTGGAGTACAGTTCTAGGTAGTGCTCAACTGAGCGGTCCATTTGCTTGCGTTGGTCAGTGATTGTGTCCCCTGATTTAGATTTGAGGGGGGCGATCTTCTTGATGGTTGGCCCAAAAGCTCTCTTAATGCCATCATACATTCCTCTGATGTTTCCGGTGTCTGAGGCCAGCTGAATATGACTGCATAGGTGTTGCCAGTAGTCATTTGCGCAGCGCCTGGCTGTTCTTTGTGCAGTGTTTCTGGCTGCTTTAAGTGCTACGGATGTTAACTTGCTGGGGGCTTTCTTGTAGTTCAACAGTGCAATGTGCTTAGCGGCTATGACAGGTTCCAGCTCTTCAAAATGAGATTGAAACCAGTCTGCATTCCTCTTCGCACGTTTGCCATAGGTGGTCAAAGCTGACTCATAGATGGCGTCTCTGATGTGGGCCCACTTGGTCTCAGCATCCCCTGTAGGAGTGTTTTGGAGGACTTTGACAAGTGAATTTAGAAATTTTTGTAACAGTTATGGATGGGAAATGCTGCTCGTGTTGATGCGCAGGTGGCCCTTCTGCTTGGAATGATGCAACTTCTTTGGTCTGAGTCTAACCTTGCTGCACACCAGGGAGTGGTCGGTGTCACAGTCCGCACTGTGGAAGCTGCGTGTGATTTGAACACTGTTTCAGGAGGCTCGCCTTGTGACGATGAGGTCCAGCTGGTGCCAATGACGTGATCTTGGGTGCCTCCATGAAAACTGGTGACAGGGTTTAGTGTGAAAGAACGAGTTGGTGATGCAAAGGTTGTGATAGGTACACAACTCAAGCAGTCTCTGTCCATTCTCATTCATCCTTCCAACGCCATAGCGCCCAAGGCAGGAGGGCCATGAGTCCTGGTCGGCCCCAACCCTGGCATTAAAGTCCCCCAGCAGGAACAGGTGTTCGGTGTTGGGGATGTTACTAATGATATTATGGAGTTCCTCGTAGAACTGGGCTTTAGCTTCAGGTGGGGAGCAGAGTGTTGGAGCATAGATGCTGAGTAGGTGTACTGGACCAGAGGCGGTGAGCAGTCGGTTGGACAGTATGCGTTCCGAGCCATTTGAGGGTGGCTCTATCATGCTGAGCAAGGAGTTTCTGATGGCGAAGCCCACTCCATGCTGTCTTGGTTCTTCAGGATCCCTGCCCTGCCAGAAGAAGGTGTAGTCTTGCTCTCTTAGAGATCCACTCGTGGATAAGCGAGTCTCCTGAAGTGCTGCAATGTCTACGTTGAGTCTACTGAGCTCGTTGTTAATGATGGCGGTCTTCCGAGAATCGTTGATTTGTGTAAGGTCTTCCGACAGGCCAGGACACATAGTTCTGATGTTCCAGCTTGCAAAACGAAGGGCTGGTACCTTCTTTCCTTTTTTCGTGCTGTTTGGTGCGGTGTTGCAGTTCACTTTTCGGGCAATGACCCTGAGCTCCAAGCACCCATTAAAGCAGGTGGACTGTGGCGGGACAGAACCTTATTGACCGGGGGTTGCCCGGTTTGAGGCGGGCGGTAGCTGTCCAATGAGGTGCGATGACCTCTCCCACCGACAAAGGCAACCCGTGATGCCCAATCTCTACGCCAATTTAGCTGGACTTATAACCCGTAACTGCTGCCTTCCGTGTTGTTTCGGTCGCTGTGAGGCGACTGTGGAGTGACCTCTCCATGGCGCATGCCTGGGCGAATGTATGGAGGTTGAGAGTTGCCCAAGCATCAAAACCCCCCTCTCGGCCTTTCTGTTGGGGTCCAAAGCAGTGCAGAGCACGACGTTTGGCACCGGTATGGCTGCAGGAACTGCCAGAAACATGCCAAAGGTGAGACATGACCGCCTACGGGGTTCCACTCCGGATTTTCTGTTAGGGTTTACTCCCTTAGCCTTGGTCTCTCCCGAGATGCCCACAAGGCAGTGGGGTTGTTAGGGCCCCTGCACAGGGGTAGGAGGATGCCGGTGGGAGGAGGGGCTGTAAGAGGGTAGGGGGGGTGCAGGGGAAGGGGGTGCAGGGGGAAGATGGTGCAAGGGGGGAGCTGGGAAGGGGTTGGGAGGGGGTGGGGGAGGGGTTGTGGGGGGGGCGTGAGCTGGGAGAGTGGAGCTGGGAAGGGGAAGTGGGGGAAGGGGGTGACAGGGGGTGCAGGTAGTAAGGGGGTGCATCAGTTCCCACTATCGACGCCGGGAAAGCTCATCTGCATCCTCCGGGAGGTGAGAGACAGCCTCGGCTGCCGGTACCAGCAGGAATTTGCTGACATTGCGCTGCAGATGCTCTCCGAGCAATCTCCCGCGGGCGCCTACTATTACAACCCTATAATTCCTACACTTATCTGTGATTTCCCTACATATATGCTCCTCCAATTCCCTCTGACTATTGGGGGGCTTATAGTATAATCCCATCAAAGTGATCACCCCTTTCTTATTTCTAAGTTCTACCCATATGGCCTCGCTGGACATTCCCCCCGGGATATCCTCTCTAAGTACTGCCGTGATGTCCTCCCTAATCAATAGTGCAACTCCCCATCCTCTCTTACCTCCACCTCTGTCACGCCGGAAGGATCGGTACCCCGGAACATTGAGCTGCCAGTCCTGCCCATCCCTCAACCACGTTTCCGTAATAGCTATAATATCACAATCCCATGTACCGATCCATGCTCTGAGTTCATCTGCCTTACCTGTAAGGCTTCTTGCATTAAAGTAAATGCAGTTTAGCCTATCAGAACTTCCACGCTCCCTGTCCTGCCCCTGCCCGGCCTGCCTACTGGACTTGCTTGCTTTAACCTGTACATTTGCCTCAACTATCTCATCGGAGAGACTACTACTTTGGGTCCCACCCCCCTGCACGGCTAGTTTAAACCCTCCCAAGTAGTATGAGCAAACCTCCCCGCAAGAATATTGGTCCTCCTCCAGTTTATTTGCAACGCGTCCTTCTTGTACAGGCCACCTCTGCACCAGAAGAGATCCCAGTGATCCAAGTAGCTGAAGCCCTCCCGCCTGCACCAGCTCTTCAGCCATGCATTCATTTGCCTAATCCTCCTATTCCTACCCTCACTAGCACGTGGCACAGGGAGTAATCCTGAGATTACAACCCTGAAGGTCCTGCTTTTTAACCTTCTGCCTAACTCCCTATATTCACTTTGCAGGACCTCATCTCTCTTCCTGCCTATGTCGTTAGTACCAACATGGACCACGACCTCTGGCTGCTCACCCTCCCCTTTCAGAATGTCCTGCAGCCGCTCCGAGACATCCTTGACCCTAGCACCAGGGAGGCAACATACCATCCTGGAGTCTCGTTTGTGGCCACAGAAACGCCTATCTGCACCCCTTATGATAGAATCCCCTATCACTATGGTTCTTCCACCCTTTTTCCTCCCCTGCTGTGCAGCAGAGCCCACCGTGGTGCCACAAACTTGACTGTTGCTGCTTTCCCCTGGGAGGTCATCCCCCCCCCCCCTCCAACAGTATCCAAAGTAATGTGATAGAATTTTGCATAATTTTGAAAGTGAGGTAGTTCAATCTGAAGCCAGGGTGTTAAATTCGAACAAAGGAAATTATAAAAGTATGAGGAGCAAATTGGCTGAGGTGGATTGGGAAAATACATTAAAAGGTATGACAGTACATAGGCAATGGATAGTTTTTAAATAATTATTACATAGTTTACAGCAACTATACATTCCTTCAAGGCTCAAAAACTCCAAAAGAAAACGCAGTCAACTGTGGCTAACAAAGGAAGTTAAGCATTGTATAAGATTAAAAGAAAAGGCCTATAAAGTTGCCAGAAATAGTAGTAAACCTGAGGATTGGGAGGATTTTAGAATACAGCAAAGGAGGACCAAGAAACTGATGAAGAAAGGGAGAATAGAATATGGATGTAAACTAACAAAAAAATTAAAAAACGGACTGTAAAAGCTTCTACAGGTATGTAACAAGGAAGAGTTTGGCGAAGACAAATGTGGGTCCATTACAGGCAGAGTCCGGAGAATTTATAATGGGGAATAGAGAAATGGTAGAGAAGCTAAATAATTACTTTGTGTCTGTCTTCACTGAGGAAGATTCAAGAAATCTCCCAGAATTAGAGATCCAAGGGATTAGGGGGAATGAGGAATTGAAGGAAATTAGTATTAGCAAGAAGGTTGTATTAGAGAAATTAATGGGGCTGAAGGTTGATAAGTCCCCAGATCTTAATATTCTACATCCCAGAGTGTTGAAAGAGGTAGCTATGGAGATAAAGAACAAAGAACAGTACAGCACAGGAACAGGCCATCCGGCCCTCCAAGCCTGCGCCGATCTTGATGCCTGCCTAAACTAAAACCTTCTGCACTTCTGGGGACCGTATCCCTCTATTCCCATCCTATTCATGTATTTGTCGAGATGCCTCTTAAACATTGCTATCGTACCTGCTTCCACCACCTCCTCCGGCAGCAGGTTCCAGGCACTCACCACCCTAGTGGAGATAGTGGATGCATTGGTGATCATCTTCCAAAATTCTATAGATTCTGGAGCGGTTCCTGTAGTTTGGAGGTAACAAATGTCACCCCACTATTTAAGAAGGGAGGGAGAGAGAAAACAAGGAACTACTGACCTGTTAGCCTTATATCAGTAGTAGGGAAAATGCTGGAATCTATTCTAAAGGATGTGATAAATGGACACTTGGATAATAATGATCTGATTGGGCATAGTCAACATGGATTTATGAATGGGAAATCATGTTTGACGAACCTGTTGGAGTTTTTTGATGATGTTACTAAAAGAATTGATAAAGGGGAGTGGGTGGATGTGGTATACTTGGATTTTCAGAAGGCTTTTGATAAAGTCCCCACAGGAGGTTGTTTAGCAAAATTAAAGCACATGAGATAGGAGGTAATATACAGGCATGGATTAAGGATTGGTTAACAGGCAGAAACCAGAGAGCAGAAATAAACGGGTCATTCTCACATTGGCAGGCTGTGACTAGTGGGGTACTACAAGGATCAGAACTTGGGCTGCAGCTATTCAAAATATATATCAATGATTTGGATGTGGGAATGAAATGTAATATTTCCAAGTTTGCGATGACACAAAACTAGGTGAGAATGTGTGTTGTGAGGAAGATGCAAAGCAGCTTCAAGGGGATTTGGACAGACTTAGTGAGTGGGCAAGAACATGGCAGATGGAATATAATGTGAGGTTATCCACTTTGGAAGGAGGAACAGATGTGCAGAGCATTTCTTAAATGGTACCTGATTAGAAAGTCTCTTACCTTCCGGAAGCGGAGCGGAGCGGGCCTGAGGGGAGAACACCGAGAGCAGAGCCTATAAATTCAGCCCAAGGATTGAGGTCCAGTCTCTTACCTTCCGGGAGCGGAGCGGAGAGGAGCGGAGCGAACCTGTGGGGAGACCGCCGAGAGCGGAGCCTATAAATCGAGCCCAAGGATTGCGGCCCAGTCTCTTACCTTCCGGGAGCGGAGCAGACCTGTGGGGAGACCGCCGAGAGCGGAGCCTATAAATTGAGCCAAGGATCGAGGCCCAGTCTCTTACCTTCCGGGAGCAGAGCGGAGCGGAATTGTAGGGAGAACGCCGAGCGCACTGGAGTTTTGAAGAAAAAGAAAAAAAAGCCAACAGTGACATCACAGGAGAGTTGCAAGCTGATTGGTTGGTGAGTCACTGCTGTTAGGGAATAGCTCAAAATAGCTGGGTAAGTATCTCAGGTAAGAAAAGTTTAAAAGTTTAAAGTTTCTTTCAAATAAAGTAAGTAGTGTTTTTTTTTTAGGGTGTTCTGTAGTAACAAGGACCAGGGAAGAAGGGCCCTAGAGTAACTGATATTATTGGACATTAAGATCTTCCAGAAGGTTTAATTTAATTTAAAGGGTTAAGTCATGGCAGGAGAGCTCAAAGCTGTGGTGTGCTCCTTGTGCTCCATGTCGGAAGCCGGGAACAATTCCAGTGCCCGGGACCAGCACGAGTGCAGGAAGTGTGTCCGGCT
The DNA here is from genome assembly GCF_036365525.1 of Heterodontus francisci. Lineage (NCBI taxonomy): Eukaryota > Metazoa > Chordata > Chondrichthyes > Heterodontiformes > Heterodontidae > Heterodontus > Heterodontus francisci. Next base: position 405,783 of record NC_090378.1, on the reverse strand, counting down.
GCAGCTCCTGGAAGCCTGGGTTTCAGAGCTGGAGCAGCAGCTGAGGACACTGTGGAGCATCCACAAGGTGGAGAGTATCGTGGATAGCACGTATAGAGAGGTGGTCACACCCCAGGCTCAGAGCCCACAGGCAGGAGGGGAATGGGTGACCACCAGGCAGAGCAAGAGGACGTGGCAGGCAGTACAGGAATCTCCTGTGGCTATTCCCCTGCAAAACAGATATACTGCTTTGGATACTGTTGGGGGGAATGGCCTCTCAGGGGAAAGCAGCAACAGCCCAATTCGTTGCACCACAGTTGGCTCTGCTGCACAGGGGAGGAGTAAAAAGTGTGGGAATGCAATAGTTATAGAGGATTCAATTGTAAGGGGAATAGATAGGCGTTTCTGTGGCCGCAAACGAGACTCCAGGATGGTATGTTGCCTCCCTGGTGCTAGGGTCAAGGATGTCTCAGAGCAGTTACAGGACATTCTGAAGGGGGAGGGTGAACAGCCAGTGGTCGTGGTATACGTTGGTACAAACAACATAGGTAAAAAAAAAAAAGGCTGAGGTCCAAAAAGCAGAATATACGGAGCTCGGAAGTAAGTTGAAAAGTAGGACCTCAAAAGGTAGTGATCTCAGGATTACTACCAGTGCCACGTGCTAGTCAGAGTAGAAATAGCAGGATATATCGGATGAATACGTGGCTGAAGAGATGGTGTGAGGGGGAGGGTTTTAGATTCCTGGGGCATTGGGACCGGTTCTGGGGAAAGTGGGACCAGTACAAACTGGATGGGTTACACCTGGGCAGGACCAGGACTGATGTCCTGGGGGGACTATTTGCAAGAGTGGTTGGGGAGGGTTTAAATTAAAATGGCAGGGGGATGGGAACCTTTGCAAGGAGTCAGAGGAGGGGGGATCTAAGACAAGAACAAAAGACAGTAAGGGGAATAAGAAAAGTGATAGGCAGAGAAATCAAGGACCAGAATCAAACAGGGCCACAGTGAAAAATATTGGGAAGAGGACAAGTAATGTTAAAAAGACAAGCCTTACGGCTTTGTGCCTTAACGCGCGGAGCATTCGCAATAAAGTGGATGAATTTATCGCGTAAATAGATGTAAATGGGTATGATATAGTCGGGATTACGGAGACATGGCTGCAGGGTGACCAGGGATGGGAAATGAACATCCAGGGATATTCAGTATTTAGGAAGGACAGACAAAAAGCAAAAGGCAGTGAAGTTGCATTGCTGGTTAAAGAGGAAATTAACGCAAAAGTGAGGAAGGATATTAGCTCTGACGATGTGGAATCTGTATGGGTCGAGCTGAGAAACACTAAGGGGCAAAAAACGTTAGTCGGGGTTGTATATAGACCCCCAAACTGTAGTGGTGATGTTGGGAATGGTATTAAACAGGAAATTAGAGATGCATGCGATAAAGGAAGATCTATAATTATGGGTGACGTTAATCTGCATATAGATTGGGCAAATCAAATTAGTCACAATACCGTAGAGGAGGAATTCTTGGAGTGTATATAAGATGGTTTCCTGGACCAATACGTTGAGGAACGAATGAGAGAACAGGCCATCCTAGACTGGGTATAGTGTAATGAGAGAGGAATAATTGACAATCTAGTGGTGCGAGACCCCTTGGGGACGAGCGTCCATAATATGACAGAATTCTTCATCAAGATGGAGAGTGACGCAGTTGAAAACTGATGGGATTGAAGGCCGATAAATCCCCAGGGCCTGATAGTATACATCCCAGAGTACTTAAGGAAGTGGCCCGAGAAATAGTGGATGCATTGGTGGTCATCTTCCAAGATTCTATAGACTCTGGAACAGTTCTTACAGATTGGAGGGTAGCTAATGTAACACCACTATTTAAAAAGGGAGGTAGCGAGAAAGCAGGGAATTATAGACCAGTCAGCCTGACAAAGAACAAAGAACAGCACAGGAACAGGCCATTCGGCCCTCCAAGCCTGCGCCAATCTTGATGCCTGCCTAAACTAAAACCTTCTGCACTTCCGGGGCCCATATCCGGTAGTGGGGAAAATTCTAGAATCAAATATCAAAGATTTTATAGCAGAGCACTTAGAGAACAGTGGGAGAATCAGACAGAGTCAGCATGGATTTACGAAAGGGGAATCATGCTTGACAAATCTACCAGAATTCTTCAAGGATATAACCAGTAGAGTTGATGAGGGGGAGACGGTGGATGTGGTTTATTTGGACTTTCAGAAGGCTTTTGACAAAGTCCCACATAAGAGATTAGCATGTAAAATTAAAGTGAATGGGATTGGGGGTAGTGTATTGCGATGGATAGAAAATTGGTTGGCAGACAGGAAACAAAGAGTAGGGATAAACGGGTCTTTTTCCGAATGGCAGGCAGTGACTAGTGGGGTACCGCAGGGATCGATGCTAGGACCCCAGCTATACACAATATATATTAATGATTTAGATGAGGGAACTAAATGTAATATCTCCAAATTTGCAGATGACACAAAACTGGGAGGGAGGATGAGTTGTGAGGAGGATGCAGAGAGGCTTCAGGGTGATTTGGACAAGTTGAGTGAGTGGGCAAATGCATGGCAGATGCAGTATAATGTGGATAAATGTGAGGTTATCCACTTTTGTGGCAAAAACAGGAAGGCAGATTATTATCTGAATGGCTATGAACTGAGAGAGGGGAATATGCAGCGAAACCTGGGTGTTCTCGTACACCAGTCGCTGAAAATAAGCATGCAGGTCCAACAGGCAGTAAAAAAGGCAAATGGTATGTTGGCCTTCATAGCAAGAGGATTCGAGTACAGGAGCAGGGATGTCTTGCTGCAATTATACAGGGCCTTGGTGAGGCAACACCTGGAATTTGTGTGCAGTTTTGGTCTCCTTATCTGAGGAAGGATGTTCTTGCTATACAGGGAGTACAGTGAAGGTTTACCAGACTGATTCCTGGGATGACGGGACTGACATATGAGGAGAGATTGAGTCAGTTAGGATTATATTTGCTGGAGTTCAGAAGAGTTAGGGGGAATCTCATAGAAACCTATAAAATTCTAACAGGACCCAACAGCCAGCGGGAGGAAGAGGAGCAGATATGTAGACAGATTTTGGAAAGATGTAAAGGTAACAGGATTGTAGTGGTGGGTGATTTTAACTTCCCCTATATTGACTGGGACTCACTTAGTGCTAGGGGCTTGGATGGGGCAGAATTTGTGAGGAGCATCCAGGAGAGCTTCTTGAAACAATATGTAGATAGTCCAACTAGGGAAGGGGCCGTACTGGACCTGGTATTGGGGAATGAGCCCGGCCAGGTGGTCGAAGTTTCAGTAGGGGCGCATTTCGGGAACAGTGACCATAATTCCATAAGTTTTAAGGTACTTGTGGATAAGGATAAGAGTAGTCCTCAGGTGAAGGTGCTAAATTGGGGGAAGGCTAATTATAACAATATTAGGCAGGAACTGAAGAATTTAGATTGGGGGAGGCTGTTTGAGGGTAAATCAACATCTGACATGTGGGAGTCTTTCAAACGTCAGTTGATTAAAATCCAGGACCAGCATGTTCCTGTGAGGAAGAAGGATAAGTTTGGCAGGTTTCGGGAACCTTGGATAACACGGGATATTGTGAGCCTAGTCAAAAAGAAAAAGGAAGCATTCGTAAGGGCTGGAAGGCTAGGAACAGACGAATCCTTTGAGGAATATAAAGAGAGTAGGAAGGAACTTAAGCAAGGAGTCAGGAGGGCGAAAAGGGGTCATAAAAAGTCATTGGCAAACAGGATTAAGGATAATCCCAAGGCTTTTTATACATATATAAAGAGCAAGAGGGTAACTAGTGAAAGGGTTGGCCCACTCAAGGACAGAGAAGGGAATCTCTGTGTGGAGCCAGAGGAAATGGGCGAGGTACTAAATGAGGTACTCCAGGCGCTGCTTCACAAACCACTGACCACCTCCAGGCGCGTATCCATTGTCTCTCGAGATAAGGAGGCCCAAAAGAAAGAAAGACTAAATGAGTACCTGTATTTGCATCTGTATTCACCAAAGAGAAGGACTTGGTGGATGATGAGCCTAGGGAAGGGAGTGTAGATAGTCTCAGTCATCTCATTATCAAAAAGGAGGAGGTGTTGGGTGTCTTGCGAAGCATTAAGGTAGATAAGTCCCCAGGGCCTGATGGGATCTACCCCAGAATACTGAGGGAGGCAAGGGAAGAAATTGCTGGGGCCTTGACAGAAATCTTTGCATCCTCATTGTCTACAGGTGAGGTCCCAGAGGACTGGAGAATAGCCAATGTTGTTCCTTTGTTTAAGAAGGGTAGCAAGGATAATCCAGGAAATTATAGGCCGGTGAGCCTTACGTCAGTGGTAGGGAAATTATTAGAGAGGATTCCTCGGGACAGGATTTACTCCCATTTGGAAACAGATGAACTTATTAGCGAGAGGCAGCATGGTTTTGTGAAGGGGAGGTCGTGTCTCACTAATTTGATTGAGTCTTTTGAGGAAGTGACAAAGATGATTGATGAAGGAAGGGCAGTGGATGTTATCTATATGGACTTCAGCAAAGCCTTTGACAAGGTCCCTCTGGTACAAAAGGTGAAGTCACACGGGATCAGAGGTGAGCTGGCAAGATGGATACAGAACTGGCTCGGTCACAGAAGCGAGAGTGTAGCAGTGGAAGGGTGCTTTTCTGAATGGAGGGCTGTGACTAGTGGTGTTCCGCAGGGATCAGTGCTGGGACCTTTGCTTTTTGTAGTATATATAAATGATTTGGAGGAAAATGTAGCTGGTCTGATTAGTAAGTTTGCGGACGACGCAAAGGTTGGTGGAGTTGCGGATAATGATGAGGATTGTCAGAGGATACACCAGGATATAGATCGGTTGGAGACTTGGGCGGAGAAATGGCAGATGGAGTTTAATCCGGACAAATGTGAGATAATGCATTTTGAAAGGTCTAATGCAGGTGGGAAGTATACAATAAATGGCAGAACCCTTAGGAGTATTGACAGACAGAGAGATCTGGGCGTACAGGTCCACAGGTCACTGAAATGGCAACAGAGGTGGATAAGGTCGTCAGGAAGGCACACGGCATGCTTGCCTTCATCGGTCGGGGCATAGAGTATAAAAATTGGCAAGTCATGCTGCAGCTGTACAGAACTTTAGTTAGGCCACACTTAGAATATTGCGTGCAATTCTGGTCGCCACACTACCAGAAGGACGTGGAGGCTTTGGAGAGGGTACAGAAGAGGTTTACCAGGATGTTGCCTGGTCTGGAGGGCATTAGCTATGAGGAGAGGTTGGATAAATTCGGATTGTTTTCACTGGAACGACGGAGGTGGAGGGGTGACATGATAGAGGTTTATAAAGATATGAGCGGCATGGACAGAGTGGATAGTCAGAAGCTTTTTCCCAGGGTGGAAGAGTCAGTTACTAGGGGACATAGGTTTAAGGTGAGAGGGGCAAAGTTTAGAGGGGATGTGCGAGGCAAGTTCCTTACACAGAGGGTGGTGAGTGCCTGGAACTTGCTGCCGGGGGAGGTGGTGGAAGCAGGTACGATAGCGACATTTAAGAGGCATCTTGACAAATACATGAATAGGATGGGAATAGAGGGATACGGTCCCCGGAAGTGCAGAAGGTTTTAGTTTAGGCAGGCATCAAGATCGGCGCAGGCTTGGAGGGCCGAATGGCCTGTTCCTGTGCTGTACTGTTCTTTGACTTGACAGGGTAGATGCAGGAAGGATGTTCCCAATGGTGGGCGAGTCCAGAACCTGATTCATATTCTAAGGATACGGGGTAAACCTTTCAGGAATGAGATGAGGAGAAATTTCTTCATCCAGAGAGTGCTGAGCCTGTGGAATTCACTACCACAGAAAGCAGTCGAGGCCAAAACATTAAATGTTTTCAAAAAAAGAGTTAAATATAGCTCTTGGGTCTAAAGGGATCAAAGGGTATGGGGCGAAAGCGGGAACAGGTTACTGAGTTGGATGATCAGCCATGATCGTAATGAATGGCGGAGCAGGCTCGAAGGGCCGAATGGGCTACTTCTGCTCCTATTTTCTATGTTTCTATGTTAAAGTGTAGATGTACAAAGGGACCTGGGTGTCCACATCAATAAGTCACTGAAAGCTAACATGCAAGTGCAGCAAGCAATTAAAAGGCTCATGGTATGTTAGCCTTTATCACAAGACAATTTGAGTACAGGAGTAGAGAAGTCTTGGTCTAATTGTATAGAACCTTGGTTTGACCGCACTTGGAGTACTTTGTGCAGTTGTGGTCCGCTTACCTTAGGAAGGATATTATTGTGATAGAGGGAGTGCAACGAAGGCTCACCAGACTTGTTCCTGTGATGGCGGGACTGTCCTATGAAAAGAGATTGGGGAAACTGAGCCTGTATTCTCCAGAGTTTCGAAGAATGAGGGGTGATCTCGTTGAAACCTACAAAATACTTACAGCAATAAAAACAAAATACTGCAGATGGTGGTAATCTGAAATAAAAACAAAAGTGCTGGAAATACTCAGCAAGTCTGGGAGCATCTGTGGACAGAGAAACAGAGTTGATGTTTCAGGGCAGTGACCTTTCCTCAGAACAAATACTTATAGGGATAGACAGGGTAGATGCAGCTAAGATGTTTCCCCTGGTTGGGAAGTCTAGAATCAGGGGACACAATTTCAAAATAAGTGGGAAGCCACTCAGAACCAAAATCAGGAGAAATTTATTTACTCAGAGGGTTGTAAATCTTTGGAATTTTCCACCCCAGAGGGCTGTGGAAGCTCAGTCATTGAGTTTTAAAGATCAACAAAGGGTTACTAAAAAGTAATAAAAAGAGCAAAGGTAAATTATGAAAGAAAACTAGCGCAAAATATAAAAAAGGATAGCAAAAGCTTCGATAAGTATATAAGAGGGAAGAGAATAGCCGAAGTGAATGTTGGTCCCTTGGAAGATGTGACTGGGGAGTTAATAGTGAGGAACACAGAAATGGCGGAGTCATTAAATCAGTATTTTGCCTCAGTTTTCACGGTGGAGGACACTAGTACCATCCCAATAGTAACAGGTAATGCAGAGGCTATAGAAAGGGAGGAACTTAGAAAAATCATCAGCACTAGGGAAAGAGTACTGAGAAAACTATTGGGATTGAAGGCAGACAAGTCCCCAGGGCCTGATAGCCTACATCCCAGGGTCTTAAAGGATGTGGCAATGGAGAGATCGTGGATCCATTGGTTATAATATTCCAAAATTGCCTGGATGCAGGAAAGGTTCCAGTGGATTGGAAAAATGCTAATAGAGCACCCTTATTCAAAAAGGAAGGGAGGCAGAAAGTAGGAAACTATAGACCAGTTAGTTTAACATCTGTCGTTGGGAAATTGTTAGAATCCATTATTAAGGAAGTCATAACAGGACATTTAGAAAGTCAAAACACAATCCACCAGAGTCAGCATGGTTTTATGAAGGGTAAATTGTGAATGACTAATTTGCTAGAGTTCTTCAAAGATGTAACAAGTAAAGTGGATAATGGGGATCCTGTAGATGTAGTATATCTGGACTTCCAGAAGGCATTTGATAAGGTGCCGCACAAAAGGTTAATACACAAGGTAAGATCACATGGGGTTAGGGGCAATTTATTAGCTTGGATTGAGGATTGGCTAACCAACAGAAAACAGAGAGTCGGGATAAATGGGTCCTTTTCTGGTTGGCACGATGTAATTAGTGGGGTGCCACAGGGTTCGGTCCTCGGGCCCCAACTATTCACAATCTATATTAATGAGTTGGATGCAGGGATAGAAGGTACTAAAGCCAGATTTGCAGATGACACTAAAATAGGTGGGATAGTAAGTTGCAATAAAGAAATAAGAAATTTACAAATAGATATGGTTAGGTTAGGTGAATGGGCCAAAATTTGGCAGATGGAGTTTAACGTGGATAAGAGTGAGGTTATCCATTTTGGTTGGAAGAATAGAAAAGCAAATTATTATCTAAATGAAGAGAAAAATTAGAGTGCTTCGGTGCAGAGCGATCTGGGTGTCCTTGTGTATGAATCGCAGAAAACTAATATGCAGATACAGCAGGTAATAAGGAAGGCAATTGGAATTTTGGCATTGCGGATGCATCTGTCCATGACAGTATTGGTAGGAGTGACCACCGCACAGTCCTTGAGGAGACGAAGTCCCGCCTTCACATTGAGGACTCCGTCCATCGTGTTGTGTGGCACTATCACCGTGCTGAATGGGATAGATTTCGAACGGATCCAGCAATGCAAAACTGGGCATCCATGAGGCGTTGTGGGCCATCAGCAGCAGCAGAATTGTACTCAACCACAATCTGTAACCTCATGGCCCAGCATATCCCCCATTCTACCATTACCATCAAGCCAGGAGACCAACCCTGGTTCAATGAAGAGTGCAGGAGGGCATGCCAGGAGCAGCACCAGGCATTCCTCAAAATGAGGTGTCAACCTGGTGAAGCTACAACGCAGGACTACTTGCATGCCAAAGTGCGTAAGCAGCATGCGATAGACAGAGCTAAGCGATCCCATAGCCAACGGATCAGATCTAAGCTCTGCAGTCCTGCCACATCCAGCCATGAATGGTGGTGGACAATTAAACAACTAACTGGAGGAGGTGGCTCCACAAATATCCCCATCCTCAATGATGGGGGAGCCCAGTACATCAGTGCGAAAGATAAGGCTAAAGCATTTGCAACAATCTTCAGCCAGAAGTGCTGAGTTGATGATCCATCTCGGCCTCCTCCTGAAGTTCCCAGCATCACAGATGCCAAACTTCAGCCAATTCGATTCACTCCACGTGATATCAAGAAACGACTGAAGGCACTGGATACTGCAAAAGCCATGGGCCCTGACAATATTCCAGCAATAGTACTGAAGACCTGTGCTCCAGAACTTGCCGCGCCCCAAGCCAAGCTGTTCCAGTCCAGCTACAACACTGGCATCTACCCTGCAATGTGGAAAATTACCCAGGTATGTCCTGTACACAAAAAGCAGGACAAATCCAACCCGGCCAACTACCGCCCCATTAGTCTACTCTCAATCATCAGTAAAGTGATGGAAGGTGTCATCAACAGTGCCATCAAGTGGCAATTGCTTAGCAATAACCTGCTCAGTGACGCTCAGTTTGGGTTCCACCAGGGCCACTCAGCTCCTGACCTCATTACAGCCTTTGTTCAAACATGGACAAAAGAGCTGAACTCAAGAGGTGAGGTGAGAGTGACTGCCCTTGACATCAAGGCAGCATTTGACCGAGTATGGCATCAAGGAGCCCTAGCAAAACTGAGGTCAATGGGAATCGGGGAAAACCCTCCGCTGGCTGGAGTCATACCCAGCGCAAAGGAAGATGGTTGTGGTTGTTGGAGGTCAATCATCTGAGCTCCAGGGCATCACTGCAGGAGTACCTCAGGGTAGTGTCCTAGGCCCAACCATCTTCAGCTGCTTCATCAATGACCTTCCTTCAATCATAAGATCAGAAGTGGGGATGTTCGCTGATGATTGCACAATGTTCAGCACCATTCGCAACTCCTCAGATACTGAAGCAGTCCGTGTTGAAATGCAGCAAGACCTGGACAATATCCAGGCTTGGGCTGATGTGTGGCGCGAATGTTACTTGCCACTTAAGTGCCAGGCAATGACCATCTCCAACAAAAGAGAATCTAACCATCTCCCCTTGACATTCAACGGCATTACCATTGCTGAATCCCCCACTATCAACATCCTAGGGGCTACCATTGACCGAAAACTGAACTGGAGTAGCCATATAAATACCGTGGCTACAAGAGCAGGTCAGAGGCGAGGAATCCTGAGGCGAGTAACTCACCTCCTGACTCCCCAAAGCCTGTCCACAATCTACAAGGCACAAGTCAGGAGTGTGATGGAATACTCTCCACTTGCCTGGATGGGTGCAGCTCTAACAACACTCAAGAAGCTCGACACCATCCAGGACAAAGCAGCCCGCTTGATTGGCACCCCATCTACAAACATTCACTCCCTCCACCACCGATGCACAGTGGCAGCAGTGTGTACCATCTACAAAATGCACTGCAGCAACGCACCAAGGCTCCTTCGACAGCACCTTCCAAACCCACGACCTCTACCAACTAGAAGGACAAGGGCAGCCACTACATGGGAACACCATCACCTGCAAGTTCCCCTCCAAGTCACACACCATCCTGACTTGGAACTATATCGCCGTTCCTTCACTGTCGCTGGGTCAAAATCCTGGAACTCCCTTCCTAACAGCACTGTGGGTGCACCTACTCCACATGGACTGCAGTGGTTTAAGAAGGCAGCTCACCACCACCTTCTCAACAGCAATTAGGGATGGGAAATAAATGCTGGCCTGGCCAGCGACGCCCACATCCCGTGAATGAATAAAAAAAAAATTATTGCTGAAGGAATAGAGTATAAAAGTAGGGAAGTGTTGCTGCAACTGTATAGGGCATTAATGAGACCGCAACTGGAGTATTGTGTACAGTTTTGGTCCCCTTACTTGAGGACAGATGTAGTTGCATTGGAGGCAGTTCAGAGGAGGTTCACTAGATTGATTCCAGAGATGAGGAGTTTGTCTTATGAAGAGAGATTGAGCAGTTTAGGCCTTTACTCTCTACAGTTTAGAAGAATGAGAGGAGATCTAATTGAGGTATATAATATTAAGGGGATTGACAAAGTAGACTAAGAGGGGATGTTTCCTCTTGTGGAGCAATCTAGAATGAGAGGTCATAGTTTTAGGATAAGGGGTAGCAGATTTAAAACAGAGATGAGGAGAAATTACTTCTCTCAAAGGGTCGTGAGTCTGTGGAATTCATTACCCCAGAGTGCGGTGGATGCCGGGACATTGAGTAAATTTAAGGAGGAGATAGACAGATTTTTAATTAGTAATGGGTTGAAGGGTTATGGAGAACGGGCAGGAAACTGGAGTTGAGGCCGAGATGAGATCAGCCATGATCGTATTGAGTGGCAGAGCAGGCTCGAGGGGCTGAATTGCATACTCCTGCTCCGAGTTATTATGTTTAGAGCAGAGATTGACAGATTTCTAACTACCAATTATATAAAGGGATAGGAGGATAGTGTGGGAAAAAGGCATTGAAGTGGATGATCAGCCACAGTCATATTGAATGGCGGAGCAGGCTCGATGGGCTGAATGGCCTTCTCCTGCTCCTATGTTCCTTTCTTCCTATAACAGTGGGATCTGGGGGTGCATGTGCATCGATCTTTGACAATGGCAGGATATATTGAGAGAGTGGTAAGGAATGCATATGGGATCTTGGGATTCATAATTAGAAGCATTGAGTACAAAAGCAGGCAAGTTATGCTGAACCTTTATAAAGCTCTGGTTAGGCCCCAACTAAAGTATTGCATCCAGTTCTGGTCACCACACTTCTTCAGGAAGAATGTGAGGGTCATTGAGAGGGTGCAGTAGATTTACCAGAATGGTTCCAGGGATGGAGGATTTTAGTTGCAAGGTTAGGTTGGAAAAGTTGGGTTTGTTCTCCTTAGAGCAAAGCAGAATGAGGGGAGATTTAATAGTAGTGTACAAGAATATGACAGGCTTAGATAAGTTAGACAAGGAAAAGCTGTTTCCATTAACAAATGGTTCAAGGACTAGGGGACACAGATTGAAGTTTTGGGCAAAAGATGCAGGGAGAATATGAGGGAGCACTTTTAATGTAGTGTGTGGTAATGACCTGGAACTCACTGCCCACAATGATGGTCATAGCGTCATAGAGTTATACAGCAAAGAAACAGGCCCTTCTGCCCACCGTGTCTGTGCCGGCCATCAAGCACCTATCTATTCAAATCCCATTTTCCAGCACTTGGCCCGTAGCCTTGTATGCTATGGCGTTTCAAGTGCTCATCTAAATACATCTTAAATGTTGTGAGGGTTCCTGCCTCTACCACCCCTTCAGGTCGTGCGTTCCAGATTTCAACCACCCTCTGGTTGAAATTTTTTCCTCAAATCACCTCGAAACCTCCTGCCCCTTAACTTAAATCTCTGCCCCCTGGTTATTGACGCCTCCACTAAGGGAAAACGTTTCTTCCTACCTAACCGATCAATACCCCTCATAATTTTGTAGACCTCAATCATGTCCCCCCTCAGCCTTCTCTGCTCTAAGGAAAACGACCCTACCCTTTTCAGTCTCTCTTCATAGCTAGAATTCTCCAGCCCAGGCAACATCCTGGTGAATCTGCACCCTGTCCAGTGCAATCACATCCTTCCTATAATGTGGTGACCAGAACTGTACACAGTTCTCCAGCTGTGGCCTAACTAGCATTTTATACAGCTCCATCATAACCTCCCTGCTCTTATATTCTATGCCTCGGTTATTAAAGGCAAGTATCCCATATGCATTCCTAACCACCTTATCTACCTGTCCTACTGCCTTCAGTGATCTATGGACAAGTACACCAAGATCCCTCTGACCCTCTGTACTTCCTCGGGTCCAACCATCCACTGTATATTCCCTTGTCTTGTTAGTCCTCCCAAAATGCATCACCTCACACTTCTCAGGATTAAATTCCATTTGCCACTGCTCTGCCCATCTTACCAGCCCATCTATATTGTCCTGTAATCTAAGGCTTTCCTCCTCACTATTTATGACACCACCAATTTTCGTCTCATCTGCGAACTTCTGATTCATTATCATTAACGTACATTACAAACAGCAAGGGTCGCAGCACTGAGCCCTGTGGTACACCACTGGTCACAGGCTTCCACTCGCAGAAACAACCCTCGACCATCACCCTCTGCCTCCTGCCACTAAGCCAAATTTGGATCCACTTTGCCAAATTGCCTTGGATCCCATGGGCCCTTACCTTCTTAACCAACCTCCCATGCGAGACCTTAATAAAAGCCTTAATGAAGTCCATGTATACGACATCAATTGCTTTACCCTCATCTACACATCTAGTCACCGCCTCGAAAAATTCAAAGAACAAAGAACAGTACAGCACAGGAACAGGCCATTCGGCCCTCCAAGCCTGCGCCGATCTTGATGCCTGCCTAAACTAAAACCTTCTGCACTTCCGGGGACCGTATCCTTCTATTCCCATCCTATTAGAACATAGAACATAGAAAAATACAGCACAGAACAGGCCCTTCGGCCCACGATGTTGTGCCGATCCTTTGTCCTCTGTCAAGGACAATTTAATCTATACCCCATCATTCTCCTTTATCCATATACCTATCTAAAAGCCGTTTGAAAGTCCCTAAAGTTTCTGACTCAACAACTTCCCCAGGCAAGGCATTCCATGCCCCGACCACTCTCTGGGTAAAGAACCTTCCCCTGACATCCCCCTTATATCTCCCACCCTTCACCTTAAATTTATGACCCCTTGTAACGCTTTGCTCCACCCGGGGAAAAAGTTTCTGACTGTCTACCCTATCTATTCCCCTGATCATCTTATAAACCTCTATCATGTCACCCCTCATCCTTCTCCGTTCTAATGAGAAGAGGCCTAGAATGTTCAGCCTTTCCTCGTAAGACTTATTCTCCATTCCAGGCAACATCCTGGTAAATCTCCTCTGCACCCTCTCCAAGGCTTCCACATCCTTCCTAAAATGAGGCGACCAGAACTGCACACAGTACTCCAAATGAGGCCTTACCAAGGTCCTGTACAGCTGCATCATCACCTCACGGCTCTTAAATTCAATCCCTCTGCTAATGAACGCTAACACCCCATATGCCTTCTTCACAGCCCTATCCACTTGAGTTGCAACTTTCAACGATCTATGCACATAGACCCCAAGGTCTCTCTGCTCCTCCACATGCCCAAGAACCCTACCGTTAACCCAGTATTTTGCATTCGTGTTTGTCCTTCCAAAATGGACGACCTCACACTTTTCAGGGTTAAACTCCATCTGCCACTTTTCAGCCCAGCACTGCAACCTATCCAAGTCCCTTTGCAGACGACAATAGCCCTCCTCGGTATCCACAACTCCACCAACCTTTGTATCATCTGCAAATTTACTGACCCACCCTTCGACTTCCTCATCCAAGTCGTTAATAAAAATCACAAACAGGAGAGGACCCAGAACTGATCCCTGCGGCACGCCACTGGTAACTGGGCTCCAGGCTGAGTATTTACCATCTAAGACCACTCTCTGCCTTCTATCAGTTAGCCAATTCTTAATCCAACTGGCCACATTCCCCACTATCCCATGCCTCCTGACTTTCTCCATAAGTCTACCATGGGGGACCTTATCAAATGCCTTACTAAAATCCATGTACACCACATCCACTGGTTTACCCTCATCCACTTGCTTGGTCACCTGCTCAAAGAATTCAATCAGGCTTGTGAGGCAAGACCTACCCCTCACAAAACCGTGCTGACTGTCCCGAATCAAGCAGTGTCTTTCCAGATGCTCAGAAATCCTATCCCTCAGCACCTTTTCCATCAACTTGCCTACCACCGAAGTAAGACTAACTGGCCTGTAATTCCCAGGGTTGTTCCTATTCCCTTTCTTGAACAGGGGCACAACATTTGCCACCCTCCAATCACCTGGTACCACCCCCGTCAGCAGAGAAGATGAAAAGATCATTGCCAGCGGCTCTGCAATTTCATCCCTTGCTTTCCATAACATCCTTGGATATACCCCGTCAGGCCCGGGAGACTTGTCTATCTTCAAGTTATTCAAAAACCCCAACACATCTTCCCTCCTAACGAGCACTTCCTCGAGCTTACCAGTCTGTTTCACACCGTCCTCTTCAGTAATACACCCCTTCTCATTCGTAAATACCGAAGAGAAGTACTCATTCAAAACCTCACTTATCTCTTCCGGCTCAACACACAGTCTCCCGCTATTGTCCTTGACCGGACCTATGGTCCCCCTAGTCATCCTCATATTTCTGACATACGCGTAAAAGGCCTTGGGGTTTTCTTTTATCCTACCCGCCAAGCATTTTTCATGCCCTCTCTTAGCTCTCCTAATCCCTTTCTTCAGATCCTTCCTGGCCATCTTGTATCCCTCCAGAGCTATGCCTGTGCCCTTTTTCCTCAACTTTATATACGCATCCTTCTTCTTCCTAACAAGACTCTCAACCTCTCTTGTCAACCACGGTTCCCTCACATGACCATCCCTTCCCTGTCTGACAGGGACATGCTTATCAATGGCCCCTACTATCTGCTCCTTGAAAAAGTTCCACATTTCGACCGTGCCCTTCCCTGCCAGCATATGCTCCCAACTTATGCTCCTCAGTTCCTGCCTGACAGCATCATATCTACCCTTCCCCCAATTGTAAACCTTGCCCTGTTGCACATACCTATCCCTCTCCATTACCACAGTGAATGCTACAGAATTGTGATCACTATCTCCAAAATGCTCGCCCACCAACAGCTCTATCACTTGTATTTGTCAAGATGCCTCTTAAACGTCATTATCGTACCTGCTTCCACCAACTCCCCCGGCAGCAAGTTCCAGGCACTCACCACCCTCTGTGTAAAGAACTTGCCCCGCACATCCCCTCTAAACTTTGCCCCTCTCACCTTAAACCTATGTCCCCTAGTAACTGACTCTTCCACCCTGGGAAAAAGCTTCTGACTATCCACTCTGTCCATGCCTCTGATAACTTTGTAAACCTCTATCATGTCACCCCTCCACCTCCGTCGTTCCAGTGAAAACAATCCGAGTTTATCCAGCCTCTCCTCATAGCTAATGCCCTCCAGACCAGGCAACATCCTGGTAAACCTCTTCTGTACCCTCTCCAAAGCCTCCACGTCCTTCTGGTAGTGTGGCGATCAGAATTGCACGCAATATTCTCAGTGTGGCCTAACTAAGGTTCTGTACAGCTGCAGCATGACTTGCCAATTTTTATACTCTATGCCCCGACCGATGAAGGCAAGCATGCCGTGTGCCTTCTTGACTACCTTATCCACCTGCGTTGCCACTTTCAGTGACCTGTGGACCTGTACGCCCAGATCTCTCTGCCTGTCCATACTCCTAAGGGTTCTGCCATTTACTGTATACTTCCCACCTGCATTAGATCTTTCAAAATGCATTACCTCACATTTGTCCGGATTAAACTCCATCTGCCATTTCTCCGCCCAAGTCTCCAACCGACCTATATCCTGCTGTATCCTCTGACAATCCTCATCACTATCGCAACTCCACCAATCTTTGTGTCGTCCGCAAACTTACTAATCAGACCAGCTGCATTTTCCTCCAAATCATTTATATATAATACAAACAGCAAAGGTCCCAGCACTGATCCCTACGGAACACCACTAGTCACATCCCTCCATTTAGAAAAGCACCCTTCCACTGCCACCCTCTGTCTTCTATGACAGAGCCAGTTCTGTATCCATCTTGCCAGCTCACCTCTGATCCCGTGTGACTTCACCTTTTGTACCAGTCTGCCATGAGGGACCTTGTCAAAGGCTTTACTGAAGTCCATATAGATAACATCCTTCCTTCATCAATCATCTTTGTCACTTCCTCAAAAGACTCAATCAAATTAGTGAGACACGACCTCCCCTTCACAAAACAATGCTGCCTCTCGCTAATAAGTTTGTTTGTTTCCAAATGGGAGTAAATCCTGTCCCGAAGAATCCTCTCTAATAATTTCCCTGCCACTGATGTAAGGCTCACCGGCCTATAATTTCCTGGATTATCCTTGCTACTCTTCTTAAACAAAGGAACAACATTGGCTATTCTCCAGTCCTCTGGGACCTCACCTGTAGCCAATGAGGCTGTAAAGACTTGTGTCAAGGCCCCTTGCCTCCCTCAGTATTCGAGGGTAGATCCCATCAGGCCCTGGGGACTTATCTACCTTAATGCTTTGCAAGACACCCAACACCACCTGCTTTTTGATAATGAGATGACTGAGACTATCTACACCTTCTTCCCTCGGCTCATCATCCACCAAGTCCTTCTCTTTGGTGAATACTGATGCAAAGTACTCATTTAGTACCTCGCCCATTTCCTCTGGCTCCACACATAGATTCCCTTCTCTGTCCTTGAGCAGGCTAACCCTTTCCCGAGTTACCCTCTTGTTCTTTATATATGTATAATTCAATCAAGTTAGTTAGACACGATCTACCCCTGACAAAGCCATGCTATCCCTGATTAATCCCTGCCTCTCCAAGTGCATATTAATCCTGTCCCTCAGAATTTTTTCCAATAGTTTCCCTACCACTGATGTTAGACTCACCGGCCTGTAATTACCTGGTTTATCCCTGCTACCCTTCTTGAATAATGGTACTGCATTCACTGTCCTCCAATCCTCTGTTACCTCTCCTGTGAACAGAGAGGATTTGAAAATTTGTGTCAGAGCCCCTGCTATCTCCTTCCTTGCCTCACAAAGCAGCCTTGGATACATCTCATCTGGACCTGGGGATTTATCCATTTTTAAGTCCACTAAAACAGCTAATACTTCCTCCCTTACAATGTTAATATGTTGAAGTATATCACAATCCCCCTCCCTGATCACGACACCTACATCGTCCTTCTCCTTAGTGAAAACAGATGAAAAGTATCATTTAAAACCTCACCAATGTCCTCCAGCTCCACACACAGACTGCCTCTTTGATCCCCAATGAATCCTACTGTTTCCTTGGTTATCCTCTTACCCTAATATACTTATAAAACGCCTTAGGAGTTTCCTTTATCTTGTCCGCCAATGTTTTCTCATGTCCCCTCTCCGCTCTCCTAATTACATTTTTAAGTACCCCCCTACACTGTCTATACTCCTCTAGTGTCTCCGCTGTTTTCAGTGCTCTGAATCTGCCATAAGCCTCCTTTTTTTTTCATTATCCAATCCTCTATATCACTTGACATTCAGGGTTCCCTGGACATGTTGGTCCTACCCTTCACCTTAACGGGAACATGTTGGCCCTGAACTCTCACTATTTCCTCTTTGAATGACTCCCACTGGTCTGGTGTAGACTTTCCTACAAGTCGCTGCTCCCAGTCTACTTTGGCCAGATCCTGTTTTATCATATTGAAATCGGCCTTCCCCCAATTCAGTACCTTTATTTCCGGTCCATCTTTGTCCTTTCCATAACTACCTTAAATCATACAATGTTATGGTCACTATCCCCGAAATGCTACCCCACTGACACTTCTACCACCTGTACGGCTTCATTCCCTAGGATTAGGTCCAGTACTGCCCCTTCTCTTGTAGGACTTTCTACATGCTGGCTCAAAAAGCTCTTCTGGATGCATTTTAAGAATTCCGGCCCCTTTAAGCCTTTCCCAGTTAATATTGGGGAAGTTGAAATCCCCTACTATTATTACCCTATTATTTTTACACCTCTCTGAGATTTGCCTACATATCTGCTCCTCTATCTCTCCCTGACTGTTTGGAGGCCTGTCGTACACTCCCAGCCAAGCGATTGCCTCCTTTTTGTATTCTTCCTTTTATGAGCTTCTAGCCCAATTTATTGGGATCCTATTAATATTCTCAGATAAGACTGTTGATTTAGGGTTACCCCCAACTTAGTCTGCCGAATATTCAACCCCATATATTTAAAAGCTCCCAAAGCTTGACTTCCAATTTTAAATTCCTGCAGAATTTTATATACCACAAATTTCTCAAACGCCTCAGATGCTCCCCACAGAAAACTGTCCACACGCATCAAGAAAATGCCTGCTAGTTTTTCTTCATGGTACCAATAAAACACTGCCAGATCCACCTTTAGTTGAATACAACCAGTTTTTAATAGGACGGACCTAACTAAAAATACCATACTCTGGATGCATTATTTAGCCTAGAAACACACTTGTTTAATTTCCATAGTTTCCCTTCTATATCTCCAGCTTCTTTTGTTGGCTTTAAAAATACTTCCCTCTGAAATTTCTCCCTTTGCAAAAATGCTGCTTTGATGTCAATGGAATTGCATTCCCATGAGTGTGTCACTAAAAGGGCCAGGAAAATCCTCAAACTTGCTTTTCCTGCTGTTGGGGAGTCCACTCGAACGTCCTGGTCACCCATCGTTCTTCAAATCCCTGAGCTACAAGTCTGGCCTTTGCTTTTTATGTACCATCGGGAAGTACTTTCTCTGTTCAGATCCATCTATGAGGCAATGCTGGTTGTCCTCTATCTGGAATGGAATACGCCAAATTCTCTCCAACTGTCCAGCTCTTTTTACTTGGTATCCTTTATCAATTTATCATCTAATGAAGAGCTTCTCTATCGTAATGGCTCCTGCTTCTTGTGGTGTCCCTCGCCTGCTCTCTAGTCCTTGCTCTGATGAAACCATGTCCCCTATTAGCATTCCTATCCCTTTCTGAACTACTACTACTCAACCTGTCCCTCCTACAACCAGACTTCCTTTCATAAGGTCGTGACCTTTTCCTATGGACTATGACCATCTTCGGGCCCACTGTCTGAACTTACACATTTTCTGGCCTTCCACATTTTCACTTCCATCTGCCAATCTATCGGTTTGATATCCTGTCCCTTGTCTTGCACACTCAGCCAATGTTTGTATTTCCCTGTGGCCTTTCCTGGCCTTCCTATAATGGTGGCTTCCCTCCATTCACTAGTCCCTTCTGGCATATCTATCACTCTAGTCCCAACTTTCGGTAGTTGACCTTTGGGATAAATGGCGTTATCTGGATCTTCACTATCACTTGGTCCACTCTCAGTCAGCCCATTATCCACCACAATCTGTTGCTCGCAAAGGTCAGACATATGTGCATGTGAAGTACATGGTGCATCATCAGTGTCCATCATTTGTTCAGATTCTGTCAATGTGTAATTTTTTTTAAAAATTCATTCATGGGATGTGGGCGTTGGTGGCTGGACCACCATTTATTGTCCATCCCTAATTGCCCTTGAGAAGGTGGTGGTGAGCTGCCTTCTTGAACCCCTGCAGTGCATGTGGGGTAGGTACACCCACAGTGCTGTTAGGAAGGGAGTTCCAGGATTTTGACCCAGCGACAGTGAAGGAACGGCGATATAGTTCCAAGTCAGGATGGTATTAGTGTTAGTTTCGGCAGGCATCAAGATCGGCGCAGGCTTAGAGGGCCAAATGGCCTGTTCCTGTGCTGTACTGTACTGTTCATTGTTCTTTGTATGTGACTTGCAGCAGAACGTGCAGGTGGTACATAGGAAGATAGGAACAGGAGTAGGCCATTGAGCCCCTCGAGCCTGTCCCGCCATTCAATGAGATCATGGCTGATCTGCGGCCTAACTCCATATACCTGCCTTTGGCCCATATCCCTTAATATCTTTGCTTAACAAAAATCTATCTCAGATTTAAAATTAACAACTGTTCTAGCTTCAACTGCTGTTTGTGGGAGAGAGTTCCAAACCTCTACCACCCTTTGCGTGAAGAAGTGCTTCCTAACACCTCTCCTGAACAGTCTGCTCCTAATTTTTAGACTATGCCCCTAGTTTTAGAATCTCCAACCAGTGGAAATAGTTTATCTTTATCTAGCCTGTCTTTTCCTGTTAATATCTTGAAGACTTCTATCAGATCGCCCCTTAATCTTCTAAATTCTAGCGAAAACAGGCCTAGTTTGTATAATCTCTCCTCATAACTTAACCCCTGTAGTCCAGGTATCATTCTTGTAAACCTACATTGCACTCCCTCCAAGGCCAATATATCCTTCCTAAGGTGTGGTGCCCAGAACTGCTCACAGTACTCCAAGTGGGATCTAACCAGGGTTTCGTACAGCTGCAGCATAACCTCTGTGTCTTTATACTCCAATCCTCTAGATATAAAGGCTAGCATTCCATTAGCCTTTTTGAATATTTTCTGCACTTGCTCGTGGCATTTTAAAGATCTATGCACCTGAACCCCCAGTCCCTTTGGACATCCACTGTACTGAACCTCTTCCCGTTTAGAAAGTACCCTGATCTATCCTTTTTTGGTCCAAAATGGATAACCTCACACTTGCCCACATTGAAATCCATCTGCCACAGTTTTGCCCATTCACCTAGTCTGTCAATATCTCTTTGCAATTTAATGCTATCATCTAGACTGTCTACAATGCCGCTTAACTTTGTATCATCAGCAAATTTGGATATATGACTTACTATGCCATCATCCAAGTCAGAATAATGTAAATAATTGAGGCCCCAACACAGAACCCTGTGGGACACCACTAGTCACATCCTGCCAATCAGAGTACTTACCCATTATCCCCACTCTCTGTTACCAACCACACAACCAACTTTCTAACTGTCAATAATTTGCCCTCAACTCCATGGGCTTTTTAAAAAATTCATTCATGGGATGTGGGTGTCACTGGCCAGGCCAGCATTTAGTGCCCATCCCTAATTGCCCCTGAGAAGGTGGTGGTGAGCTGCCTTCTTGAACCGCTGCAGTCCATTTGGGGTAGGTACACCCACAGGGAGTTCAAGGATTTTGACCCAGCGACAGTGAAGGAACGGCGATATAGTTCCAAGTCAGGATGGTGTGTGACTTGGAGGGGAACCTGCAGGTGGTGGTGTTCCCATGCATTCGCTGCCCTTGTCCTTCTAGTCGGTAGAGGTCGCGGGTTTGGAAGGTGCTGTCAAAGGAGCCTTGATGCATTGCTGCAGTGCATCTTGTAGATGGTACACACTGCTGCCACTGTGCGTCGATGGTGGAGGGAGTGAATGTTTGTAGATGGGGTGCCAATCAAGCAGGCTGCTTTGTCCTGGATGGTGTCGAGCTTCTTGCCTGGGTGGATGCAGCTCAAACAACACTCAAGTGCAGAGTATTCCAGCACACTCCTGACTTGTGCCTTGTCGATGGTGGACAGGCTTTGGGGAGTCAGGAGGTGAGTTATTCACCTCAGGATTCCGAGCCTCTGACCTGCTCTTGTAACCACACTATTTATCTGGCTACTCCAGTTCAGTTTCTGGTCAATGGTTGCCCCTAGGATGTTAATAGTGGGGGATTCAGCGATGGTAATGCCATTGAATGTCAAGGAGAGATGGTTAGATTCTCTCTTGTTGGAGATGGTCATTGCATGGCACTTGTTTGGCGCGAATGTTACTTGCCACTTATCAACCCAAGCCTGGATATTGTCCAGGTTATTGCTGCATTGCTACACAGACTGCTTCAGTAATCTGAGGAGCCACGAATGGTGAACATTGAGCAATCATCAGCGAACATCCCAACTTCTGATCTTATGATTGAAGGAAGGTCATTGATGAAGCAGCTGAAGATGGTTGGGCCTAGGACACTACCCTGACGAACCCCTGCAGTGATGTCCTGGAGCTCAGATGATAGACCTCCAACAACCACAAACATCTTCCTTTGTGCGAGCTATGACTCCAGCCAGCGGAGGGTATTCCCCCTGATTCCCATTGACCTCAGTTTTGCTAGGGCTCCTTGATGCCATACTCGGTCAAATGCTGCCTTGATGTCAAGGGCAGTCACTCGCACCTCACCTCTTGAGTTCAGCTCTTTGGTCTATGTTTGAACAAAGGCTGTAATGAGGTCAGGAGCTGAGTGGCCCTGGTGGAACCCAAACTGAGCGTCACTGAGCAGGTTATTGCTAAGCAAGTGCCGCTTGATGGCACTGTTGATGACATCTTCCATCACTTTACTGATGATTGAGAGTAGACAGATGGGGCGGTAATTGGCCGGTTTGGACTTGTCCTGCTTTTTGTGTACAGGACATACCTGGGCAATTTTCCACATTGCAGGGTACATGCCAGTGTTGTAGCTGTACGGGAACAGCTTGGCTAGGGGCGCGGCATGTTCTGGAGCACAGGTCTTCAGTACTATTTCCGGAATACTGTCAGGGTCCATCGCCTTTGCAGTATCCAGTGTCTTCAGTCGTTTCTTGATATCACGCAGAGTGAATCGAATTGGCTGAAGTCTGGTATCTGTGATGCTGGGGACTTCAGGAGGAGGCCGAGTTGGATCATCAACTCGGCACTTCTGGCTGAAGATTGTTGCAAATGCGTCAGCCTTATCTTTCGCACTGATCTGCTGGGCTCCCACATCATTGAGGATGGGGATATTTATGGAGCCACCTCCTCCTGTTAGTTGTTTAATTGTCCACCACCATTCACGGCTGGATCTGGCAGGAGTGCAGAGCTTAGATCTGATCCGTTGGCTATGGGATCGCTGAGCTCTGTCTATCGCATGCTGCTTACGCAGTTTGGCATGCAAGTAGTCCTGGGTTATAGCTTCACCAGCTGGACACCTCATTTTGAGGTATGCCTGGTGCTGCTTCTGGCATGCCCTCCGACACTTTTCTTTGCACCAGGGTTGGACCCCCAGCTTGATGGTGATGGTAGAGTGGGGGATATGCTAGGCCATGAGGTTACAGATTGTGGTTGAGTACAATTCTGCTGCTGCTGATGGCCCACAGTGCCTCATGGATGCCCAGTTTTGCATTGCTAGATCTGTTCGAAATCTATCCCATTTAGCACGGTGATAGTGCCACACAACACGCTGGAGAGTATCCTCAATGTTAAGGCGGGACTTCGTCTCCACAAGGACTGTGCAGTGGTCACTCCTGCCAATACTGTCATGGACAGATGCATCTGCGGCAGGCAGATTGGTGAGGACGAGGTCAAGTACGTTTACCCCTCTTGTTGGTTCCTTCACCACCTGCAGCATACCCAGTCTAGCAGCTATGTCCTTTAGGACAAGGACAGCTCGATCAGTTGTGGTGCTACTGAGCCACTCTTGGTGATGGACATTGAAGTCCCCCACCCAGAGTACATTCTGTGCCCTCGCCACCCTCAGTGCTTCTTCCAAGTGCTGTTCAACATGGAGGAGTACTGACTCATCAGCTGAGGGAGGGCGGTCGGTGGTACTCAGCAGGAGGTTTCCCTGTCCATGTTTGATCTGATGCCATGAGACTTCATGGGGTCCAGAGTCGAAGTTGAGGACTCCCAGGGCAATTCCCTCCCTACTGTATACCACTGTGCCACCAACTCTGGTGGGTCTGTCCTGCCGGTGGGACAGGACATACCACAGAATAATACAGTGCAGAAGAGGCCCCTCAGCCCATCGAGTCTGCACCGATGCATTAAAGACACCTGACCTGTCTACCTAATCCCATTTGCCAGCACTTGGCCCATAGCCTTGAATGTTATGACATGCCAAGTACTCATCCAGGTACTTTTTAAAGGATGTGAGGCAACCTGCCTCTACCACCCTCCCAGGCAGTGCATTCCAGACCGTCACCACCCTCTGGGTAAAAAAATTCTTCCTCAAATCCCCCTTAAACCTCCTGCCCCTCACCTTAAACCTGTGTCCCCTCATAACTGACCCTTCAACTGAGGGGAACTGCTGCTCCCTGTCCATGCCCCTCATAATCTTGTACACCTCGATCAGGTTACCCCTCAGTCTTCTCTGCTCCAGTGAAAACAACCCAAGCCTATCCAACCTCTCTTCATAGCTTTAATGTTCCATCCAAGGCAACATCCTGATGAATCGCCTCTGCACCCCCTCCAGTGCAATCACATCCTTCCTATAATGTGGCGACGAGAATTGCACACAATACTCCAGCTGTGGCCTTACCAAAGTTCTGTACAACTCCAACTCCTGCTTTTGAATTCTGTGCCTCGATTGATAAAGGCAAGTGTCCCATATGCCTTTTTCACCACCCTATTAACCTGCCCTTCTGCCTTCAGAAATCTATGGACAAACACGCCAAGGTCCCTTTGTTCCTCGGAACTTCCCAGTGTCAGGCCATTCATTGAATACTTCCGTGTCACATTACTCCTTCCAAAGTGTATCACCTCACACTTTTCAGGGTTAAATTCCATCTGCCTCTTTTCTGCCCATTTGACCAGCCCATCTATATCTTCCTGTTGGATCCCATTAGTTACACAGAGACGAAGTCCGACTGTAGCTTTAAGAAACTTTATTGCAGTACTTCTTGGTTCCATCATCAGCAAAGCAAACAGCAACAATGCCTGGGCTCTTCTCTCCTCTCCCTCTTGTCTCCTCCTGCTTGAGCAGGGAAATCAAGCCTTTCTTATAGTTCTTCATACAAATCAGTGACACCCCCTTTATGTTTCCAATTGGTTTACAAACTCTGCTGTTTCTTGGTGTCATGGCCTGATTGGGGTACTGCCTTGTCACCTTCCCTTCTCGCAGTTTCTCATCCCCCCTATCTCCTTGGAATGTTAGGCTGATTACTATACAATAGGCTATTATGAAGCGGCTCACAACTGTCCTGTTAGTTTTCTCTTGTTAGTCTACTCCTACCGATAAGCCGTCTGTGCAGCCCTGAAGAAGCTGTCCCTCCCTGCAGCTCTGAAGTTAGTTTATTAGTAGTACATGATTGATTAATTATTTCACCTTAAATATTCCCATATTATTCTGTTCTCGAAAATTCTGTTCCCACACTTCCTGTAACCCAAGAAACTCAACCTCACTGTTAACTGCTCGGCCAATCTTTCGGCCATACTCAGGGATGGTGATAGCAGTGTCTGGGACATTGCCTGTCAGGTATGATTCCGTGAGTATGACTATGTCAGGCTGTTGCTTGACCACTCTGTGGGACAGTTCTCCCAACTTTGGCACAAGCCCCCTAATGTTAGTAAGGAGGACTTTGCAGGGTCGACAGGGCTGCGTTTGCCATTGTCGTTACCGGGGTGCCGAGGTCGATGCCGGGTGGTCCGTCCGGTTTCATTCCTTTTTATTGACTTTGGAGCGGTTAGATACAAATGAGTGGCTTGCTAGGCCATTTCAGAGGGCTTTTAAGAGTGAAACACATTGTTGTGAGTCTGGAGTCACATGTAGGCCAGACCAGGTAAGGACAGCAGATTTCCTTCCCTAAAGGACATTAGTGAATCAGATAGGTTTTTACAACAATCGACAATGGTTTCATGGCCATCATTAGACCAGTTTTTTTATTCCAGATTTATTAATTGAATTCAAATTCCACCTTCTGCTGTGATGGGATTTGAACCCATGTCCCCAGAGCAATACCCATGGTCTTTGGGTTACTAGTCCAGTGTTGTTGCTATTACAGAGACTTGGTTGAGGGAAAGACAGGATTGGCAGCTAAATGTTCCAGGATTTAGAAGCTTCAGGCGGGATAGAGGGGGATGTAAAAGGGGTGGGGGAATTGCATTACTTGTTAAGGAGAATATCACAGCTGTACTGCGGGAGGACACCTCGGAGGGGTTGTGCAGCGAGGCAATATGGGTGGAGTTCAGGAATTGGAAGGGTGCAATCACGATGTTGGGGGTTTTCTACAGGCCTCCCAACAGCCAGCGGGAGGTAGAGGAGCAGATATGTAGACAGATTTTGGAAAGATGTTCGGATAACAGGGTTGTAGTGGTGGGTGATTTTAACTTCCCCAATATTGACTGGGACTCACTTCGTGCAAGGGGCTTGGATGGGGCAGAATTTGTGAGGAGCATCCAGGAGGGCTTCTTGAAACAATATGTAGATAGTCCAACTAGGGATGGGGCCATACTGGACCTGGTATTGGGGAATGAGTCCGGCCAGGTGGTTGAAGTTTCAGTAGGGGAGCATTTCGGGAACAGTGACCATAATTCCATAA
Organism: Heterodontus francisci; assembly: GCF_036365525.1. Classification (NCBI taxonomy): domain Eukaryota; kingdom Metazoa; phylum Chordata; class Chondrichthyes; order Heterodontiformes; family Heterodontidae; genus Heterodontus; species Heterodontus francisci. The sequence goes on along the minus strand of NC_090378.1, from coordinate 379,398 downwards.
GTTTTAAGGTACTTGTGGATAAGGATAAGAGTAGTCCTCAGGTGAAGGTGCTAAATTGGGGGAAGGCTAATTATAACAATATTAGGCAGGAACTGAAGAATTTAGATTGGGGACGGCTGTTTGAGGGCAAATCAACATCTGACATGTGGGAGTCTTTCAAACGTCAGTTGATTAAAATCCAGGACCAGCATATTCCTGTGAGGAAGAAGGATACGTTTGGCAAATTTCGGGAACCTTGGATAACGAGGGATATTGTGAGCCAAGTCAAAAAGAAAAAGGAAGCATTCGTAAGGGCCAGAAGGCTGGGAACGGACGAAGCCCTTGAGGAACATAATAACAGTCGGAAGGAACTTAAGCAAGGAGTCAGGAAGGCTAAAAGGGGTCATGAAAAGTCATTGGCAAACAGGATTAAGGAAAATCCCAAGGCTTTTTTACGGATATAAAGAGCAAGAGGGTAACCAGGGAAAGGGTTGGCCCATTCAAGGACAAAGAAGGGAATCTATCTGTGGAGCCAGAGGAAATGGGCAAGGTACTAAATGAGTACTTTGCATCAGTATTCACCAAAGAGAAGGACTTGGTGGATGATGAGCCTAGGGAAGGGAGTGTAGATAGTCTCAGTCATCTCATTCTCAAAAAGGAGGAGGTGTTGGGTGTCTTGCAAAGTATTAAGGTAGATAAGTCCCCAGGGCCTGATGGGATCTACCCCAGAATACTGAGGGAGGCAAAGGAAGAAATTGCTGGGGCATTGACAGAAATCTTTCTATTCTCATTGGCGACAGGGTAAGAACATAGAACAGTACAGCACAGTACAGGCCCTTCGGCCCACAATGTTGTGCCGAACCTTTAACCTACTCTAAGATCAAACTAACCACCTACCCTTCATTCTACTATCATCCATGTATCTATCCAAGAGTCACTTTACTGTCCCTAATGTATCTGCTTCTACTACCACCACTGGCAGCGCATTCCACGCACCCACCACTCTCTGTGTAAAGAACCTACCTCTGACATCTCCCCGAAACCTTCCTCCAAGCACCTTAAAATTATGCCCCCTGGTGATAGCCCTTTCCACCCTGGGAAAAAGTCTCTGGCTATCCACTCTATCAATGCCTCTCCTCATCTTGTACCCCTCTATCAAGTCACCTCTCATCCTTCTTCGCTCCAATGAGAAAAGCCCTAGCTCCCTCAATCTTTCTTCGTAAGACATGCCCTCCAGTCCAGGCAGCATCCTGGTAAATCTCCTCTGCACCCTCTCTAAAGCTTCCACATCCTTCCTATAATGAGGCGACCAGAACTGAACACAACATTCCAAGTATGGTCGAACCAGGGCCTTATAGAGCTGCAGCATAACCTCGCGGCTCTTAAACTCAATCCCCCTGTTAATGAAAGCCAACACACCATACGCCTTCTTAACAACCCTATCAACTTGGGTGGCAACTTTGAGCGATCTATGGACATGGACTCCAAGATCCCTCTGTTCCTCAACACTACCAAGAATCCTGTCTTTAAGCCTGTATTCTGCATTCAAGTTCAACCTTCCAAAATGAATCACTTCACACTTTTCCAGGTTGAACTCCATCTGCCACTTCTCAGCCCAGCTCTGCATCCTGTCAATGTCCCGTTGCAACCTACAACAGCCTTCCACACTATCCACAACTCCAGCAACCTTTGTGTCATCGGCAAACTTGCTAACCCAGCCTTCCACTTCCTCATCCAAGTCATTTATAAAAATCACAAAGAGCAGAGGTCCCAGAACAGATCCTTGTGAAACACCACTGGTCACCGAGCTCCTTGCTGAATACTTTCCATCTACTACCACCCTCTGTCTTCTATGGGCCAGCCAATTTTGTGTCCAGACAGCTAACTTCCCCTGTATCCCATGCCTCCTCACTTTCTGAATGAGCCTACCATGGGGAAACTTATCAAACGCCTTGCTAAAATCCATATACACCACATCCACTGCTCTTCCTTCATCAATGTGTTTTGTCACATCTTCAAAGAATTCAATAAGGCTTGTGAGGCATGACCTGCCCCTCACAAAGCATGCTGACTGTCTCTAATCAAACCAAGCATTTCCAAATAATCATAAATCCTGTCTCTTAGAATCCTCTCCAATAATTTGCCCACTACCGACGTAAGACTCACTGGTCTATAATTCCCAGGGTTATCCCTGTTCCCTTTCTTGAACAAGGGAACAACATTTGCCACCCTCCAATCATCCGGTACTACTCCAGTGGACAGTGAGGACGCAAAGATCATCGCCAAAGGCGCAGCAATCTCTTCCCTCACTTCCCGTAATATCCTTGGGTATATCCCGTCTGGCCCCGGGGACTTATCTGTCCTCATATCATTCAAAATTTCCAGCACATCCTCCCTCTTAACCTCAACCTGTTCGAGCATATCAGCCTGTTCCACGCTGTCCTCACAAACTACCAGGTCCCTCTAGTGAATACTGAAGCAAAGTATTCATTTAGGACCTCCCCTACCTCCTCCGACTCCAGGCACAAATTCCCTCCACTATCCCTGATCGGCCCTACCCTCACTCTGGCCATCCTCTTGTTCCTCACATAAGTGTAGAACGCCTTGGGATTTTCCTTAATCCTACCCACCAAGACTTTTTCATGTCCCCTTCTAGCTCTCCTAAGTCCATTCTTCAGTTCCTTCCTGGCTACCTTGTAATCCCCTCGAGCCCTGTCTGATCCTTGCTTCCTCAACCTTAAGTAAGCTTCCTTCTTCCTCTTGACTAGCTGTTCCACATCTCTTGTTATCCAAGGTTCCTTCACCCTACCATCCCTTACTTGCCTCACCGGGACAAGCCTATCCAGCAGTCGCAGCAAGTGCTCCCTAAACAACCTCCACATTTCTGTCGTGGATTTCCCTGAGAACATCTGTTCCCAGTTTATGCTCCTCAGCTCCTGCCTAATAGCACTGTAATTCCCCCTCCCCCAAATAAATATTTTCCCATCCCGTCTGCTCCTGTCCCTCTCCATGACTACAGTAAAGGTCAGGGAGTTGTGATCACTATCACCGAAATGCTCTTCCGCCGAGAGATCTGCCACCTGGCCTGGTTCGTTGCCAAGCACCAAATCCAACATAGCTTCCCCTCTAGTCGGCCTATCTACATACTGAGTCAGGAAACCTTCCTGGACACAACTGACAAAAACTGCTCCATCCAAACTATTTGCACGAAGGAGGTTCCAATCAATATTAGGGAAGTTGAAGTCACCCATGACAACAACCCTGTTACTTCTGCAACTTTCCAAAATCTGCCTCCCAATCTGTTCCTCCGTGTCTCTGTTGCTATTGGGGGGTCTATAGAAAACTCCCAACAAAGTGACTGCTCCTTTCCAGAGGACTGGAGAATAGCCAATGTTGTTCCTTTGTTTAAGAAGGGTAGCAAGGATAATCCAGGAAATTATAGTCCGGTGAACCTTACATCAGTGGTAGGGAAATTATTAGAGAGGATTCTTCGGGACAGGATTTACTCCCATTTGGAAACAAATGAACTTATTAGCGAGAGGCAGCATGGTTTTGTGAAGGGGCGGTCCTGTCTCACTAACTTGTTTGAGTTTTTTGAGGAAGTGACGAAGATGATTGATGAAGGAAGGGCAGTGGTTGTTGTCTATATGGACTTCAGTAAAGCCTTTGACAAGGTCCCTCATGGCAGACTGGTACAAAAGGTGAAGTCACACAGGATCAGACGTGAGCTGGCAAGATGGATACAGAACTGGCTCGGTCATAGAAGACAGAGGGTAGCAGGGGAAGGGTGCTTTTCTGAATGGAGGGCTGTGACTAGTGGTGTTCCGCAGGGATCAGTTCTGGGACCTTTGCTCTTTGTATTATATATAAATGATTTGGAGGAAAATGTAGCTGGTCTGATTAGTAAGTTTGCAGACGACACAAAGGTTGGTGGAGTTGCGGATAGTGATGAAGATTGTCAGAGGATACAACAGGATATAGATCGATTGGAGACTTGGGCGGAGAAATGACAGATGGAGTTTAATCCGGACAAATGTGAGGTAATGCATTTTGGAAGATCTAATACAGGTGGGAAGTATACAGTAAATGGCAGAACCCTTAGGTGTATTGACAGGCAGAGAGATCTGGGCGTACAGGTCCACAGGTCACTGAAAGTGGCAACGCAGGTGGATAAGATACTCAAGAAGGCATACGGCATGCTTGCCTTCATCGGTCGGGGCATAGAGTATAAAAATTGGCAGTCATGCTGCAGCTGTACAGAACCTTAGTTAGGCCACACTTAGAATATTGCGTGCAATTCTGGTCGCCACACTACCAGAAGGACGTGGAGGCTTTGGCAAGGGTACAGAAGAGGTTTACCAGGATGTTGCCTGGTCTGAAGGGTATTAGCTATGAGGAGAGGTTAGATAAACTCGGATTGTTTTGACTGGAACGACAGAGGTGGAGGGGCGACATGATAGAGGTTTACAAAGTTATGAGTGGTCTGGACAGAGTGGATAGTCAGAAGCTATTTCCCAGGGTGTAAGAGTCAGTTACCAGGGGACATAGGTTTAAGGTGCGAGGGGCAAAGTTTAGAGGGGATGTGCGAGGCAAGTTCTTTACACAGAGGGTGGTGATTGCCTGGAACTTGCTGCCGGGGGAGGTGGTGGAAGCAGATACGATAGCGACGTTTAAGAGGCATCTTGACAAATACATGAATCAGATGGGAATAGAAGGATATGGTCCCCGGAAGTGCAGATGGTTTTAGTTTAGACAGGCATCAAGATCAGCGCAGGCATGGAGGGCCGAATGCTCTGTTCCTGTGCTGTACTGTTCTTTGTTCTTTTGACTTTCTGCTGCCATGTGCATTGCTACAATATTCATATTTTCACACATACTTCTGAACTCATCATTGGCAAATTCTCCTCCATTGTCAGTTCGAAACCTAGCCGGTGCTCCCAGTCCTGTTCCTATCCATCTTTCCATTATCTTGTCCACTATTACTCTTTTGTCTTTACTATAAATTACTGAATCTAGTTGCTACGTCTATAAAACGTAGAAGAAAAATGTTTTTTTCTTTATCCCATACTTTCAAGTCCATCGCTACGGTTTCATTAAAGTCCCTTGCTAATGGGAGACTCACTATGGGTCGCGATGGCTTCCTCCTGTATTTCTTATAGATATATGTTTTACTGATATCCTCAATAAGTTTAGTGTAGTCATCATCTATTACTCATGCATCTTTTAACAGAATCTTCAACCTATGACAAGACGGATGTGCAAACTTTCGATGTAGCTTTGAAATAATTTGCCTTTTCTCCTTTAAATCCCTACCCCCAGATGCCATTAATACTTCTTTAACATCCTGCTTAGAGATGTTAGGTCTCACTAAAGGAATACAATAATGTCCTGACTGTGTAAACCGCAAAGCTACAGATTTCCCAAAGACAATCGCCTGATCATGTTCCATATCCAATTTCATTCGAGCTTTTCATAGATGGTTTACTTAACTGCAAAGGTATATCACTGGATACTACATCCATTCTAATAAAATGGTTTACCTCTGCTATTTTGCACCTAATTACCACTCTTTTTAGTGATTTCAACGTGTTGTCATCCCCGAACCTGAAACAGGTAGAACTGTCGTATTCTTTGACCTTATTTTGGTCTTCCTTACTTGAAAAATCCAAATGACACCTTAACCAGTCCACTCGACATACTGTGGACGTACACCCGCTATCTAGTATTGCGCAATTGAACGAATCTGCGACTAGGACACTCATTGCCGGACTGAAGCTTCTCATGGCCAGTACAATTCCTTCCAATTGATCAGTAGCATCATCCTCACCTTCCACATCATGTGTCATCTCAAAAACCCTGTTATTCCTTTTTGGACAATGCAATGCATTGTGATACTTTGAATCACATCGGAAACACCTGTTGACCACCCCTTGGTTATTCCTGGGGTTCATCATTCTGCCATGATTGCCCAATTCCTGCTGTCTGTTATAGCTGCCAAAAGGGTCTCTATCCTTATTCGTTTTGTGTGGGTTTCTCCTTTCGTACTGACACTTGGGCCCCATAGTTGAACGGCCTCAAAATGCTGCTAGCGTTGTATCCTCCACCTTTGATGTCACTGCTAAAGAGCCCATATGTGCCATGAAAGCGGCCAGAAAAGAATGTTTTCCCCAAATATCTTTTAGGGCGTCAGACATCTGATCAAACAGCGTATCTTTTTCGTTGAATCTAACTCCGCTTAATACCAAGAGCCTATCCATGTTCGATATCCTAGCACAATCCAACAATTTGAAGGCAAGTACGGATCTAGGAATTTCCAAGCAGAATCGTTGCAACCTTGCACATAATCAATTAAACTTCATCATATATTCTTCTATGGAAAAACCATTCATTTTTCTAAATTTATGAAAGTCTGACCATGCCTCATAGGCACTCAATAAGTCATCTTTCATATATATTTTATCCATTAATAGTAAGAGATTGTCCAAACCTTCCTCATTCTCCAAATGATGAACCTTGAGCTCAGAGAACACTTTGCCCCTGATCTTGCTTCTGGGGGGAAGTGGAAGTGCAAGGGCCATTGTTTGCTTCCTTTTGGTAAAGATGTAACCTGTGACCATATAGCAACCTCATTCCTCCATTGATCGTATGGCTTGGCTTCACAAAACAGCAGTGGAAAATCATATCCCAACACCTTACATTTGGTTTCAGTCATCTGTCTTCAAAAAAAACTCCAATCCTAATCTCTTGTCTGCAAACAAAGCTTATTCTCCAATCTTCACTTTCAGGCAACCATTCTCTGCTAACAATGTTAGAGAAACTTCCAAGCTTGCTTGTGAAGAAGACACAGACTCGGATGCTTTGGCAGAGAGTGTTTATTGCTTGCCACAGAGCTTACTTCTATTCTCCAAATAACACCACCAGCCAGTGCTGGCTGGCTCTTGTTTAGATATACACACCTGAATATAATTAACTAATTAAAGCCCAACACCTGTTCACCCTATTATCTTGAACTAACATGCATTAACAGACCCTAACACTTATGTTAAATATTGGCCAGGAAACTAGGGAGAGTTTCTCTGCCGACCTACAATAGTGCTGTGGGATTTTTGACATCCAACCGTAGAAAATCCTACATCTTTTTTAGTTTGTGTCATAGTGAGTTTCTTCTTGTTCATTGTTTGACTAAAGGTGCAGAACATGTCTCAATGTATTGAGGTTCTAAATCTGAGGACGCAGAGGGACTTTCAGTACGTGTTAAAAATGGAAACACAAATGAAAGGACTGAAGGGAAAATTTCGACAAATTGAAGATGACCGGAAGACTCTTCTAACAAAACATTTCCAGGTAGGACTGAATCTTTCACTGCAGGTGAGTGAAAATGAAAGCTGAATCTGAGATTCTAACATGTAACATTTTTCAGGAGCTGAAAGAGAAAATGGAGGAGTTGCTGCCACTGATCCCTGTCCTGGAGCAATACAAAACTGACAGCAAGCTAATCATTCAGTTCAAAGACGAGGTGAGAAATCTGTCTGCAGTGCTCACTGGGATCCAGGAGGAAATCGGAGCTTATGACTATGAGGAGCTTCAGCAAAGAGTCCTAAACCTAGAGAGCAGGCTGCATGACTGCATGAAGAAACTCTGTAAGTTTACACTATTTGGAACAATGACATTTGTCTGCTGAAACTTGTGTTGCTTAGTAAGTGCAACTGGCCATATCTCACATGCTAAATGTGGCATGTCATAATCATGGGAATCACAGAACAGGTGGCCACTCAGCCCATCGAGCCAGCTTTTGAACTCGAGCCAGTATACTCTAATCTCACTGGCTTGCCATTCCCCTTATCTTTTTATACCCATCCTTCTCAAATCCTTTCTGTTTAAACAATGATAAATGAGGTTTCATATCATTCTCCCCCACACTGATGTTACATAAATGAGTGGAAGTGACAGAATGGCAATCTGATTTGCCTCATTATTCCCACAGAGGAATTACTAGATTATAACAGGTCAGGGTATATCTAGCTCACCTTCTACCATCCTGGTAGTCACATCATTCAACGATAATGGAGTTATTGACCAATAACAGGGATCAATCTCTCTCTGCGTCTACAACTGACCCAGACATGAGGTGAGGTAAACCCCCAGTGGTCGAAAACTTTGGGAATAGGTCCAAGGGCACCTGTTCCTCCCGAGCTCGCTCCACCCACCACACATCATGCCTCCAATTACTCAAATACTGGAGAAAAATGTTATTTTCTGGGGGAAATCTCTAGAATTTACACTGAATGATTCAATACAGATTAACCACTTGGTTGCTGAATTTTTAGTTTTGAATTTACCCACCATTCAAAATGCAGCATCTTGAGTGAGCGGCAGAGTGACTGTTGAATTTCTTGCAGGATGGGCCTCCTCGGGAGACTAGGAAAACATTTTATTTGGCTTGATGATTATTGAAGCCCCAGTGAAATGTTTGTCAATTGTTATTCCAGCATGTGGAAAGTTGATGAAAATCAGTCTCCCCATCACAGTGAAAACCTCAGGAACCAGGTTCGGAGCATGGATGATGGATCCCCTTGCAACAGAGAAAGACAACAAGGTTTGTGGACCTGGAAGCACAAACCGCCTACAAATCAGGAAACAGAAAGTAGGGGTTAAAGGTAGTTACACAGATTGGCAAATAGAAGAAATGGTGTTCCATAGAGATCGGTGCTGGGACCACTGTTGTTCACCATTTACATAAATGATTTGGGCTCCAAATCAGAAGGACAATTTCACAATTAGCAAATGACAAACAAATTGGGGGTGTTGTTAATATGGAGGAAGACTGAGAAAATACAGGAAGACTTAATAAACTTGCAGAATATGAGTGTAATTGGAAACATGGTGTAATAAATGTGAGGTGGTGCAATTTGGTAGGGAATTAAGTGCCTAAATAGGGTAAAGGAACAGAGATTTGGGGATACAGTACAAGATCACTACAAGTAGCAACACAGGTTAATAAGGCCATAAAAAAGTGAACCAAGCACTGGGGTTCATTTCTAGTGGGATTGAATTGAAAAGCAGAGAAGTTATGTTAAACTTGTATCGAACCTTGGTTAGGCCTCACTTGGAGCACTGTGAACAGTTCTGGTCTTTACATTATAAAAAGGATGTAGAGGCACTGGAGAAGGTGCAAAAGATTTACTAGAATAATACCAAAACTGAGAGGTTATACCTATCAGAAAAAGCTGAAGCTGAGGCACTTTTCTCTAGAAAAGGGAAGGCTGAGGGGTGGTCTGATAGAGCTCTTTAAAATTATGAAAAGCTTTGAACGGATAGACGTAGAGAAAATATTTCCACTTGTGGACAAGACCAGAAGTAGAGGCCATAAATGTAAAAAAGTCACTAATAAATCCAATAAGGAATTCAGGAGAAACTTAAGGTGGAACTCGCTACCACAGGAAGTGAATGTATAGATACACTTAAGAGGAAGCTGGATAAACACGAGGGAGAAAGGTATAGAAGGATATGTTTATAGGGTGAGATGAAGAGGGGTGGGAGGAGGCTTGTATGGAGCATAAACACCAGTATGGAGCAGCTAGGCCGAATGGCTGATGTGTGTTGTATGTGTTATAATACTTTGTATTATCCTGAAACGCAATATCCCAGAATGAGTTAGAAATAAATGAGGGTTTGATTGAACGTCCAAGGTTGAAGTTGGGCTGGAGAGGCCCCAGCCTAGGGTGCAGTTCCCTGGGATCGCTCTGCCAGTCCGGCCAGAGTCTGTCCAGAGTCTGCGATGGAGCTGCTCCCTGCCAGTGAAACTGGACACAGTGCAGAATCTCTCTTCCCACTGTCTGCTCCCTGCACTGACAGAGGGACAGTACTGAGGGAGAGCTGCACTATTGTAGGGACATTACTGAGGGAGAGCTGCACTGTCACAAGGGCAGTACTGAAAGCACTGCACAGTCAGAGGTGCCATATTTTGGATGAGACATTAAACCGAGGCCCCATCTGTCCTCTCAGGTGAATGTAAAAAATCCCATGGCTGCTATTCGAAAAAGAGCAGTGCAGTTCTTCTGTGTGTCCAGGCCAATATTTATCTCTCAACCAGCATCACTATAAACAGATGATCTAGTCGTCATCGTATTGCAGTTTGTGGGATCGTTCAGCATGCAAATTGACTGTGTTTCCTATCTTACTACACTTCAAAAGTATCCTAATTGGCTGTAAAGTGCTTTCAAATGTCCTGAGTTTGTAAAAGATGCATAGCAATTGCAAATCGATCTTTCTTTTTCACTGGGTAGGCTGTACATTTACTGTCAGAATCTAAAGCCTGACTTAACCTGTGTTTTTCTCCAACAGGTGTGGTACATGGATGGTTACACAAGCAGTAAAGTGGTTCGCGAATACAAGTCTGTGGCAGCCTTTGTGAGTGGAGAGGACTACAGGCTGTACCGCCTGCCCTACCCCTGGGCAGGGACCAATCACCTGGTCTACAATGGCTCCCTCTACTTTAACAAATACCAGAGCAACACACTGGTTAAGTACAACTTTGAGACAGGCTCTGTGTTGGCCCAACGCAGCCTGGAGTACGCTGGCTTCAATAACATCTACCCCTACACCTGGGGTGGTTTCTCAGACATTGACCTCATGGCTGATGAGGGCGGGATCTGGGCTGTTTATGCCACCAATCAGAATGCAGGAAATATTGTCATCAGCCAGCTGGATGAGCAGACGCTGGAGGTCCACAGGAGCTGGAACACAGATTATCCCAAAAGGAGCGCTGGTGAGGCCTTCATGATCTGTGGCACTCTGTATGTCACCAACTCCCATCTGACCGGAGCCAAGGTCTACTTTGCCTACTCCACCAAGACCTCGAGTTATGAGTACACAGACATCCCATTCCACAACCAGTACTTTCACATCTCCATGCTGGATTACAATGCCAGAGACCGGATGCTGTTCGCCTGGAACAATGGCCATCAAGTCCTATTCAATGTCACCTTGTTCCATGTCATACAGACCTCGGAGGACCCAGGATCTCCAGGGGGGCAGTAGTTTTGGACAAGCTTTCAACCCATCTATTCAGTTACAAACCTCCCCGTGAAGTTGTCAAAGTTTTCTAACCTTCTTTTTCCCGATGTGTGAGTATCTAGTTAAAGTAATGCGGGTCCACGGCTCCAGGCTCTGGACTAAATTTGTATGTAAACACAGCGTGACCAATTCCTGTCTCAACATGGCCAAACTGCTAGAGATGAAGTCTGTCCATTTGCCTTATTCATCAAAACCAGAGGCTTCAAGAAGCGGAGCTGCATGACTCTGTAGTCTTAAAAAAAAGTGTTTTCTTTATATAAATTAACTTTTGTATAACTTTATAACCACAATTAACTGAAAAGTGGGGACTGGACATTTGACTTAAATTGCTTTTTTCTTCTTGTCCTTTGCTCGTACAGTGGATTAGGACTGGACTCAATGCAACCTGTAAATTTTTGGTCTAATTCTATCAATGTTTTCACAAGTAAGGTACAATAGGTTTTAATCTTTGCACAGTATTTAATGAATGTAATTCCAGCCACTGCAGTAATCATCATTTAATTGCATTGTTCTCTCAGAGCTAATTCGCTTTTTTTTTTATTAATTGTGTCAGCAACAAAAATCTTTCTTAAGTGGCCAGATTAAAAAGAAAAGTTATAAAATATTCAGTTACTGTGTTGGAATTTTGAGTGCAAGATCTTGCCTGTTGCCTGACTACTTTAAAGGATCAGAATGACGGAATAATAGACTCTGGATACAGCACACCTACAGAGGGAGATAGAGAGAGGTGTGACCAAGTGCAGTGAATGGAGTAGAGAGTGGTGTGACTGAGTTCAGCAAGAGACAGAGAGAGGAATCTTTTTAAAACCTCCTTAAAATGGACGTTTGTCGATATCATGGCGGTTGTGTGCGCGAATATGTGTTTCACAGCAGTTGCGTGAGAATGTGAGCACGTGCCTGACAGTGAGAGAGAGCACGAGTGTGTGTGTGAGAGAGAGCATGAGTGTGCATGTGTGTGAGAGAGCAAGTGTGTGTGTGAGAGAGCAAGTGTGTGAGAGAATGTGTTTGTGTGAGAGAGAGCGAGAGTGTGTGTGTGCATGTGAGAGAGAGACAATGGCTCCCCTGATCAGATCATTTCTCACTGTATTCCGCGCAAACTTATGAACGGATCTAATCAGCACTCTCTTCCCTCAGTATAAATTTGTTGCTTCCCTTACATTGGTATTCGTGTAAATTGTCCTGATAAGTGCAAGACAAAAAGCTTCGACAAAATGTCTCTACTTTCAGTAATACTCAAGTTCTGTACTAATAAATGACTATGTTTAAAAAAAAAATCACCTCTTATTCTTCTAAACTCCAATGGGTATGGGCCCAATCTGTTCAACCTTTCTTCATAAGATAACCCCTTCATCCCCAGAATGAGTTAAGTGACCCTTCCCTGAACTGCTTCTAACCCAATTATATCCTTTTTCAAATAAGGAGACCAAAAATGTACATAGCACTCCAGATGTGGTCTCACCAAGGTCCTGTGCAGCTGCAGTAAAACTTCCCTACTTTTATACTAACAAAGAGGGAGTGCAACGAAGTTCACCAGGCTGATTCCTGGAATGGCGGGATTATCCTGTGAGGAGAGATTGAGGAGACTGGGCCCATATTCTCTAGAGTTGAGAAGAATGACAGGTGATCTCATTGAAGCATACAATTTCTTACAGGGCTCAACAAGGTTGATGCAGGCAGGATATTTCCCCTGGCTGGGGGTTCCAGAACCAGGGGACACAGTCTCAGAATAAGAGGTATGCCATTTAGGACTGAGATGAGGAGAAATTTTTTCACTTCGAGGGTGGTGAATCTGTGGAATTCTTTACCCCAGAGGGTTGTAGAGGCTCAGTCATTGAACATATTCAAGACAGAGATCAATAGATTTCTATATATCAAGGGATACGGGGATAGTGCAGGAAAATGGCATTGAGGTAGATGATCAGCCATGATCTAGTTGAATGGTAGAGCAGGCTCGAGGGGCCGAATGGCCTACTCCTACTCCTATTTCTTATGTTCCTATATTCTATTCCCCTTGCAATAAGTGCCAACATTCCATTTGCCTTCGTAATCACTTGCTTTACCTGTATACTAACTTTTTGTGATTCATGTACCAGGACACCCAGATCCCTCTATACCACTGAGTTCTGCAAACTCTCTCCATTTAAATATTATATACCTTTTCTATTCTTCCTGCCAAAGTGGACAAGTTCACATTTTCCCACATTATACTCCATTTGCCTAATTTTTGTCCACTCACTTAACCTATCTAAATCCCTTTGTAGATTCTTTACCTCCTCATCGACAAATTTAGCTACCATACATTTGGTCCCTTCATCCAAGTCACTGATATATATTGTAAACAGTTAAGGTGCTAGCAATGATCCCTGTGGCACACCACTAGTTACAGCTTGCCAACCTGAAAATGATCCATTTATCACTACTCTCTGCTTCTTGTTATCTAACCAATCTTCTATCCATGCTAATATGTTCCTGACCACTGACCAAATCAGACGACCCTATCGTAAGGGGTGTGCCTTCTGGAACAGAGTGCTCAGGTAGCTTCACTGACCTGAAACGTTAACTCTGCTTCTCTTTCCACAGATGCTGCCAGACCTGCTGAGTGGTTCCAGCATTTCTTGTTTTTATTTTAGTCAGACATGATCTTCCCTTAAAAATCCATGCTTACTATCCTTGATTAATCTGTGCCTTTCTAAGTGACAGTTTATCCTATCTCTCAGAATTGATTCCAATAATTTGCCCACTACTGAGGTTAGACTGACTGGCCTGTAATTATTCGGTCAATCCCTTGCTCCCTATTTAAACAAAGGTGCAACATTAGCTGTTCTCCATTCCTCTGGCACCACACCTGTATCCAGTGAGGACTGGAAAAAGATGGGCAGAGCACCCGCTACTTCCTCCTGGCTTCTTTTAACAGCCTGGGGTTCATTTCATCCTGCCTTGGTCACTTCTACACTTTCAAGGATGCTAATCCCACTAATACTTCCTCTCTCCCTATCCATCCAATTGGATGTTTATCACATCCAATACTTCACACTCCTCCTCAACTACAATATCTGCATTATCTCCCTCTTTTGTGAGGTCAGACGCAAAGTTTTCATCAAGAACCATACCAACATCTTACGCCCCGACACGTTACCTATTTGGTCTTTAGATTGGGACTCTAGATTTGGCTGTCTCACCCTTTCATTTTGTGGGAACTTTTACTCTGAATCCCTTGAATCTCCACCTTGAATGCCTCCCACTGCTCTGACACTGATTTACTTTCACGTAGCTGTTATCAGTCCACTTTTGCTAAATCACTCCTCAGCCTAGTAAAATTGGCTTTGCCCCAATTGAAAACTCTTAACTCCAGTTCTTTTAGAACATTAGAACATTACAGCGCAGTACAGGCCCTTCGGCCCTCGATGTTGCGCCGACCTGTGAAACCATCTGACCTACACTTCTATCCTTGCCCTTTTCCATAATTATGTTAAAACTGACTGAATTATGATCACTACCACCAAAATGCTCTCCCACTGCCACTCCTTCCCCTGCCCAGCTTCATTTCCTAAAACTAAGTCCAAAACTGCGCCCTCTCTTGTTGGATTTCCCACATACTGGCCAAAAAAGTTCTCCTGAATGCACCTCAAGAATTCTGCTCCCGCACTTCCTTTCACACTAAAATTATCCCAGCTAATATTGGGGGTAGTTAAAATCCGCTACTAGTACTGCCCTATTGTTTGTGCACTTCTCAGATATTTGCCTACATATTTACTCTTCTATCTCCCTCTGTTTGGGGTCTATAGTACACTCCCAGCAATGTTCAGCACCATTCACGACTCCTCAGATACTGAAGCAGTCCATGTAGAAATGCAGCAAGACTTGGACAATATACAGGCTTGGGCTGATAAGTGGCAAGTAACATTCGCTTCACACAAGTGCCAGGCAATGACCATCTCCAACAAGAGAGAATCTAACCATCTCCCCTTGACATTCAACGGCATTACCATCGCTGAATCCCCCACTATCAACATCCTAGGGGCTACCATTGACCGAAAACTGAACTGGAGTAGCCATATAAATAGTGTGGTTACAAGAGCAGGTCAGAGGCTCGGAATCCTGAGGCGAGTAACTCACCTCCTGACTCCCCAAAGCCTGTCCACAATCTACAAGGCACAAGTCAGGAGTGTGATGGAATACTCTGCACTTGCCTGGATGGGTGCAGCTCCAACAACACTGAAGAAGGTTGACACCATCCAGGACAAAGCAGCCCTCTTGATTGGCACCCCATCTACAAACATTCACTCCCTCCACCACCGATGCACAGTGGCAACAGTGTGTACCATCTACAAGATGCACTGCAGCAATGCACCAAGGCTCCTGAGACAGCACCTTCCAAAACTGCGACCTCTACCAACTAGAAGGACAAGGGCAGCAAATACATGGGAACACCACCATCTGCAAGTTCCCCTCCAAGTCACACACCATCCTGACTTGGGACTATATTTTAGATTAGAGATACAGCACTGAAACAGGCCCTTCGGCCCACCGAGTCTGTGCCGAACATCAACCACCCATTTATACTAATCCTACACTAATCCCATATTCCTACCAAACATCCCCACCTGTCCCTATATTTCCCTACCACCTACCTATACTAATGACAATTTATAATGGCCAATTTACCTATCAACCTGCAAGTCTTTTGGCTTGTGGGAGGAAACCGGAGCACCCGGAGAAAACCCACGCAGACACAGGGAGAACTTGCAAACTCCACACAGGCAGTACCCGGAATCGAACCCGGGTCCCTGGAGCTGTGAGGCTGCGGTGCTAACCACTGCGCCACTGTGCCACCCTATATCGCCGATCCTTCACTGTCGCTGGGTCAAAATCCTGGAAATCCCTTCCTAACAGCACTGTGGGTGTACCAACCCCACATGGACTGCAGCGGTTCAAGAAGGCAGCTCACCACCACCTTCTCAAGGGCAATTAGGGATGGGCAATAAATGCTGGCATAGCCAGCAACGTCGACATCCCGTGAATGAATTAAAAAAAAATGTGACTGCCCCTTTTTTGTTCTTTAGCTCATTTGGACTCATTTGATGACCCTTCTAACATAGCTCGTCTGCTTTATTTGCTATAGTCCTTGCATTGAAATAGATACCCTTGAGCGCAAGGTTCCGTGTAAGTTGTCACAATGCATACATAGAACATAGAACAGTACAGCACAGTACAGGCCCTTCGGCCACGATGTTGTGCCGAACCTTTAACATACTCTAAGATCAAACTACCTATCTACCCTTCATTCTACTATCATCCATGTACCTATCCAAGAGTCGCTTAAATGTCCCTAATGTATCTGCTTCTACTACCACCACTGGCAACGCATTCCACGTACCCACCACTCTCTGTGTAAAGAACCTACCTCTGACATCTCCCCGAAACCTTCCTCCAAGCACCTTAAAATTATGCCCCCTGGTGATAGCCCTTTCCGCCCTGGGAAAAAGTCTCTGGCTAACCACTCTATCTATGCCTCTCATCATCTTGTACCCCTCTATCAAGTCACCTCTCATCCTTCTTCGCTCCAATGAGAAAAGCCCTAGCTCCCTCAATCTTTCTTCGGAAGACATGCCCTCCAGTCCAGGCAGCATCCTGGTAAATCTCCTCTGCACCCTCTCTAAAGCTTCCACATCCTTCCTATAATGAGGCGACCAGAACTGAACACAATATTCCAAGTGTGGTCGAACCAGGGCCTTATAGAACTGCAGCATAACCTCGCGGCTCTTAAACTCAATTCCCCTGTTAATGAAAGCCAACACACCATACGCCTTCTTAACAACCCTATCAACTTGGGTGGCAACTTTGAGCGATCTATAGACATGGACCCCAAGATCCCTCTGTTCCTCCACACTACCAAGAATCCTGTCTTTAAGCCTGTATTCTGCATTCAAATTTGACCTTCCAAAATGAATCACTTCACACTTTTCCAGGTTGAACTCCCTCTGCCACTTCTCAGCCCAGCTCTGCATCCTGTCAATGTCCCGTTGCAACCTACAACAGCCTTCCACACTATCCACAACTCCAGAAACCTTTGTGTCATCGGCAAACTTGCTAACCCAGTCTTCCACTTCCTCATCCAAGTCATTTATAAAAATCACAAAGAGCAGAGGTCCCAGAATAGATCCTGCGGAACACCACTGGTCACCGAGCTCCATGCTGAATACTTTCCATCTACTACCACCCTCTGTCTTCTATGGGCCAGCCAATTTTGTATCCAGACAGCCAACTTTCCCTGTATCCCATGCCTCCTTACTTTCTGAATGAGCCTACCATGGGGAATCTTATCAAACGCCTTGCTAAAATCCATATACACCACATCCACTGCTCTTCCTTCATCAATGTGTTTTGTCACATCTTCAAAGAATTCAATAAGGCTTGTGAGGCATGACCTGCCCCTCACAAAGCCATGCTGACTGTCTCTAATCAAACCATGCTTTTCCAAATAATCATAAATCCTGTCTCTCAGAATCCTCTCCAATAATTTGCCCACTTCCGACCTAAGACTGACTGGTTTAGAATTCCCAGGGTTATCCCTATTCCCTTTCTTGAACAAGGGAATAACATTTGCCACCCTCCAATCATCCGGTACTACTCCAGTGGACAGTGAGGACGCAAAGATCATCGCCAAAGGCGCAGCAATCTCTTCCCTCGCTTCCCGTAATATCCTTGGGTATATCTCGTCTGGCCCCGGGGACTTATCTGTCCTCATATCATTCAAAATTTCCAGCACATCCTCCCTCTTAACCTCAACCTGTTCGAGCATATCAGCCTGTTCCAGTGTATTCACACCTAATTTGTACTAATGCTTTGTCTTTCAACACACCATTAACATATTGTTTGCCTTTGCTCCGTGACCTTTTGGTCAGCTATGTGGCCTGGTCCAATCTGCACCTTCTCCTTTGTTATCTCTTGCCCCACCCCCACCTCACTTGCTTATAATCTGTGACTTTTCTAATATTTGTCAGTTCCGAAGGGTCACTGACCCGAAACGTTAACTCTGCTTCTCTTTCCACAGATGCTGCCAGACCTGCTGAGTGATTCCAGCATTTCTTGTTTTTGTTTCAGTCTGTTCCACGCTGTCCTCACAAACGACCAGGTCCCTCTCACTCGTGAAAACTGAAGCAAAGTATACATTTAGGACCTCCCCTACCTCCGCCGACTCCAGGCACAAGTTCCCTCCACTATCCCTGATCGGCCCTACCCTCACTCTGGCCATCCCCTTGTTCCTCACATAAGTGGAGAACGCCTTGGGATTTTCCTTAATCCTACCCGCCAAGACTTTTTCATGTCCCCTTCTCGCTCCCCTAAGTCTATTCTTCAGTTCCTTCCTGGCTACCTTGTAACCCTCTAGAGCCCTGTCTGATCCTTGCTTCCTCAACCTTAAGTAAGCTTCCTTCTTCCTCTTGACTAGCTGTTCCACATCTCTTGTCATCCAAGGTTCCTTCACCCTACCATCCCTTCCTTGCCTCATCGGGACAAACCTATCCAGAGGTCGCAGCAAATGCTCCCTAAACAACCTCCACATTTCTGTCGTGCATTTCCCTGAGAACATCTGTTCACAATTAATGCTCCCAGTTCCTGCCTAATAGCATTGTAATTCCCCCTCCCACAATTAAATATTTTTCCTTCCCGTCTGCTCCTGTTCCTCTTCATGACTATAGTAAATGTCAGGGAGTTGTGATTACTATCACCGAAATGCTCTCCCACCAAGAGATCTGCCACCTGGCCTGGTTCGTTGTCAAGCACCAAGTCCAACATAGCCTCCCCTCCTGGACACACCTGACAAAAACTGCTCCATCCAAACTATTTGCACTACATGGCGAGGCAGTCTCAGGTGCTTCAACTCTTTGCACCGCAGAGCCTCTGTGGATGGCTGCTGGCTACCAAGGGCTATCCACTAAAGGCATGGATCGTGCCTCCAATGTGGAACCCCATGACAGAGGCAACAACCGCAGCACTATCTCCACCAGGGAAACCATCGAGCCAGTCATTGGTCTTCTGAAGATGCAGTTCTGGTGCCTTGATCGATCTGGGCCAGCCCTCCAAAGGTCTTGTGCATTGTCGTATGCTGCGTGTTGCACAACAAGGCGATGCAGAGAAGAAAGCAACTTGAGCAACTGAAGCAAGGGAGGAAATAGCAGAAAGTCTGACCAGCCCTGAAGGTGGCAACGCAGGTCAATAGAGTGGTCAAGAAGGCATACGGCATGCTTTCCTTCATCGGACGGGGTATTGAGTACAAGAGTTGGCAGATCATGTTACAGTTGTATTGGACTTTGGTTCGGCCACATTTGGAATACTGCATGCAGTTCTGGTCGTCACATTCCCAAAAGGATGTGGATGCTTTGGAGAGGGTGCAGAGGAGGTTCACCAGGATGTTGCCTGGTATGGAGGGCGCTAGCTATGAAGAGAGGTTGAGTAGATTAGGATTATTTTCATTAGAAAGACGGAGGTTGAGGGGGGACCTGATTGAGGTGTACAAAATCATGAGAGGTATAGACAGGGTGGATAGCAAGAAGCTTTTTCCCCAGAGTGGGGGATTCAATTACAAGGGGACACGAGTTCAAAGTGAAAGGGGAAAAGTTTAGGGGGGATATGCGTGGAAAGTTCTTTACGCAGAGGGTGGTGGGTGCCTGGAACGCATTGCCAGCGGAGGTGGTAGACGTGGGCATGATAGCGTCTTTTAAGATGTATCTAGACAGATACATGAATGGGCAGGAAGTAAAGAGATACAGACCCTTAGAAAATAGGCGACAGGTTTAGATAGAGGATTTGGATCGGCGTAGGCTTGGAGGGCCGAAGGGCCTGTTCCTGTGCTGTAATTTTCTTTGTTCTTTCTATCATTTTCCAGACCTCACTGGATACAGCTGTGGTGCCGGAAGATTGGAGAATTGCTAACATTGTACCTCTGTTTAAAAAGGGATCGAAGGATAGACTGAATAATTACAGGCCAGCCAGTCTAACCTCAGTAGTGGGCAAATTATTGGAATCTATTCTGAGAGACAGGATCAACTGTCACTTAGAAAGGGCACAGGTTAATCAAGGATAGTCAGCATAGAATTGTGAAGGGAAGATCTTGTTTGACCAACTTGATCGAATTGTTTGAGGAAGTAACAAGGAAGATAGATGAGGGTAGTACAGTTGATGTGGTCTACATGGATTTTTGCAACGCTTTTGTCCTGGTCCCACATGGCAGACTGGTGAAAAAAAAATCCCATGGGATCCAGAGAAATGCAGCAACGTGGATATAAAATTGGCTCAGTAGCAGGAAACAAAGGGTAATTGTTGACTGCTGTTTTAGTGACTGGAAGGCTGTTTCCAGTGGCATTCCGCAGGGTTCAGTACTGGGCCCCCTGCTTTTTGTGGTATATATTAACAATTTGGACTTAAATGTAGGGGGCATGATCAAGAAGTTTGCAGACAACACAAAGATTGGCCATGTGGTAGATAGCGAGGTGGATAGCTGTAGGCTTCAGGAAAATATTGATGGTCTGGTCAGATGGGCAGAAAAGTGCCTCATGGAATTCAACCTGGAGAAGTGTGAGAAATACATTTGGGGAGGTCAAACAAGGCAAAGGAATACACGATTAATGGGAAAATACTGAGAAGTGTAGAGGACACGAGGGACCTTGAAGTGAGTGTCCACAGATCCCTGAAGCAGGACAGGTCGATAAGGTGGTCAAGAAGGCATATGGAATCCTTTCTTTTATTAGCCGAGGTATAGAATGCCAGAGCAGGGAGGTTATGTTGGAACTGTATAACTCGTTGGTTAGGCCACAACTTGAATACTGTGTGGGGTTCTGGTCAACTCATTACAGAAAGGATGCAATTGCACCAGAGAGGGTACAGAGGAGATTAACAAGGATGTTGCCCGGACTGGAAAAATGCAGCTATGAGGAAAGACTGGATACACTGAGGTTGTTCTCCTTGGAACATCGTAGAATCAGTCTGGGTAGAAATAAGAAATAACAAGGGAAAGAAGTCCCTGGTGGGAGTAATCTATAGGTCCCCAAACAGTAGTTCCACAGTGGGGCACAGTACAAATCAGGAAATACTGGGGGCTTGTAAGAAAGGTACAGCAATAATCATGGGTGATTTTAATATGCATATAGACTGGATTAATCAAATTAGCAAGGGTAACCTCAAGGGAGAGTTCATTGAATGCATTAGAGATTGTTTTTTGGAGCAATATGTTGTGGAACCAACCAGGGAGTAGGCTATTCTAGATTTGGTATTATGTAATGAGGTGGGATTACTTAATGATCTCATAGTAAAGGATCCTCTAGGGAAGAGTGATCATAGCATGCTAGAATTTCAAATTCAGTTTGAGGGTGAGAAATTGTAGCCCCACACAAGCGTTCTGGAGTTAAACAAAGGTAATTACATAGACATGAGGACAGATTTGGCCTCAGTGGACTGGGCAGGAAGAATGAAAGGTAGGGCAGTTGATGAGCAGAGGGAGATGTTTAAGGAGATATTCAATTCTTCCCAACTAAAATATATTCCAGAGAGGAAGAAAGATTGTAAGGGGGGGAAAAACAACCATGGCTAAGCAAGGAAGTTAAGGATGACTTTCGGGCGGCACAGTGGCTAGCCTCACAGCTCCAGCGACCCGGGTTTGACTCCTGTGCGGAGTTTGCAAGTTCTCCCTGTGACCGTGTGGGTTTTTGCTGGGTGCTCCGGTTTCCTCCCACAGCCAAAGTCTTGCAGGCTGATAGGTAAACTGGCTATTATAAATTGCCCCTAGTATAGGTAGGTGGTAGGGATGTGGTAGGAATGTGGGATTAATGTAGGATTAGTATAAATGGGTGGTTGATGGTCAGCACAAACTTGGTGGGCCGAAGGGCCTGTTTCAGTGCTGTATCTATAAATAAATAACACAAAGACAAAAACTAAGGCATACCATATTGCAAAGGCCAGTAGCAGGCTGGAAGACTGGGAAACTTTTAAAGATCAACAAAGGGTTGTTTAAAAAAAGTAATATAAAGAGCAAAGGTAAATTATGAAAGTAAATTAGCGCAAAATATAAAACGAATAGCAAAAGCTTCTAGAAGTAAATAAAAGGGAACAGAGAACTAAAATGAATGTTGGCCCCTTGGAGGATGTGACTGGGGAGTTAATAGTAGGGAACACAGAAATGGCGGAGACACTAAATCAGTATTTTGCCTCAGTTTTCACGGTGGAGGACACTAGTACCATCCCAATAGTAACAGGTAATGCAGAGGTTATAGAAAGGGAGGAACTTAGAAAAATCATCATCACTAGGGAAAAAGGACTGAGCAAACTATTGGGATTGAAGGCAACCAAGTCCCCGGGGCCTGATAGCCTACATCCTAGGGTCTTAAAGGAAGTGGCCGCGGAGATAGTGGATCATAATATTCTAAAATTCCCTGGATGCGGAAAAGGTTCCAGTGGATTGGAAAAATGCTAACAGAACACCCTTATTCAAAAAGGGAGGGAGGCAAAAAGTAGGAAACTATAGGCCAGTTAGTTTAACATATGTCGTTGGGAAATTGTTAGAATCCATTATCAAGGAAGTAATAACAGGACATTTAGAAAGTCAAAACGCAATCCATCAGAGTCAGCATGGTTTCATGAAGAGTAAATCGTGTTTGACTAATTTGCCAGAGTTCTTCGAAGCTGTAACAAGTAAAGTGGCTACATTGGTCCTTTTCTGGTTGGCACGATGTAACAAGTGGGGTGCCACAGGGTTCAGTCCTCGGGCCCCAACTCTTTACAATCTATATTAATGTGCTGGATGCAGGGATAGAAGGTACTCTAGCCAGATTTGCAGATGACACTAAAATAGGTGGGATAGTAAGTTGCAATAAAGAAATAAGAAATTTACAAATGGATATGGATAGGTTAGGTGAACGGGCCAAAATTTGGCAGATGAAGTTTAACGTGGACAAGATTGAGGTTATCCATTTTGGTTGGAAGAATAGAAAGGCAAATTATCTAAATGGAGAGAAACTTTAGAGTGCTTCGGTGCAGAGGGATCTGGGTGTCCTCATGCATGAATCGCTGAAAACTATTATGCAGGTGCAGCAGGTAATAAAGAAGGCAAATGGAATTTTGGCATTTATTGCTAAAGGAATAGAGTATAAAAGTAGGGAAGTGTTGCTGCAACTGTGCAAGGCATTAGTGAGACCGCACCCGAAGTACTGCGTACAGTTTTGGTCCCCTTACTTGAGGAGGGATGTAGTTGCATTGGAGGCAGTTCAGAGGAGGTTCACTAGATTGATTCCAGAGATGAGGGGTTTGTCTTATGAAGAAAGATTGAGCAGTTTAGGCCTTTACTCTCAACAGTTTAGAAGAATGAGAGGAGATCTAATTGAGGTATATAAGATGATTAAGGGGATTGACAAAGTAGACTAAGAGAGGATGTTTCCTCTGGTGGGGCAATCTAAAATGAGAGGTCATAGTTTTAGGATAAGGGGTAGCAGATTTAAAACAGAGATGAGGAGAAATTACTTCTCTCAAAGGGTCACGAGTCTGTGGAATTTACTACCCCAGAGTGCGGTGGATGCCGGGTAATTGAGTAAATTTGAGGAGGAGATAGACAGATTTTTAATTAGTAATGGGTTGAACGGTTATGGAGAACAGGCAAGAAAGTGGAGTTGAGGCCGAGATGAGATCAGCCATGATCGTATTGAATGGCGGAGCAGGTTCGAGGGGCCTGCTCCGAGTTCTTATGTTCTTATGAACAGAGAAGGCTGAGGGGAGATCTGACTGATATGTACAAAATTTTGAGGGGCCTGGAAAGAGTGAAGGTGAAGGGTCTATTCACCTTAGCATAGGTCAGTGACGAGGGGGCATAGATTTAAATTGATTGGTAGAAATATCAGAGGGGTGATAAGGAAAAACATTTTCACCCAGAGGGTGGTGGGGGTCTGGAACCTACTCCCTAAAAAGATAGTTGAGGCAGAGACCCTCAACTCATTCAAAAGGAGTCTGGATATGCACTTAGAGTGCCCTAAGTTGCAGGGCGACAGACCAAATGCTGGAAGGTGGGAATAGAATAAGTGGATCGTTTTTCAGCCAGCGCAGACACGATGGGCAAGTGGCCTCTTTCAGTGCCTTAAACTTTCTATGATTCTATTACGGGAATGAGCACTCTGCATGCCGAAGTGCCGCAGAGACATCAGCAGATAGACGTGCGTGGCAGAGATGCCCGGGATGTCCTTATTCATACAATATTCACCTGGGAAGAGTACATTCTGGATTGCAGTCATAGAGTCAGAGATGAGACAACACAGAAAGAGATGTATCCCAGGCTGCAGTGTGAGGCAAGGGAGGTGATAGCAGGGGCTCTGACACAAATTTTCAGATCCTCTCTGGCCAAGGGAGAGGTTCCAGAGGACTGGAGGACAGTGAATGTGGTACCATTATTCAAGAAGGGTAGTAGGGATAAAACCAGGTAATTACAGGCCGGTGAGTCTAACATCAGTGGTTGGGAAACTACTGGAAAAAATTCTGAGGGACAGAATTAATCTCCACTTGGAGAGGCAGGGAATAATCAGGGATAGTCAGCATGGCTTTGTCAGGGGGAGATCATGTCTAACTAACTTGACTGAATTTTTTGAGGAGGTGACTATGTGTAGATGAGGGTAAAGCAGTTGATGTAGTCTACATGGACTTCAGTAAGGCTTTTGATAAGGTCCCGCATGGGAGATTGGTTAAGAAAGTAACAGCCCATGGGATCCAGGGCAATTTGGCAAAGTGGATCCAAAATTGGCTCGGTGGCAGGAAACAGAGGGTAATGCTTGAGGGTTGTTTTTGTGAGTGGAAGCCTGTGACCAGTGGCGTACCACAGGGATCGGTGCTGGGACCCTTGTTTTTGTAGTGTACATTAATGATTTAGACGTGAATATAGGAGGTATGATAAGTAAGTTCGCAGATGAGATGAAAATTGGTGGTGTCGTAAATAGTGAGGAGGAAAGCCTTAGATTACAGGACGATATAGATGGGCTGGTAAGATGGGCGGAGCAGTGGCAGATGGAATTTAATCCTGAGAAGTATGAGGTGATGCATTTTGGGAAGACTATCAAGACAAGGGAATATACAATGGATGGCAGGACCCTTGGAAGTACAGAAGGTCAGAGGGACCTTGGTGTACTTGTCCATAGATTACGGAAGGCAGCAGCACAGGTAGATAAGGTGGTTAGGAAGGCATATGGGATGCTTGCCTTTATTAGCTGAGGCATAGAATATAAGAGCAGGGAGGTTATGATGGAGCTGTATAAAACGCTAGTTAGGCCCCAGCTGGAGTATTGTGTACAATTCTGGTCACCACACTATAGGAAGGATGTGATTGCACTGGAGAGAGTGCAGAGGAGATTCACCAGGATGTTGCCTGGGCTGGAGCATTTCAGCTGTGAAGAGAGACTGAAAAGGCTAGGGTTGTTTTCCTTAGAACAGGGAAGGATGAGGGGGGGACATGATTGAGATATACAAAATTATGAGGGGCATTGATAGGATAGATAGGAAGAAACTTTCCCCTTAGCGGAGATGTTAATCACCAGGGGCATAGATTTAAGGTAATGAGAAGGATGTTTAGAGGGGATTTGAGGAAAAAATGTTTCACCCAGAGGGTGGTTGGAATTTGGTACGCATTGCCTGAAGTGGTGGTAGAGGCAGGAACCCTCACAACATTTGAGAAGTATTAAGATGAGCACTTGAAACACCATAGCATACAAGTGCTGGAAAATGGGACTAGAATAGTTAAGTGCTTGATGGCCGGCACAGCCACAATGGCCGAAGGTCCTGTTTCTGTGCTGGAAAACTCGACGACTCTGTGAAATCCGACCTTCCATTTTTTCCTGCGTTCGACCTGACCTGACCATCAGTTAACCTACCTTCCATTTTTCACTTTGTTACTTACCTGCACAAGCTGAAAAGAACTGCAGCAAAACCATCTGAAAAGTCCAAAAAGTAAATTATCATTAAAGTCACTTACCTGAGGTGGTGATGGAGCGGGTCCAATCCGGCCCGACCCAACCCACGCCCGAATGCTGGACCCGGAAGTGCGACCCGAACCCCACACATGTAGTCGGGTCCCGTTGGGTTCGATTCCGTTCGATTCGGGAAGCAGGCCTTTATTCTGAGGCTCAACATCTCTAGACAGCTGAGCACGGCCCCTGCTCTTGTCCGAGAAGACATCAGTTAGTGAAGCTCGCAGTCACTCACTCCTCTGCCACTTCTCCCTCTCACCTCTTCCCTCCTTCCTTTCGTCTCTCTCCCTTGCCCCCCTCCCTCCTCCCGCTCTCCCCACTTCCCTCACCCCCACCCACCCTGCTCCCCACGCAGCTCACGCCCCTCCCCCCGGCACACCCCCCTCCCCTCCCCTCCCCCCCACTCACTCCCCTCCCTACCGCTCACCCCCCCTCGCTCTCTCTCCCACCCTCCCCCCTCGCTGTCTCTCCCACCCTCTCTCCCTCCCTTCACCCCCACGCTCTCTCACCCTCCCTCCTCCCCCAAGCTCTCTCCCCTCCCCCCCCTCGCTCTCTCTCCACCCTCCCTCCCTTCGCTCTCTCTCCCTCCCTCCCCCCACACTCTCTCTCCCTCCCTTCGCTCTCTCTCCCTCCCTCCCCCCCCACGCTCTCTCTCCCTCCCTCCCCCCGCCCAAGCTCTCTCTCCCTCTCCCACCTCGCTCTCTCTCCCTCCCCCCCCTCGCTCTACCTCCCTCCCCCACCTCGCTCTACCTCCCTCCCCCTCACTCTCTCTCCATCCCTCCCCCCTCGCTCGTTCTCCCTCCCTCCCTTCCCCTCCTCGCTCCCCCTCCCCCACTCGCGCTCTCTCTCCCTCCCCCTCGCTCTCTGCCTCCACCCCCTCTCTCCCCCCTCGCTCTCTCTCCTTCCCTCGCTCTCTCTCCCTCCCTCCCCCATCGCTCTCCCTCCCTCCCCCCCTCGCTCTCTCGCCCTCCCTCCCTCCCCCCCTCGCTCTCTCCCCCCCTCGCTCTCTCTCCTCCCTCCCCCCTTCGCTCTCCCTCCCTCCCAACCCCTCCCTTCTCTTAACCCTCTCCGCTCTCTCTCCTTCCCTCCCTCCCCCCTCGCTCTCTCCTTCCCTCCCTGCCCCCTCGCTCTCTCTCCTTCCCTCCCTGCCCCCTCGCTCTCTCTCCCTCCTTCCCTCCCCCCTCGCTCCCTGCCTCCCTCCTTCCTCCCACCTCGCTCTCCCTGCCTCCCTCCTCGCTCTCCCTGCCTCCCCCCCTCGCTCTCTCTCCCTCCCTCCCCCCCCTCGCTCTCCCCCCTCTCCTCTCTCCCCGTCCCTCCCCCTTCGCTCTCCCTCCCTCCCCCCCTCGCGCTCTCCCCGTCCCTCCCCCCTCGCTCTCCCTCCCTCCACCCCCTCGCTCTCCCCCTCCCTCCCCCCCCTTGCTCTCTCCTTCTCCCTGCCCCCCCTCGCTCTCTCCCCCTCCCTGCCCCCCTCGCTCTCTCCCCCTCTCCCCCCTCGCTCTCCCACCCTCCCTCGCTCTCTCTCCCTCCCTCCCACCCCTCTCTCTCTCCCTCCCCCCCTCTCTCTCTCCCCCTCCCTCCCCCCTCGCTCTCTCCCCCTCCCTCCCCCCTCGCTCTCCCACCCTCCCACCCCTCTCTCTCCCTCCCTCCCTCCCTCCCACCCCTCTCTCTCTCTCCCTCCCGCTCCCCCCCTCGCTCTCTCTCCCCCCCCCTCGCTCTCTCTCTCCCTCCCCAAACCTCCCTTCTCTTACCTCTCTCTCCCTCACCCCTCACTCTCTCCACCTCCCCCCTCGCTCTCTCCCCCTCCCCCAGCGCGCTGTCCCCCTCCCCCTCACTCTCCCACCCCCCCTCACTCTCCCCTCCCCACCTCGCTCTCTCTCTCCCCCTCCCCAACCCTCCTTCTCTTACCTCTCTCTCCCTCCCCCCTCGCTCTCTCCCCCTCCCCCTCGCGCTCTCCCCCTCCCCCCTCGCGCTCTCTCCCCCTCCCCCCTCGCGCTCTCTCCCCCTCCCCCCTCGCGCTCTCTCCCCCTCCCCCCTCGCACTCTCCCCCTCCCCCCTCGCACTCTCCCCCTCCCCCCTCGCACTCTCCCCCTCCCCCCCCCTCGCTATCTCGCTCTCCCCCCGCTCGCTATCTCGCTCCCCCCCCTCGCTATCTCGCTCTCCCCCCCTCGCTATCTCGCTCTCCCCCTCCCCCCCTCCCTCCTCTCCCCCCCTCCCCCTCGCTCTCCCTCCATCCCCCCCTCGCTCTCCCCCTCCCCCTCGCTCTTTCTCTCCCTCCTCCCCTCTCTCTCTCCCCCTCCCCTCTCTCTCTCTCCCCTCCCTCCCCTCTCTCTCTCCCCCTCCCTCCCCTCTCTCTCTCTCCCTCCCTCTCTCTCCCTCCTCCCCCCCCTCTCTCTCCCTCCCTCCACCCCCTCTCTCTCCCTCCCTCCCCCCCCTCTCTCTCCCTCCCTCCCCCCCTCTCTCTCCTCCCGCCCCCCCCTCTCTCTCCCTCCCTCCCCCCCCTCTCTCTCCCTCCCTCCCCCCCCTCTCTCTCCCTCCCTCCCCCCCCTCTCTCTCCCTCCCTCCCCCCCCTA